>NC_057812.1:170951007-171591077 GCF_018294505.1 Triticum aestivum
TGTTCATCCCAGAGGCAGCATCGATCGACTTCAGTTAGCAGCAGTAGCGAAGGAATCGCTCGATCGAGTTCAGTTAACAGCCATCGATCGATCGATCAGGTTCAGTTAACAGCCATCGATCGATCGCTCGGGTTCAGTAACACGTAGCCTGCAGTGCAATCGCTCGGGTTCAGTTAGAGCCCAACGCCTCGCTCGGGTTCAGTTAGAGCCAACGCCTCGCACACATGTGCATACGTGTACGAGAGAAATGCACATCGCTCGGCCCCCGACCTCCCACCATAACCGGGAACTCCCCGAAATTTTCCTCCCCCTCGCTTCTACCACGGTTTTTTCTGTCATGGACGGCCCAAAGAATGTCATGCAGCTGCGTCTTCGGCCCGCCCAGGACGAAAATCCCATTTTCTGTCATGATTTTTTGTCATAGAAGTAGGAGCCCACCACATCTATGATGATATCGGGTTTTGTCACAATTATCGTCATAGAAGTGTCATATGTATGAGAGAGAAAAAATTCGTTCGACCCAAAATGTCACGGATGTGTCTTTTTTTGTAGTGGTAGATGGAACAGGACCCGACGAAGGAGCTCTCTATGGTCTCGATGGACCTCACCTTGCTCCACTGCCCCTTGTGCCTCCGCCCCTTGAAGCCTCTAGTGTATGAGGTTCGAATACACCTCGTTCGTTTGGCTGATCGAGCAAGGTGTGGGTTTCTTGATTGATGTGTTGTTCGATTGATTTCTGCAGTGCAAGGGAGGGCACCTGGCCTGCGCGGACTGCCGTGTCGAGCGCCCGGGAACTAGCGGAAGTGACAGAAGTGTGAGCGTGGCGGTGGCTTCGACGTGCGGAACACGACGGTGGACGTAGTCCTCTCCTCGGTGAGGGTGGAGTGCCTGCACGAAGGGTGTGGGCTATATGTCACTTACCACAAGCTCGCCGATCACTAGAGCGTGTGTTTGCTCGCACGCTGCAATGCCTCGTGCCCGTCTGCAGCTACAAAGGCCCGCCGCCGACGCCCTCCCACCACATTAGCACCGTGCATCCCATGCTCGTGCACCAGATCCAGTATGGCAAGGTGCTCCAGCTGCAAGTGACACTGTCGGAGCCACGGCTCTTGCTGTTCGCGGAGGAGGACGGCTGCATGTTTTTCTTGGTCGGCACCGTGCTAGACATCGGCGCTCCTATCATCGTGTCAATCATCTGCATCAGAGCGGGGTCGTTCCCACTGCCGCACTACGTGGCCAAGCTGTGGGCGAACGGCCCGCCGGGGGAGCCCAAAGGCAGGACCGACACCGTCAAGGTGGAAATGGAGGTGACAAGCAGCAAGGATCCCGACGACGTCACCGTGCAGGAGCTGACCTTCTTCACAGTTCCTCCCAAGCTGCTGGCCGGGGATAAGCTGGTGTCCCTCCACATTCAGATTGACAAGCTCACGTCCTAAATGATTCTACAGTGCCTTCTGTTTATCTTAGTAATATGCTAATATAGGGGTTAGCTCGGTCTAGTTTAGCTTAAGAGATGGTGGGTTTTGGTGGCGATGCAACAATTACTTTGACATTAGATCAGCAGTTAAAGTAATTTTCAACGGTCGGACGGATATTTTGTGTCTGTTGGATATAAAGATCCTTTGGGTAAGAAGTATAATAGCTTATATGCTTGTTTGTTCAGGAAGTATTGCATACTTGTGCGAGTTGACGCAACACATCAAAGTAGTACTACTACTAGTAGTACTCCCTCCGATCCTAATTTCTCTGCGCATAAGGTTGGTCATAGTGGGAGTAACATACTAGGTAGTAACATAGATGCCACATAAGGAAAAATGATGAGGTGGCAAGTAATTAATGAGGAGAGGGGCAAATAGAGTAACGTAAATATGTTACCATCACATAGCGCTTTCCAATGCAAAATGAGTCTACAAAGTAATAAATGAAGACATCTATGTTATCACATACTAGCTCCTTTCCGGTTTATAGGGCTCAATTCAAAAATCTCACCAACCAACATAGATGGTGAGTGGCGGAACAATTTTTGCAGTTTACAAAACCACTCAATTAATGCGCTTGGTTTCCTCAAAAATTATGTTTACCAATGCATTAATTGCAATACATGCATGAATAAAGTACATGCATTGGTCAATTTTCTCTTAATACTTGCATGCAATGATTTATTGCACCTTAAAATCTGAACATGTGATGGGGAACAACCAAATTGAGACTTATAAAATGGGAAAACTAAAATTTTGAGATAAGCACTATAAACCGGAAAGGAGGGACATATGCATCTTAGTACTAGTCTATGTTACTATCCACTATGAAGGTAGTAACATAGACTAGTAGCATATGCATGTTAGTACTAGTCTATGTTACTATCCACTATGACCAGCCTAAGTCGAGGCACAGATACCAAGGAGGGCCTGGTTGTGTCTATACTTGGACAACTCACCCGATTGCATGCGCACTAGGCAGACGAAGCTCGTTTCGTGTTAGTGTCGTGTGCAGCCCGCACATTAACCAAAACATCACGCCTCCAGCTTAACCTCCGCGTTTTAAACTTCTCAATCTCAAGGCCAAGGAGCAACGTGAAACCTATGATAGAGCCAATCAGATGGTTGACAACACTAAAATTTGTAGCTATAGATGCGTGTGTGAGAGAGGACGAGTGCGTGCGTGCACCTCTTCTCTTCATGCATAACGTACTAAACTAATAGTACAAGTGTATGTGGGTGGCATCGACCTAGGGAGAAAGAGATGGTGCGCACGAGAAGTCCTGAGAGATAGGTGTAATGCGTCTGAAAAAAAGACTAGTCTATAGCTCGCCACGAGGCTATTCCTGTCGAACGCCCCAATAACTGTAAGATATGTATCCGACGATGCCAGTTATTGCACGTACACAGCAGTAGAAAAAGAACTACCATGGCATATGCTACACCACGGCCGAGAACACGTGCCCACGTTACGCCATCTGGGAATAGTTTGAAACTAGAACCGTCAATAAATTTTGAGCTTGTGTCTCGTCACATTCCAAATTACTACTACCACGCTATATTTAATTGCAAACCTGTTCATACCGATCACAACCTAAACGGTTTCCCACTTAGGAGTGTATTAGTACTTGGTTATAAATACTATTATGACAAGATGACTGCACAACACACCTCAACTCCTCATCCACAAAAACAAACAAGTCATTCAGCATCCTTCCCTTGCGTCTGCCATTGCCATCTTGAGTTCTGGGTCGAGAGATTACCACCAGGGAGAGGCGAGTAGGGGGGAAGCGGAAGCACGAGAGATGTCCTAACTCACCACAAAAGCAGATGACATGTCCCGCCGCGAGGAAGTAGCAGCACAGAGGTCCTGCCGCGCCGCCAAAGAAGCACGAAGGTCCCGCCACGCCGTCGATGCGGCAGACTGGTCCGGTCGTGCCGCGGAAGCAGCAGAGATGTCCCACCGCGCTGCGAATGCAACAGAGATGTCCCGCCGCGCCGCGGTGGCCTGGGAAAATGTCTCGCAGGCAGGCGACGACTCTTACAGGCGCATGCATGCGATCGTCCATAGCCAGATGGATCAGATCTTCGGCTGGGCGAGGTTGCAGGACAACATGAAAGCCTCGTTTGAACAAGCTACCGGTGTCATCCGGCAACTAAGGGAGGGCAATGAGAGGCTCTGGGCCGAGCGCGACCTGCTGAGGGCGAAGATTGTCCGAAGTGTAGAGTAGCAAGAGGAGACCAGTGCCTTATTGAAGAGGACCGGCGTCATCGTCAAGAAACTTATGGACGAGAATGACATGCTTCACATCGAGTGCCAAAGGCTGGTGGAGGCATCTGTGGATGCTCTCAAGTAGCGTCTTGAGGACACGACAAAGCTCATCGCCGCTCGCCGCGGAGACTAGTTCCCGCGGCCTGCAACAACACATCAAGAAAGTAGAGATCAGCGAGCCAGATCGTTGTCTTCTTCTTTTGCCCTTGTGTATTTCGGGCGTAGCCGCATGTGATTTTTTAATCGTCTTCTTAATTATGTAGGACAATTATTATCCACTATCGTCGTCCTTATATATTCATCGGTCTTGCTATAAGTCACAGTAGATGCTATATAGGTCCGTCGGATCTTACATCAAGATCCGTGCAAAAATTTCTTTTCAGATTTTCTTTTCTCTCTCTTAAATCTCAGTTGAGTGAGACATAGACACGCCATTAAATAGAGGCTCGGGCGCCATTAATGGAGACCTTGGGAGAGAGGTGGACGACAAACGGAGGTCAAAGGGCTCTCCTACCGATAAGCACACGTAGGGGTCTGATCACACGCCTCCCGTACTCAAATAGCTACCCTGCATGGCGCCTCCTAGCTAATAAAAAGGGGATGCGTGGCGGCACGTAAATGGTAAATAGAACGCCCACGGTTTCAATAATACTTGTGTTTCCGATTGTAACGTGACAACACTTGTTCCAAAATGACTTTGTTGATTGTTAATGTGTGCACCTTTGCAAATCGGACAGCAAAATTACCACGGCATGTTGGTGCCATGTCATGACACCAAGCCAAGTTTCATGATTTTCATGCGTGTTTTGGATTTAAAGGAATTAAAAAAAACAAGTTTATCAATGTTTCCAGCCGAGCCACGATGCCCAGATGTTTGAATTTCATTCCCATTTCTTGCATGGGACCTAGAAATTTACCCAAGGACACACATGTGGATTTAAAGGAATTAAAATAACAAGTTTATCAATGTTTCCAGCCGAGCCACGATGCCCAGATGTTTGAATTTCATTCCCATTTCTTGCATGGGACCTAGAAATTTACTCGAGGACACACATGTGATTTTTCAACCAACTTTGGTGCACTGGAGCATGTGCTTGTATTTCAAATTTGAATTATGCACACAAAGGTGACACGTTCCCTCTTAGAACCACGAGCCTTCTTGAGAGAAGCTCCAGTTTGCAAGAAACTTATACCAAACCTTGTTCCTATTCTGCCTATTTTTTTACCACGGCATGGTAGTACCATGACATGACACCATGCCAAGTTTCATGATTTTCAGGCGTGTTTTGGATTTACAAGAATTTTAAAACCAAGTTTCTCAATGTTCTCGGCCGAGCCACGATGCCCAGATATTTGAATTTCATTCCCATTTCTTGCATGGGACCTAGAAATTCACCTGAGGACACACACATGATTTTTCAACCAAATTTGGTGCATGGGAGGATGTGCTTGTAGTTCAAATTTGAATTATGCACATTAAATGACCAGAAACTCAATTAATGTATAAAAAGGCCAAACGAACCCGGAATAATTCCAAAATTTAGCAGGGCAGTCATGTAGTTCTATGTTGCCTCTCTAAAGAAACTCAAGGGGGCAGCGTATATTGTTTCGCACTCAAAGGTGACACGTTCCCTCTCAGAACCATGAGCCTTCTTGAGAGAAGCTCCAGTTTGCATGAAGCTTATACCAAAATTTGTTCCTATTTGGCCAAATTTTTTACCACAGCATGGTAGTACCATGACATCACACCATGCCAAGTTTCATGATTTTCAGGCATGTTTTGGATTTACAAGAATTTTAAAACCAAGTTTCTCAATGTTCTCGGTCGAGCCACGATGCCCAGATGTTTGAATTTCATTCCCACTTCTTGCATGGGACCTACAAATTCACTCGAGGACACACATGTGATTTTTCAACCAACTTTGGTGCATGGGAGCATGTGCTTGTAGTTCAAATTTGAATTATGCACATTAAATGACCAAAAACTCAATTAATGTATAAAAAAGGCCAAACGAACCCGGAATAATTCCAAATTTTAACAAGGCACTCATGTAGTTCTATGTTGCCTCTGTAAAGAAACTCAAGGGGGACAGCATATATCATTTCACACTCAAAGGTGACACGTTCCCTCTCAGAACCACAAGCCTTCTTGAGAGAAGCTTCGGTTTGCAAGAAGCTTATACCAAAACTTGTTCCAAATCGGCCCAATTTTTTACCACGACATGTTAGTGCCATGACATGACACCATGCCAAGTTTCATGATTTCCATGCGAGTTTTGGATTTACATGAGTTTAAAAACCAAGTTTCTCGATGTTCTCGACCGAGTCACGACGCCTAGATGTTTGAATTTCATTCTCATTTCTTGCATGGGACCTAGATATTTACCCGAGGACACACATGTGATTTTTCAACCAACTTTGGTGCACTGGAGCATGTGCTTGTATTTCAAATTTGAATTATGCACACAAAGGTGACACGTTCCCTCTTAGAACCACGAGCCTTCTTGAGAGAAGCTCCGGTTTGCAAGAAACTTATAACAAAACTTGTTCCTATTTTGCCATTTTTTTACCACGGCATGGTAGTACCATGACATGACACCATGCCAAGTTTCATGATTTTCAGGCGTGTTCTGGATTTACAAGAATTTTAAAACCAAGTTTCTCAATGTTCTTGGCCGAGCCATGATGCCCAGATGTTTGAATCTCATTCCCATTTCTTGCATGGGACCTACAAATTCACTCGAGGACACACATATAAACCCATCTTTTTATCCTCGATGGCAACAATACAATATGTGTCATTTCCCTTTCTGTCATTGGGATCGAGCACCGCAAGATCAAACCCAATGCTAAGCACTTCTCCCATTGCAAGAAAGATCAATCTAGTAGGCCAAACCAAACTGATAATTCAAAGAGACTTGCAAATATAACCAATCATACATAAAAGATTTCAGAGAAGAATCAAATATTGTTCATAGATAGACTTGATCGTAAACCCACAATTCATCGGATCTCGACAAACACACCACAAAAAGAGTTACATCGAATAGATCTCCAAGAAGATCGAGGAGAACTTTGTATTGAGATCCAAGGAGAGAGAAGAAGCCATCTAGCTAATAGCTATGGATCCGAAGGTCTGAAGTAAACTACTCACACATCATCGGAGGGGCCATGGAGTTGATGTAGAGGCCCTCCGTGATCGATGCCCCCTTTGGCGGAGCTCCGGAAAAGGCCCCAAGATGGGATCTCTTGGGTACAGAAGGTTGCAGCGGTGGAAATAGGGCTTCATGGTGCTCCTGGTTGTTTTCACGGTATATGAGTATATATAGGAGGAAGAAGTAGGTCGGTTGAGCCACGAGGGGCCCACGAGGGGAGAGGGCGCGCCCCCTACTTCGTGGCCACCTGTAAGTGCATCTAGTGCCACCCCTAGTTGGTTTTGGAGTATTGACGACAAACCTAGTTGAGGGACTAATGTGTTTGTGAGAATTGCAGGATAACACAGGTAGAAGTCCCTCATTGATTCGGTTTTCCTACTAGAGATGACCCCTAAAAATGTATGAAGACATTGAAGTCAAAGGTGGTATATGAAGACATTCACATTGAAGACTATGACAAGAGAAGACATCGCATGAAGCCTATGGAGCTCGAAGACATAGATCTTTCGCAGTTCTTTTTCTTCTTTGTTGAGTCATAGGAACCACTGTACTATTAAGTGGGGTCCAAGAGAACCAGTCAGAATGACTGAAGTGATGCCTAACCAAAACCTATGTCTTCGAGTGAAGACTATGAGAGCGAATCTTGTCCAGAGTCGGACAAGTCAGCTTTGCTTGCAGCCCAAGTAAAGTTGTCGTGTGAGTTTGAACTCTGACCGTTGGAACACGTGTCAGTTCCTTAGTGACCCAGGGTCATTTCGGACAAATCAGGTCGGATTGCCTAGTGGCTATAAATAGCCCACACCCTACAACCATAAACGGTTGGCTGCTCAGAGTTAGTGTACGGCTTTTGTCGTTTGAGAGCAACCCACCTCGAAGCCTTTGAGAGAGAATTCCTTGTGAGGATAAAGCCCTAACCACCCAAAGCCAAAGAGAATTAGGCATCACTTAAGTCTTCTTGTCTGTGTGATCTGAAGACTTATTACACTTGAGGACTGTGCATCCTCCAGCCGGTTAGGCGTCGCGTTCTGAGCATCCAAGAGACATTGTGGATCGCCGGTGAACGAAGTTTGTGAAGGTTTGGGAGTCTACCTTGAAGACTTACCAGAGTGATTGGGCGAGTTCTGTGTGACCCTAGCTCAAGGGGAATACGGTGAGGACTGGGTGTCCTGAGCTGCGTGTTCAGGACTGGGTGTCCGGGACTATGTGTCCTCAGGTTTAAATACCTAGCCGCCCTAACTAGACGTACAGTTGTCACAGCAACTGGAACTGGTCCAACACATCATTGTCTTCAACAAGTCACTGGTTTCATCCTTCCCTTCTCTTTACGTACTGTTACTCCTTGTGAAGACATTGTATGATTGCACTATCTTTTATCTTCACTGAGTGACTGCGTGTTCTATTTGGCTTCATAATTTCTTCCTACTTGATCCTTACTACATTGCTGATCTTAGTCATTGTGCTTTCACTCTATTGAATACTTGACTATGGCTTGCCTAGTGTAGTCTACCTTCCGCTGCAGGGTAATAGGTTTATTTCGGTTGTTTGTCTTCATAACTTCCATGTTTTGAAGACTTTCATAAAAATCGCCTATTCACCCCCCCTCTAGTCGATATAACGCACTTTCAATTGGTATCAGAGAAAGGTACTCCCTTGTTCTGTGTGATTCGGTTTAACCACCTGGAGTTTTAGCTATGTCGACTGCAGGGATAATTAAAGTCTCTGCTGCGTGCCCCGTCTTCGATGGAACTGAATATCCCTACTGGAAGAATAAGATGTGCATGCATCTTGAAGCCATTGACGTCGACCTATGGTATGTCGTCAAGAACGGCGTTCCCAAGGCTGGAGAAGGTGTCACTACTGCTGACGTCAAGAAGTTCGTTCAACTGGACTCTACTGCCAAGAATATCATCTGTGGTCATCTGACCAAAGGACAGTATGGCCGCATGAGTGCTTTGGAAACATCTAAGCTAGTCTGGGACTGGCTCTCCAAGGTCAATGAAGGCGTCTCAACCCACAGAGATCAGAGAATCAGTGTCCTTCGCAACCTCTTCAACCGCTTCAAGAGAAATGACAATGAGAATGTCCAGCTCACATTTGATCGACTCACTGGCATCACGAATGAGCTTCAAGCCCTTGGCGCTACTGAGATCACCAAGCATGAAGTCGTCAAGACACTACTGAGATCACTTGACAGTTTGTTTGACACCCTAGCCCTGATGATTCAAGAACGTCCTGATTTCAAGACACTCGAGCCGTCTGACATACTTGAGAGGCTCAACACACATGAGTTTCAGCTTTCTGAGAAAAGAGATATCTACGGTCCAAACTATGGGCGAACTCGTGCCTTGAAGGCAAAAGTTGTCTCCTCATCTGAAGAGGAATCTGACAGCAGTTCTGATGATCCTGAAGACATTGGAAGGGAACTTGCTATGCTTGTCAAGAAGTTCCAAAAATTCACCAAGAAGAAAGGCTTCAGAAAGTCTTCCCGATCAAGCTCAAGGAATGATGAAGCTTCTGCTCATGACTACAAGAAGAAAACATGTCACAAGTGCAAGAAACCTGGCCACTTCATCTTTGAGTGTCCGCAGTGGGACAATGAGAACAAAAAGAAGAAGAAGAGCAAGGAATATGACTCTGACGACAAGAAGAAGAAGAAATACTCAAAGTCCTCTTCCAGGTCTTCTTCAAAGTCTTCATCACACAAGAAGAGCTCATCTGGCAAGGCACGTGCGTTTGTTGGCAAGGAAATGGATTTAGAGGAGGAGTCCGCTTCTGAGGAGGCGGAGGTGGAGTCTGAGGAGGAGTCCGATTCTGGCGTCACAAGTCTGGCTACAGCATATGTTGCCAAGTCCATCTTCAACACTGAAGACAATGACCTCATCACCGACACCAATGCAAATGACAAGGACTACTCCACTCCTACCTACTGCTTCATGGCACGCGGTGCCAAGGTAAACACACGCACTACTCACTATCAAACATCCAGTGACGATGACTCTGATTGTGGTTCAAAACCCAGCTACAAAACACTTGCTAAAATTGCAACTGAACAACAGAAAGCCATGGAACATATTCAAAAACTGTTAGACAAAAGCGATGATCTGTTAGGCGCTGAAATGACTCGTTCTGAGTCCTTAATTGAAGATATAAAAAATCTTCACATTAAGTATGAGGAACTTGAAAGTCGTCATGAAACGCTCTCAACAACTCATGAAAAGCTTTCCTATGATTATCTTCAAAGGAAGCAAGATCTTGAGAAATTGAGAGCGGCTCATGAAGATCTTCAAAAGGAAAATGAGTCACTTCGCTCCAAACAGATCAGTTACGCTCAGGAAGGATTTGAACCACCATGTCTTAAGTGCATTGAGCGTGATAATGCTACTACTGTTGCTGAATGTTCTACTGCTGCTACTGTTGCAATATCTTCAACTGTTGATGTGGGAACTAACCCCTCTACTGAGGATTCCACTGCTATTGCTCATGAGAATGCTAGGTTGAAGACATTGCTTGAAACATGGATGTACAAAAGTCTTAAAGGGCATCAGACACTAAGTGATGTCCTCAAAAAGCAGATCTTGAACCGAAACTCGAGGAAAGAGGGTGTTGGGTTCGTAAGGAAAATGAATGCTGATGGCTCTTACTGGAAACCTGAGCAGTACCCCAAAACCACATGGGTTGCTGCAAAGGAATCTTCAAAAGATCTATCCAATCTATCTGGCTTCTCTTGTGCAAATCCCATTGTCATTGATGAATCCTTTGATGCGAACTATAAACTGTTTAAGAATCAAAATGGTGAAGTGTTTGCCAGGTACATTGGTACTAACTGCAGGAATGGACCGCCTATGAAGAAGATCTGGGTTCCGAAAAAGTGTCTGGAGAATCTTCCTTTGAATGTCATCATGACACCACACGTGAAGAAGACAAACCTCAGACCACAGACTTCATACGGTCCAAAGGCTTCATATAGACAGAGGACTCACTTGAGTCACACTAACGCAAATGTTTTGCAGGGAAACCGTACTCAGGCCTATGAATATGAGCGCGGCTCATCAAACCGCCATGTTCATAAGACCAAGAACTATTCTGCTTATTCTTATGAGTACTATTGTCCGCCTGCAAGACTTGTTGCTAGGGCTCCAAAGCCAAAATTCTCAGACGCTGCACTTAGACTTATTGCTTCTAAGCCACCCTTAAAGATGTGGGTGGCTAAGAAAGCTTAACTCTCTTTTGCAGGGAAAGGTCTCCAGAAGAAAACCAAAATCGTCTGACGCTATTGCTGGGGACCTTAAACATCTTGTAGGGTGCAAGATCAAATGCCCGAATGGTCTTACTATGTACTTCATTCCTGAATCACTTTCTACTCTCCCTATCAGTCCTAATCTGGATCTAAGCTTTCATAACCCACTGGTTCGTCAAATGTTCTTGCTTCACAATTCTCTTCGTGAAGCCTATCCCCCTAACTGCACTGTAGGGTACGACACCAGCGTCTTCAGAATGGATTATTGATAGTGGGTGTACCAACCACATGACTGGCAAAAGAAGCCTTCTTATGGACTCAACCTTACGTCCATCCGACAAGAGTCACATCACATTTGCTGACACTGGTAAAAGTAAGGTATTGGGTCTAGGTAGAGTTGCAATCTCAAAGGATCAACACATGGATAAAGTCATGCTTGTTGAATCCCTTGGCTTCAACTTAATGTCTGTCTCAATGCTTTGCGATTTGAACATGATCGTAATATTTGGAAAATATCATTGCCTTGTACTAATGGAATCTGACAAGTCTCTAGTGTTTGAAGGATATCGGAAAGATGATTTGTACGTGGTAGATTTTTCGGCAGGACCACAGCTTGTCGTATGTCTTCTAGCAAAGGCTTCAGAATGCTGGCTCTGGCATCGGAGGCTAGGGCATGCTGGCATGAGGAACCTCCACACCCTTGCAAAGAAGAAGCATGTCATAGGTATCGAGGGCGTCAAGTTCAAGAAAGATCACTTATGCGGTGCCTGTGAAGCAGGGAAGATGACGAGGGCCAAACATCCCTCGAAGACAATCATGACAACCACTCGACCCTTCAAACTGCTCCACATGGATCTTTTCGGTCCCACTCATTACTCAACTCTTACTACTACTTCTTGCCTCTATGGCTTTGTTATTGTTGATGATTATTCTAGATATACTTGGGTGCACATAATCCTTTACAAGGCTGAAGTGCAGGATGTCTTCAGACGCTTCGCCAATCGAGCTATGAACAATTATGGCGCCAAGATAAAGCACATCAGAAGTGACAATGGCACTGAATTCAAGAACACTAGCCTTGATACATATCTTGATACCTTGGGCATCACACATGAATTCTCGGCCCCGTACACGCCACAGCAGAATGGCGTCGTCGAATGCAAGAATAGAACACTCATTGAGATGGCCAGAACGATGCTAGATGAATACAAGACCCCAAGAAAATTCTAGCCTAAAGCCATTTATACTGCATGCCATACAATCAATCGTGTTTATCTTCACAAGCTTCTGAACAAGACATCTTATGAGCTCCTTACTAGCAAGAAGCCAAATGTCAGTTACTTCAGAGTATTTGGTGTCAGGTGCTGGATCAAGGATCCACATCACACTTCAAAATTTGCACCAAAAGCACATGAGGATTTTATGCTTGGATATGGAAAGGATTCGCACTCCTACAGAGTCTTCAATCTATTTCTCTATAAAGTGGTTGAAACAGTGGATGTGAGATTTGATGAGACTAACGGTTCACAAAGAGAGCACCTGCCAAATGTGCTAGATGAAGTTCCATCCAGCGAATCAATCAAACTAATGGGAACTAGAGAAATCATACCCTATGAAGCTCAACCTGAAGAGGAACTTATCATCTCCGCACCTGATCAACCTGAAGACAATGCTCAGTCTGAAGACAATCCCACTAACAATGACAATGATCAGCAAGAGCAAAATCTTCGCCCTGTACATCCTCGTGTTGCCAATGAAGTGCAGATTGAGAGAATAATTGATAGCATCAATGCACCTGGTCCGCTTACTAATTCAAGGGCGACTCAGCTGGCAAATTTCTGTGGGCACTTCGCATTCGTCTCAATAACAGAACCCAAGAAAGTTGAAGAAGCCTTCATGGAACCTGAATGGATTCAAGCTATGCAAGAAGAGCTTCAACAGTTTGAGCTGAATAATGTATTGGAACTGGTTAAGCGTCCTGATCCTTGGAAGCACAACATAATTGGCACCAAATGGATATACCGCAACAAGCAAGATGAGCATGGTCAAGTTGTCAGAAACAAAGCTCGCCTCGTTGCTCAAGGATATACTCAAGTGGAAGGCATTGACTTCGATGAAACATTTGCTCCTGTGGCTCGAATTGAAGCCATACGCATACTGCTGGCCTATGCAAATCATCATAACATACTTCTATATCAAATGGATGTGAAGAGTGCTTTTCTCAATGGCAAGATTGAAGAAGAAGTGTATGTTGCACAACCGCCTGGCTTTGAAGATCCAAAACATCCTGACATGGTATACAAGCTCAACAACGCACTATATGGCCTCAAACGAGCCCCTCGGGCTTGGTATGACACACTCAAATACTTCCTGAAGAGCAAAGGCTTCATACCTGGTTCCCTCGACCCCACTCTCTTCACGAAGACATATGATGGTGAACTGTTTGTGTGCCAAATATATGTGGATGACATTATCTTCGGCTGCACCAATCAGAAGTACAGTGAAGAGTTTGGATATATGATGCAAGAGCAATATCAGATGTCCATGATGGGAGAGCTGAAGTTCTTCCTCGGTCTCCAAATACGACAACAACGCAACGGCATCTTCATATCTCAAGAGAAGTATCTCAAAGATTGCCTGAAGAAGTTTGGTATGCAAGACTGCAAAGGCTTCACGACGCCAATGCCAGCCAAACATCATCTGGGTCCCGACGACAATGGTAAAGAGTTCGATCAAAAGGTATACCGCTCCATGATTGGTTCTTTACTTTATCTATGTGCATGTAGGCCAGATATTATGCTTAGTGTTTGCATGTGTGCTCGATTCCAAGAGGCACCAAAGGAGTCGCATCACTTAGCTGTGAAGCGAATTCTTCGATATTTGGCTCACACCCCAACTCTAGGATTATGGTATCCAAAGGGCTCAGAGTTTGATCTGGTTGGATTCTCGGATGCTGATGATGCTGATGACAAGGTGGATCGCAACTCTACATCAGCCACATGTCATTTTCTGGGACAATCACTTGTATGTTGGTCTTCAAAGAAGCAGAACTGTGTACCTCTCTCCACTGCTGAATCTGAATACATTACTGCTGGATCTTGCTGCGCTCAGCTTCTGTGGATGAAGCAAACACTCAAGGACTATGGCATTCATCTGAAGCAAGTGCCACTCTACTGCAACAACGAAAGCGCCATCAAGATTGCCAACAACCCAGTTCAGCACTCGAAGACAAAGCACATTGAAATTCGTCATCACTTTCTCAAAGATCATGTTGTGAAGGAAGATATTGATATCATACACGTCAACACTGAAGAGCAATTGGCAGATATCTTCACCAAGCCCTTGGATGAGAAGAGATTTTACAAGTTATGGTGTGAGCTAAATATCTTGGAATCCTAAATGTCCTGTGATTAGGCACACATCCTAACACTTATGCATATTGATGACTTAGATGTGCAACACACGAAGAAAAGTATATCTTCAATCAATGAAGACATATATTCTAAGTGTGAATACATTAATGTGGAATTTGACTTCGGAGCGCCACGATAATTGTGCGCCGTGTCTGGGTCTAATACTTCCTATACGGTGGGTAAAGCCACCACCAAACTTTCTGTTTGAAGTGCTTCACTCATGGTGTTACATTAGCTATGTCTTCACATTTGGTTTGGCTTCAATCTTAACATGTCTTCATGATTATCTTCACTATGTTGATTATATATATATATACATATACTAGTGTTCTGTCCTCTACAGCATTCACTTATAGCTATGTCTTCTTGTTGAATCTTTTGAACTAAGTGAATGTGATCGGACCCTAACCTCTCTATGCTTTCTATCTCAAACTCTATCTCTCCAAATCATATGCATTCCATTGAAACTGTCGAATGTCCTCTCTGCATCCTTGTCAGCAGAAGATACAGAGACAACCATTAAGTCCGTTTTCAATGCTCATTCCTTCACCTGAAACCCGGGGAAGTGGGAACGACCACCCGACAATCCAGGCGTGCATGGGACGTGGAACAACCCCCGATATGCTGCATGACGGCCATGTTCCCATCAGATGTGAATCGCCAGGGGCACCTGTGTAATAACGCAGTGCTGCCCCTGTACCTATAAATACATGCCTCACCACAGTCATTATCTCTTCTTCCACTCTCGCACAAACCCTAGCGCCACCGCTAGCACTCGACGATGCCGGCGACGAAGCGCTTCGCTGCCGCAACCTCTCCGATGCCGTCTTCACGCCGACCGCGGACATCGTCCTCTCCGCCGTCGCCGTAGGTGTCCTCCGTCGCCAAGTTAGGGCACGGAAGATCGAACTGCTCAGCCTCCTCTTCCACTCCGTCTAGCAGTTCTTCGTGTGGTAAATAAAACCTCCTTTTTACGCCCCCCTTTGATCCTATAGCTTTATCACTTTATACCACAAGCAGTTTCTATTCACACAAGTTGGATCCCTTTCATACTGCATCTCTTAACATGCCTAGTATATTCACTTATGCTTCACACAGTAGTTAGATTCCTCACTTGTACTGATCTGTGGATTCGTACAAATCTGGAACCAACTCCTTATCTATGAGTGAATGTCTTTGCACGATGAGGTCAACGTCTTCTAAACTGATTTATCTTCAAAATCTTCTGAGAATGCATATGACCTCTTCCCCTTCCCTCGCACCTTAACGCTGTCACAGGTACATGTCCGTGGGAGAATCCCTTGGTTCTCATAGTCTGCATTCATTTGCAGAATTCTTACAGCATCACATAAATTCTCCCGAAGCCAGTTCCTGTTTGTCCAGCAAGCGAAAACCTTTGAAGCCTCTGAACGTATTGAAGCCTTTCAGATTAAGGTTCATGGCTTCAGAAAAATCAGCAAGGAAGGGTGGCAGAAAGCGTCGAGGAGAAACATCAAGAGATCTGCCCGATGACCTCTCAGAGCTGTACAAGACAGATCCTAAAGAGGATTACAATCAGCACAAGACACGAATCCAATGGATTCGACGCTATTGGGCAGAATAGTGGTTCAAGTACAGATTTGTGACCAAGGAATATGCTGAAAAGAATGCCATCAAGCGACCATGGGGAGACATCCTCTACAAAAATCTTCAACCCAGGACCAGAGATGAAGCCATTGAACAAGGCTTCTATCCCTGCATGGTCCTTGGACCACAACCTGCAGATGCTGACCCATCGTCCCTGCTATGGTGTCATGACGACATTCTGTTCAAGCGCAACTTCCAGTTTGCCCAGAACTCAGCAAAGCAAAACAAGAAGACATTGGGACTTGACTTCAACCCTGGTCCTTCTGCTCCAAGGGCTGACGGCACACGTGATGCAGAACCCAATGTCGTCGGTCCTTTCTACAACCTTGAAGGTCTCATCACCCATATCTTGGTTCAAGGGACTGCCGTGAACGAGCCTGCAGATGACGCTGAATCAGATGAAGCTCCTGCAGCACCGAAACCAAAGAAGCATCCAAAAGCTTCAAAGCCTGCCTCTACTCCAAAACTCTCACGGGCGAAGCCACTGGCAACTGCACCTCCTGAAGACAGTGTGCAGTCTAAAGATTTGTCACGCATCTCCAAGCCCCAGAAGGTCAAGATGCCTCTGCCACACACCGGCCAAGAGCTAACAGCTGCTGCCATTCTGCGCAATGATGCCATTGATCTGTCAAGTGATGAAGATCTTGCAGATGATGCTCTTGAGCAACTTATCAAGAGCAAAGAAGAAGCAGAAATCTTCAATCATCTGCCTCTCTTTGATGTAACAATCATCCACAACTTCATTGATGAATGGTTTGACACGCCAAACATCAGCTTCGACGATCTGCAACTACTCATTGGCCTCAGTGTCGCCTTCCATGGCGCCATTGCTTCAGAGTTAACTATCGCCCAGCGCATTGTTGAACTGAAGCAAAAGATTGACTATGAAAAGGCTCAGTTCAAGAAGCATATGGCCAAGCTGAGCATGTAAGAGGTGAAGAACTTCAAGATTATGTTGCACGAGCTCAAGGAAGCCTTTCTCAAGAAACGTGCAGAAGCTCAGGGTTCTCGTGAGCGCATGAAGGTTCTGGCTGACAAATGTGTGAAGGCCTACAATGAGGCTGAGAAGCGCAAGGCCCTTGGGTGTCCTGGCATCGACCCCGGGATGGCCGCAAAGAAGATGAAGAAGCCCACTACGGCTGAACCTGACGCACCAAGGCAGGAAGCAGATCCCGTTGTCTTCCCAACTAGAATGACTGGCTCGAAGCCAAAAAGCCGGTCAACCGCTTCAGAGCTCAAGAAGACAAGGACTGCTGAGGCTGAAGCCAGGAAGAGGAAACATCCTGAAGCCTCTCCTACTGCCCCCTCCAAGAAAAAGAGGAACACCAAGAAAGAACGGGCTGCTCCCACAGAGCCTTTGATAGTTGAACCCATTTCCATGGTTCGTCCTAACGCTGAACGCCAACTGACAATCCATGAGCCTGCTTTCACAAAGGCTCATGAAGCTGAAGACTTTCCAGCAGCTGATCCCATTGCTGCTGAAGACATTGGTCAACATGACCATGTAGAAGATGGTGCAGTCCTTCCTCAGCTCGAGCACAACGAACTCATCGGCATTGGTCGTCCTCTGACGCCAATCGCTCAGGATGCTTCATGGGATGATCACCCACAAGAGGATGAAGACTTTGAGGCCCAGCCAACTCCAACTACACAGGCGTCGCCTGCGTTGCGCAGGCTTCGCAAAGGACCTAGGCCTCCAGTCTCTGCGTCTGAAGCTGAAACTGCTGAAGACATTCCGGCTGCATCAGCCAATGAAGAAGAAGTCCCACAAGTTGCTTTTGTTGCCCATGAAACTTCTTGCCGCACATGGAAAGGGCTGACACTGATGTGTTCTGAATATGATCTTCAAGAGGATGGCTTCACTGAGCGCTTCAAGTTTGACTCCACACCTCCTCGAAGGGCAGTGCTGCGACGAACTCCATCTCTTGAAGACTCTGAGTTCTCTTCCTCTGCTGCAACTGTAAATGCCAGAGTGATCGAGGATGACGACGATGCTACTTCACCGCCGCCTCCTTCAGCACGCTTCGACTCTGCTCCAAGCTCTTCTGCACCGCCAAACACCACCAACGACCCTGCTGCTTCACCTACTCTTCATGGGAACGAGTAGATGCTCTATGTCCTCAAACCTTTTTGGTACTTGCTGACAAAAGGGGGAGAAGCTGAGTTTGATAGTCTTCAAGCGGGTCCATATGGGCGGGTGCTTTATATTTTGCTTCGTGTTTACAACTCTCGTTTTGATACATTTGGTTCTTTGAGTTGTAACACTTAAAACTCGATGGTCGTCTGCTACCTATTTGCCACCTTGTGATGCGATGGTAAATTCCGCATGTGCGATGGTAAATTCCGCACTTAGATCATTTTGCAGACGTCCATTTTCCATTATGCATGTCATTATCTTCACATACCCTTTTCATGCATAGTGGATTGTCATCATAAGTTGAAAAGGATCTCCACAAGCAGAACCTGCCATGTGTATTTGCATTCCAAAAGCAAACTACATATATGCACATCTTCAGGGGGAGCCCTTGCAACTTATGAAGACAATTCCTTATCCTTTACAATTTCACACATTATATTCCCCGTTGAAAACTTCAACTAGTTTGTCATCAATCACCAAAAAAGGGGAGACTGTATGTGCATCTAGTGCCACCCCTAGTTGGTTTTGGAGTATTGACGACAAACCTAGTTGAGGGACTAATGTGTTTGTGAGAATTGCAGGATAACACAGGTAGAAGTCCCTCATTGATTCGGTTTTCCTACCAGAGATGACCCCTAAAAATGTATGAAGACATTGAAGTCAAAGGTGGTATATGAAGACATTCTCATTGAAGACTATGACAAGAGAAGACATCACATGAAGCCTATGGAGCTCGAAGACTTAGATCTTTCGTAGTTCTTTTTCTTCTTTGTTGAGTCATAGGAACCACCGTACTGTTAAGTGGGGTCCAAGAGAACCAGTCAGAATGACTGAAGTGATGCCTAACCAAAACCTATGTCTCCGAGTGAAGACTATGAGAGCGAATCTTGTCCAGAGTCGGACAAGTCAGCTTTGCTTGCAGCCCAAGTAAAGTTGTCGTGTGAGTTTGAAATCTGACTGTTGGAACATGTGTCAGTTCCTTAGTGACCCAGGGTCATTTCAGACAAATCAGGTCGGGTTGCCTTGTGGCTATAAATAGCCCACCCCCTACAACCATAAACGGTTGGATGCTCAGAGTTATTGTACGGCATTTGTCGTTTGAGAGCAACCCACCTCGAAGCCTTTGAGAGAGAATTCCTTGCGAGGATAAAGCCCTAACCACCCAGAGCCAAAGAGAATTAGGCATCACTTAAGTCTTCTTGTCTGTGTGATCTGAAGACTTATTACACTTGAGGACTGTGCATCCTCTAGCCGGTTAGGCGTCGCGTTCTGAGCATCCAAGAGACATTGTGGATTGCCGGTGAACGAAGTCTGTGAAGGTTTGGGAGTCTACCTTGAAGACTTACCAGAGTGATTGGGCGAGGTCTGTGTGACCTTAGCTCAAGGGGAATACGGTGAGGACTGGGTGTCATGAGCTGCGTGTTCAGGACTGGGTGTCCGGGACTGTGTGTCCTCAGGTTTAAATACCTAGCCGCCCTAACCAGACGTACAGTTGTCACAACAACTGGAACTAGTCCAACACATCATTGTCTTCAACAAGTCACTGGTTTCATCCTTCCCTTCTCTTTACGTACTGTTACTCCTTGTGAAGACATTGTATGATTGCACTATCTTTTATCTTCACTGAGTGACTGCGTGTTCTGTTTGGCTTCATAATTTCTTCCTACTTGATCCTTACTACATTGCTGCTCTTAGTCATTGTGCTTTCACTCTATTGAATACTTGACTATGGCTTGCCTAATGTAGTCTACCTTCTGCTGCAGGGGAATGGTTAAGCCATAGTCAAGTATTCAATAGAGTGAAAGCACAATGACTAAGAGCAGCAATGTAGTAAAGATCAAGTAGGAAGAAATTATGAAGCCAAATAGAACACGCAGTCACTCAGTGAAGATAAAAGATAGTGCAATCATACAATGACTTCACAAGGAGTAACAGTACGTAAAGAGAAGGGAAGGATGAAACCAGTGACTTGTTGAAGACAATGATGTGTTGGACCAGTTCTAGTTGTTGTGACAACTGTACGTCTGGTTAGGGCGGCTAGGTATTTAAAACTGAGGACACACAGTCCCGGACACCCAGTCCTGAACACACAGCTCAGGACACCCAGTCCTCACCGTATTCCCCTTGAGCTAAGGTCACACAGACCTCGCCCAATCACTCTGGTAAGTCTTCAAGGTAGACTCCCAAACCTTCATAGAATTTGTTCACCGACGATCCACAATGTCTCTTGGATGCTCAGAACGTGACGCCTAACCGGCTGGAGGATGCACAGTCCTCAAGTGTAATAAGTCTTCAGATCACACAGACAAGAAGACTTAAGTGATTGCCTAATTCTCGTTAGCTCTGGGTGGTTAGGGCTTTATCCTCGCAAGGAATTCTCTCTCAAATGCTTCGAGGTGGGTTGCTCTCAAACTACAGAAGCCGTACACTAACTCTGAGCAGCCAACCGTTTATGGTTGTAGGGGGTGGGCTATTTATAGCCACTAGGCAATCCGACCTGATTTGTCCGAAATGACCCTGGGTCACTAAGGAACTGACACGTGTTCCAACGGTCAGATTTCAAACTCACACGGCAACTTTACTTGGGCTGCAAGCAAAGCTGACTTGTCCGACTCTGGACAAGATTCGCTCTCATAGTCTTCACTCGGAGACATAGGTTTTGGTTAGGCATCACTTCAGTCATTCTGACTGGTTCTCTTGGACCCCACTTAACAGTACGGTGGTTCCTATGACTCAACAAAGAAGAAAAAGAACTACGAAAGATCTAAGTCTTCGAGCTCCATAGGCTTCATGCGATGTCTTCTCTTGTCATAGTCTTCAATGAGAATGTCTTCATATACCACCTTTGACTTCAATGTCTTCATACATTTTTAGGGGTCATCTCTGGTAGGAAAACCGAATCAATGAGGGACTTCTACCTGTGTTATCCTGCAATTCTCACAAACACATTAGTCCCTCAACTAGGTTTGTCGTCAATACTCCAAAACCAACTAGGGGTGGCACTAGATGCACTTACAATCTCCCCCTTTTTGGTGATTGATGACAAACTAGTTGAAGTTTTCAACGGGGAATAATTGTAAAGGATAAGGAATTGTCTTCATAAGTTGCAAGGGCTCCCCCTGAAGATGTGCATATAAGTAGTTGGCTTTTGGAATGCAAATACACATGGCAGGTTGTGCTTGTGGAGATCCTTTTCAACTTATGATGACAATCCACTATGCATGAAAAGGGTATGTGAAGATAATGACATGCATAATGGAAAATGGACGTCTGCAAAATGATCTAAGTGCGGAATTTATCGTCGCACATGCGGAATTTACCATCGCATCACAAGGTGGAAAATAGGTAGTAGACGACCATCGAGTTTTAAGTGTTACAACTCAAAGAACCAAATGTATCAAAACGAGAGTTGTAAACACGAAGCAAAATATAAAGCACCCGCCCATATGGACCCGCTTGAAGACTATCAAACTCAGCTTCTCCCCCTTTTGTCAGCAAGGACCAAAAAGGTTTGAGGACATAGAGCATCTACTCGTTCCCATGAGGAGTAGGTGAAGCAGCAGGGCCGTTGGTGGTGTTTGGCGGTGCAGAAGAGCTTGGAGCAGAGTCGAAGCGTGCTGAAGGAGGCGGCAGTGAAGTAGCATCGTCGTCATCCTCGATCACTCTGGAATTTACAGTTGCAGCAGAGGAAGAGAACTCAGAGTCTTCAAGAGATGGAGTTCGTCGCAGCACTGCCCTTCGAGGAGGTGTGGAGTCAAACTTGAAGCGCTCAGTGAAGCCATCCTCTTGAAGATCATCTTCAGAACACATCAGTGTCAGCCCTTTCCACGTGCGGCGAGAAGTTTCATGGGCAACAAAAGCAGCTTGTGGGACTTCTTCTTCATCGGCTGATGCAGCCGGAATGTCTTCAGCAGTTTCAGCTTCAGAGGCAGAGACTGGAGGCCTAGGTCCTTTGCGAAGCGTGCGCAACGCAGGTGACACCTGTGTAGTTGGAGTTGGCTGGGCCTCAAAGTCTTCTTCCTCTTGTGGGCGATCATCCCATGAAGCATCCTGAGTGATTGGCATCAGAGGACGACCAATGCTGATGAGTTCGCTGTGCTCGAGCTGAGGAAGGACTGCACCATCTTCTACATGGTCATGTTGACCAATGTCTTCAGCAGTGATGGGATCAGCTGCTGGAAAGTCTTCAGCTTCATGAGCCTCTGTGAAAGCAGGCTCATGGATTGTCAGTTGGCGTTCAGCGTCAGGACGAACCATGGAAACGGGTTCAACTATCAAAGGCTCTGTGGGAGCAGCCCGTTCTTTCTTGGTCTTCCTCTTTTTCTTGGAGGGGGCAGTAGGAGAGGCTTCAGGATGTTTCCTCTTCCTGGCTTCAGCCTCAGCAGTCCTCGTCTTCTTGAGCTCTGAAGCGGTTGACCGGCTTTTTGGATTCGAGCCAGTCATTCTAGTTGGGAAGACAATGGGATCTGCTTCCTGCCATGGTGCGTCAGGTTCAGCCGTAGCAGGCTTCTTCATCTTCTTTGCGGCCATCCTGGGGTCGATGCCAGGACGCCCAAGGGCCTTGCACTTCACAGCCTCATTGTAGGCCTGTACACATTTTTCAGCCAGAACCTTCATGCGCTCACAAGAACCCTGAGCTTCTGCACGTTTCTTGAGAAAGGCTTCCTTGAGCTCGTGCAGCATAATCTTGAAGTTATTCACCTCTTGCACGCTGAGCTTGGCCATATGCTTCTTGAACTGAGCCTTTCCATAGTCAATCTTTTGCTTCAGTTCAACAATGCGTTGGGCGATAGTTAACTCTGAAGCAATGGCGCCACGGAAGGCGACACTGAGGCCAATGGGTAGTTGCAGATCGTCAAAGCTGATGTTTGGCGTGTCAAACCATTCATCAATGAAGGTGTGGATGATTGTTACATCAAAGAGAGGCAGATCATTGAAGATTTCTGCTTCTTCTTTGCTCTTGATAAGTTGCTCAAGAGTGTCATCTGCAAGATCTTCATCACTTGACAGATCAATGGCATCATTGCGCAGAATGGCAGCAGCTGTTAGCTCTTGGCCGATGTGTGGCAGAGGCATCTTGACCTTCTGGGGCTTGGAGATGCGTGACAAATCTTCAGACTGCACACTGTCTTCAGGAGGTGCAGTTGCCAGTGGCTTCGCCCGTGAGAGTTTTGGAGCAGAGGCAGGCTTTGAAGCTTTTGGCTGCTTCTTTGGTTTCGGTGCTGCAGGCGCTTCATCTGATTCAGCGTCATCTGCAGGCTCGTTCACGGCAGTCCCTTGAACCAAGATATGGGTGATGAGACCTTCAAGGTTGTAGAAAGGACCGACGACATTGGGTTCTGCATCACGTGTGCCGTCAGCCCTTGGAGCAGAAGGACCAGGGTTGAAGTCTAGTCCCAATGTCTTCTTGTTTTGCTTTGCTGAGTTCTGGGCAAACTGGAAGTTGCGCTTGAACAGAATGTCGTCACGACACCATAGCAGGGACGATGGGTCAGCATCTGCAGGTTGTGGTCCATGGACCATGCAGGGATAGAAGCCTTGTTCAATGGCTTCATCTCTGGTCCTGGGTTGAAGATTTTTGTAGAGGATGTCTCCCCATGGTCGATTGATGGCATTCTTTTCAGCATATTCCTTGGTCACAAATCTGTACTTGAACCACTGTTCTGCCCAATAGCGTCGAATCCATTGGATTCGTGTCTTGCGCTGATTGTAATCCTCTTCAGGATCTGTCTTGTACAGCTCTGAGAGGTCATCGGGCAGATCTCTTGATGTTTCTCCTCGACGCTTTCTGCCACCCTTCCTTGCTGATTTTTCTGAAGCCATGAACCTTAATCTGAAAGGCTTCAATATGTTCAGAGGCTTCAAAGGTTTTCGCTTGCTGGACAAACAGGAACTGGCTTCGGGAGAATTTATGTGATGCTGTAAGAATTCTGCAAATGAATGCAGACTATGAGAACCAAGGGATTCTCCCACGGACATGTACCTGTGACAGTATTAAGGTGCGAGGGAAGGGGAAGAGGTCATATGCATTCTCAGAAGATTTTGAAGATAAATCAGTTTAGAAGACATTGACCTCATCGTGCGAAGACCTTCACTCATAGATAAGGAGTTGGTTCCAGATTTGTACGAATCCATGGATCAGTACAAGTGAGGAATCTAACTAATTTGTGAAGCATAAGTGAATATACTAGGCATGTTATGAGATGCAGTATGAAAGGGATCCAACTTGTGTGAATAGAAACTGCTTGTGGTAGACAGTGATAAAGCTATAGGATCAAAGGGGGCCGTAAAAAGGAGGTTTTATTTACCACATGAAGAACTGCTAGATGGAGTGGAAGAGGAGGCCGAGCAGTTCGATCTTCTGTGCCCTAACTTGGCGACGGAGGACACCTACGGCGACGGCGGAGAGGACGATGTTCACGGTCAGCGTGAAGACGGCGTCGGAGAGGTTGCGGCAGCGAAGCGCTCCGTCGCCGGCGTCGTCGAGTGCTAGCGGTGGCGCTAGGGTTCGGGCGAGAGTGGAAGAAGAGATAATGACTATGGTGAGGCGTGTATTTATAGGTACAGGGGCGGCACTGCGTTATTACACGGGTGCCCCTGGCGATTCACATCTGATGGGCACGTGGCCGTCATGCAGCATATCGAGGGTTGTTCCACGTCCCATGCACGCCTGGATTGTCGGGTGGTCGTTCCCACTTCTCCGGGTTTCAAGTGAAGGAATGAGCATTGAAAACAGACTTAATGGTTGTCTCTGTATCTTCTGCTGACAAGGACGCAGAGAAGACATTCGACAGTTTCAATAGAATGCATATGATTTGGAGAGATAGAGTTTGAGATAGAAAGTATAGAGAGGTTAGGGTCCGATCACATTCACTTAGTTCAAAAGATTCAACAAGAAGACATAGCTATAAGTGAATGCTGTAGAGGACAGAACACTAGTATATGTATATATATATATAATCAACATAGTGAAGATAATCATGAAGACATGTTGAGATTGAAGCCAAACTGTGAAGACATGGCTAATGTAACACCATGAGTGAAGCACTTCAAACAGAAAGTTTGGTGGTGGCGTTACCCACCGTATAGGAAGTATTAGACCCAGACACGGTGCACAATTATCGTGACGCTCCGAAGTCAAACTACACATTAATGTATTGACACTTAAAATGTATGTCTTCATTGATTGAAGATATACTTTTCTTCGTGTGTTGCACATCTAAGTCATCAATATGCATAAGTGTTAGGATGTGTGCCTAATCACGGGACATTTGAGGATTCCAAGATATTTAGCTCACACCGTAACTTGCAAAATCTCTTCTCATCCAAGGGCTTGGTGAAGATATCTGCCAATTGCTCTTCAGTGTTGACGTGTATGATATCAATATCTTCCTTCACAACATGATCTCTGAGAAAGTGATGACGAATTTCAATGTGCTTTGTCTTCGAGTGCTGAACTGGGTTGTTGGCAATCTTGATGGCGCTTTCGTTGTCGCAGTAGAGTGGCACTTGCTTCAGATGAATGCCATAGTCCTTGAGTGTTTGCTTCATCCACAGAAGCTGAGCGCAGCAAGATCCAGCAGCAATGTATTCAGATTCAGCAGTGGAGAGAGATACACAGTTCTGCTTCTTTGAAGACCAACATACAAGTGATCGTCCCAGAAAATGACATGTGCCTGATGTAGACTTGCGATCCACCTTGTCACCAGCATAATCAGCATCCGAGAATCCAACCAGATCAAACTCTGAGCCCTTTGGATACCATAATCCTAGAGTTGGGGTGTGAGCCAAATATCGAAGAATTCGCTTCACAGCTAAGTGATGCGACTCCTTTGGTGCCGCTTGGAATCGAGCACACATGCAAACACTAAGCATAATATCTGGCCTAGATGCACATAGATAAAGTAAAGAACCAATCATGGAGCGGTATACCTTTTGATCGAACTCTTTACCATTGTCGTCGGGACCCAGATGATGTTTGGCTGGCATTGGCGTCGTGAAGCCTTTGCAGTCTTGCATACCAAACTTCTTCAGGCAATCTTTGAGATACTTCTCTTGAGATATGAAGATGCCGTTGCGTTGCTGTCGTATTTGGAGACCGAGGAAGAACTTCAGCTCTCCCATCATGGACATCTGATATTGCTCTTGCATCATATATCCAAACTCTTCACTGTACTTCTGATTGGTGCAGCCGAAGATAATGTCATCCACATATATTTGGCACACAAACAGTTCACCATCATATGTCTTCGTGAAGAGAGTGGGGTCGAGGGAACCAGGTATGAAGCCTTTGCTCTTCAGGAAGTATTTGAGTGTGTCATACCAAGCCCGAGGGGCTTGTTTGAGGCCATACAGTGCCTTGTTGAGCTTGTATACCATGTCAGGATGTTTTGGATCTTCAAAGCCAGGCGGTTGTGCAACATACACTTCTTCTTCAATCTTGCCATTGAGAAAAGCACTCTTCACATCCATTTGATATAGAAGTATGTTATGATGATTTGCATAGGCCAGCAGTATGCGTATGGCTTCAAGTCGAGCCACAGGAGCAAATGTTTCATCGAAGTCAATGCCTTCCACTTGAGTATATCCTTGAGCAACGAGGCGAGCTTTGTTTCTGACAACTTGACCATGCTCATCTTGCTTGTTGCGGTATATCCATTTGGTGCCAATTATGTTGTGCTTCCGAGGATCAGGACGCTTAACCAGTTCCCATACATTATTCAGCTCAAACTGTTGAAGCTCTTCTTGCATAGCTTGAATCCATTCAGGTTCCATGAAGGCTTCTTCAACTTTCTTGGGTTCTGTTATTGAGACGAATGCGAAGTGCCCACAGAAATTTGCCAGCTGAGTCGCCCTTGAACGAGTAAGCGGACCAGGTGCATTGATGCTATCAATTATTCTCTCAATCTGCACTTCATTGGCAACACGAGGATGTACAGGGCGAAGATTTTGCTCTTGCTGATCATTGTCATTGTTAGTGGGATTGTCTTCAGACTGAGCATTGTCTTCAGGTTGATCAGGTGCGGAGATGATAAGTTCCTCTTCAGGTTGAGCTTCAGAGGGTATGATTTCTCCAGTTCCCATTAGCTTGATTGATTCGCTGGATGGAACTTCATCTAGCACATTTGGCAGGTGCTCTCTTTGTGAACCGTTAGTCTCATCAAATCGCACATCCACTGTTTCAACCACTTTATAGAGAAAGAGATTGAAGACTCTGTAGGAGTGCGAATCCTTTCCATATCCAAGCATAAAACCCTCATGTGCTTTTGGTGCAAATTTTGAAGTGTGATGTGGATCCTTGATCCAGCACCTGGCACCAAATACTCTGAAGTAACTGACATTTGGCTTCTTGCCAGTAAGGAGCTCATAAGATGTCTTGTTCAGAAGCTTGTGAAGATAAACACGATTGATTGTATGGCATGCAGTATCAATGGCTTCAGGCCAGAATTTTCTTGGGGTCTTGTATTCATCTAGCATCGTTCTGGCCATCTCAATGAGTGTTCTGTTCTTGCGTTCGACGACGCCATTCTGCTGTGGCGTGTACGGGGCCGAGAATTCATGTGTGATGCCCAAGGTATCAAGATATGTATCAAGGCCAGTGTTCTTGAATTCAGTGCCATTGTCACTTCTGATGTGCTTTATCTTGGCGCCATAATTGTTCATAGCTCGATTGGCGAAGCGTCTGAAGACATCCTGCACTTCAGTCTTGTAAAGGATTATGTGCACCCAAGTATATCTAGAATAATCATCAACAATAACAAAGCCATAGAGGCAAGCAGTAGTAGTAAGAGTTGAGTAATGAGTGGGACCGAAAAGATCCATGTGGAGCAGTTCGAAGGGTCGAGTGGTTGTCATGATTGTCTTCGAGGGATGTTTGGCCCTCGTCATCTTCCCTGCTTCACAGGCACCGCATAAGTGATCTTTCTTGAACTTGACGCCCTCGATGCCTATGACATGCTTCTTCTTTGCAAGGGTGTGGAGGTTCCTCATGCCAGCATGCCCTAGCCTCCGATGCCAGAGCCAGCATTCTGAAGCCTTTGCTAGAAGACATACGGCAAGCTGTGGTCCTGCCGAAAAATCTACCACGTACAAATCATCTTTCCGATACCCTTCAAACACTAGAGACTTGTCAGATTCCATTAGTACAAGGCAACGATATTTTCCAAATATTACGATCATGTTCAAATCGCAAAGCATTGAGACAGACATTAAGTTGAAGCCAAGGGATTCAACAAGCATGACTTTATCCATGTGTTGATCCTTTGAGATTGCAACTCTACCTAGACCCAATACCTTACTTTTACCAGTGTCAGCAAATGTGATGTGACTCTTGTCGGATGGACGTAAGGTTGAGTCCATAAGAAGGCTTCTTTTGCCAGTCATGTGGTTGGTACACCCACTATCAATAATCCATTCTGAAGACGCTGGTGTCGTACCCTACAGTGCAGTTAGGGGGATAGGCTTCACGAAGAGAATTGTGAAGCAAAAACATTTGACGAACCAGTGGGTTATGAAAGCTTAGATCCAGATTAGGACTGATAGGGAGAGTAGCAAGTGATTCAGGAACGAAGTACATAGTAAGACCATTCGGGCATTTGATCTTGCGCCCTACAAGATGTTTAAGGTCCCCAGCAATAGCGTCAGACGATTTTGGTTTTCTGCTGGAGACCTTTCCCTGCAAAAGAGAGTTAAGCTTTCTTAGCCACCCACATCTTCAAGGGTGGCTTAGAAGCAATAAGTCTAAGTGCAGCGTCTGAGAATTTTGGCTTTGGAGCCCTAGCAAAAAGTCTTGCAGGCGGACAATAGTACTCATAAGAATAAGCAGAATAGTTCTTGGTCTTATGAACATGGCGGTTTGATGAACCGCGCTCATATTCATAGGCCTGAGTACGGTTTCCCTGCAAAACATTTGCGTTAGTGCGACTCAGGTGAGTCCTCTGTCTGTATGAAGCCTTTGGACCGTATGAAGTCTGTGGTCTGAGGTTTGTCTTCTTCACGTGTGGTGTCATGATGACATTCACAGGAAGATTCTCCAGACACTTTTTCGGAACCCAGATCTTCTTCATAGGCGGTCCATTCCTGCAGTTAGTACCAATGTACCTGGCAAACACTTCACCATTTTGATTCTTAAACAGTTTATAGTTTGCATCAAAGGATTCATCAATGACAATGGGATTTGCACAAGAGAAGCCAGATAGATTGGATAGATCTGCTGAAGATTCCTTTGCAGCAACCCATGTGGTTTTGGGGTACTGCTCAGGTTTCCAGTAAGAGCCATCAGCATTCATTTTCCTTACGAACCCAACACCCTCTTTCCTCGGGTTTCGGTTCAAGATCTGCTTTTTGAGGACATCACATAGTGTCTGATGCCCTTTAAGACTTTTGTACATCCCTGTTTCAAGCAATGTCTTCAACCTAGCATTCTCATCAGCAATAGCAGTGGAATCCTCAGCAGAGGGGTTAGTTCCCACATCAACAGTTGAAGATATTGCAACAGTAGCAGCAGTAGAACATTCAGCAACAGTAGTAGCATTATCACGCTCAATGCACTTAAGACATGGTGGTTCAAATCCTTCCTGAGCGGAACTGATCTGTTTGGAGCGAAGTGACTCATTTTCCTTTTGAAGATCTTCATGAGCCGCTCTCAATTTCTCAAGATCTTGCTTCCTTTGAAGATAATCATAGGAAAGCTTTTCATGAGTTGTTGAGAGCGTTTCATGACGACTTTCAAGTTCCTCATACTTAACGTGAAGATTTTTTATATCTTCAATTAAGGACTCAGAACGAGTCATTTCAGCGCCTAACAGATCATCGCTTTTGTCTAACAGTTTTTGAATATGTTCCATGGCTTTCTGTTGTTCAGTTGCAATTTTAGCAAGTGTTTTGTAGCTGGGTTTTGAACCACAATCAGAGTCATCGTCACTGGATGTTTGATAGTGAGTAGTGCGTGTGTTTACCTTGGCACCGCGTGCCATGAAGCAGTAGGTAGGAGCGGAGTAGTCCTTGTCATTTGCATCGGTGTCGGTGATGAGGCCATTGTCTTCAGTGTTGAAGATGGACTTGGCAACGTATGATGTAGCCAGACTTGCGACGCCAGAATCGGACTCCTCCTCAGACTCCACCTCCGCCTCCTCAGAAGCGGACTCCTCCTCTGAATCCATTTCCTTGCCAACAAACGCACGTGCCTTGCCAGATGAGCTCTTCTTGTGTGATGAAGACTTTGAAGAAGACTTGGAAGAGGACTTTGAGTATTTCTTCTTCTTCTTGTCGTCAGAGTCATATTCCTTGCTCTTCTTCTTCTTTTTGTTCTCATTGTCCCACTGCGGACACTCAGAGATGAAGTGGCCAGGTTTCTTGCACTTGTGACATGTTTTCTTCTTGTAGTCATGAGCAGAAGCTTCATCATTCCTTGAGCTTGATCGGGAAGACTTTCTGAAGCCTTTCTTCTTGGTGAATTTTTGGAACTTCTTGACAAGCATAGCAAGTTCCCTTCCAATGTCTTCAGGATCATCAGAACTGCTGTCAGATTCTTCTTCAGATGAGGAGACAGCTTTTGCCTTCAAGGCACGAGTTCGCCCATAGTTTGGACCGTAGATATCTCTTTTCTCAGAAAGCTGAAACTCATGTGTGTTGAGCCTCTCAAGTATGTCAGACGGCTCGAGTGTCTTGAAATCAGGACGTTCTTGAATCATCAGGGCTAGGGTGTCAAACGAACTGTCAAGTGATCTCAGTAGTGTCTTGACGACTTCATGCTTGGTGATCTCAGTAGCGCCAAGGGCTTGAAGCTCATTCGTGATGTCAGTGAGTCGATCAAATGTGAGCTGGACATTCTCATTGTCATTTCTCTTGAAGCGGTTGAAGAGGTTGCGAAGGACACTGATTCTCTGATCTCTCTGGGTTGAGACGCCTTCGTTGACCTTGGAGAGCCAGTCCCAGACTAGCTTAGATGTTTCCAAAGCACTCACGCGGCCATACTGTCCTTTGGTCAGATGACCACAGATGATATTCTTGGCAGTAGAGTCCAGTTGAACGAACTTCTTGACGTCAGCAGCAGTGACACCTTCTCCAGCCTTGGGAACGCCGTTCTTGACGACATACCATAGGTCGACATCAATGGCTTCAAGATGCATGCGCATCTTATTCTTCCAGTAGGGATATTCAGTTCCATCGAAGACGGGGCACGCAACAGAGACTTTAATTATCCCTGCAGTCGACATAGCTAAAACTCCAGGTGGTTAAACCGAATCACACAGAATAAGGGAGTACCTTGCTCTGATACCAATTGAAAGTGCGTTATATCGACTAGAGGGGGGGTGAATACGCGATTTTTATGAAAGTCTTCAAAACATGGAAGTTATGAAGACAAACAACCGAAATAAACCTATTACCCTGCAGCGGAAGGTAGACTACACTAGGCAAGCCATAGTCAAGTATTCAATAGAGTGAAAGCACAATGACTAAGAGCAGCAATGTAGTAAGGATCAAGTAGGAAGAAATTATGAAGCCAAACAGAACACGCAGTCACTCAGTGAAGATAAAAGATAATGCAATCATACAATGTCTTCACAAGGAGTAACAGTACGTAAAGAGAAGGGAAGGATGAAACCAGTGACTTGTTGAAGACAATGATGTGTTGGACCAGTTCCAGTTGCTGTGACAACTATACGTCTGGTTAGGGCGACTAGGTATTTAAACCTGAGGACACACAGTCCCGGACACCCAGTCCTGAACACGCAGCTCAGGACACCCAGTCCTCACCGTATTCCCCTTGAGATAAGGTCACACAGACCTCGCCCAATCACTCTGGTAAGTATTCAAGGTAGACTCCCAAACCTTCACAGACTTTGTTCACCGGCAATCCACAATGTCTCTTGGATGCTCAGAACGCGACACCTAACCGGCTGGAGGATGCACAGTCGTCAAGTGTAATAAGTCTTCATATCACACAGACAAGAAGACTTAAGTGATTGTCTAATTCTCTTTGGCTCTAGGTGGTTAGGGCTTTATCCTCGCAAGGAATTCTCTCTCAAATTCTTCGAGGTGGGTTGCTCTCAAACGACAGAAGCCGTACACTAACTCTGAGCAGCCAACCGTTTATGGTTGTAGGGGGTGGGCTATTTATAGCCACTAGGCAACCCGACCTGATTTGTCCAAAATGACCCTGGGTCACTAAGGATCTGACATGTGTTCCAACGGTCAGATTTCAAACTCACACGGCAACTTTCCTTGGGTTGCAAGCAAAGCTGACTTGTCCGACTCTGGACAAGATTCGCTCTCATAGTCTTCACTCGAAGACATAGGTTTTGGTTAGGCATCACTTCAGTCATTCTGACTGGTTCTCTTGGACCCCACTTAACAGTACGGTGGTTCCTATGACTCAACAAAGAAGAAAAAGAACTGCGAAAGATCTAAGTCTTCGAGCTCCATAGGCTTCATGCGATGTCTTCTCTTGTCATAGTCTTCAATGTGAATGTCTTCATATACCACCTTTGACTTCAATGTCTTCATACATTTTTAGGGGTCATCTCTGGTAGGAAAACCGAATCAATGAGGGACTTCTACCTGTGTTATCCTGCAATTCTCACAAACACATTAGTCCCTCAACTAGGTTTGTCGTCAATACTCCAAAACCAACTAGGGGTGGCACTAGATGCACTTACCCCTATATATTAAGGGATGAAGTAGACCAAGGCCATAAGTTTCACTAGTGGCTTCGTGCTCAAGTCGATAGCATGACGTATTACGGTGGGTGAACAAATGATTGTCCAGCAATTAAGAAAAAAGTGATAGGTATGAGATAGTCCGGTTCTGATATGAATACGGCCTATGGCAGTCGAGACAGTGGACCCGACTCCTGCCTACATTACTACTATAACCAACACATGACCGCTTCAGCATGCATCGAGAGTAATAAGTCTAACACAGAGTACACATTGAGTTAAGTGAGATGATGCAGAGGGAAAACCAAGCAATATAATATAAACCCACTCTATCGCCTCGATGTGCAACAATACAAATACGTTCGTTTCTTTCTGTCCACTACTAGGAAAAGACCTACTAATGGCGCACCAGTTTTGCCTACTAATGGCACATCACTGGTGCGCCATTACTAGCACGCCACTAGTAATTTTTACTAATGGCGCACCACTGGTGCGCCATTAGTATCTGGTATACTAATGGCGCACCACCAAGTGCGCCATTAGTATATAAAACCATGCGCCATTAGTGTGCCTTCCAGGGGCCATATTTAACCATGTGCTTTGGCACACTAATGGCGCACTGCGGATAGATGCGCCATTAGTATACTTGGCATACTAATGGCGCACTCTGTCTTGATGCGCCATTAGTATCCTTTGGCACACTAATGGCGCACTCTGTCTTGATGCGCCATTAGTATCCTTTGGCATACTAATGGCGCACCTTGTGGTGATGCGCCATTAGTATGAATATTTGATTTTTTACTTTTCTGATTTTTGCACAGGTTACAAAATATATTATTTGACAGAATATAGACAGTAGCACACAGCAACAACAGATTCATCGAATACAATAGAAGATTAGTCTCCGAATACAATTCATCATATTAATCTCCGAATTCAAAAGACCGAACAAAGATAAAACATTACAAGTCTCGAGACCGCGAGTATCGAGTTTGTCTTCACATTACAAGTCGATATCAATCATCTAAACTACCATCACATAGAAGAGAGCTGCGGTCATCACGATGAGCATCATCGCGATCAAACTGGTCTTCATCCGGTTCCTCCAACGCTCCCTCCTCTCTCCCGCTAGATAGCGGGCGTATCTAGATTCGGCCTCCGCCCTAGTGGTGTACCCTTTGTAACTGTTACCGCTGAAACGGTGAACCTGTCTCCGACACTCCTCCCAGTCGTCGTAGACTCCGGGAACCTTACCCTTGTACACGACATATGACGGCATCTCTATGCACAAGCCAAACAACAGACAATACATACATAAGCAATATATAAGTATGCAACAAAAGGATCGGAAGAGAAAAGCAAGACATTAATAGCACGATTCATGGTCCTACTAATAAATAGCATCAATTACATCTAAGTTGAACGACTGTCCAAACCAAAGAGACATACAATTCATTAAAGTTTAATTACAACATGAGCCAATCAATGTTTCAGAACTACACATCACTACTTTCGACTCGACTCATGGACAGGAGCGTGGATGAAGCCGCCGTCTGTCATGATGGTCATGAAATCGCGGGCGTTGTCAGCCTGCATTTGTAGCATTCCGTCTATCTCAATGTTGGACGGTTGATATCTGAGGAAGAACTGCCCCGAGGTATGAAGGACATCTTGATGGATGATGTCCGCAAACTCCGACTGGATGCGAAAGAATTCTTGTCTGATGTCCGCGTCCTGGATTGCCGACAAGCTCGCGGCCCAATCTTTGAGATTATTTGGTAGCAGAAGGTGATGATGGTCCCTTACGATCGCCCGCATGTGATGGAGGGCGTAGTAGGCATCCTTCTGACCGCCAGGCGGCTGCTTGACGCAGCAGAACATCGTATTGTGGGCGAACACGTGCTTGCCGTACTTACGAACTGCCCTGATGAAGGTGCCTCCAGATTTGGCGTAGCCAGGGAGAACATCATCAAGAACTTTCTTGATATTTGTGTAGTCTATCTTGGAGTTACGGTTCGGGTTGAAATACGTGGCCGTGGAATATTTCGGGCTTAAGAGGATGAGTGTGCAATGTGTGTCACTGCACAGAACACGGAATGTTAGAAAAAAAAGAACGATCGAAATCTAAGAAATCATATGTTACGGGGTGGTTAAGGGATGACTTACTCGGGAAAGTAAGCCACAAGGAAGTTATCGTTATCTGGGTTTGCCAGAATGACGTCTTCAAGGTGTGAACTCGCGACTTGGCGGTCCCCAGCGCTGCTCAAGAGCTTGGCACGCATGTAGAAGGGGTCGACGATCACGATGTCCGGGGTCTTGTCTCTAATGATCCGCATCTCCATACTCAGCGAAAACAGCCGAACGAAGGTGTAGTGCAGCGGATGAAGGTTAAACATAGCAAAGATGTCATCAAACCGCAGGACGATCGTACCCCCGATGGCGCCATCCACAAAGCCCTTGCCCTCTGGCACCTTGGCCACGAAAACCAGGTATGCCACATCATTCTCTCTGAGACGTCGCTTCTCCAAAGAAAGAACAATGTCGTGTAGACTCCGCATAGCACCGGTTGCAGCATTGAGCATATTTGTCGGTAGCATCGCCATACCCGCCACATGCACCCTCCTCGAGATATCCTTAGGTGAAGGTGGCCCGTCCTGAGCACGGATCGTACTCGGTGCCAGCTGGCTCACACTGGCGCCCTTTTTAGTCAGCCGTTTCCGGCCCTTCTTCTTGATCTGCTGTAATGGGACCGAGTTCTGCTCACAGACCGCCTTCTTGAGCGTGTTGGGGCTGATAATATTTGGCACCTCCGCTATCTGAGGCTCGGTGAAGGCGGCAGCTGAAGGTGTCTCCTGAGAACTGAATGCCAGACGACACCTGTTGTAATTGGGTTTCTCCGCCATACCAGCTAGATCGCGGTCGTCTTGTTTGGGTTCTTGAGAAGGAGGCCCGCAGAACTCGTCACCGTACCCATGTTCGGCAAAGTACTTATCGACGTTGGTAAATGTACCATCGTCGTTGTCGTCGTCGTCTGGATCCTGTGCCATATGCATGTCCGGATCCTGTGCCATAGGGATGTCCGGCATGTCCGGTAGCGTTGCGGCATTCTTGCCATGGCTTGGCGCCGGCATGACTGGCGGTCTTGTCTGTGGGTGGTGTCCCCCGCCCCCAAACAAATCTGGCTCTTCGGCCAAAGCAGGGGCCAGCTTACGCAGGCGCTGAGGGTCATCTCATCTTCTTCATCGGCCCCAGCGGGTCGAATCGGAGGTAACAGCTCGTCGCAGCCTACAGCACCCGAACCACTTCAACCCTATACATTGTGGGTGGCATCGGATTACCGTGGAACACGGGGTTGCCCGGTTGAACGATTTTGCCCTTGGTGACATCGACCAACTCGCCGCACACGAAGTGCAGGAGAGTGCAAGGAACGTCGGCGGCGCCCTGTGAAAACATGTAGGGCGTCAGGGATGCCCAGTCAAAGGCAAGGAGATGAAGTCCTCGGCTGAGAGGCTTAGTTACCGTGATGCCGTCGAGCTCGGCTAATGTCGAGGCACCGCCAACGGTGGGCGTGCAACTGACGGAGGGGCCGCTTGCTGGCGAGGTGCCGGCCAGCGTACACCCGGGTGCATTAAGCTCCAATGCCGGCGTCGGAGACACCAATACCGCCGCCGCCGGAGACACCAATGGCACCGCCGCCGTAGACACCAATACCGTCGCCGCCGGAGACACCAATGGCGCTGCCTGCGCGTTGTGCGACTTGCTGGCCGTGAAGCTGGGAATCGGGGGCGGCCCCTGTTGGCCACCCGCAATCCACGTCGTTATCCCATGAATCAAGGTAGGCATAATGCCGATGAGTGCCGATCCCAGTTGTTGTTGCACTTGCTCTTGGACCATCTCTGGAATCCGCGCCACTTGCGCCTTGAGTGCTTCAACCTCGCGCGACTGGCTTTCTGAGCTGGTCTTTTTCTCCTTTCACCCACCAGCGGTATAGTATGACAACCATTTTGTGGACAAGCCTTTGCCGGCCACACGACCAGCTGACGTTGGCTTACTGAGCTTATCCTTGTTTTTCATTATGTTCAACGCCCTATTTAAAGGGGTGTCGAAAGCGGAGCTCTGAGACGACCCTGCGCTACTGCTTTCTTTGTCCTGCGGAAGGAACGTGAACCATTTAGAAATATTGGGGATTAATTAGAATGCAACCATATGGAGCTAATAACGCGGGGGTGTATTCCTTACCAGAACAAGCTCAAGCTCCTTGGTCTTCGGATCCGTGGTAAGCTCCTTTGTTACCGGGTCCTCCTTGTACCGGGCCCTGAGAAAGTTCCTGGTCTGCTTGTCACTGTATTTCTCAAAGCGGGGCGGTAGGCCTTGCTCGGCACGCTCTGCGTCCTCCTTGTCCCATACAGGCTCCACCACTCTGTAACCGCCGGGACCGAGTTGGTGGACCCCTATGTTCAACTGCCGCATTTCTTTCCCCCACTTACTTGATTCGGAGGTTGCGGGGCTCTCGCACTTGATCTTGAACTCCTTGTAGTCATCTTCGCTCATCAAAGGATATTTCGCCTTGATCTTCTCATAACTATCACCTTTGTCAATCATTGCCTTCACCGTACTTTTCCAAGTAGACAGGGCCGTGCTCATCATCGTGAGGGCGGCACCGTTCACTTTATTACCCAAGAGGCGTGTGTTTGCGAACTCAGCGGGGAACTTGTATTGTTCGTGCAGCTTCGTGAAGAGGAGGCTACGCAAATTCCCTCAGTCCTTATGCCTTAGGTTCTCGGTGTTGATCGAGGCGGTGCTCCGGAGAATGCACCCGAGCTGAATCGAGTACCCCTTGACTACATGTTTGGGCGCCGTCGGATGCCCGTCAGAGTTCAGTTTAGTAAATTCCTCCCTGACGGTGCCGAGCATGTTCGGGCGCCAGTCCTTGCGTTATCTCTTCGGTTGGCTGCCATCTGTGCGTGCGCCGCCATCATCAGTGGTGGCATCCATGGCGCCATCATCAGTGGTGTCATCCCCGACGCCACTAGGGGTTGTGTAGTCAGGATCGGTGTCTTCCGCGGCGTCCTCATAGCGGTGAGGTTCTTCCTCCAACTCCTGGGATAGCTCCCAGAATTGCTTGTTGCCCGAACCGCCGGCCTCATCGTTGTGGGCCATGTTTCGCTCTAAATAGGAAAAAAGTTTGGTCAAAAAGTTGGTTATTGTCAAGGAACAAGATCATGGTCTCATCATTTAGGGTTTGTCGACACCGAGGCATCCTAAAAGCTAAGCTTTTATCATTTAGGGTTTGTCGACGCCGAGGCACCCTAAAAGCCTAAGCGTACATCATTTAGGTTCTCATCGACACCGAGGCACCCTAAAAGCCAAGGTTTCATCATTTAGGGTTTGTCGACGCCGAGGCACCCTAAATGCTAAGTTTTCATCATTTAGGGTTTATCGATGCCGAGGCACCCTAGGTTGGGCCTAATCACTTGGCACTAATCAGTTGGCTCTATTGCCACCTATGTTGGGTTTATCATCTAGGGTTTATCGATGCTGAGGAGAATTTCTAAGTTGGGCCTAATCACTTGGCTCTATTGCCACCTATGGTTTAATGCAGCAAGAATAAAGGGGCAGTTGATCCTACTTAATTAAGTACTAAGATACCCCGGCCCATGCATTAGTAGCAAGTACCTCATATGTCCGATTTTTAGCAAAGTCATGCTAAAATTCACGGAAAATTTCAGCATGACCTTTGCTGAAAATAGGACATATGGAGTACCCGAATTTGCCGGAACGGAAGTTAATCGACATTCCGGCAAACTCAAGGGCCTCTCGGGGTACCTGCAAAATCATCACGACACGAAAGGCCTCTCAAGGGCCTCAAGCAGTAGCGGCGTCTCCCAGGACCCCATTTTTTTGCTAAATTTCTTTGAGCAACAATTAGAGCAGAAAATTCAGCATATTTCTATACATTTTTTTTGTACACATAAGATAGAAATGTAGTGCTGAAAGTTTAATGCTTACAAAAGACTTGCTGAAATAGTGAAAAATATGGAGTCACCAAGCTGGCTAAGAAACTCCCAAAGTCCACTAGCAAATCCAAGATCTAATCCTGTTACACACATCATAACAATTTAAGATAATTAGGATAAGGATAGTAGGAAATGAAAAAGAAAGAGCTCAAAAAACAATCACAACAGAAAAATAATAAAAACCTAGTCCTAGAAGAAAATAAATCCTAAAAGAAAAGAAATCTTAAATAATAAAAAGTTTGCATCTGAGCCACCCTTCCAATCCAGCAGTCTTGTAATCTCCGACTTCAGTGTTTCTGGTTAATAGTTCAATATATTTTTATACAATATATGACCCACTGTCCATAAAAAATGTTAATGTCCATCAAAACAACTCAATAAATGTGTTCCCAAAGATCACAAAAATGCACTACAACTCTTTTTGAAACATACACTAATAAGATGAAAGTTTCCCTTCCGGATTATCTTGACACTTTACTTTAAACACTTCTTTACATGCAGCATTTGTCATAACTACTGGAACATAGATATACATAGCTAGTTCTTTATATGCGTCAGACTAAATAAAAATCTGGCTACTGAATGAACAGGAGGGTAGTGAGCCCAATTTGTTAGTCCATTATCAAAGCATATGACACCAAAAGCAGGATAAGTTAAGCTCCAGAATTCTAGTTTCCATGATTACTGCTTGGTTGCATGAAGAAATAATTAAAAAAAATAATACAGTGTGTAAATTGGATCCCGTGTTACTAATTAAGACTGGTTTCGTCACTGATCAATATCCTGCAGTCCCCGTTTCGAAAAAAATTAAACCATTTCAAAAAAAATCCTGCGGTCCTACTCCAAACCTTACTATGAGAACAAAACCTCAGTATCCCTCTAGGATGTGAAGATTAGCACTTCCGACTGCCCTATAGCTCAATCACATAACGATGTGACTGCTACCAAATATATTTAACTGAAAAAATATGAACATGTTTATTCCTAATTGATTGAATTGGAATAACATCTGATTCAGTAGTAAGTAGAACACAGCAAGTCATGTCCAATTTCACAGGGACATACAAAGAACAATGAGACCAAGACATGAAACCACTAATCTAAAATGTATTTGCAGGGCATCTATTTGGTTGATTATTCAAGATAATTAAAACAATGTGCAGTACACCAAACATGAAAATGTGCGGCAGCAAACTGAGGGCACATCTCCATTGATTTATTGCTGATTGGTCCCGCAAAAAAAAGATTTATTGCTGATTGGATAAAATGCCTAGCATGAGCACTAACAGATTTGCATCTAATAAACAATCCCTAGCAGAAGATAATCACAGAATCCCTAGCACGAGCTACCCCATTTCCTTCACCACTACGTACTGGGGTCGGGTCGGGTCGGGTCGGGTGGCAGCTAGACCTAGACCTAGACCAAGCTACTAGATGGAAGAGAAGAATTGTAGAGCAACCTTGGGGTGGGCGGGGAGAGGAGAAGCGGAGGGAGGGAGCACCTTGGTTGGGGCGGAGCGGCGAGGGCGACGGGGCGACGGAGCGGCGAGGGCGACGGAGCGGCGAGGGCGACGAGGAGACGGAGCGGCGAAGGTGACGGACGGGAGGATGAGGCGCGGCGGACGGTGGCGGTCGCTCGCTCGCTTCTGGGGTTGGGTTGGGGGTGGGTCGATCGATCTGGTGGCGAGAGAGAGAGGGTTGGGGTGGGTCGATCGATCTGGCGAGGGAGAGGGAGATATCTAGGGGGAAGCTTACTAATGGCGCACCACACCTCGGTGCACCATTAGAAATCTTTTTTTGATAGCAATGGCGCACCCCGCAGCGGTGCGCCATTAGAAATCTTTTTTTAGATAGCAATGGCGCACCCCGTAGTAGTGCGCCATTAGAAATTTTTTTATTACAGTTCGAGCACAGGTTATATTGCACCTAACCCAATCCACATCAGAACCCGCCCACTAGCCCGACTGGTCAGCACGCAGCACACACACCAGGAGCTCCTGGGTTCGATTCCCAGGCTCCGCAATATTTTTTTGTTTTGCATTTTAAATGATGTTTGATATTTATTTGTGTTTAAATATGTTCAAACTTGTTTAAATCATAACAGTAATATTTTTTATAAAAACAGTAATAATTTTTTTAAAAATATATTCAAATTTGTTACTTGAAAATATCATCGGTGGCGGCGGTGGAGCGGGGGAGGGTGCGGGGGGTCGGGTGCTTGTCGGCGGCGGTGGAGGGGGATCGAGATCGAGTGTCCTCATGAATTCAAAAAAGTGCCCGTGAAATTTAAAAATAGTCATGATATCAAAAAGTGCCCATGAAATACAATCGAGAAATGAAGACTACGATTTAAATACAATCGATCTTAGCTAGCTATCTGTTCACAATCTTCTTGCCCTTCTTTTTCGCAAATGGAGTTCTTCTGTGGAACGGACGTCCTTTAGGTAGGGTGGTCCTGCTTCTTATTGTGGTGTGTGCTGCTACTTCATCGTCGTCGTCATGTTTGATCTTCGGGTCGCCGTAGTTGTCGAAGTCTTGCTCATTGGCTACTCCATCCATTCCGATGATCTTCCTTTTGCCTCTCCTCACGACAACACGACTGGGCTTTGACGGGTCGGTAATGAAGAAGCATTGGTCCACTTGGGAAGCCAGTACCCATGGCTCATTTTTCGCGGTGACGTTTGCGCCCGCGGTCTTGGATTTGGCTTCGGGTATAACCATGGTGGTGAAATACCGATCTTCTTTTAGGACGCTCTTGGCCCATCTGACACGAAACATCGGGACCTTCTCTCCAGTGTAGCTCAGCTCCTAGATCTCCTCGATCCTTCCGTAGTATCTGTCCTTGTCGTTACCGGTGTAGGATTCCATCATTACCCTGGAGTTCTGATAACCATCGCTCTTCATGTCCTTGTTCTCGGTGTAGAATGTGTAGCCATTGATATCGTACGCCTCATAGGTCATCAGGTTGTGCTCGGCGCCCTGTGACAAGGCGAATATGAGTTGTTCTTCCGCGGAAGAATCCTCATGTAAAGGGTACGACAGAAGCTTCTGCTTGAACCAACGCGTGAAACATGAGTTGTGCTCTTTGATTATATCTCCGTCCGTCCACTGTTGGCCTCGGTCATTGTACGTCTTCTCAATAAAGGTTTTGTGCTCTACCACCCAAGGATCGACCACGTCTATGTGTTGTAGTGCGACTAGGTTTGCTCTTTCAAAGTCGGCGAGTCGACCCTCGAAGTCGACATGCATTTCGCGGCGACCCTCACGGTGACCCCATCCAGCGAGCCTGCCAAGGTGCCTGTTGACGGGCAGACCAACGGGGTTCTCGATGCCTAGATAATTCATGCAGTAGGAGATGCACTCTTCGGTCAGAAAGCCCCTGGCTATACTTCCCTCTAGACGTGACATGTTCCGAACGTATCCTTTGATGACACCATTCATCCTTTCGAACGGCATCATGTTGTGCAGGAACGTCGGCCCGAGTTGGATGATATCCTCCACGATATGGACCAGAAGATGCACCATAACATTGAAGAATGCGGGCGGGAAGTACATCTCAAGCTTGCATAGTATCACCATGATCTCTTCCTGTAGCCTTCTGAGTTGCCTCACGCCAATCGACTTCCGAGAGATGATGTCGAAAAAGTTGCATAGGCCAAATAGCATTTCACGGACGTGCGCGTCCATGATCCCACGGATTGCAACTGGAAGTATCTGCGTCATCAGCATGTGACAGTCGTGAGACTTCATCCCGCTGAACTTCTGCTTCGCTGGGTCTAGGTATCTGCTTATCTTCCCCGCGTAACCGTAAGGAAGTTTTACTCCTACGAGGCAAGTGAAAAACTGCTCGATCTCCTCCTGACTTAGAGTGAAGCACGCGGGAGGGTAGTCACTTCCGGTCTTCTTGGCCTTTTTGCCTTTGCGACGAGTTTCTGTGTCCTGCTTCGCCTCATCATCATCATCATCATCATCATCATCATTAGCGTGAAGCTCCTGCCTGATGCCCATTGATTTCAAGTCTGCCCTTGCTTTCGGCCCATCTTTGGTCCTCTCTGGCATGTTGAGCAGGGTACCAAGCAGACTCTCGCACACGTTCTTCGTGATATGCATGGCATCAAGGCTGTGAGGCACACGGTGGATCTTCCAGTACGGCAAGTCCCAGAAAACAGACCTCGTTTTCCATACCTTCAGCAGCGGCTCTGGCGCCTTTCGCTTCTATCCCGGATCTGGCGCCTTTTTCTTCTTTCCCGACAGTGGGCAATCTTTCCAATTTTTCAACAGCTCGTCTATTTCCTCGCCGCTCCTCGTACGCGGGCGTTTTCGGGGTTCCGTTTCACCATCGAACAGATCCTTGCGTTTCCTCCACGGGTCATCATCGCTAAGCCACCTTCGATGTCCCATGAACACAGTTTTCGAAGATCCGGGATCTCTATCTAGCTAGCAATATGTTGTGTCATCCATGCACCTTACACATCCAGAAAATCCATGGACTACCTGCCCCGCGAGATATCCGTAACCGAGATAGTCGTGCACTGTCGTGAGCAGTGCTGCTCTCATAGGGAAATATTCTTTCTCTGCGGCGTCCCACGTATTGGCTGGCGTTTTCCACAGCGTGTCTAGCTCCTCTTTCAGCAGCCCCAGATACAGATTGATGTCGTTCCCTGGTTGTTTCGGCCCTTCAATTAGTATACTCATGTGAATGTACTTCCTCTTCATGCACAACCAGGGGGGAAGGTTGTACATCCACACAAACACAGGCCATGTGCTATGTGTGCTTCTCTGGCTGCCAAACGGATTGACTCCATCGGTGCTCGAGCCCAGCACGATGTTCCTTGGATCCTTCCCAAATTCTGTGTATTCGAAGTTCAACGCTTGCCACTGGCTCGCATCCTTAGGGTGACTCAGCATCTTCTCCTCCCTATCTCTGGATCATTTCCGTCATCTTCCCGCTTCTTCTCCTCCCTATCCGCGTGCCAACGCAGGAGCTTTGCTACCTTAGGGTCCATGAAATACCGCTGCAGACGAGGAGTGATCGGAAAGTACCACACCGATTTTTGAGGAGCTTTCTTCCTCTTCTTGTATCGAGTGACGCCGCACACCGGACATATGGTAGACTCTGCGTGCTCGTCCCGATAAATGATGCAATTGTTCATGCACACATGGTATTTCACGTGCGGTAAATCCAGAGGACACACGATTTTCTTCGCCTCCTCGAAACTGGTCGGGCACTTGTTCCCCTTGGGAAGACGTTTGTGCCAGAATGACATGTTCTCGTCGAAGCATGCGTCGGTCATTTTGTGTTTTACCTTCATCTCCAGAGCCATGAGCGTTACTTTCAGGCGGGTATCCTCGGGCCTGCATCCTTCATACAATGGAGTAACCGCGTCTATCTCTAGTTGATCCAGCTTGGCTTTCTCTCTGGCGGCGGCTCTTGCGTTATCCGTCTGCTTGAGAAGCAGCTCTTGAATATGAGGGTCCTGTACCCAGCCTCCATCGTCGTCTGCTCCGACATCTTCATCTTCATGATCATGCCCTTTGTCTTGATCTTCCTCATCATCATGTACGACATGATCTTCTACATGATGACTGTGTACAGCATCACCGTCGTGATCATGTCCTAGAGATTCTTCGTCTTCTCGCCCGCCCTCGCCACGGTGGTACTTGTCTTGTTGCCCTTGCTCATTTCTTGCCCGCCCCCCATGGACGACTTCATAGTCATCTTCATCACCTTGCCACCGATATCCATCCATGAAACCACACAAGAGCAGGTGGTCCCGCACCTGCCCGGAATCCGGGTCTACAATAAGGCTCTTTAGCTTGCATCTTCGACATGGACATCTTATCTCCGTCTCGTTCTTTTGAAGCATCTCGGCCTTCGCGGAGCTCAAAAACCTATTCACGATGCCTTCGGTCATCGTGCGGACCATGGTCGCCTGCGGGGTCGAGCAAAACGATATTTTAGAACCAAGAAAAAATTTGGCATGACCTTCCCTAAAAATAGGGCCAAAAAGAATGCATAGTGCCAAAATTCTCGCCGAAACGGAAATGAATCAAAATTCCGGCAAAATATTGGCAACTATCGCATTTCAAATACCGGTACCTGCAAACACAAACATATATGCAACACCACAAACACATGCAACACCACAAACATACATAGATCTAGCTAGGCCACAAAAAGTGCATGTGCACGTTGTTGGAGCGAGCTAGGGAGAAAAAAAAGTAGATCTACATCATGAAGATAGCTTTCCCCTTACTTACCTATCAAAAAAAGGTAATTTCACCACTTAATTTTGATGAATCTATGGTGGAAATGAGGTGAGGAGGAGGAGGCAGCCAAAAGCTTGGAGAAGAAGGTGGAGGGAATGAAGTGGGGAAAGTGAGTGGGTAGGTGTGGGGCTGTCCAAAATATCTTGTTGGGGTCCCAGGTTACTAATGGCGCACCACCTGCACATGCGCCATTAGTAACCCTGGTTACTAATGGCGCACCTGCAGGTGGTGCGCCATTAGTAGTTTTGTAGAAAAGTAAATATATATATATATATATATATATATATATATATATATATATATATATATATATATACTAATGGCGCACTTTTATAGGGTGCGCCATTAGTAGTTTAAACTACTAATGGCGCACGGTGAGGCGGTGCGCCATTAGTAGTTTTGCAAAAAAAGAATTAAAAAAATCAGTACTGGCGCACTCCTTGTCTGGTGCGCCATTACTAGTTAGAACTAGTAATGGCGCACCAGACATAGGATGCGCCATTAGTATGTATGTAAAAATAAAAAAATTATCACTAGTGGTGCACCTGTTTTCTGGTGCGCCATTAGTGTCTTCCACACTAATGGTGCATCACCAACTGGTGCGCCATTAGTATATAGTAGTGGCGCACTACTTCCCTGGTGCGCCATTAGTGTCAATCCTATCTATAACCCTTTTCCTAGTAGTGGTCATTGGGATCGAGCACCGCAAGATTGAACCCAAAGCTAAGCACTTCTCCCATTGCAAGAAAGATCAATCTAGTAGGCCAAACCAAACTGATAATTCAAAGAGACTTGCAAAGATAACCAATCATACATAAAAGATTTCAGTGAAGAATCAAATATTGTTCATGGATAGACTTGAGCATAAACCCATAATTCATTGGATCTCGACAAACACACCACAAAAAGAGTTACATCGAACAGATCTCCAAGAAGATTGAGGAGAACTTTGTATTGAGATCCAAAGAGAGAGAAGAAGCCATCTAGCTAATAGCTATGGACCCGAAGGTCTAAAGTAAACTACTCACACATCATCGGAGGGGCCATGGAGTTGATGTAGAGGCCCTCCGTTATCGATGGCCCCTCCGTCGAAGCTCCGGAAAAGGCCCCAAGATGGGATCTCTTGGGTACAGAAGGTTGTGCCAGTGGAAATAGGGTTTCGTGGTGCTCCTGATTGTTTTCAGGGTATATGAGTATATATAGGAGGAGGAAGTAGGTCGGTTGAGCCACGAGGGGGGAGGGCGTGCCCCCCTGCCACATGGCCTCCTTGTTGGTTGCTTGACATCCACTCCAAGTCCTTTGGATCACGTTTGTTCCAAAAATCATGCTCCTGAAGGTTTCATTCCGTTTGGACTCCGTTTGATATTCCTTTTCTGCGAAACTCTGAAATAGGCAAAAAAACAGCAATTTGCACTGGGCCTTGGGTTAATTGGTTAGTCCCAAAAATATACAAAAGTGTATAATAAAGCCCATTAAACATCCAGGACAGAATATATAATAGCATGGAACAATCAAAAATTATAGATATGTTGGAGATGTATCAGCTTCTTGAGAGAAGCTCCGGTTTGCAAGAAGCTTATACCAAAATTTGTTCCTATTCGGCCAATTTTTTTTACCACAACATGGTAGTACCATGACATGACACCATGCCAAGTTTCATGATTTTCAGGCATGTTTTGGATTTACAAGAATTTTAAAACCAAGTTTCTCAATATTCTCGGTCGAGCCACGATGCCCAGATGTTTGAATTTCATTCCCATTTCTTGCATGGGACCTAGAAATTCACCCGAGGACACACATGTGATTTTTCAACCAACTGTGGTGCACGGGAGCATGTGCTTGTAGTTCAAATTTGAATTATGCACATTAAATGACCAAAAACTCAATTAATGTATAAAAATGGCCAAACGAACCCAAAATAATTCCAAAATTTAACAGGTCACTCATGTAGTTCTATGTTGCTCTGTAAAGAAACTCAAGGGGGGCACCGTATATCGTTTCACACTCAAAGGTGACACGTTCCCTCTCAGAACCATGAGCCTTCTTGAGAGAAGCTCCGGTTTGCAAGAAGCTTATACCAAAACTTGTTCCAAATCGGCCCAATTTTTTACCACAGCATGTTCGTGCCATGACATAACACCATGCCAAGTTTCATGATTTCCAGGCGAGTTTTGGATTTACATGAATTTAAAAACCAAGTTTCTCGATGTTCTCGGTCGAGTCACGATGCCCAGATGTTTGAATTTCATTCCCATTTATTGCATGGGAACTAGAAATTCACCCAAGGACACACATGTGAATTTTCAACCAACTTTGGTGCACTGAGCATGTGCTTGCAGTTCAAATTTGGATTATGCACATTAAATGTCCAAAAACTCAATTAATGTACAAAAAAGGCCAAACGAACCTAGAATAATTCCAAAATTTAACAGGGAACTCATGTAGTTCTATGTTGCCTCTGTAAAGAAACTCAACGGGTGGCAGCATATAACATTCCACACTCAAAGGTGACATGTTCCCTCTCAGAACCGCGAACCTTCTTGAGAGAAGCTCCGGTTTGCAAGAAGCCTATACCAAAACTTGTTCCAAATCGGCCCAATTTTTTACCACATCATGTTAGTGCCATGACATGAAACCATGCCAAGTTTCATGATTTCTAGGCAAGTTTTGTATTTACATGAATTTAAAAACCAAGTTTATCGATGTTCTCGGCCGAGTCACGACGCCCAGATGTTTGAATTTCATTCCCATTTCTTGCATGGGACCTAGAAATTCACCCAAGGACACACATGTGATTTTTCAACCAACTTTGCTGCACCAGAGCATGTGCTTGCAGTTCAAATTTGGGTTATGCACATTAAATGTCCAGAAACTCAATTAATGTATAAAAAGCCAAACGAGCCCGGAATAATTCCAAAATTTAACAGGGCACTCATATAGTTCTATGTTGCCTTTGTAAAGAAAATCAGGGGGAGGCAGCGTATATTGTTTCGCACACAAAGGTGACACGTTCCCTCTCGGAACCACGAGGCTTGTTGAGAGAATCTCCGGTTTTGCAAGAAGCTTATACCAAAACCTTTTCCAATTCAGCCAAAAATTATACATATGAAAACAGGGTTTAGATTATCCCGAACATCTCGCCACCTAGACCAATGTACTCTGATTTGAATTCAACACAAAATGGATACAAATATTTGAATAGGAGATTCTATGTTACATGTAGTTCACAATGAAATATGATTACTGCTATATGCATGCTTTTTATCAAGATAATATTTAAATGATTGTATAAACTGACAACAATTGTATTCAAATAAGGAAAATTGATTCAAATTTAGTCCATATGGTAGATGACAATATATACGTTCATAGGGTGGAGTTAACTGTTCATATATGATGGAAGATCAAAATGTAGGACTAGATCCATTATAAACCGCAAGGTCACCTAACGATATATTTGAATTCAACATAACGTGGATTCAAAATTTGAAATTTGAGATCCTGGCATTTGTAATCATATAGAAAGGGACATGACTTTTTCTTTTGGTGGGAATTGATTTGTTTTTTTTTGTTGTTGACGGAAGTGCGAATCGATTTTGTATTGTATAGGGTAATCTTATTCTCCCAAATTTTTTTACATTTTTCTTATAGTTTTTTCAATGACATTTATAGCAATATAGTAAAAGGGGACATGACTCTCTTGTGTCTTGTATGAATTTTTTTTGTACAAGTTAAGTTTGTTCTGCCGAACAAGGAATTCGTGCCTTGTTATCCAGAAATTTTCAAGCTCGAGTATCTTTTGTCTCATCTGCTTTGAAACTCCCGCCTCTTCAACCCATGTCGCGCCTTGTTATCCCGAAATTTTGACGTGCGCGAAAACTCCCTCCTCATCCGAAATCGGTCCCGCAACCCAGACACGTGAAATCCCCCTTCTACGCCTCAGCCGGAAATGTTGGCTCGACGTCGTGGTGTCAAAACCGGTGGGGGTACGCTGGTAACTTACCCTACATTTCGAACAAGTGCGTCCCTAAGCCATGGATCCCCCTACCTTCCCCTTCGCCCCCCCCCCCCCATTCATACACCGAGGCCGCCAAAACCCGCGAAACCCCACGCTCCTCTGTCAGCCTCCCGATCGCTGCCCAGCCGGAGACTCTTCCCCGACGACGTAGTCCACCGCAACAGCTCGTCGTCCCTCATCCCCCGCACTGGATGAGCATCTGTCGTCAATCTCGTCGTCCCGTCGGATTAGCCGCCCCGTCCTCCACCTACAAGGAGCTGCCCCGATGTTTGCCTCGTCTATCGTGCCACCTCCATCCCCACAGCCCCATCTTGACCTGCCCCACCGGAACCGTAGCACCCTCACCAATTCCTCCAATGAATCCGAGGCCAAATCGGTGCCACCAAGGAGGTTCTGCACTCACCGCTTCATTTAATCTTTTATTCGATCTCACGGGGCTGCCGGTGCTCGATACCGAGTAGCCATGGCGGGTCTCCATCAACGGTGCTGTTGCCGGCCACTTCATCCATGGCGTCTCTCCCCCATGTCGTTGCTTCCTCGGCAGCGACTTCCACACTGGCACTAGGTGCTCCACCTCTCGCTCGTGTTGCGGCTCTGTTCTTGCTGTCGGTCACGCTGCTGCACTGCTCTTGCTTTCGTTCGTGCTACTTCTCTGCTTTGCTATTGTTGTCGGCCGTGCTGCTGCTCCGCTCTTGCTCTCGTTCGTGTTGCTGCTCTGCTCTTGCTCTCGCTCGCGCTGCTGCTGCTGCACGACCTCCGGGAGCTACAGGAGTTGCTGCTTTAGCACTCGCTCGCGATGCTGCTGCATGACTTGCTCTCTTCTAGTGTGTTCCCTGCTCGAGCGTCTGCTAATTTAGATAACTGCTTCTCTGCTACTAGTGCTCGAACGCCCTAAACATCTATTGCAATGCTCTGCTGCTAGTTCAATCAGTTTCGACAGTAAAATTCAGTTTCGACTGTAAAGTTCAGTTTCTTCAGTTAAGTTCAGAGTGAATAATATTTACAACATCTGTCGGAGCGGCCGTGGCACGGCTGATGCGTTTTACATCTAGCACTTTTGGGTGATGTATTTTACATCATCTATTGCACATGATATTAGAGTCCCACTTCAGATTAACGTTGCATGTTTTGTCCTGCTTCAGCCTCGCCGTCGTACACCTCATCGGAGCTGCTCCAATGATGGAACCATCCATTATAGTGGAGCAGTACCCTCGGCGCCTGCGACGTCTTGAGCTTGCGTTTGTTTTCCTCGAAGAGGAAGGGATGATGCAGCAGAGTAGCGTAAGTATTTCCCTCAGTTTTTGAGAACCAAGGTATCAATCCAGTAGGAGCCCACGCTCAAGTCCCTTGTACCTACACAAAGCGATAGCTACTCGCAACCAATGCGATTAGGGGTTGTCAATCCCTTCACGGTCACTTACAAGAGTGAGATCTGATAGATATAATATTTTTGGTATTTTTGGTATAAAGATGCAAAGTAAAAAAGTAAAGGCAAAGTAAAAAAGCAAAGCAAGATTAAAGTCATGGAGATTGATATGATGAGAATAGACCCGGGGGCCATAGGTTTCACTAGTGGCTTCTCTCAAGAGCATAAGTATTCTATGGTGGGTGAACAAATTACTGTTGAGCAATTGACAGAATTGAGCATAGTTATGAGAATATCTAGGCATGATCATGTATATAGGCATCACGTCCGTGACAAGTAGATCGAAACGATTCTGCATCTACTACTATTACTCCACTCATCGACCACTATCCAGCATGCATCTAGAGTATTAAGTTAAAAACAGAGTAACGCCTTAAGCAAGATGACATGATGTAGAGAGATAAATTCATGCAATATGAAGAAAACTCCATCTTGTTATCCTTGATGGCAACGATACAATACGTGCCTTGCTGCCCTTCTGTCACCGGGAAAGGACACCGCAAGATCGAACCCAAAGCTAAGCACTTCTCCCATGGCAAGAACTACCAATCTAGTTGGCCAAACCAAACGGATAATTCGAAGAGACTTGCAAAGATAACCAATCATACATAAAATAATTCAGAGAAGATTCAAATATTATTCATAGATAGACTTGATCATAAACCCACAATTCATCGATCTCAACAAACACACCGCAAAAAGAAGATTACATCGAATAGATCTCCACAAGAGAGGGGGAGAACTTTGTATTGAGATTCAAAGAGAGAGAAGAAGCCATCTAGCTACTAACTATGGACCCGAAGGTCTGAGGTAAACTACTCACACTTCATCGGAGAGGCTATGATGATGTAGAAGCCCTCCGTGATGACGGCCCTCTTCCGGCGGAGCTCCAGAACAGGCCCCAAGATGGGATCTCGTGGATACAGAAAGTTGCAGTGGTGGAATTAGGTTTTTGGCTCCTGTTCTGATCGTTTGGGGGTACGTGTGTATATATAGGAGGAAGAAGTACGCCGGAGGAGCAACGAGGGGCCCACGAGGCAGAGGGCGTGCCCTAGGGGGGTGCGCCCCCCCCACCCTCGTGACCGCCTCTTTTGTTCCTTGGAGCAGGGTCCAAGTCTCCTGGATCACGTTCGGTGAGAAAATCATGTTCCCAAAAGTTTTATTCCGTTTGATATTCTGTTTCTTCGAAACACTGAAATAGGCAAAAAACAGCAATTCTGGGATGGGCCTCCAGTTAATAGATTAGTCCCAAAAATAATATAAAAGTGGAAAATAAAGCCAAATATAGTCCAAAACAGTAGATAATATAGAATGGAGCAATCAAAAATTATAGATACGTTGGAGACGTATCAGGCATCCCCAAGCTTAATTCCTGCTCGTCCTTGAGTTGGTAAATGATAAAAAGAGAATTTTTGATGTGGAGTGCTACTTGGCATAATTTCAATGCAAATCTTATTAATTGTGGTATGAATATTCAGATTAGAAAGATTCAAGACAAAATTTATATTGACATAAAAATAATAATACTTCAAGCATACTAACAAAGCAATTATGTGTTCTCAAAATAACATGGCCAAAGAAAGTTATCCCTACAAAATCATATAGTCTGGCTATGCTCCATCTTCACCACACAAAGTATTTAAATCATGCACAACCCCGATGACAAGCCAGGCATTTGTTTCATACTCTAACTTTTTCAAAACTTTTTCAATCTTCACGCAATACATGAGCGTGAGCCATGGATATAGCACTATAAGTGGAATAGAATGGTGGTTGTGGAGAAGACAAAAAGGAGAAGATAGTCTCACATCAACTAGGCGTATCAACGAGCTATGGAGATGCCCATCAATAGATATCAATGTGAGTGAGTAGGGATTGTCATGCAACGGATGCACTAGGGCTATAAGTATATGAAAGCTCAAAAAGAAACTAAGTGGGTGTGCATCCAACTTGCTTGCTCATGAAGACCTAGGGCAATTTGAGCAAGCCCATCATTGGAATATACAAGCCAAGTTCTATAATGAAAAATTCCCACTAGTATATGAAAGTGATAACATGAGAGACTCTCTACTATGAAGATCATGGTGCTACTTTGAAGCACAAGTGTGGTAAAACGATAGTAACATTGTCCCTTCTCTCTTTTTTCTCTCATTTTTTTTGTTTGGGCCTTTTCACTTTTATATGGCCTCTTTTTATTTGGGCTTCATTGGCCTCTTTTATTTATTTTATTTTTTATTTTTCGTCCGGAGTCTCATCCCGACTTATGGGGGAATCATAGTCTCCATCATTCTTTCCTCATTGGGACAATGCTCTAATAATGATGATCATCACACTTTAATTTTTCTTATAACTCAACAATTACAACTCGATACTTAGAACAAAATATGACTCTATGTGAATGCATCCAGCGGTGTACCGGGATATGCAATTTGACAATGATGGAGTGTGTCATGATAAACGGAACGGTGGAAAGTTGCATGGCAATATATCTCGGAATGGCTATGGAAATGCCATAATAGGTAGGTATGGTGGCTGTTTTGAGGAAGGTATATGGTAGGTGTATGATACCGGCAAAAGGTGCGCGATATTAGAGAGGCTAGGAAAGGTGGAAGGGTGAGAGTGCGTATAATCCTTGGACTCAACATTAGTCATAAAGAACTCATATACTTATTGCAAAAATCTAGAAGTTATCAAAGCAAAGTATTACGCGCATGCTCCTAGGGGGATAGATTGATAGGAAAAGACCATCGCTCGTCCCCGACCGCCACTCATAAGGAAGACAATCAATAAATAAATCATGCTCCGACTTCATCACATAACGGTCACCATACGTGCATGCTACGGGAATCACAAGCCTTAACACAAGTATTCTTTAAATTCACAACTACTCAACTAGCATGACTTTAATATTATCACCTCCATATCTCAAAACAATTATCATGCTTCAATCTTTTCTTAGTATTCAACACACTCAAAAGAAAGTTTCACAAATCTTGAATACCAAGCATATTATTATTAAGCAAATTACCATGCTATTAAGAGATCTCAAAATAATTTAAGTGAAGCATGAGAGATCAATAGTTTATTTAAAACAAATCCACCACCGTGCTCTAAAATATCTAAGTGAAACACATAGAGCAAACTTATCTAGCTCAAAAGATATAAGTGAAGCACATAGAGCAAAACTACTTAGCTCAAAAGATATAAGTGAAGCACATAGAGCAAAATTATCTAGCTCAAAAGATATAAGTGAAGCACATAGAGTATTCTATCAAATTTTAATTCATGTATGGCTCTCTCAAAAGGTGTGTACAGAAAGGATGATTGTGGCATATTAATACACAAAGACACAATAATACAATACGCTCCAAGCAAAACCCATATCATGTTGGTGAATAAAAATATAGCTCCAAGTAAATTACCGATGGAAGTGGACGAAAGAGGGGATGCCTTCCGGGGCATCCCCAAGCTTTGACTTTTTGGTGTCCTTGGATTATCTTGGGGGTGCCTTGGGAATCCCCAAGCTTAGGCTCTTACCACTCCTTGTTCCATGATCCATCAAAAGAATTCACCCAAAACTTGAAAACTTCACAACACAAAACTCAAAATAGAAAACTCGTGAGCTCTGTTAGCGAAAGAAAACAAAAGACCACTTCAAGGTACTGTAATGAACTCATTATTTATTTATATTGGTGTTAAACCTACTGTATTACAACTTCTCTATGGATTATAAACTATTTTACTAGCCATAGATTCATCAAAATAAGCAAGCAACACACGAAAAACAGAATCTGTCAAAAACAGAACAATCTGCAGTAATCTGTAGCTAGCGCAAGATGTGGAACCCCAAAAATTCTAAAATAAATTGCTGGACGTGAGGTATTTCTCTATTAATTATCTTCAAAAAGAATTAACTAAATAGCACTCTTCAAATAAAAATTACAGCAGTTGTCGTGAGCGCTAAAGTTTCTGTTTTTTACAGCAAGTTCAACAAGACTTTCCCCAAGTCTTCCCAACAGTTCTACTTGGCACAAACACTAATTAAAAACAAAAAACACAACCAAAACAGAGGCTAAATAATTTATTTATTACTAATCAGGAGCAAAAAGCAAGGAATAAAAATAAAATTGGGTTGCCTCCCAACAAGCGCTATCGTTTAACGCCCCTAGCTAGGCATAAAAGCGAGGATAGATCTAGGTATTGCCATCTTTGGTTCTAGAGAGAAAGAGAGCAAACTTGTTATCTATGGAATTAATCTTTCTATTCGACAGAGCACATGTCCATTAATGGTAGAAGAAAGATTAAGAATGTTGCGGAAATTGGCATCTAGGCTAGCTTTTATCTTTTTAATAGATTCGTTTTGGTAAGAAAGCAAGAGAGATGTAATTTCAGTTTTCTCATTAATGGGGTGCCCAAATATTGTTTTTATCCTCTCATAGGTATCTATGGGGTCCCCTTCAAGAAAACCCCCTCGAAAATAGAATCTAAGACTTGTTTGAACGAAGTGGGTAGCCCAACATAAAAGCTTTTCAAGCAAACCTTAATTTGATATTGGGGTACATAGCTAACCCGGATCCTTAACAGCCTATCCCAAGCATCTTTCAAAGATTCATCAAGTAAATAACGAAAAATTCCAGAATCATCTTCATCAAAATTACTAAGGTTCTCATTGATAACTCCGGCAAGTTGTTCTATAGCATTCCGATTTATGAGTTTAGATAAGATAGCAGGATTTTCTAAAGCACTAGAACTTGGGAGAGAACCCCCAACTCTTTTTGGTTCTGACATAGCGAGGGAAAAAAGGCAAATAGAGAGGGAGGATAGAGAGAGAGAGGGCGAATAAAATGGCAAGGGTGAATTGGGAGGAGAGGAAAACGAGAGGCAAATGGCAAATAATGTAATGCGGGAGATAGGGATTGTGATGGGTACTTAGTATGTTGACTTTTTGCGTAGACTCCCCGGCAACGGCGCCAGAAATCCTTATAGCTACATCTTGAGCTTGCGTTGGTTTTCCCCGAATAGGAAGGGATGATGCAGCAGAGTAGCGTAAGTATTTCCCTCAGTTTTTGAGAACCAAGGTATCAATCTAGTAGGAGCCCATGCTCAAGTCCCTCGTACCTGCACAAAGCGATAGCTACTTGCAACCAACGCGATTAGGGGTTGTCAATCCCTTCACGGTCACTTACGAGAGTGAGATCTGATAGATATAATATTTTTGGTATTTTTGGTATAAAGATGCAAAGTAAAAAAGTAAAGGCAAAGTAAAAAGGAAAGCAAGATTAAAGTGATGGAGATTGATATGATGAGAATAGACCCGGGGGCCATAGGTTTCACTAGTGGCTTCTCTCAAGAGCATAAGTATTCTACGGTGGGTGAACAAATTGCTGTTGAGCAATTGACAGAATTGAGCATAGTTATGAGAATATCTAGGCATGATCGTGTATATAGGATCACGTCCGTGACAAGTAGATCGAAACGATTCTGCATCTACTACTATTACTCCACTCATCGACCGCTATCCAGCATGCATCTAGAGTATTGAGTTAAAAACAGAGTAACGCCTTAAGCAAGATGACATGATGTAGAGAGATAAATTCATGCAATATGAAATAAACCCCATCTTGTTATCCTCGATGGCAACGATACAATACGTGCCTTGCAGCCCCTTCTGTCACCGGGAAAGGACACCACAAGATCGAACCCAAAGCTAAGCACTTCTCCCATGGCAAGAACTACCAATCTAGTTGGCCAAACCAAACGGAAAATTCGAAGAGACTTGCAAAGATAACCAATCATACATAAAAGAATTCAAAGAAGATTCAAATATTATTCATAGATAGACTTGATCATAAACCCACAATTCATCGGTCTCAACAAACACACCACAAAAAGAAGATTACATCGAATAGATCTCCACAAGAGAGGGGGAGAACTTTGTATTGAGATTCAAAGAGAGAGAAGAAGCCATCTAGCTACTAACTATGGACCCGAAGGTCTGAGGTAAACTACTCACACTTCATCGGAGAGGCTATGATGATGTAGAAGCCCTCCGTGATGACGGCCCTCTTCTGGTGGAGCTCCGGGAACAGGCCCCAAGATGGGATCTCGTGGATACAGAAAGTTGCGCCGGTGGAATTAGGTTTTTGGCTCCTGTTCTGATCGTTTGGGGGTACATGTGTATATATAGGAGGAAGAAGTACGTCGGAGGAGCAACGAGGGGCCCACGAGGCAGGGGGCGCGCCCCCCACCCTCTTGACTGCCTCTTTTGTTCCTTGGAGCAGGGTCCAAGTCTCCTGGATCACGTTCAGTGAGAAAATCACGTTCCCGAAAGTTTTATTCCGTTTGGACTCCGTTTGATATTCCGTTTCTTTGAAACAGTGAAATAGGCAAAAAAACAGCAATTCTGGGCTGGGCCTCCGGTTAATAGGTTAGTCCCAAAAATAATATAAAAGTGGAAAATAAAGCCCAATATAGTCCAAAACAGTAGATAATATAGCATGGAGCAATCAAATATTATAGATACGTTGGAGACATATCAGCGTCGTTTCGAGAGGCCTCTGATCTTCTTCCCCGCCTCTGACAATCACACCAGCATCACCATCCTCCACGTCCAACCCAATGATGCTGAGGTCGACAAGGCTATGACAAAGAGGTTGCACACTCGTTGCATCACTTTGTTACTCTGCATTCACGTTAATCCCTCAGGGATCCTTTGCTATGGAACGACTATGGTACTACTATTCATGCATTTGGTTAGAAGGAGTGGAGCAAAGCAAAATTGGAGGATTTTTTCCTTTGGTGTCTCTTTCAAAGAAAATACGTAGGAATTTTAATATCCACTTGGACGTCCTTTTCAAATTAATATGCATGAAGAACTGGACTAATTGCATTACTAGCATAATAAGATTCTTATTTTTTTCATTTTCACGTGGTTTGACTTTAATTTGACTATGTTTCTCCATTCCTGTGTTCCTCCAATTCATGTGAACCAAACACCCAGGTTGATAGAAATCATATGTTTCCAAATGCTCTGTTTTGCACGTGCATTCCTATACTATTCTTGTGTTTTTCCTGTCCCTGCATTTATAGAATCCTCCAATTCTAAGGAGCCCTTACAAATTTACTTCATTTTCAAATAGGCGTCAAAGAAAACTATGTGTGTTATGTCCTGCTCCTGTCGTGCCGTCATCCACCCCACCTGAGATGCACCATCGACAGAAGCGTTCATTGTAGCAGAGATTCCCCTTGCAGTCTTTCTTTTGCCGCCTCGGATCATCTTCCCCATTGCCGGCAGCCACGCCAACTGCATTACCATCATCGACTGAGTAGATGAACCTGAGGACTACACAGTTCCGGAAGAGAGGTCGCAGTCTTTCGTGTTTGCTTATGTTATACATCGGTTATTATTACCTGCTTCTTTTATCGTTCAGACTTGAGTTTTAAAATGCCCATGGGTCTCATATCGAGGCAGCAATGAATAGTATTTGTCTACTATCTGGTTCATCTGGGGTCTTCTATGTGGTTCATGTTGGGTGGGCAACAAATAGTAGATGATCCATTGTCTGTCTTTTTAAACTGAAGCTATAATCTACCTGTTATCAATAGTTTTGGATCTATCCACTCGTTTGCTACCATTAGTCTTGATTTCTGCATGCACCCCTTAGGCCTTACAAAATCTAACTAATTTTTTTATTATGCATGTCAGTTATTGTACACAATCGTACTGAACATGTAGAGAAAAAGAGAAGACCGTTGCGTGGGAATATAATGTCATGCAGATGCTGCTCCATGGTGGGCGAAGTGCCCCCCCCCCTCCCGCCATTCCAGATTGTATTCCAGAGGAAGACAACTATTTAGATGGGGATTCAGAGGGAGCCGACCACTCCTATTTACCACCTGAGGTGTTTGCTCTAACCTGGCATGCTGATGTTGGTCATATCATGCATATGGCGCCTCGCATTTCTTACATTATACATCTTATATGTCATCAGCTTAGTTTAGATTTGCTTTGTGTGAATGCCACCTGTTTGGTTTCTATATCATACTCCTGCTGTTCCTAAATATTTGTCTTTTTAGAGATTTCAACAAGTGACTACATACGGAGCAAAATGAGTGAATCTACACTCTAAAATATGTCTATATACATCTGTATGTGGTAGTCCATTTGAAATCTCTAAAAAGACAAATATTTAGGAATAAAGGGAGTATATGGGAATTATGAAATGCCATCTTCTTTATCCAGGCATCATATATGTGAATCATGCAATGCCATCCTGTTTAACCAGTCATCGTATATGTGAATTGTATCGTGCCATATTTTTTTCATAATGTATTCCATTTGTCAACAATGTTTATACATTCATCTACTCTTCCTGTGCGTCGACCATTTGAGTCGGTCATGGGAAAATCTGGAGTGAAAACAAGGTCTTCTGAGCAGTCAGTGCTACCCGTCGATGCAGATTTCTTGCAGGTTACAGATAGCTCCTGAGAGGAGGATTCAGAGACAGTTGACCAGTGGTATCCCCCCCCCCCCGAGGTGCATGCTCTAACTTGGCAGGGTTATATTGCTCATATCATGCATATGGTGTCTTGCATTGCCATGCCATCTGCTTAGATTAGACATGCTTTGTGTGAATGCCTCATGTTTGCTTTCTATATCAGATATGTGAATTATGCAATGCCATGTTTTTCAGCCAGTTATCATATATGTGAATTATGCACCACCATGTAGCCAGACATCATTATGTGAATTATCCCATGCCATCTTTTTTTCATTATGTATTCCATTTGTCGACAATCTGTGTATATTGAACTACTCTTCATGTGTATTAGCCATTTGAGCCAGTTATGAAAAAATCAGGAGTGAAAACAAGGTCTTCGGAGCAGGCAATGGTACCTGTTGAAGCATATATCTCGATGGTTACAAGGAGCTCCTCAGAGGAGGATTCAGAGACAGATGACCAGTCCTATATCCCACCTGATGTGTATGCTCTAAGTTTCAATGTTTATATTTCTCATATCATGCATATGTTGTCTTGCATTGCTTAGTTTAGACATCATATGCACAATATTGAATTCCATCTGCTTAGTTTAGAGATCATACATGCGAGTGCCAGCTGCTTAGTACATGAATAAATTATGTTAATTATATCATGCCATATTGTATACTTGACAACATTTATGTGAATTATTTCATCCCAACCTATTTTAGAAAGACATCATATAGTTTTGCCATGTCATTCTGTTTAGATACTCATCATATGTTGAATTATGCCATTATATCCTGTTAAGTTATCCATCATATATCTGAAACTGTATCATGCTATCCTGTTTAGTTAGACATCATATATGTGAAATTGTGCCATGCTGTCCTGTTTGGTTAGACAACATATATGTGAATTACCACGTCTGTCTATCATACAATGTTTGTACATTAAATTTATTTTCTTGTTTATCAGCCATTTGAACTAGAGGGGGTGATGGCAATATCTAAGGGAGCAAAAACCCGTTCTTCACAAAAGACAGTGCTACCCATCGATGTAGATAGAACCATGGTTGTACTAGGCCACAAACTAGCCCCACCACACATAATCGAGACTTTTCCAGATTGCACACTTACACCGTTGGGCGGAGAACCAACTACAACTCATCTAACCCCAACCCCAGCGGATAGTAACCCACTTCTAGTTGACAAAGCACCATGTCCACCACATAGTACCCCTACACGAGCAGTTTGTAAAGCAACCGCAGTGCCCAAAGCACGAAGACCACCACAATGAACCCAAACTCCACGTTTAAAGCAGAAGAGCAACTGTTCTCAGGTCAGATTCCGTAGCTATGGTCCATACTCATTTGTTGTTGCATCACTGTACTTAATCATGCTAACTACTTTCAAATTTGAAGGATCCAATTGAAACTCCAATGGCGCAACAGGTATGTTTTAAACCTATTTCATTAACTGGATTGTTGTTCTAACTTCTTGCTCTATGTTGTGACGCCCCAAGACCGGAGCTTCAGATACCTTCCTTGGGTTCCGAGTTTCGTTGGTGTTTTGTTTGGTTCGTTGCATTCGTCATTGCATCATGTGCATTGCATCATGTCATCATGCAACCCATTTTAAAAACTCAACTAAATAAATTGCATAGATCGTTGATCTATTTAAATCGAGGGATATTCACAATGGTGATTTCTCTTATAACATATTCAAAGTCTCCCAATATTATTAGGGAGCTACAATAAATATTCCATTCGTATGGGATCAACCCAAACAAACTTTCATTTCAAATCTCTCTCATTTTTTTCAAATATTCTAAGTCCTTGATCCTTCTCCAAATACTTCAATTCCAGTTGTGGCACTTTGAAATTTGTCAAAGTATCTCCATGCCAGTTTCCAACTCAACTTGTATTTATTTGGCCCTCCAAATAAATATTTTGCTTCTATCTCCTTTCTGTAAATAGTAAAGGAAAATCATTTTTTTCCTTCTTTTCTTTTAATCCAGCCTGCTAGGCCTCCTATTTTTTTCCTCCTTTGAGATGGCCCAAGGCCCAGCCGGCGCCCTCCCCCTAGGCCTGGCCGATCCCCTCCAAACCCTAGCCCGATCGCTCCCTTCCTCCATTTTCCATCCAGCGCCGCCAGGGGCCTTCACTCGAGGCCTTTTCCCCCATCCCCCTCGATCCCCATTCTCTCGATCCCCTTCATCCAGCGCCGCCACAGGGGAGGGGCCCCTTGTACAAGTGCCCGATCCCCATCGCCTCCTCACGTCCCTTGCCGCGCAGCGCCCGATCTCCTCGCTGCTGCTTCCGCCATGGCGTCGTGCCCTGCTTCTTCTCCCGCGCCGACGCCCTCCTTCGGCTGCTCGTGCCTACAGCTCCGTCCGCGAGCATGTGCAGCCATGGCACCACAAGAGCCCGCACCCGACCCCCTAGCCAAGACCTTGGTCGCCGACGCGCCTCCTTGCCTCTGTGCCTTGCCTCACCTCCTGCCTCCCTCTGCAGCGCCAGGCCGCAATCGCGCCTCCTCCTCGCCGAGTCCCCGTCGCTCGAGCGCTCGAGGAGAGGAGCTCCTCAAGCACCTGCGCCCCGCACACGGCGTCCTCTGCGCCCAGCAGGAGCCCCAGCATCGGTCGCCCTACACCCGTGAGCACCACTACCTCCGGCGCGTCTTAGCCTCTGTTTCCGGCGACCTTGACCTCCCCTACGACAGCCCCCTACATCGAGCAGCGGTAGCTCGACCACTGCGCATGACCCTGTGTTTGACCCCGGGAGCACTTTCGGGTCTTTCCCCAACATCGTGTCTTCTTTTTGGATCACGCCAAGATCAGGGCCCTAGTACCACGACGACAAACGCAAGTTCCGCTACCGTCGCCAAAACCCGAGACAAAGTACACTGACGGTTAGTCGAGACCGGCAAGTCACAAGATTGTCCTGGATATCGTCAAGTACCACGACGACCCTCGAAAACCTCGGATTCACCAAGTTCCCACGATGACAAGTGTGACTCTTCGGATGCGCCAAGTTCGTCTACACAAAAACGCCTCATGTCGGCAAGACCCGCAAGACGGACCCCGAACGATCGCCGTCTCGTGGACCGTGTACAACTACCGTCGCCCCGAAGACGGTGGAGTCATCAAGTACCTCTCCGAAACGAACGTGAACAACTACCGTCGCAAGAACGGGACTAGAAAGTCTGAAGACCCCAAGTACCACGACACCGATGACATGAACATCTATGGAAAATTGTGCAACTAAGAACATGAACGACTACCGCCGCCAAGATCACGAGTACGTCTACCGTCGTCATGTACCCCTACTTCCACTACGAACGTCCCGAGAACGTCTACTTCCTCTACTTGGCACCGATCGAGAACCGTCCCGTTTGCACACTTCGAAGGTATAACCCGAGACGACGTCCGTGTAACGAATGCTTGCGATGTTTGAGATGCTCATGTTCGAACCGTGTTCGAGTTGTCATTGCACGTTCCTCATTGGTTGCCATGCCATCGACCCATGGGAAACCCGGTATCCGGGATCACCCCACCATCCTTGCATGATCCGCTCATCCACATTTTCTCTTGCACCGACATCTCAATGAGTTGTCGGATCACCCGGAATGTTGTCGTGGCACCATTTCCGTGCCAGTTGGCGTGGCACCCTTTTTTGTTCCGCCATGATGACCAAAGGCTTCATAATGCTCATGTCAACTCTTAATAAAAATTGCATAAAACTTGCTCATATCATTCGCATCATGATAATAACATTTAAATGTTTAAAATTGTTGTTGCACCAAATTGATAAATGCATATGGGGATTTACCGGATTTGTTGTTGGTTATATCCGGCCTCATTTAATTTGTTTAGATAGTATAGTTTTGTTATGCTTCACCTCTTTCCATGTTAACCAACATTTAATTTTGTTGAGTATCTATGTAACACCCCGGATGTAACTTTCCCAATTTGTACTCCAACTCTTGCCGTTTCCGGCGTTAAGTTATTTTATTTTCTCGGGGTCGGGTTTTTGTCTCGGTGTGTCGTTGTCGTTGTCATGCATCGCATATCATGTCATCATGTGCATTGCATTTTCATACGTGTTCGTCTCATGCATTCGAGCATTTTCCCCATTGTCCGTTTTGCATTCCGGCGCTTCGTTCTCCTCGGGTGGTCATTTCTAGCTTTCTTTTGTGTGTGGGGATTAAACATTTCCGGATTGGACAGAGACTTGCCAAGCGGCCTTGGTTTACTACCGGTAGACCGCCTGTCAAGTTTCGTATCATATGGACTTCGTTTGATACTCCAACGGTTAACCGAGGGACCGAAATGGCCTCGTGTGTGTTGCATCCCAACACCCCTCCAATTTGGCCCAAAACCCACCTAAACCTACTCCATCATCTAGAGCGTTCGATCACGATCGCGTGGCCGAAAACCGCACCTCGTTTGGATTCTCCTAGCTCCCTCTATGCCTATATAAAGAACCCCCATTCCAAATCTCGGATCCCCCTCCCCGAAACCCTAAATATCACCTCCGCGCCGGCCGGACATTGTCCGTCCGGACCAGACGCGTCCGCACCGCCGCCACCGCCCAATCGCACGCCGCCACGTGGCCCCTGCGCCGCCGCCCACCGCTTCGGCCCGGGAGGCCCGTAGCCGGCCCCCGCGGCCCAACCGGAGCACGCCGCCGCATGTCGCCTTTCTCGCTCGAGCCGGCGAGCTCCAGCCGCCGCTCCTCCGCCCGCCGCCCTGTTCCACCTCGCCGCCGGCCGCCTCCACCGCCACCTCGCCGCCACAGGCCGCGCGCCACCGACGCCGGCCACCTCCGACCCCGTCCGGCGCCGTCCGCCGCCCGGAGCCGCCGTGCTCCTCCACGCCTCCTCTCCGACGCCGGCGCCGCCCAGCCGGTCCGGCGACCTCGCCCCGCCGGCCGCTTCTTCTCCGGCGACGGTCATCCTCGGGCTGCGTGCAGTGCTATAGTAGATCGCGCCGAATCTCAGATCTGGAATTTTCGGTTGACTTTTTCCCTCCTAACCCTAGCTCAAGTGCCCATGTTCTTAGCCCCGTAACTTTGCATCCGTAGCTCCGATTCATGCATATAGCATATCAAAATGTTCATCTCAAAGAGTACATCATTTCATTCCATTGCATCATTTTCATTTGAGTTCATCTTGATGCCCGAAATGCTGTTAGAAGAGGGCTACTTGAGTTAATTGTCAGATCTGCTACTCCATTTAGCTTTTTGTCATTTTTGCCATGATTAATGTGTGCATGATATGCCCATGAGCTCTACATATGTTTTGTTAAGGATTTTGTCATCTCTCCAGAGGTGCAACCCATGTATTTTTGTGATGTGTGTGGTGACTAGTGCAAGCTTGCAAAGTGGTGCACTTGTTAATTCTGTTTTCAGGGACAGTAATTCCACTAAGTCCTTGATCTGTTTATCCCATGATGCCATATGTTCATGTTGTTTCCTAGTGATCCGTGCCTCTTTTGAGGATGATCAGTAAGGATGTTTTGTTAATATTGTAGTGCTCTATCCATCCATGTCTTTGTTTTCAATTATGGAGCACCCTAGCCTGAGTAAATCGAGCTCTACTTTTGCTACTTTGTGAATCTGGGCAGATTGTCAACTTGTTTGCAATTTTGCCGATGATGTTGTAGTTGATCCGTGCATGCTATGTTATTGTTCTTGCCATGTCTAGCTTGCATTTTGTGTATTCTTGATGGGTGTATGCTTAGCTTATCATGACTTGCACAGTAGTGAGTGCATCGAGCTCCTAAACATGCCTACTTGAGTTATATTTCAGCATGCTCCAGTTTTCACTAAGTCTGTGATCTGATTATGTTTTTGCTATGTTCACATGCTTGCAATTGTATTTTCTGATCCCTTTTGGCTCAAGGTCACTAAGGGGCTTTTGTTAAGCTTTTTGAGTATCTCCATGCCATGCTTTACTTTGCCATGTTCAGGTCCTGTAGCATGCAGTTTTGTTGCTCCGAAGAGGGCTACCTGATCTGAAATTCCAGACAAGTGTTAATTTCACTAAGTCTGAGATTTGTTTGCCATATGCATTTTTGCCATGCTTGTTTGAACCTGCTAATGGATGATTTGGCCGTAGCTCAGTGCTAGACTTTTGTTAAGCATCTTGAATGCATCCCTGCCATGTATTTTGTTGTCATGTTTGGGTGCTGTTGCATGTTCATCTTATTGCATTTAGATGGCTACTTGCTATAAATCGCAGACCGGTGTCATTTTTGAATCGCTTGCCTTTTCCAAACCCTAACTCCGATTCCGGTGTTCTTTATATCGTTTTCAAGCGATTTCATCTCATCTTTCCAGTGGCATGCTTGGATTTCCAAGTTGAGGCTAGGTTCATGCATTTCCTGTCATATCTTGCATTTTGCATCCCGCATCGCATCCCGCATAGCATATCATCATTGCATCATAGTGTTTGTTCCTTGCACGTGGTTGATTGTGTCCTTGTTGTTTGTTTGTCTTGTTTGGGTAGAGCCGGGAGACAAGTTCGCTAACGAGGAGCCCGTTGAGTTTGCTTTCGAGGATCCAGTCAACTCTGACAACTGTGCAGGCAAGATGATCATACCCTCGAAATCACTACTATCTTTGCTATGCTAGTTTGCTCGCTCTTTTGCTATGCCAATGCTACGATGCCTACCACTTGCTTTCAAGCCTCCCAAATTGCCATGTCAAACCTCTAACCCACCATGTCCTAGCAAACCGTTGATTGGCTATGTTACCGCTTTGCTCAGCCCCTCTTATAGCGTTGCTAGTTGCAGGTGAAGATTGGAGGTTGTTCCTTGTTGGAACATTTATTTACTTGTTGGGATATCATTATATTATCTTGTTATCTTAATGCATCTATATACTTGGTAAAGGGTGGAAGGCTTGGCCTCTCGCCTAGTGTTTTGTTCCACTCTTGCCGCCCTAGTTTCCGTCATATCGGTGTTATGTTCCCGGATTTTGCGTTCCTTACGTGGTTGGGTTATAATGGGAACCCCTTGATAGTTTGCCTTGATTAAAGCTTTTCCAGCAATGCCCAACCTTGGTTTTACCATTTGCCACCTAGCCTTTTCTTTCCCTTGGGTTCTGCAGACTCAAGGGTCATCATTATTTTACCCCCCCCCCGGGCCAGTGCTCCTCTGAGTGTTGGTCCAAAATGTCAGCCGCCGGTGGCTACCAGGGGCAACTCTGGGCTGGCCTACCGCAAATTATGATGACAACACCTCAGAGCTCAACTCCCAGGGACACTTCCACTAAACACCTCAGAGCTTAACTCTATGTTGTCTTGGTGCCTCTTTCTCAGGGCACACTCAGATTGTCCAAACTTCCGGTAGGCCAGCCCAGAGTTGCCCCTGGTAGCCACCGGCGGCTGACATTTTGGACCAACACTCAGAGGAGCACTGGCCCGGGGGGGTAAAATAATGATGACCCTTGAGTCTGCAAAACCCAAGGGAAAGAAAAGGCTAGGTGGCAAATGGTAAAACCAAGGTTGGGCATTGCTGGAAAAGCTTTAATCAAGGCGAACTATCAAGGGGTTCCCATTATAACCCAACCGCGTAAGGAACGCAAAATCCGGGAACATAACACCGATATGACGGAAACTAGGCGGCAAGAGTGGAACAAAACACTAGGCGAGAGGCCAAGCCTTTCACCCTTTACCAAGTATATAGATGCATTAAGATAACAAGATAATATGATGATATCCCAACAAGTAAATAAATGTTCCAACAAGGAATGGCCTCCAATCTTCACCTGCAACTAGCAACGCTATAAGAGGGGCTGAGCAAAGCGGTAACATAGCCAATCAACGATTTGCTAGGACATTGTGGGTTAGAGGTTTGACATGGCAATTTGGGAGGCTTAAAAGCAAGTGGTAGGCATCGTAGCATTGGCATAGCAAAAGAGCGAGCAAACTAGCATAGCAAAGATAGTAGTGATTTCGAGGGTATGATCATCTTGCCTGCACAGTTGTCAGAGTTGACTGGATCCTCGAAAGCAAACTCAACGGGCTCCTCATTAGCGAACTCGTCTCCCGGCTCTACCCAAACAAGACAAACAAACAACAAGGACACAATCAACCACGTGCAAGGAACAAACACTATGATGCAATGATGATATGCTATGCGGGATGCGATGCGGGATGCAAAATGCAAGATATGACAGGAAATGCATGAACCTGGCCTCAACTTGGAAATCCAAGCATGCCATTGGAAAGATGAGATGAAATCGCTTGAAAACGATATAAAGAACGCCGGAATCGGAGTTACGGTTTGGAAAAGGCAAGCGATTCAAAAATGACACCGGTCTGCGATTTATAGCAAGTAGCCATCTAAATGCAATAAGATGAACATGCTACAGCACCCAAACATGACAACAAAATACATGACAGGGATGCATTCAAGATGCTTAACAAAAGTCTAGCACTGAGCTACGGCCAAATCATCCATTAGCAGGTTCAAACAAGCATGGCAAAAATGCATATGGCAAACAAATCTCAGACTTAGTGAAATTAACACTTGTCTGGAATTTCAGATCAGGTAGCCCTCTTCGGAGCAACAAAACTGCATGCTACAGGACCTGAACATGGCAAAGTAAAGCATGGCATGGAGATACTCAAAAAGCTTAACAAAAGTCCCTTAGTGACCTTGAGCCAAAAGGGATCAGAAAATACAATTGCAAGCATGTGAACATAGCAAAAACATAATCAGATCACAGACTTAGTGAAAACTGGAGCATGCTGAAATATAACTCAAGTAGGCATGGTTACGAGCTCGATGCACTCACTACGTTGCAAGTCATGATAAGCTAAGCATACACCCATCAAGAATACACAAAATTCAAGCTAGAAATGGCAAGAACAATAACATAGCATGCATGGATCAACTACAACATCATCGACAAAATTGCAAACAAGTTGACAATCTGCCCAGATTCACAAAGTAGCAAAAGTAGAGCTCAATTTACTCAAGCTAGGGTGCTCCATAATTGAAAACAAAGACATGGATGGATAGAACACTACAAGATTAACAAAATATCCTTACTGATCATCCTCAAAAGAGGCACGGATCACTAGGAAACAACATGAACATATGGCTTCATGGGATAAACAGATCAAGGACTTAGTGGAATTACTGTCCTAAAAACAGAATTAACAAGTGCACCACTTTGCAAGCTTGCACTAGTCACCACACACATCACAAAAATACATGGGTTGCACCTCTGGAAAGATGACAAAACCCTTAACAAAACATATGTAGAGCTCATGGGCATATCATGCACACATTAATCATGGCAAAAATGACAAAAAGCTAAATGGAGCAGCAGATCTGACTATTAACTCAAGTAGCCCTCTTCTAACAGCATTTCGGGCATCAAGATGAACTCAAATGAAAATGATGCAATGGAATGAAATGATGTACTCTCTGAGATGAACATTTTGATATGCTATATGCATGAATTGGAGCTACGGATGCAAAGTTACGGGGCTAAGAACATGGGCACTTGAGCTAGGGTTAGGAGGGAAAAAGTCAACCGAAAATTCCAGATCTGAGATTCGGCCCGATCTACTGTAGCGCTGCACGCGGCCCGAGGATGATCGTCGCCGGAGAAGAAGCGGCCGGTGGGGCGAGGTCGCCGGACCGGCTGGGCGGCGCCGGCGGCGGAGAGGAGGCGTGGAGGAGCACGGCGGCTCCGGGCGGCGGACGGCGCCGGACGGGGTCGGAGGTGGCCGGCGTCGGTGGCGCGCAGCCCGCGGCGGTGAGGTGGCGACGGAGGCGGCCGGCGGCAATGTGGAACAGGGCGGCGGGCGGAGGAGCGGCGGCTGGAGCTCGCCGGCTTGGGCGTGAAAGGCGACACGCGGCGGCGTGCTCCGGTTGGGCCGCGGGGGCCAGCTACGGGCCTCCCGGGCCTGAGCGGTGGGCGGCGGCGCAGGGGCCACGTGGCGGCGCGCGATTGGGCGGCGGTGGCGGCGTGGACGCGTCCGGTCCAGACGGACAATGTCCGGCCGGCGCGGAGGCGATATTTACGGTTTCGGGGAGGGGGATCCGAGATTTGGAATGGGGGTTCTTTATATAGGCATAGAGGGAGCTAGGAGAGTCCAAATGAGGTGCGGTTTTCGGCCATGCGATCGTGATCGAATGCTCTAGATGATGGAGCAGGTTTAGGTGGGTTTTGGGCCAAATTGAAGGGGTGTTGGGCTGCAACACACACGAGGCCTTTTCGGTCCCTCGGTTAACCGTTGGAGTATCAAACAAAGTCCAAATGATACGAAACTTGACAAGCGGTCTACCGGTAGTAAACCAAGCCCGCTTGGCAAGTCTCGGTCCAATCCGGAAATGTTTAATCCCCACACACGAAAGAAAGCTAGAAATGACCACCCGAGGAGAACGAAGCACCGGAATGCAAAACGGACAACGGGGAAAATGCTCGAATGCATGAGACGAACACGTATGCAAATGCAATGCACATGATGACATGATATGCGATGCATGACAACGACAACGACACACAGAGACAAAAACCCAAACCCGAGAAAATAAAATAACTTAACGCCGGAAACGGCAAGAGTTGGAGTACAAATTGGGAAAGTTACATCCGGGGTGTTACAATATAACCGAGAGAGAACTAAATATTTGATGTGGTGTTTCGTCCATATGCAACTCGTTGCATAATGAGCTTCACTTAAGTTGTAGTTTTGTTTGTGCACTTTGCCATGCCATGCATATTTAAACCAGACATGCATCATACTTGATTGTGCATCATGACTTGTTTATGTGATGGTTGTTTACTATGTAGTGTGCTTCTTTCCGGTGTTGCTTCCTCGGGTTGGTTCCGTTAACGTCGCGTTTGTGAGGACCCGTTCGTCTACGTCCGTTTGTCTTCTTCATGGACTCGTTCTTCTTCCTTGCAGGATTTCAGGCAAGATGATCATACCCTCGAAATCACTTCTATCTTTGCTTGCTAGTTGCTCGCTCTTTTGCTGTGCCTATGCTGCGATACCTACCACTTGCTTATCATGCCTCCCATATTGTTGAACCAAGCCTCTAACCCACCTTGTCCTAGCAAACCGTTGTTTGGCTATGTTACCGCTTTGCTCAGCCCCTCTTATAGCGTTATTAGTTGTAGGTGAAGATTGAAGCTTGTTCCATGTTTGGAACATGGATATTCTTGTTGGGATATCACAATATCTCTTATTTAATTAATGCATATATATACTTGGTAAAGGGTGGAAGGCTCGGCCTTATGCCTGGTGTTTTGTTCCACTCTTGCCGCCCTAGTTTCCGTCATATCGGTGTTATGTTCCCGGATTTTGTGTTCCTTACGCGGTTGGGTGATAATGGGAACCCCTTGACAGTTCGCCTTGAATAAAACTCTTCCATCAATGCCCAACCTTGGTTTTACCATTTGCCACCTAGCCTTTTCTTTCCATTGGGTTCTGCAGACTCAAGGGTCATCATTATTTTAACCCCCCCCCCTCGGACCAGTGCTCCTCTGAGTGTTGGTCCAACTGAGCGATGTCCGAGGCTACCAGGGGCAACTCTGGGCTGGCTTACCCGACGTCTTGCTCATCCGGCGTGCCCTGAGAACGAGATATGTGCAGCTCCTATCGGGATTTGTCGGTACATCTGGGTGGCTTTGCTGGTCTTGTTTTACCATTGTCGAAATGTCTTGTAACCGGGATTCCGAGTCTGATCGGGTCTTCCCGCTAGAAGGAATATCCTTCGTTGACCGTGAGAGCTTGTTATGGGCTAAGTTGGGACACCCCTGCAGGGTTTTGAACTTTCGAAAGCCGTGCCCGCGGTTATGGGCAGATGGGATTTGTTAATGTCTGGTTGTAGAAAACCTGAACTTGATCTTAATTAAAATACATCAGCCGCGTGTGTTACCATGATGGTCTCTTTCCGGCGGAGTCCGGGAAGTGAACATGCTGTTGGAGTTATGTTTGACGTAGGTTGTTTTAGGATCACTTCTTGATCATAGTTGTTCGACCGTGCTTTTTCCTTCTCTTCTCGCTCTCTTTTGCGTATGTTAGCCACTATATATGCTAGTCGCTTGCTGCAGCTCCACCTCATACCTTTTACCTACCTATAAGCTTAAATAGTCTTGATCGTGAGGGTGTGAGATTGCTGAGTCCCCGTGACTCACAGATACCAAAACCAGTTTCCAGGTGTCGATGAAACCGTACAGGTGACGCAACCAAGCTCAAGGAGGAGCTCGATGAAGACCTTGTCCTTTGTGTTGTTTCGTGCTAGTTGATCAGTAGTGGAGCCCAGTCGGGACGATCAGGGATCTGTGTAGCATTTGGGGTAGTCTTCTTTTATTTTGGCTCCGTAGTCGGGCCTTTATTGTATTTCATTGATGTAATGCTTTATTCATGCAATTGTGTGAAGTGGCGATTGTAAGCCAACTATGTATCTCTTTTCCTTATGTATTACATGGGTTGTGTGAAGATTACCTCACTTGTGACATTGCTTTCAATGCGGTTATGCCTCTAAGTCGTGCTTCGACACGTGGGAGATATAGCCGCATCGAGGGCGTTACAAGTTGGTAATCAGAGCCTTCCCCGACCTTAGGAGCCCCCACTGCTTGATCTAATTAGCTGACGAGTTGAGTCTAGAAAAATGTTTTGAGTCATTTAGGAATTATATATCGGAGAGTTAGGAATTCTTTTTACTCCCCAGTCCCTTCATCGCTCTGGTAAGGCATCCTAACGTAGAGTTTCGGCTCTTCTCTTCTCAAATTTCACAAAGAAAATTTAGGATCACGCGGGTATCTTGGAATCATTCCGATGGTTTTGTGACGAGAACATTGTTCTTGGTGCCTCCTGTCATTTAGGGGTTGTGGCAGTGTCCCGGGGAGTTGAGCTCCGAGGTGTTGTCGTCACAATTTTATCGTTGCAGTTCTGGAATACCTGAGTTTAGTTTCGCCGACATCGAAAATCTCTTTTATGCAGTTGTTGGTGAGATAACCTCGACGCCACCCAGTACTGGGGCGGGAGTTCGGGCATATTGCCATAACTCGTATAACGGATGCTTTTCGAAGGTTGAGGTAGACGATTTCCATAGGTTTCTTGGTTATGTGTTGAAGGATGGATACAGCTGGATGTAGGATTTGCTAGTTTGGGTGAGATATTATGCTTCCCCTGTATCCCCAACACCTGATTGCATAACCGGAAAATTTCGGGAGTTTATAAGTGGGAATTCAAGTAGCTCTTAGGATATCTTTCCGACAGATGTATGATATGAAATTGGGGTTCGACGTCTAGTGGTCCGCCTATTCACGGTTGGTTTTACAATGGTCTCGTTGTGTCTTAAAGAATCCTTGGCTATGCCGACTCGGGGACGCTTCGTATGTCATGTGCACTGCCTTGTACATGATGGTGCTGTACGATCGAGCCCGTGTAGGCCCCACCACGAAAACTTCGGACGAAATCTCTATCATATGTTTGTTCCGGCTTATTCTGCAAGCCAATCCTTTGTTTTGTTTTGAGTTGTGGTATTTGAGTTGCTTCGAAGTCAAATGTTGATTCCATACCTTTCCTAAATGGTGTTCTCATATTTCTATGTGAATACTAATCCTTCATGATAATCGATATTGTCATGCCAATTTCTTCTAAACCGGCGTGTTTCTCTTCAAGTGGATCCGATCATTTCAACTTTCGCAAGATCAATTATCACTTCTTCTCAACGGTGTTTGTTTCACCCGTCCCCAGGTTGCCTTCATTTTTCCCACCCTCCCACCCTTGTTTCTTTAAGGACTAAGATTTCTTTATCAAGTATTTATCTTATGATTATGAAGTCTCTCCATTCTTTTCCGTCAATGTCCTTACCCGGCGGTTCTCATGAAGATGCTCTTCAAGTTCGTTATTCTTCATTCTTTTTCTTCTCTGGTGGATTCAATTCAAGTTTTCTGTGTTGATCACATCCTTTCCTCGTTTTAAATGTCTTCTCTTGCCGGCGTATCTCTCAATCATTCCCCGTTTGCTATCAATTGTTCCGGAGTGCTGAAGATGTCTCGAAGATTCGTGTTTCCACTCTTAATCCATTCAAGCTATTTGGGGGATGTTATCTAATTCAAACCATTTAATTCAAACGGTGTTTTCTCTCTTAAATCGTTCAACGGTGTTTCTTTTGAGTGGGCCCTAACCCACAGGTCTTTTCCCAGGATCTTACCTGACTCTTCTTATTTTCCCGGAGCTATCCTAAATTCGTTTCAAAGTTTGACGTAAGAATGAGTTATCATCAGTCAAATGCCTTTCTCCAAGATCTTTCAATTTCTTTTCATCATTGGTTCAACCTCTTCGGTTTTTTTTGGATTCTCCCGGGGTGCCTCAATAATTCATGGTGATGTTTCTCATCGTCATTCTCAGATTTTGGAAGACCGAAGAAGAGTTTCTCTTTAATCTTTCTCCATTCTCTTCAAGACTCGTGATTCTAGCTTGTTGCCATCCTCTCATAATTGTTTTGATTGTCAGAATTCTTTTCACCCACCCGGAGCATTTCATGAGTTGTTTTCCATTTATTTCCTCCGAAGGCCATCTTTTCAAATATTATTCATTCCAGCTTTCAACTCTCGTTCTCCAAATCATACCGGTGCATCATTCAAGTATTCTTTTATCAGCTCGTGATCTCTTCGTTCTCATGTATATAAATTCTCTCAAGCATCTTCGTTCATTTGCTAAATTCTTCCCGGTGTTCCTTTATCTTTTCTTCGTTCATTTTAATTCTTACGGTGGTTCATTCAAGATTTCTCTTCCTTCGTTTATCATATCAATTCATTCATTCGGTGTTCCTTTATCTTTTCTTCGTTCATTTTAATTCTTACGGTGGTTCATTAAAGATTTCTCTTCCTTCGTTTATCATATCAATTCATTCGTTGTTTCAACCCTACTGGTGGTTCGTTGAAGACCTTCTCAAGTTTGCGCTATATCTATCTTAATCCTTTCCACGAGAATTAGTATGCCAAATCCGCTGCTTGTCATCAATTAAATTGGTGAAGGATAAGCATAATATAATTCTTATTCTTGTTTCATCGAGTAAATTCAATTCCTTATTCCGGAGGCTCATCAAGCTCTCGGTTTTCAATTGTTTCATCTCCTCTTTTTCTCGGAGTCCCAACCTTTTTCAATTAGTTCACCATGGAGATTCATCTAAATCGGTACAAGGATTCACCTTGTGTTTTCAACTTCTCTTTCCTTTGTGTGATTATTCTTTTGTTACCGGAGTTTCTTCATGGAGGCTATACATGATGGTTCATCAAGGATTTATTTCCTTCTCGAAGCATTCTTCAAGATTCTTTTCTAAGGAGCTCAAGTTTTCTTCACCTTGCTATCCGGAGTGCAATTCTTTCAACCGTATCATTGGAGCTGGTATTATGTCATTCTTGATAATTTGAGTTCATGTTTCATGATTCACATGTTGTTAAGAATGAGGTATTTCAAATCCACCAACCTCTTCATTGGAGTTATCTGGTGTCATGTTTCACCTAAAGCTTTCCCTAAGGATTAATGCTATTAATGGTGATAATATATGATCCAAGTTCTGCATCTATCCTCCCGGTGAAATAGCTTTCTCGTCTCCTTGTTCATATCAATCCAATTCTTTTCCTGTGAGTGTCAGGTTGTCACCTCATAATTTGAGATGTATTCCATAAGACCATATCAAGATTATTCTTTTCATTGTTGGTTTTCCAACAACTACATTCTAGCATTTGTTGTAAGCGTGCTCCCTCAAGATCTTGTTTCCCTTCGTTCATTCCATTCCATTCTTTCGTTACGGAGGCCTTGTGATGTTGCTCTTTTCAATCATCATCTCAAATTGTGAAGATCATGTTCTTTTCGTGCTTATCCATTTAACCGGAGTGTGTGCCCGCTGCTCAAGTTCTTTCATTTTATCAAGTCTTGCATCCCTTCTCAACTGGAGTGATGTTCGAATTTGTTCTTCCTTGTTCCTCTTCCCTACCGGAGTGCTTTCAACTTTGTTCTTCTTCGTTGCTTTCTTTCTTTAAATTGTTCAACATCTCAAGGTTCCTTGGTTTCACTCGTTTGTCAAAGAAACAACTTAGTTTTACCTATTCTCTTTCTTTTCTGTTGTCCCTCCGGTGCCATTCTAGATCTCGGGACGAGATCCTCTCGTAGTGGTGGAGTATTGTGACGCCCCAAGACCGGAGCTTCAGATACCTTCCTTGGGTTCCGAGTTTCATTGGTGTTTTGTTTGGTTCATTGCATTCGTCATTGCATCATGTGCATTGCATCATGTCATCATGCAACCCATTTTAAAAACTCAACTAAATAAATTGCATAGATCGTTGATCTATTTAAATCGAGGGATATTCACAATGGTGATTTCTCTTATAACATATTCAAAGTCTCCCAATATTATTAGGGAGCTACAATAAATATTCCATTCGTATGGGATCAACCCAAACAAACTTTCATTTCAAATCTCTCTCATTTTTTTCAAATATTCTAAGTCCTTGATCCTTCTCCAAATACTTCAATTCCAGTTGTGGCACTTTGAAATTTGTCAAAGTATCTCCATGCCAGTTTCCAACTCAACTTGTATTTATTTGGCCCTCCAAATAAATATTTTGCTTCTATCTCCTTTCTGTAAATAGTAAAGGAAAATCATTTTTTCCTTCTTTTCTTTTAATCCAGCCTGCTAGGCCTCCTATTTTTTTCCTCCTTTGAGATGGCCCAAGGCCCAGCCGGCGCCCTCCCCCTAGGCCTGGCCGATCCCCTCCAAACCCTAGCCCGATCGCTCCCTTCCTCCGTTTTCCATCCAGCGCCGCCAGGGGCCTTCACTCGAGGCCTTTTCCCCCATCCCCCTCGATCCCCATTCTCTCGATCCCCTTCATCCAGCGCCGCCACAGGGGAGGGTCCCCTTGTACCAGTGCCCGATCCCCATCGCCTCCTCACGTCCCTTGCCGCGCAGCGCCCGATCTCCTCGCTGCTGCTTCCGCCATGGCGCCGTGCCCTGCTTCTTCTCCCGCGCCGACGCCCTCCTTCGGCTGCTCGTGCCTGCAGCTCCGTCCGCAAGCATGTGCAGCCATGGCGCCACAAGAGCCCGCACCCGACCCTCTCGCCGAGACCTTGGTCGCCGACGCGCCTTCTTGCCTCTGTGCCTTGCCTCACCTCCTGCCTCCCTCTGCAGCGCCAGGCCGCAATCGCGCCTCCTCCTTGCCGAGTCCCCGTCGCTCGAGCGCTCGAGGAGAGGAGCTCCTCGAGCACCTGCGCCCCGCACCCGGCGTCCTCTGCGCCCCGCACCCGGCGTCCTCTGCGCCCAGCAGGAGCCCCAGCACCGGTCGCCCTACACCCGCGAGCACCACTACCTCCGGCGCGTCTCAGCCTCTGTTTCCGGTGACCTTGACCTCCCCTACGACAGCCCCCTGCATCGAGCAGCGGTAGCTCGACCGCTGCGCATGACCCTGTGTTTGACCCCGGGAGCACTTTCGGGTCTTTCCCCAACATCGTGTCTTCTTTTTGGATCACGCCAAGATCAGGGCCCTAGTACCACGACGACCGACGCAAGTTCCGCTACCGTCGCCAAAACCCGAGACAAAGTACCCTGACGGTTCGTCGAGACCGGCAAGTCACAAGATTGTCCTGGATATCGTCAAGTACCACGACGACCCTCGAAAACCTCGGATTCACCAAGTTCCCACGACGACAAGTGTGACTCTTCGGATGTGCCAAGTTCGTCTACACAAAAACGCCTCATGTCGGCAAGACCCGCAAGTCGGACCCTGAACGATCGATGTCTCATGGACCGTGTACAACTACCGTTGCCCCGAAGACGGTGGAGTCATCAAGTACCTCTCCGAAATGAACATGAATGACTATCGTCGCAAGAATGGCACTGGAAAGTCCGAAGACCCCAAGTACCACGACGACGATGACATGAACATCTACGGAAAATTGTGCAACTAAGAATGTGAACGACTACCGCCGCCAAGATCACGAGTACCTCTACCATTGTCATGTACCCCTACTTCCACTACGAACGTCCCGAGAACATCTACTTCCTCTACTTGGCACCGATCAAGAACCGTCTCATTTGCACACTTCAAAGGTATAACCCGAGATGACGTCCGTGTAACGAATGCTTGCGATGTTTGAGATGCTCATGTTCGAACCGTGTTCGAGTTGTCATTGCACGTTCCTCCTCGGTTGCCCTGCCGTCGACCCATGGGAAACCCGGTATCCAGGATTACCCCACCATCCTCGCATGATCCGTTCATCCACATTTTCTCTTGCACCGACATCTCAATGAGTTGTCGGATAACACGGAATGTTGTCGTGGCACCATTTCCGTGGCAGTTGGCGTGGCACCCTTTTTTGTTCCGCCATGACGACCAAAGGCTTCATAATGCTCATGTCAACTCTTAATAAAAATTGCATAAAACTTGCTCATGTCATTCGCATCATGATAATAACATTTAAATGTTTAAAATTGTTGTTGCACCAAATTGATAAATGCATATGGGGATTTACCGGATTTGTTGTTGGTTATATCCGGCCTCATTTAATTTGTTTAGATAGTATAGTTTTGTTATGCTTCACCTCTTGCCATGTTAACCAACATTTAATTTTGTTGAGTATCTAACCGAGAGAGAACTAAATACTTGATGTGGTGCTTCGTCCATATGCAACTCGTTGCATAATGAGCTCCACTTAACTTGTAGTTTTGTTTGTGCACTTTGCCATGCCATGCATATTTAAACCGGACATGCATCATACTTGATTGTGCATCATGACATGTTTATGTGATGATTGTTTACTATGTTGTGTGCTTCTTTCCGGTGTTGCTTCTTCGGGTTGGTTCCGTTAACGTCGCGTTTGTGAGGACCCGTTCGTCTATGTCCGTTTGTCTTCTTCATGGACTCGTTCTTCTTCCTTGCAGGATTTCAGGCAAGATGATCATACCCTCGAAATCACTTCTATCTTTGCTTGCTAGTTGCTCGCTCTTTTGTTGTGCCTATGCTGCGATACCTACCACTTGCTTATCATGCCTCCCATATTGCTGAACCAAGCCTCTAACCCACCTTGTCCTAGCAAACCGTTGTTTGGCTATGTTACCAATTTGCTCAGCCCCTCTTATAGCGTTATTAGTTGCAGGTGAAGATTGAAGCTTGTTCCATGTTTGGAACATGGATATTCTTGTTGGGATATCACAATATCTCTTATTTAATTAATGCATATATATACTTGGTAAAGGGTGGAAGGCTCGGCCTTATGCCTAGTGTTTTGTTCCACTCTTGCCGCCCTAGTTTCCGTCATATCGGTGTTATGTTCCCGGATTTTGCGTTCCTTACGCGGTTGGGTAATAATGGGAACCCCTTGACAGTTCGCCTTGAATAAAACTCTTCCAGCAATGCATAACCTTGGTTTTACCATTTGCCACCTAGCCTTTTCTTTCCCTTGGGTTCTGCAGACTCAAGGGTCATCATTATTTCAACCCCCCCGGGCCAGTGCTCCTCTGAGTGTTGGTCCAACTGAGCGATGTCCGAGGCTACCAGGGGCAACTCTGGGCTGGCTTACCCGACGTCTTGCTCATCCGGTGTGCCCTGAGAACGAGATATGTGCAGCTCCTATCGGGATTTGTCGGCACATCTGGGTGGCTTTGCTGGTCTTGTTTTACCATTGTCGAAATGTCTTGTAACCGGGATTCCGAGTCTGATCGGGTCTTCCTGCTAGAAGGAATATCCTTCATTGACCGTGAGAGCTTGTTATGGGCTAAGTTGGGACACCCATGCAGGGTTTTGAACTTTCGAAAGCCGTGCCCGCGGTTATGGGCAGATGGGAATTTGTTAATGTCCGGTTGTAGAAAACATGAACTTGATCTTAATTAAAATACATCAACCGCGTGTGTTACCGTGATGGTCTCTTTCCGATGGAGTCCGGGAAGTGAACACGGTGTTGGAGTTATGTTTGACGTAGGTTGTTTTAGGATCACTTCTTGATCATAGTTGTTCGACCGTGCTTTTGCCTTCTCTTCTCGCTCTCTTTTGCGTATGTTAGCCACTATATATGCTAGTCGCTTGCTGCAGCTCCACCTCATACCTTTTACCTACCTATAAGCTTAAATAGTCTTGATCGCGAGGGTGTGAGATTGCTGAGTCCCCGTGACTCACAGATACTTCGAAAACCAGTTTGCAGGTGTTGATGAAACCGTACAGGTGACACAACCAAGCTCAAGGAGGAGCTCTATGAAGACCTTGTCCTTTGTGTTGTTTCATGCTAGTTGATTAGTAGTGGAGCCCAATCGGGACGATCGGGGATCTGTGTAGCATTTGGGGTAGTCTTCTTTTATTTTGGCTCCATAGTCGGGTCTTGTTTGTATTTGATTGATGTAATGCTTTATTCATGCAATTGTGTGAAGTGGCGATTGTAAGCCAACTATGTATCTCTTTTCTTTATGTATTACATGGGTTGTGTGAAGATTACTTCACTTGCGACATTGCTTTCAATGCGGTTATGCCTCTAAGTCGTGCTTCGACACGTGGGAGATATAGCCGCATCGAGGGCGTTACATATGTTGATTTCAGTTTCAATTGTATAAATAGTTATGTTCTCATGTGATTTACATTACAAGTGTTGCCAATGTTGTGTAGTTTCTCACACTTATTTTCTATCTATGCTGCTATGTCTTAAAAATATATGAGTTGAACTGTGTCTCTATCTTGATTTGGCAACATAAACTAGAATGATATGGATAATACAGTGACCATAGTACATAGATATATGTTTGTTTCATGTTGTTATCCTGCCCACCTTACTACTGAACCGGTTAACCAAAATGAGTTTCGTATACTACATGCTAAACCTATGATGTGTCTGCTTGTTTCTCTTGTAGTATGCGAACAGAATATTGAAGAGCACCCCACTATGCAATGGTAGAGAAAGTAATGCAGATAAGGTTCAAGTGAGATAGCCCTGTTGGTCTCCAAGAAAGGTGATAAAAATGATCTTGTAGACAGTGAGAAAACCCCACAGTCATGCGTTGATGTAATGTTCGAGTTACTGGCCAGTACCGCTGGCACAAGCTCTTCAAACTCACTGCCTGAATCACTTCGGCTTCTTCAGTCTCAACTACAAGCTGAAAGGCATAAGTCAGCTGTGCTGCGGCAAGAAGCCAAAGGACTGAGGAAATCCCTGCAGAATTCAGATGCATACTTTCTTGTGCAACAGCAAGCGCTGGAGGATTTAAGCGCCAAACAAGAGAAGCTTAATAAGCTTGCTAAGCATATTGCTAGCATTATGGGTACCCAGGATATTGTTTCTTGAGCTCTTCTGAAGTGGTTTCAGTTCTGGACATGTTTTGCTGCGGTGTTTATTTGCACTGGTCACCAACTTTGACAACCAGTGTATATGATATGCTGCTTTGTTCCCTATATTTGCACTGGTGGTGAACTTTGATGCCCAGTGGATTTAATATGTGTAATAGCTGTGATAGCCTAGTGTAAGTTGCTTGCTTATTTATTTCCTTGTTGTCTTGTTTACTAGTTTGCTTGTAGTCAATGCAGTTCTTTTTCCGCGGTTTGCTAGTGGCCGCAATAACCTAGTTTTTAAAACTAGGCCACAATAACCATGGGCTACATATTTACTGTAGTTACCATGAGCCTCCTACGGGCCGTAGAAACAATGGGCCTTCTAAGGGTCGTAGAAACAATGGGTCTTCTATGGGTCATAGCATCAATGGGCCTTCTACGAGCCGTATGATTGATCGGCCAAACATGGGCCAACGACGGACCGCATTATGGGCCTTGAACGGGCTAGAGTTGGAAACGTCCGTTCATGGGCCGACCATAACGGGCCGTCGTTAATCGGTCATATTTGATGACACTATGAAAACGGCCTAACAGATTAACGGGCCACAAACGGGCCGACTGTAACCACGGGCTGAATTTGGCGCACAATTAGAAAAGACCAGTAACAGTCCGTAAGTAACCGAATGCTGGAAATGAGCCCAAGAACAAATGGGCCCTGAGAAGGACGAAAGATAACATGGGCTTGAAAGGGCCTAATGAAATAATGGGTCATTAATGGGTATAAAGCGATATACTGTTCATTACAGGCCAGTTTCACCACGGGCCATTAATGGGCCAAGAGTTACAAAGTGCCTCATATGGGCCGAAAGACGTCATGGGCCAGACATGGGCCAGAAGATACAATGGGCTGGAATCATATTGGACGGCCCAGATGACGCTAATGGGCCTAATTCTGATAGGCCATAACAGGCTCTGGGTTAGCGGGTTGTAAATGGGCTATGCGAAAAGCCCGTTAACATGCTTTCCTTGGGCCAGCCCGCTATCTTTTCACCAAGTCAAATGGGCCGGCCTTTTCACCGAAATGGGCCTCTATTGGGTCGTGCCACGTGTCAACATATTATAGGCGCCTCCTGTCCAATGAGTGGATGACATCTGTCCCAACGGTGAGCCAACATGTGTTTCCTCCGGCCAATGAGAATTTTACACATGGAAAATCCCCATTGGTCCAGGCTGTTAACGGGTTATCGGATCCAAAACCGGACCCAATAGCTTAACGGTGACCCGTTACGGTCGATGCCACGTGTCGGTCACCCTTGACGAAAGCACTTCTATGACGTGTGATTTATCATCATGGAAGTGGACACTTCCGTGATGATAATTTTGGTAATGTCATGGAACACTTCTACGACAGCACAGGTATGACTATCTTGATTCTGTCATAAAATCATCATGGATGTACATGCATGACAGAAAATGTGACCTACTATGATAAATATGTATCATTAGGGAAGTGTTTTTTTGTAGTGTATGTTACTTACAATTTCAGCACTTGCAGACGTTACCTTGCTGAAAACCACTTGTCATTTCCTTCTGCTCCTCGTTGGGTTCGACACTCTTACTTATCAAAAGGAGCTACAATTGATCCCCTATACTTGTGGGTCATCAACCATGTTGAGGCAACCCACGCCCAGCTCCTGGTGGTCACCGCAGAAATCACACAAAGCTTCTCCGACAATTGTCGGCAACCCACAACAAAAGAGTTAGCAATCACCGAGAGCCTTCGAGCAACTGTCCGTTCGTTCGCGGCATACCTTGCCACGATGGAGCCCGTCCAAGCCCAGACCGTAGCCTCCCACGCCCAGCTCGTGGTGGCCTTTTCCAAAAGAGATGGCGGACGCGGGTGGCGAGATGCTTGCCGAGTATGGTGTGATGGATGCCATGGAGCCCCTTCCCTAGGAGATCGTCGGGCGCGAGGTGGACATGGAGGAGGCGGCAAAGATCGATGAGCGCCAGTCGGAGTAGTACTCTTTGTTTAGAGTGTCGGTCTTTAATTTGTTAGAGTAATGTTTAGGTCAGCTATCTCTATTTAATTGCTGAACTTGCTCGATTAAGAAGTGTGGGTGTGCTGTAGGCTCTTTTGTGTACCCAAATTATGCAATGACGTGGAGACCGTTGTAACCAGAGAAATTCAGACCAAAATTTGCACGTTCTAACTCATGACAAATGGGTAATCTATATGAATCGTTTGTGATGTTCACATATTGTACACAGTGCCGAATAAGGGACCATGTCTGATGACACTTTGCGCGCCAGTTTTTCGCTGCACCGAGCCAAAATTTTCGGCTTCCGCGGAAATATCTACCTCCCCGCCCCCTCCCCTGACCAAAAGCCACATTTCCCCTATTTCCACCTTCCTTTCCAAGTTCAAACCTTCACTACTTGCTTGCAGGGCCGCCTCCTCACCGGTGACCCTCCTTCACGCTGGTCGGCCTCGTCGATCTAGGCAGGTAATCCACACCCGAGCCCCATCATCCTCCTCCTTCTACATCCACATGCCCCGACCGTCGGCGCGACACCTTCCACCCAAATCACCGACCCATCCTCCAAATAAGCGCCACATCAAGCCATGATGCACGCAATATAGCCAGGAGCTCAAGGAGCATTTGGCAGCAGAGAAGCAAATCGCCGCTGCACGCGTGGATGAGGTCGCGATGGCTGCCATTAGTGCCGAACCCCAGATCTTGGAGGAGCACCTCGCCATCAAGGCCACCACTGACGCCTCGCGCGTTGACGCCGCCACGTGGTTGGCTGCTTTAAATGACAATTTATGGCATTTTCTCGAGGCCACCGTCGGTGCCTTCGACAAAGACTATGAGGTGTTTTCTCAGCGTGCCCGTGCTTACCTCAACTCAAGAGCCAACAGGTTGGTTCCCGGAATGGCTTAGGTAACTCACCACTACGAGGAGGGCACCCACGATGTGGAGGCCTCACCCTCTTCCAAGTCGAAGGAGCCTATGTTCAGTTAGCTAGCTACACCGATTAAGCATGTTCGGTTTACCTGTTGCATGTGCTGCTCCTGTCTTTTCTTAACAAATTCTAGTGAGCTACCCTGCGAACTTTTACCATGTAGTCTAATCCTCTAGTATATATGTTCTATATGTCGTGCAATGTGGTGCTCACTTATTAACTGTTTGGTTAATTTGTTGTCGTGTTCAGTTAACTGTTTGGTTCAATTCTGCAATGTGATGTTCAATTCTTGTGGGTGCAATTTTATATTGTCCTCCAAGTGAGAAATAAATCGAATTTGGTTGTACAAAATATGTGAGAAACAAATATAATTTCTATATTTCCAAGTTGTTAAGCATGCTTGGTTTGGTTGATTGTCTGATCTTCTAGTATGCTATATATTGTGCAATGTGGTGCTCAGTTAATGTGTGGTTCATTTGTTGTGGTGTTTAGTTGATTGTTTGGTTCAATTCTGCAATGCGATGTTCAATTGTTGTGGGTGCATTTCTTTATTGTCTTCCATGTGAGAAATAAATCGAATTTGGTTGTACTAAATACATAAGAAACAAATACAATTACTATATTTCTAAGTTGTTAAGCATGCTTGGTTGGTTAACTGGCTGATCTTATGTTAGCAGTATGTCATATTGTGCAATGTGGTGCTTAGTTAATGTTTGGTTCATTTGTTGTGGTGTTTAGTTAACTGTTTGATTCAATTCAGCGATGTGATGTTCAATTGTTGTGGGTACAATTTTGTATTGTTATCCATGTAAGGAATAACTCGAATCTGGCTATACTAAATACATGAGAAACATATACAATTGCTATATTTTCTAGTTCTTAATCATGCTTGGTTTGGATAAATGGTTTTTCCGTGTGGCTCCAATTAATCTACTGAATTTGCAATGTATTTATTTTTTATTAACATATTTTACTGATAGCCAACCATCACTTAACCTGATCAATAACTATCTTATATGTATTACAGGGAAACAATTGGAAGCACTGAGGTTTACAATCGACATTTGCACATGCATGGTCATTTTTCTAATAGCACATTATTGTGCAATTGCAGGAACCATTCTAATATTTAGGTTTTTAACAAATTAGTCTTGCACATGTAGGTCCTGCTGTCAGAGGTTTTGACCCACTGTTCGACCCATTTTGCATAAGGGGAAATCACTTGTCCATGAATATTAGTCAAGTCAAGAAACTCAGAAAGATTGTTACAATAAAGAAACTAGCGCCAAAAAACAACAAGGTCTTTGTCTGCACAATGAAGAAAACATCAGTGCACTACAGGATGGTACTAACTATTATACCTTGTCTTTTTTATTCCTTTACGCCATTTCCAAATTTAGAGAAGATATTTATGCATATATTTTTTTTCGGGCCTTTACAAAGCAGTTCACTAATGATTACCTCTCAAACCACCTGTATGTTCAGGAGGTGAGGAAGGTATTCATACAACACCCATGGTACAATATAGAAGTCTTCCTCAAGAGGACGAGGGATGGACGGTCAATCATCCACAGGCACTGGTGTAAAGTTGCAAGGACCTTCAACATCAATAAAGGCTCAATATTCGCCTTCCGCTTTAGCAGTTTTCCAGATGAGATTCATCTGTCTATCTACCGTCTATGATGCTAATTTCCAAATGTTATAGATGTTGCATGTGAAACTTGGTGCTGGTGCAGTTGTGTAATGGGGAAGCTAGATATATGCCTATATGGTGTGACTGAGTGCTGAAGCTATATGATGTTCTACTCTGATGTATTTCAATTATGAAATCCTGGTTCCGTAATACGAAAATGAAATATATTGTGTGCTTAATATGAAATGTCAATTTGATTAATAATGGCTTATTAATAATAGGCCAATTAGCCTGCTTATTGGGTTTTTCTGTTGCAAATGGTTATTGAGACCACCTTTCAGACAATGAACAATCGGACATGACTTCCTCTTGAAAAATGTTTGCGTTATACCACCTTTCGCAAACGTTTTCCACATAAAAAGTGTGTGTGATAGACAACCTATGACACACAGTTTCTTCTACGCACCACGTGTGATGCATTCAATAACGCAAATAATAAAATTGTTAATATCGTCTGCAATGCTATGCTATCACAGACGATTTGATGGGGAAAATTGTGTGTGATGTACATGCGAACAGAAACGTTTGTCATGGATTCGTCGTGTAGGATGTACATACGAATGAAAACTTACTTCTTGGATTGACTGTGTGGGATGTACATACGAAAGGAAATGTATTCCTTGGATTGATTGTGTGGGATTGATGACCCACAAGTATAGGGGATCTATCGTTGTCCTTTCGATAAGTAAGAGTGTCAAACCCAACGAGGAGCAGAAGGAAATGATAAGCGGTTCTCAGCAAGGTATTCTCTGCGAGCACTGAAATTACCGGTAACAGATAGTTTTGTGATAAGGTAATTGGTAACGAGTAACAAGTAACAAGTGTAAATAAAGTGCAGCAAGATGGCCCAATCCTTTTTGTAGCAAAGGACAAGCCTGGACAATTTCTTATATAGAGAAAAGCGCTCCCGAGGACACATGGGAATTATCGTCAAGCTAGTTTTCATCACGATCATATGATTCGCATTCGGTACTTTGATAATTTGATATGTGGGTGGACCGGTGCTTGGGTACTTTCCTTACTTGGACAAGCATCCCACTTATGATTAACCCCCATTGCAAGCAACCGCAACTACAACAGAAGTATTTAGGTAAACCTAACCATAGCATGAAACATATGGATCCAAATCAGCCCCTTACGAAGCAACGCATAAACTAGGGTTTAAGCTTCTGTCACTCTGGCAACCCATAATCTACTTATTACTTCCCAATGCCTCCCTCTAGGCCCAAACAATGGTGAAGTGTCATGTAGTCGACGTTCACATGACACCACTAGAGGGGTGACAACATACATCTCATCAAAATATCGAACGAATACCAAATTCACATGACTACTAATAGCAAGACTTCTCCCATGTCCTCAGGAACAAACGTAACTACTCAAAAAGCATATTAATGTTCATAATCAGAGGGGTATTAATATGCATAGAGGATCTGAACATATAATCTTCCACCAAGTAAACCAACTAGCATCGACTACAAGGAGTAATCAACACTACTAGCAACCCACAGGTACCAATCTGAGGTTTGGATACAAAGATTGGATACAAGAGATGAACTAGGGTTTGAGATGAGATGGTGTTCATGAAGATGTTGATGGAGATTGACCCCATCCCGATTAGAGGATCGTTGGTGATGACGATGGTGATGATTTCCCCCTCCCGGAGGGAAGTTTCCCCGGCAGAACAGCTCCGCCAGAGCCCTGGATTGGTTCCGCCAAGGTTCTACCTCGTGGCGGCGGAGTCTCGTCCCGAAAGCTTGCTTATTATTTTTTCTCGGATGAAAGACCTCATATAGCAGAAGTTGGGCATCGGAGGGCCACCAGGGGGCCCACGAGGCAGGGGGCGTGCCCAGGGGGTAGGGCGCGCCCCCCACCCTCGTGGCTGGTGGGTGGCCCCCCTCTGGTACTTCTTGCACTTGGTATTTTTTATATATTCTGGAAATAACTTCCGTGAAGTTTCAGGACTTTTGGAGCTGTGCAGAATAGTTCTCTAATATTTGCTCCTTTTCCAGCCCAGAATCCTAGCTGCCGGCATTCTCCCTCTTCATGCAAACCTTGTAAAATAAGAGAGAATAGGCATAAGTATTGTGACATAATATGTAATAACAGCCCATAATGCAATAAATATCGATATAAAAGCATGATGCAAAATGGACGTATCAACTCCCCCAAGCTTAGACCTCGCTTATCCTCAAGCGAAAGCCGAAATCGAAAAATATGTCCACATGTTTAGAGATAGAGGTGTCGATAAAACTAAAATACGGACATGAGGGCATCATGATCATTCTTAGAACAGCAATATATATATATATATATATATATATATATATATATATATATATATATTGTCAAATGATCTCTTATGCTAAAGTAACAATTCGATCACAATTTCAAGTATGAATTATAAACTTCATTGGAAACTAACAAACTTTAATCTCAGTCATTGAAGCAATTGCAATTTATCATAACATAGGGAAGAGTCAATATAAGAGCTTTTCAGCAAGTCCACATACTCAACTATCATTTAGTCTTTCACAATTGCTAACACTCACGCAATATTTATGGATATGGAGTTTTATCGGACACAGAGAAAGATAGGGGCTTATAGTTTTGCCTCCCAACGTTTTACCTCAAGGGTAATGTCAACAATAATAGCTCATGCAGACTCACATCCAATTAGCTATATGTATCTGGATCTTTCCAACACACTGTGCTTGCCAAAGGATAAAATGTAAAAAATAAAGGTGAAGATCACCATGACTCTTATATAAGGTAGAAGATAAAAGTAAAAGTAGCCCCTTCGCAGAGGTTGTCATGCGCTTTTATGGTTGGATGCACAAAATCTTAATGTGAAAGAACGTCACTTTATATTGCCACTTGTGATATGGACCTTTATTATGCAGTCCGTCACTTTTATTTCTTCCACATCACAAGATCGTATAAAGCTTATTTTCTCCCACACTAATAAGTCATACATATTTAGAGAGCAATTTTTATTGCTTGCACCGATGACAACTTACTTGAAGGATCTTACTCAATCCATAGGTAGATATGGTGGACTCTCATGGCAAAACTGGTTTTAAGGGTATTTGGAAGCACAAGTAGTAATTCTATTTGGTGCAAAGAATTGGCTAGCATGAGGGAGAAAGGCAAACTCAACATGTTGGATGATCCATGACAATACTTTATCTCAGATATAAGAAAACATGACCCATTACATTGTCTTCCTTGTCCAACATCAACTCTTTAGCATGTCATATTTTAATGAGTGCTCACAATCATAAAAGATGTCCAAGATAGTGTATTTATATGTGAAACCTCTCTTTCTTTATTACTTCCTATTAATTGCAACAATGACCAAAACTATGTTTGTCAACTCTCAACAACTTTTATCCATCATACTCTTTATATGTGAGCTCATTACTCTCCATAAGATCCATATGATCTCTTTATTTCTTTTTATTTCTTCTCTTTTATTTTATTCCCTCAAGATCATAGCAAAATAATAAAGCCCTTGACTCAACGCTAATCTTTATTATATATAGCTCACGGACTCGATTACATAGAAGGATCATAAAGCAAAACTCACAACTATACCATACTAAAACTTTATTCTACTAGATCAAGGTATTATCAAAAGGATCGAACTAAGAAAAACGGTAAAGATAAAAGTTGTGATGGTGATATGATACCGGGGCACTCCCCCAAGCTTGGCAGTTGCCAAGGGGAGTGCCCATACTAGGTACTCAGTTCTTCTTTGTTGGTGAAGAAGGTGGAGTTGTTGATGATGTAGGCTTGTCGTCCCTCTTCCAAGGCATAGGCTCACCATCATTGAAGGATGATTGAGTCTCCTGAATCCTCAAATCTGCAGCCAAACTCATCCTCTTGAATCTATATTCATACTCACAGTTTTGATTTTGCAGGTCATAGATCTGGGCTTGGAGGTGCTCGATTTTCTCATGAAGCTTGAAGAGGGCCTCCCCAATGTCCTTGACGTCCAGCTTGTGGGTGTTGGTGAACTCCGTGATCATAATGTGATTGGAGTCAAGTCCACGCTCCACCATCTCCTGACACTTGAAAACTTGTTGCTCTAATGCCTCGAGCCTTGCCTCCGTGCTTCCGGTCCTCCTTGGTCCCTCAACATCGCAGATGTGCAACAACCCCTCACGCATCTCAATGGTTTGAGGGTGTTGCAGCACCTCCGCGAGGTAGGGGTTGATGACCTTCTCAAAGAACTTGTCGTTGGGGGCACTTGAAGATGACATGACGACCTAGATCTGTCAGAAAAACAGCTCGAAACAAATACAAGAGATATTTGCGTGATACGGTGGTCAAAACCTTCAGGAGATTATATAATGAATTTTTACCGACCAAAAGAAGTATCGTGCAAGAAAACGGAGTCCGGAGAGCACAAGAGGTGCCCACGAGGCAGGGGGCGCGCCCAGGGGGGTAGGGCGCGCCTCCCACCCTCGTGGAAACCTTGTGTCCTTCCCGGACTGCTTCTTATTTTCCTTATTTTCTAAATATTCCAAAACGGAGAAAAATTGCCATTAGAATTGTTTTGGAGTCGGTTTACTTACCGTACCACGTACCTATTCCTTTTCAGAGTCTGAAACGTTTCGAAAAGTGTCCCTTATGTATTCCTCCGGGGTAACGGTTTCAATAATATTAGTTTCAACATTTATGGGATTACTTGAGATATAATGTTTGATTCTTTGACCGTTCACCACCTTCGGATTTATGCCTTCGAAGTTGTTGATTTTTATGGCACCGGAACGATAGACCTCCTCAATGACGTAAGGGCCTTCCCATTTAGAGAGAAGTTTGCCTGCAAAAAATCTTAAACGAGAGTTGTATAGCAATACATAATCACCTACATTAAACTCACGCTTTTGTATCCTTTTGTCATGCCATCTTTTAACTTTTTCTTTAAACAGCTTGGCATTTTCATAAGCCTGGGTTCTCCATTCATCAAGTGAACTAATGTCAAAAAGCCTCTTCTCACCAGCAAGTTTAAAGTCATAGTTGAGCTCTTTAATATCCCAATATGCCTTATGTTCTAATTCAAGAGGTAAGTGACATGCTTTACCATAAACCATTTTATACGGAGAAATACCCATAGGATTTTTATATGTAGTTCTATAAGCCCATAATGCATCATCAAGTTTCTTGGACCAATTCTTTCTAGATCTATTAACAGTCTTTTGAAAAATTAATTTGAGCTCTCTATTACTTAATTCTACTTGAACACTAGACTGTGGGTGATAAGGAGATGCAATTCTATGATTAACATCATACTTAGCAAGCATTTTACGAAAAGCACCATGAATAAAATGTAGACCACCATCAGTCATTAAATATCTAGGGACTCTAAACCTCGGAAAAATAACTTCTTTAAGCATCTTAATAGAGGTGTTATGATCAGCACTACTAGTTGGAATAGCTTCTACCCACTTAGTAACATAATCAATAGCAACTAAGATATGTGTATACCCATTAGAGGAAGGAAAAGGTCCCATATAATCAAAGCCCCAAACATCAAATGGTTCAATAACAAGTGAATAATTCATAGGCATTTCTTGACGTCTACAAGACAAACTTACGTGCATCCTTGAAAAGAATAGGCCAATAAAAACCGGATTGCAATACCTTATGTGCAGTTCTATCTCCAGCATGGTGTCCTCCATAAGCCTCGGAATGACACTTGTGTAGGATCTATTCCTGTTCCTGTTCATGCTCAGGTACACAACGTCTAATAATACCATCTACTCCTTCTTTACAAAGATGTGGGTCATCCCAAAAGTAATGTCTCAAATCATAGAAGAACTTTTTCTTTTGTTGGTATGTGAAACTAGGTGGTATAAATTTAGCAACAATATAATTAGCATAATCAACATACCATGGAGCAGTTCGAGAAGCATTTATGACATTTAATTGTTCATCAGAAAAGCTATCATCAATAGGTAGTTGTAACACCCCGGATGTGATTTACCTAATATGTAATCCAACTCTTGCCGTTTCCGGCGCTAAGTTATTTTATTTTCTCGGGTTCGGGTTTTTGTCTCCGTGTGTTGTTGTTGTTGTCATGCATCTCATATCATGTCATCATGTGCATTGCATTTGCATACGTGTTCATTTCATGCATCCGAGCATTTTCCCCGTTGTCCGTTTTGCTTTCCGGTGCTCCGTTCCCCTCCGGTGGTCATTTCTACCTTTCTTTCGTGTGTGGGGGTTAAACATTTCCGGATTGGACCGAGACTTGCCAAGCGGCCTTGGTTTACTACCGGTAGACCGCCTGTCAAGTTTCGTACCATTTGGACGTCGTCTGATGCTCCAACGGTTAACCGAGGGACCGAGAAGGCCTCGTGTGTGTTGCAGCCCAACACCCCTCCATTTTGGCCTAAAACCCACCAAGACCCTCTCCATCATCTAGAGCGTTCGATCACGATCGCGTGGCCGAAAACCGCACCTCTTTTGGACACTCCTAGCTTCCTCTATGCCTATAAATACCACAACCTCCGAAACCCTAAAAATCATCCTCTTCGCGCGGCCGGACACGTCCGCCGGCCGCCGGACACGTCCGCCGCTCCGCCCGGACCAATCGTCGTCCGCCACATGTCCCAGCCAGCGCCCCACATCGCCGCGAATCCCGTCAGCCCGCGGAGCCCGTCCCGGGCCCCCGAGGCCCGTCTCCCAAGTGTCGGTCGCCCCGCCGCCAGGGCGCCCGTGCCGCCTTCCTTCGCTCGACGCCGCCGCGCGCCTTCACCGAGCCGCCTCGCCGGCCGCCGCAGCTCCTCGCCGGCGACCCGGCAGTGCCTCGCCTCCTCGTCGTCCGGCTCCGGCGGCCCCACCGCCCTCTGCCGTCCTCCTCTTCATCTCCGGCAAGACCTCCTCCGGCCGGCGTGCCTCCTTCAAGTACGACGACGAACTCCGGCGAGCTTGCCCGGCGGTCCTCGGTTTCCGCGCCTCAGATCTGAGATCTATAGTTTAGGGTTGACTTTCCTCCCGAAACCCTAACTATTTTTGCTATGTTCATCGTGTCGTAACTTTGCATCCGTAGATCCGTTTTGGGCGTATAGCATATCAAAATGTTCGCCTCAGAGAGCACATCATTTCATCTCATTGCATCATTTTCATTTGAGTTCATATTGATGCCCGAAATGCTGTTGGAAGAGTGCTATTTGAGTTAATTGTCAGATCTACTGTTTCAAATAGCTATTTGTCATATTTGTCATGTTTAATGTGTGCATGATATGCCCCTAAGCTCTACATATGTTTTGTTATGTGCTTTGTCATCTTTCCATAGGTTCCATCCATGTATTTTTGTGATGTGTGTGGTGACTAGCACAAGCTTGCAAAGTGGTGCATTAGTTAATGCTGATTTCAGGGACTTAGCAATTCCACTAAGTCCTTGGACTATTTTTATCAATATGTCATATGTTCTTGTTGTTTCCTAGTGATCCGTGCCTCTTTTGAGGATGGTCAGTAAGGATGATTTTTTAATCTTGTAGTGCTCTATCCATCCGTGTCTTTCTTTGCAATTATGGAGCACCCTAGCTTGAGTCAATCGAGCTCTACTTTTGCTATTTCGTGAATCTGGGCAGATTGTCTACTTGTTAGCGATTTTGCCGAGGATGTTGTAGTTGATCCGTGCATGCTATGTTGTTGTTCTTGCCATGTCTAGCTTGCTTAATGTTTATTCTTGATGGGTGTATGCTTAGATTGTCATGACATGCTCTGTAGTGAGTGCATCGAGCTCGTAAACATGCCTACTTGATATCTGATTTGTATGCTCCAGTTTTCACTAAGTCTGTGATCTGATTATGTTTTTGCCATGTTCACATGCTTGCAATTGTATTTTCTGATCCCTTTTGGCTCAAGGTCACTAAGGGACTTTTGTTAAGATCTTTTAGTAGCTCCATGCCATGCCTTACTTTGCCATGTTAAGTTCCTGTAGCATATAGTTTTCTTGCTCCAAAGTGTGCTACCTGATCTGAAATTCCACACAAGTGTTAATTTCACAAAGTCTGAAACCTGTTTACCAATTGCACTTTTGCCATGCTTGTTTGAACCTGTTAATGGATGAATTGGACGTAGCTCAGTGTTCATCTTTTGTCAAAAATTATGAATGGATCTCTGACATGTATTTTTTTTGCCATGTTTGGGTGCTGTAGCATGTTTAACTTCTTGCATTTAGATGGCTACTTGCTCTTTATCGCAGATCGGTGCCATATTTGTTTTGCTTGCCATTTCCAAACCGTGTCTCCGATTCCGGTGATCTTTATATCGATTTCAACCGAAATCACCTCACCTTTCCAGTGGCATACGTGGTTTTCCAAGTTGAGGCCAGGTTCATTCTTTCCTTGTCAAATCTTGCATATGCACCACATATCGCATCCCGCATAGCATACCATGTTTGCATCATTTTGTTTGAGCTTTGCACGTGGTTGATTGTGTTCTTGTTGCTTGTTTGTCTTGTTTGGGTAGAGCCGGGAGACGAGTTCGCTAACGGGGAGCCCGTTGAGTTTGCTTTCGAGGATCCAGTCAACTCTGACAACTTTGCAGGCAAGATGATCATACCCTCGAAATCACTTCTATCTTTGCTTTGCTAGATGCTCGCTCTTTTGCTATGCCTATGCTACGATGCCTACCACTTGCTTATCATGCCTCCCAAATTGCCATGTCAAACCTCTAACCCACCATGTCCTAGCAAACCATTGATTGGCTATGTTACCGCTTTGCTCAGCCCCTCTTATAGCGTAGCTAGTTGCAGGTGAAGATTGGAGACTGTTCCTTGTTGGAACATTATTTTCTTGTTGGGATATCATTATATTATCTTGCTATCTTAATGCATCTATATACTTGGTAAAGGGTGGAAGGCTCGGCCTCTCGCCTAGTGTTTTGTTCCACTCTTGCCGCCCTAGTTTCCGTCATATCGGTGTTATGTTCCCGGATTTTGCGTTCCTTACGCGGTTGGCTGATAATGGGAACCCCTTGATAGTTCGCCTTGAATAAAACTCCTCCAGCAATGCCCAACCTTGGTTTTACCATTTTCCACCTAGCCTCTTTTTCCCTTGGGTTTCCGGAGCCCGAGGGTCATCTTTATTTAAACCCCCCCGGGCCAGTGCTCCTTTGAGTGTTGGTCCAAACTAGAGTCCTGTGCAGCGCCCCCTCGGGGAAACTCGAGGTTTGGTTTTAGTTGTATGGAGCGCTCATCTGAGTGTGCCCTGAGAACGAGATATGTGCAGCTCCTATCGGGATTTGTCGGCACATTCGGGCGGTGTTGCTGGATTTGTCTTAACTTGTCGAAGTGTCTTGTAGAACCGGGATACCGAGTCTGATCGGAATGTCTCGGGAGAAGGTATATCCTTCGTTGACCGTGAGAGCTTGTCATGGGCTAAGTTGGGACTCCCCTACATGGATTTGAACTTTCGAAAGCCGTGCCCGCGGTTATGGGCAGATGGGAATTTGTTAATGTCCGGTTGTAGATAACTTGAGCCTTAACTTAGTTAAAATTAATCAACCGGGTGTGTTACCGTGATGGTCTCTTCTCAGCGGAGTCCGGGAAGTGAACATGGTGTTGGAATAATGCTTGCTGCAGGTTGTTCTCTAGTTATTCGTTCGCGCTTTGCCTTCTCTTCTCGCTCTCTTTTGCGAATAGGTTAGCCACCATATATGCTAGTCGCTTGCTGCAGCTCCACATATTACCTTGCCTTACCTATAAGCTTAAATAGTCTTGATCGTGAGGGTGCAAGATTGCTGAGTCCCTGTGGCTCACAGATTACTTCCAAACCAGATGCAGGGCCTGATGACTCCGTTCCAGATGACGCGCTTGAGCTCAAGTGGGAGTTCGACGAGGACTCACGCCGTTACTATGTGTCTTTCCCTGATGATCAGTAGTGGTGCCCAGTTGGGGCGATCGGGACCGTGTCGCATGTTGGGTTGATCTTTTATTTTGGAACTGTAGTCGGGCCATGAGTGATTGGATGATGTAATGCCATTTATGTACTTTGTTTGACGTGACGAGTGTAAGCCAACTATGTACTTTCCCCTTTTATTATCTATATTACATGGGATGTTGTGAAGATTGCCTTACTTGCGACATTGCTTTCAATGCGGTTATGCCTCTAAGTCGTGCTTCGACACGTAGGAGATATAGCCGCATCGAGGGCGTTACAAGTGGGTAATCAGAGCCTTCCCCGACCTTAGGAGCCCCCACTGCTTGATCGTTTTTAGCAGTCGTTGTTGAGTCTAGAAAAATGTTTTGAGTCATTTAGGAATTATATATCGGAGAGTTTAGGAATTCTTTTTACTCCCTAGTCCCTTCATCGCTCTGGTAAGGCATCCTGACGTAGAGTTTTGACTCTTCTCTTCTCAAATTTCACAAAAAAAATTATGATCACGCGGGTATCTTGGAATCGTTCCGATGGATTTGTGACGAGAACATTGTTCTTGGTGCCTCCTGTCATTTAGGGGTTGTGGCAGTGTCCCGGGGAGTTGAGCTCCGAGGTGTTGTCGTCACAATTTTATCGTTGCAGTTCTGGAATACCTGAGTTTAGTTCGCCGACATCAAAAATCTCTTTTATGCAGTTGTTGGTGAGATAACCTCGACGCCACCCAGTACTGGGGCGGGAGTTCGGGAGTATTGCCATAACTTGTATAACGGATGCTTTTCGAAGGTTGAGGTAGATGGTTTCCGAAGTTTTTCTCGGTTATGTGTTGAAGGATGGATACAACTGGATGTAGGATTTGCTAGATTTGGGTGAGATATTATGCTTCCCCTGTATCCCCAACACCTGATTGCATAACCGGAAAGGTTCGGGAGTTTCATAGGTGGGAATTCTTGTAGCTCTAGCTCTTCTTCCACGGATATTTGGTTTGAGATTGGGATTTCTTACCGAGTATTCATTCTTGTTCCGTACCTTGTTGATTTATTCCTCTACCTAAATTCTAAGTGGCTTCTCAATTTATGGATATGTGACCATTTCAAGTGGAATGCATTCGTTCTTATGTTCGGATGTGAAGACTATATGTTGCAATTTCATCCCGCTTGATTCAGCTTCAATTTTATCTGTCAATGTGCTAACGGATGTCACCCTCTTTAGGATGGCTCCCGCTAAGAGCAGCAATCAGAATCAGAATCAGGATCCGCCACCACCTCCCCCTCCTCTGGAGGCATGGCAAGCTATGATGGCCGCAACCAATGCAAACACGCAGTTGATCATGCAAATTCTTCAAGAGCGCAACCAAGCGAACCAAGGCAACCAGGGCAACCAGGGCAACAATCAGAATCACTTTGCTACACTCAACCAGTTCCTTGCTAACCAGCCAAAGACCTTCAGCAATTGTGTTGAGGCAACTGATGCTGACGATTGGCTTGTGGACTTGTGCAAGCATTTCGAGTGCAGTAACGTCAGGCCTGAGGACTTTGTCAAGTTCGCTTCCTTCCAACTCAAAGACCAAGCTGCAGAATGGTTCCAGTAGTACAAGGGTTCCAGAGGAGGCCGTGTGATTACCTGGGATGAATTCCATCAAGACTTCAAAGCTCATCATATTCCTCATAGCGTGGTTGAAAGCAAGCGTGAGGAATTCCGCAACCTGAAGCAAGGCTCTTTGTCTATCTATGACTACAACAAGTTGTTTCAGAAGCTCGCCCGCTTTGCTAAGCAGGACGTCCCTGACGAGAAGAGCATGATATACCAGTTCAGGGGTGGTCTCAAAGAAGAAATCCAGCTAGCTCTTGTTCTCTTTGAGCCCTTGAGGTACGACAAGTTCTACAACATGGCATTGAATCAAGAGGTTGCTCAACTGAAGTGTGATGCTTCCAAGAAGCGAGTCAGAGATGGTACTCCTTCTTCCTCTACTCAAGTGGCCAAGCAATAGAAGTATTGGCTTCCTCCTCCTCTGTTCTGTCAGCCGTATCAGAAGAGCAAAGGTGGCAGTGGATCTTCCCACCCACCCAACCCTGGCTTTCAGAACAAGACTTTGTCTCAAGCTCCAAGATCGAGTGCTCCGTATCACCGTCCGCTTTCAGAGGTCACGTGCATCAAGTGCCAACAGAAGGGTCACTATGCCAACAAATGCTTCAATCAGACGCGTCTCCCTCCTACTCCTGTGAGATCGGCAAGTATAGCTGTGGTCAAGCATAACCCCAAGTACGCCAAGGTCAACATGGTGAATGCAGCTCAGGCAGAGGACTCGTCAGATGTCATCATGGGTAACCTTCCTGTTAACGATATTCCTGCAAGAGTTCTTTTTGACACTGGTGCATCGCATTGTTTCATTTCCAAACCTTTTGCATCAAAGTATGAGTGCAATTATCAGTATCTGCAAAGCTCCTTGCAAATCATGTCACTGGGCAAGCAAATGACAGCTACTACTTGCGTCCCGGATGTTACTATCACGTTGGGCGACTACAAATTTCTAGCTTCTCCTATTGTTCTGGGTGACTCGGATATTGATCTTATTCTCGGAATGGATTGGCTTTCTAAGCACAAGGCGCATCTTGATTGTGCAGCCAGGCAGATTCAATTGACTCATTCGTCTGAGGATGTAATTGTCTTTGCCGCTCGTGATGATACAATCCGTCTATTTTCTCTCAATGAGAAGGGTGAACTAGATGCCATCTCGCAAATTCCAGTCGTTTGCGAATATCAAGACGTCTTTCCAGAAGAGCTTCCAGGAATGCCTCCGCACCGGTCAGTTGAATTCGTCATCGATCTTGAGCCTGGCACGGAACCGGTTTGCAAGCATCCTTACAAGCTCAGACCTGAAGAGTTGAAGGAGCTGAAGAAGCAACTCGATATTCAAGAACGAATGGGTCTCATCCGACCTAGTTCTTCTCCGTGGGGTTGTCGAGTTCTTTTTGTGAAGAAGAAGGATGGAACGGACCGACTTTGTGTTGACTACCGTCCATTGAACAAGAAGACTATCAAGAACAAGTACCCACTTCCCAACATCAACAAGCTGTTCGAACAACTCAAAGGTGCCCAAGTATTCTCCAAGCTTGATCTCCGTATGGGTCATCACCAGATTCGAATCTGTGAGCAAGATATTCCCAAGACGGCTTTCAGGACAAGCTATGGTTCATATGAATACACTGTCATGTCTTTTGGCCTCGTTAACGCTCCTCCGACTTTCTCTTGCATGATGAACTTCATCTTCAACGCCTACACCAATGACTTTGTTTTGGTCTATCTCGACGACATTCTGGTCTTTTCGAAGAACAAGGAAGATCATGCCAAGCACTTGCGTTTGGTGCTTGATAAGCTCGGGGAACACCAGTTCTACGCCAAGTTCTCCAAGTGCGAGTTTTGGCTCGATGAGGTTCTTTATCTTAGGCATATCATCTCTGCCAAGGGCATTGCGGTGAATCCTGAGAAGGTGTCTGCAATTGTGAATTGGGAACCACCTCAGAACGTGAAGCAACTCCGTAGCTTCCTCGGTCTCGCAAGCTACTGTCGAAGGTTCGTTGAGAACTTTTCAAAGATCACGAAGCCTCTTTCAAACCTTCTCTAGAAGCACATCAAGTACGTTAGGTCTCCGGAATGTGACATCGCTTTCAACACTTTGAAAGAGAAATTGGTCACTGCCAAGGTTGTCAGAATCGCGATTTTGAATCGGATCGGAGCTTCGATGGTAGGATCGCAAATCGTAGAATCTTCACTATCAGGATCGTAGAAACGTAGATTCTATGAACTAAAATCGTAGAATCATAGGGGTTAGTTTGGATCGTAAAGTCATAAAATCGTATAACAGAATCGCGATTCTGACAACCTTGGTCACTGCTCCAATTCTGACTCCTCCTGATGAATCCAAACCGTTTGAGGTCTTCTGTGATGCCTCTCTTCAAGGTCTTGGTGCAGTGTTGATGCAAGAGAAGAAAGTTGTGGCCTATACCTCTCGCCAGTTGAAGCCCAACGAGAAGAACTACCCCACTCATGACCTCGAGTTGGCGGCAGTTGTGCATGCTCTTTTGACTTGGATACATCTCTTATTGGGAACAAAAGTGGACATTTTCACTGACCACAAGAGTCTCAAGTACATCTTCACTCAGCCTAATCTCAACCTCAGGCAGACTCGATGGGTCGAAATGATTCAAGAGTATAATCCGAGTATTGAGTATACTCCAGGCAAGGCCAATGTGATTGCTGATGCTTTGAGCAGGAAGGCTTACTGCAACAGTCTGATTCTCAAGCCTTATCAACCCGAGCTTTGTGAAGCTTTCTGCAAACTCAATCTGTAAGTTGTTCCTCAAGGTTTCCTCGCCAACCTTCAAGTCTCTCCTACCTTTGGAGAGTAGATTCGTCAAGCTCGGCTTCTTGATGCTATGGTGAAGAAGGTGAAGATTGGGATGGCCAAGAGCCAACCCAAGTACAAGTGCTACCGCCTTGATGACAAGGATACTCTCTTCTTTGAGGATCGTATTGTTGTGCCCAAAGGTGATCTTTGTAAGGTTATCATGAACGAGGCTCACAATTCACTCCTCTCCATCCACCCTGGGAGCACGAAGATGTATTAGGACCTCAAGTAGGCTTATTGGTGGGATCGAATGAAGCGCGAGATTGCTCAGTTCGTGAATGAGTGTGATGTCTGCAGAAGAGTGAAGGCAGAACACCAAAGGCCAGTTGGTCTCCTCCAACCTCTTGCCATTCCAGAATGGAAGTTTGACCACATTGAGATGGACTTCATGATTTGGTTTCCAAAGTCCAAGTGTGGCAATGATGCTATATTTGTTGTCATCGACAAACTCACTAAAGTGGCTCACTTTCTGCCTATCAAAGAGTCTATCACTGCAGCTCAATTGGCGGAGCTCTATACCTCTCGGATCGTCTCTCTGCACGGTATTCCACAGGTGATCTCTTCAGACCGTGGTAGCATCTTTACCTCCAAGTTTTGGGATTCTTTTCAAAAGGCCATGGGCACCAACATCCACTTCAGCACAGCTTTCCATCCTCAAACTAGCAGTCAAGTCGAGCGTGTCAACCAGATTCTTGAAGATATGCTCAGGGCTTGTGTGATCTCCTTCGGCATGAAGTGGGAAGATTGTCTTCCTTACGCCAAATTCTCCTACAATAACAGTTTTCAAGCAAGTTCGGGCAAGGCCCCATTCGAAATTCTCTATGGCAGGAAGTGTCGTACCCCTCTCAACTGGTCTGACACCGGTGAACGTCAACTTTTGGGTAATGACTTAATCACAGAGGCAGAGGAAATGTGCAAAGTCATTCGAGATAACCTCAAAGCAGCGCAATCGTGCCAGAAGAGCTACTATGATAGTAAGCACCGTGATTTGGCTTTTGAGATCGGAGATCATGTTTACCTCCGCGTCTCTCCAATGAAAGGTACTCGTCGCTTCAGTATCAAAGGGAAGCTTGCCCCTAGGTATGTGGGACCTTTCAAGATCGTCAGCAAGAGAGGCGATCTCGCCTATCAACTCGAGCTTCCTTCAAACTTTGCAAATGTGCATGACGTGTTCCATGTCTCTCAGCTCCGCAAGTGCTTCAAGACTCTTGACGGCACCGTCAACTTCGAAGACATTGATCTCCAAGAAGATCTCTCTTATCGTGAGCACCCCGTTGCTATTCTTGAAGAGACTGAACGCAAGACTCGCAATAAGTCAATCAAATTCCTCAAAGTCAAGTGGTCACATCATTCCGACCGTGAAGCCACCTGGGAACGCGAGGATCACCTCTGTTATGAGTACCCGCTGTTCTTCCAGTCCTAGATCTCGGGATGAGATCCTTTCGTAGTGGTGAAGTGTTGTAACATCCCGGATGTGATTTACCTAATATTTAATCCAACTCTTGTCGTTTCCGGCGCTAAGTTATTTTATTTTCTCGGGTTCGGGTTTTTGTCTCCGTGTGTTGTTGTTGTTGTCATGCATCTCATATCATGTCATCATGTGCATTGCATTTGCATACGTGTTCGTTTCATGCATCCGAGCATTTTCCCCGTTGTCCGTTTTGCTTTCCGGCGCTCCGTTCCCCTCCGGTGGTCATTTCTACCTTTCTTTCGTGTGTGGGGGTTAAACATTTCCGGATTGGACTGAGACTTGCCAAGCGGCCTTGGTTTACTACCGGTAGACCGCCTGTCAAGTTTCGTACCATTTGGACTTCGTCTGATGCTCCAACGGTTAACCGAGGGACCGAGAAGGCCTCGTGTGTGTTGCATCCCAACACCCCTCCATTTTATCCCAAAACCCACCAAGACCCTCTCCATCATCTAGAGCGTTCGATCACGATCGCATGGCCGAAAACCGCACCTCTTTTGGACACTCCTAGCTCCCTCTATGCCTAAAGATACCACCCCCTCCAAAATCCACGTTTCTTCTTCCCCCGAAACCCTAAAAATCATCCTCTCCGCGCGGCCGGACACGTCCGCCGGCCGCCGGACACGTCCGCCGCTCCGCCCGGACCAATCGTCGTCCGCCACGTGTCCCAGCCAGCGCCCCACATCGCCGCGAATCCCGCCGGCCCGCGAAGCCCGTCCCGGGCCCCCGAGGCCCGTCTCCCAAGCGTCGGTCACCCCGCCGCCAGGGCGCCCGCGCCGCCTTCCTTCGCTCGACGCCGCCGCGCGCCTTCACCGAGCCGCCTCGCCGGCCGCCGCGGCTCCTCAACGCCGGCGACCCGGCCGCGCCTCGCCTCCTCGCCGTCCGGCTCCGGTGGCCCCGCCGTCCTCCTCTTCATCTCCGGTAAGACCTCCTCCGGCCGGCGTGCCTCCTTCAAGTACGACGACGAACTTCGACGAGCTTCCCCGGCGGTCCTCGGTTTCCGCGCCTCAGATCTGAGATCTGGAGTTTAGGGTTGACTTTCCTCCTGAAACCCTAATTATTTTTGCTATGTTCATCGTGTCGTAACTTTGCATCCCTAGATCCATTTTGGGTGTATAGCATATCAAAATGTTCGTCTGAGAGAGCACATCACTTCATCTCATTGCATCATTTTCATTTGAGTTCGTCTTGATGCCCGAAATGCTGTTGGAAGAGTGCTATTTGAGTGAATTGTCAGATCTGCTGTTTCAAATAGCTATTTGTCATTTTTTTTCCATGTTTAATGTGTGCATGATATGCCCCTGAGCTCTACATATGTTTTTTATGTGCTTTGTCATCTTTCCATAGGTGCCATCCATGTAATTTTTTTTGATGTGTGTGGTGACTAGCACAAGCTTGCAAAGTGGTGCATTCGTTATTGCTGATTTCAGGGACTTAGCAATTCCACTAAGTCCTTGGACTGTTTTTATCAATATGTCATATGTTCTTGTTGTTTCCTAGTGATCCGTGCCTCTTTTGAGGATGATCGGTAAGGATGATTTGTTAACCTTGTAGTGCTCTATCCAGACATGTCTTTGTTTGAAATTATGGAGTACCCTAGCTTGAGTCAATCGAGCTCTACTTTTGCTATTTCGTGAATCTGGGCAAATTGTCTACTTGTTAGCGATTTTGCCGAGGATGTTGTAGTTGATCCGTGCATGCTATGTTGTTGTTCTTGCCATGTCTAGCTTGCTTAATGTGTATTTTTGATGGGTGTATGCTTAGATTGTCATGACATGCTCTGTACTGAGTGCATCGAGCTCGTAAACATGCCTACTTGATATCTGATTTGCATGCTCCAGTTTTCACTAAGTTTGTGATCTGATTATGTTTTTGCCATGTTCACATGCTTGCAATTGTATTTTATGATCCCTTTTGGCTCAAGGTCACTAAGGGACTTTTGTTAAGCTCTTTCAGTAGCTCCATGCCATGCCTTACTTTGCCATGTTAAGTTCCTGTAGCATATAGTTTTCTTGCTCCAAAGTGTGCTACCTGATCTGAAATTGCAGACAAGTGTTAATTTCACTAAGTCTGAAACATGTTTACCAATTGCACTTTTGCCATGCTTGTTTGAACATGTTAATGGATGAATTGGCCGTAGCTCAGTGTTCATCTTTTGTCAAGCATTATGAATGGATCCCTTTCATGTATTTTGTTGCCATGTTTGGATGCTGTAGCATGTTTACCTTGTTGCATTTAGATGGCTACTTGTCGTTTATCGCAGATCGGTGCCATATTTGTTTTGCTTGCCATTTCCAAACCGTGTCTCCGATTCCGGTGATCTTTATATCGATTTCAACCAAAATCACCTCACCTTTCCAGTGGCACACGTGGTTTTCCAAGTTGAGGCCAGGTTCATTCTTTTCTTGTCAAATCTTGCATATGCATCACATATCGCATCCCGCATAGCATACCATGTTTGCATCATGTTGTTTGAGCTTTGCACATGGTTGATTGTGTTCTTGTTGCTTGTTTGTCTTGTTTGGGTAGAGTCGGGAGACGTGTTTGCTAACGAGGAGCCCATTGAGTTTGCTTTCGAGGATCTAGTCAACTCTGAAAACTTAGCAGGCAAGATGATCATACCCTCGAAATCACTTCTATCTTTGCTTTGCTAGATGCTCGCTCTTTTGCTATGCCTATGCTACGATGCCTACCACTTGCTTATCATGCCTCCCAAATTGCCATGTCAAACCTCTAACCCACCATGTCCTAGCAAACCGTTGATTGGCTATGTTACCGCTTTGCTCAGCCCCTCTTATAGCGTTGCTAGTTGCAGGTGAAGATTGGAGACCGTTCCTTGTTGGAACATTATTTTCTTGTTGGGATATCATTATATTATCTTGCTATCTGCATCTATATACTTGGTAAAGGGTGGAAGGCTCGGCCTCTCGCCTAGTGTTTTGTTCCACTCTTGCCGCCCTAGTTTCCATCATATCGGTGTTATGTTCCTGGATTTTGCGTTCCTTACGCGGTTGGCTGATAATGGGAACCCCTTGATAGTTCGCCTTGAATAAAACTCCTCCAGCAATGCCCAACCTTGGTTTTACCATTTTCCACCTAGCCTCTTTTTCCCTTGGGTTTCCGAAGCCCGAGGGTCATCTTTATTTAAACCCCCCCGGGCCAGTGCTCCTTTGAGTGTTGGTCCAAACTAGAGTCATGTGCAGCGCCCCCTCGGGGAAACTCGAGGTTTGGTTTTAGTTGTATGGAGCGCTCATCTGAGTGTGCCCTGAGAATGAGATATGTGCAGCTCCTATCGGGATTTGTCGGCACATTCGGGCGGTGTTGCTGGATTTGTTTTAACTTGTCAAAGTGTCTTGTAGAACCGGGATACCGAGTCTGATCGGAATGTCTCGGGAGAAGGTATATCCTTCGTTGACCGTGAGAGCTTGTCATGGGCTAAGTTGGGACTCCCCTGCAGGGATTTGAACTTTCAAAAGCCATGCCCGCGGTTATGGGCAGATGGGAATTTGTTAATGTCCGGTTGTAGATAACTTGAGCCTTAACTTAATTAAAATTAATCAACCGGGTGTGTTACCGTGATGGTCTCTTCTTGGCGGAGTCCGGGAAGTGAACACGGTGTTGGAGTAATGCTTGCCGCAGGTTGTTCTCTAGTTATTCGTTCGCGCTTTGCCTTCTCTTCTCGCTCTCTTTTGTGAACAGGTTAGCCACCATATATGCTAGTCGCTTGCTGCAGCTCCACATATTACCTTGCCTTACCTATAAGCTTAAATAGTCTTGATCGCGAGGGTGCGAGATTGCTGAGTCCCTGTGGCTCACAGATTACTTCCAAACCAGATACAGGGCCTGATGACTCCGTTCCAGATGACACGCTTGAGCTCAAGTGGGAGTTCGACGAGGACTCACGCCGTTACTATGTGTCTTTCCCTGATGATCAGTAGTGGTGCCCAGTTGGGGCGATCGGGACCGTGTCGCATGTTGGGTTGATCTTTTATTTTGGCACCGTAGTCGGGCCATGAGTGATTGGATGATGTAATGCTATTTATGTACTTTGTTTGACGTGGCGAGTGTAAGCCAACTATGTACCTTCCCCTTTTATTATCTATATTACATGGGATGTTGTGAAGATTGCCTTACTTGCGACATTGCTTTCAATGCGGTTATGCCTCTAAGTCGTGCTTCGACACGTAGGAGATATAGACGCATCGAGGGCGTTACAAGTGGGTCATCAAGAACATTTTCTAACCTAGACAAGTTGTCTGCAAAGGGGTTCTCAGCTCCATTTCTAGCAATAATATGCGAATCAAATTCTTGTAGCAATAGAACCCATCTAATAAGTCTAGGTTTAGCATCTTTCTTTTCCATAAGGTATTTAATAGCAGCATGATCAGTGTGAATAGTTACTTTAGAATCAACAATATAAGGTCTGAACTTATCACAAGCAAAAACAACTGATAAAAATTCTTTTTCAGTGGTAGCATAATTTCTCTGGGCATTGTCTAGAGTTTTACTAGCATATTGAATAACATTTAATTTCTTATCAACTCTTTGCCCTAGAACAGCACCTACAGCATAATCACTAGCATCACACATAATTTCAAAGGGTAAATTCCAATCAGGTGGATGAACAATAGGTGCAGAAATCAATGCTTTCTTAAGTATTTCAAATGCTTCTACCCAATCATCATCAAAGACAAAAGGAATATCTTTTTGTAATAGATTAGTCAAAGGCCGAGAAATTTTTGAGAAGTCCTTAATGAACCTCCTATAAAAACCGGCGTGACTGAGGAAGCTTCTTATACCTTTAATGTCCTTGGGACATGGCATCTTTTCAATAGCATCAACTTTAGCTTTATCAACTTTAATGCCTCTTTCAGAAATTTTATGCCCCAAGACAATACCTTCATTAACCATAAAGTGGCACTTCTCCCAATTCAAAACGATATTAGTTTCTTCACATCTCTGCAAAACTCGATCAAGGTTGCTCCAGCATTCATCAAAAGAGGATCCGTAAACGGAGAAATCATCCATGAATACCTCACAAATCTTTTCACAAAAGTCAGAGAATATAGCCATCATGCATCTTTGAAAGGTAGCAGGTGCATTACATAAACCAAAATGCATACGTCTATAAGCAAAAGTACCTAAAGGGAAAGTAAAAGTGGTCTTTGCTTGATCATCAGCTGACACAGGTATTTGAGAGAAACTGGAGTAACCATCTAGAAAGCAAAAAATGTGTATGTTTGGATAATCTTTCTAGCATTTGATCAATAAAAGGTAAGGGGTAATGATCTTTTTTAGTAGCCTTATTTAATTAGCAGAAATCAATTACCATCATATAACCTATAATAATTCTTTGCAGAATCAATTCATCTTTATCATTAGGAACGACAGTGATACCTCCCTTCTTAGGGACACAATGGACAGGACTTACCCACTGACTATCAGCAACAGGATAAATTATACCTGCCTCAAGGAGCTTTAGTATTTCTTTTCTTACCACTTCTTTCATCTTAAGATTTAGCAGTCGTTGGTGATCAATAACTGGTTTGGCGTCTTTCTCTAAGTTTATTTTGTGTTGACATAGAGTGGGACTAATGCCCTTACGATCATCAAGATTATATCCAATAGTAGCACGGTGCTTCTTCAGAGTTTTCAATAATTTCTTTTCTTCATGTTCTGAAAGGTTAGCACTGATAATAACAGGATATATTTTCTTTTCATCAAGATAAGCATATTTAAGAGTATCAGGCAATGGTTTAAGCTCAAACACAGGATCACCCTTGGGTGGAGGAGGATCCCCTAGGATTTCAATAGGCAAATTGTGTTTCAGAATGGGTCCTTGTTTAAAGAATACTTCATCTATTTCCCTTCTTTCATTCATAAACATATCATTCTCATGGTCTGGCAAATATTGTTCTAAAGGATCATTAGGAGGCATAGCAATAGAAGCAAGGCCAATAATTTCATCTTTACTAGGCAATTCTTCATCACGGGGTTGTCTACGAAATTTAGAAAAATTAAACTCATGAGACATATCATCCAAACCAATAGTAACAACATCCTTCTTGCAATCTATCTTAGCATTAACATTATTAAAGAAGGGTCTACCAAATATAATGGGACAAAAGCTATCTTGAGGGGAACCAAGAACAAGGAAATCAGCAGGATAGTTAGCCTTCCCACACAAGACTTCAACGTCTCTAACAATCCCAATTGGTGAAATAGTATCTCTATTAGCAAGCTTAATGGTAACATCGATATCTTCTATCTCAGCTGGTGCAATATCATGCATAATTTTTTTGTATAAGGAAATAGGTATTGCACTAGCACCCATATCACACAAGCCATGATAACAATGATCTCCTATTTTAACAGAAATAACAGGCATGCCTACCACAGGTCTATGTTTATCTTTAGCACCAGGTTTAGCAATTCTAGCAGTCTCATCACAAAAGTAAATAACATGCCCATCAATATTATCAGCCAAGAGATCTTTAACAATAGCAATATTAGGTTCAACTTTAACTTGCTCAGGAGGTTTGTGTGTCCTAATATTACTCTTGTTGACTACAGTTGAAGCTTTAGCATGATCCTTAATTCTAACAGGGAAAGGTGGTTTCTCAACATAAGTAGTGGGGACAACAGGATCATCATAAGTGATAGTTTTTTCTTCAACTTTAATAGGTGCAACTGCTTTTGTTTCAATTGGAGGATTATATTTAAGCCACTTCTCCTTAGGGAGATCAACATGAGTAGCAAAATATTCACAGAAAGAGGTTGTTGTCTCAGAGTCAAGTCCATATTTAGTGCTAAACTTATGGAAAACATTAGTATCCATAAAAGATTTAACACAATCAGACTTAGGTGTTATACCTGACTCCTTACCTTCGTCGAGATCCCAATATTCAGAGTTGCGTTTAATTCTCTCCAATAAATTCCATTTGAATTCAATAGTATTCATCATAAAGGAACCAGTACAAGAAGTATCAAGCATGGAGCGATTGTTGTTAGAAAGCCGAGCATAAATTTTTTGAATAATCATTTCTCTTGAGAGCTCATGATTGGGGCATGAATATAACATTGACTTAAGCCTCCCCCAAGATTGAGCGATGTTTTCTCCTTCGCGAGGCCAAAAATTATATATATAATTACGATCACGATGAACAAGATGCATAGGATAAAACTTCTGATGGAATTCTAATTTCAACCGTTTGTAGTCCCATGATCCCATATCATCACATAGCCTATACCATGTCAATGCATCTCCCTTCAAAGATAAAGAGAAGAACTTCTTCTTGATAACATCATCGGGCATACCTGCAAGCTTAAATAATCCACAAACTTCATCCACATAGATTAAGTGCAAATCGGGATGCAATGTTCCATCTCGTGCAAAAGGATTAGCTAGCAGTTTCTCTATCATACCCGAAGGAATTTCAAAGTATACATTTTCAGTGGGTTCAGTACGTTGAGGGATAACTAATTGTGGTTCCGGACGAGGTGAAGATACCCCGAACAAACCCCTCAAAGGATTATGTTCCATAGTAACAAGTGAAAGTAAATTTCAGCACACTATATAAATTTTTACTTACCAAATTCCACCTACCAAAGGAGCTTCACTCCCCGGCAACGGCGCCCGAAAAGAGTCTTGATGACCCACAAGTATAGGGGATCTATCGTAGTCCTTTCGATAAGTAAGAGTGTCGAACCCAACGAGGAGCAGAAGGAAATGATAAGCGGTTTTCAGCAAGGTATTCTCTGCAAGCACTAAAATTATCGGTAACAGATAGTTTTGTGATAAGGTAGTTGGTAACGAGTAACAAGTAACAAGTGTAAATAAAGTGCAGCAAGATGGCCCAATCCTTTTTGTAGCAAAGGATAAGCCTGGATAATTTCTTATATAGAGAAAAGCGCTCCCGAGGACACATGGGAATTATTGTCAAGCTAGTTTTCATCACGATCATGTGATTCGTGTTTGGTACTTTGATAATTTGATATATGGGTGGACCAATGCTTGGGTACTGTCCTTACTTGGACAAGCATCCCACTTATGGTTAACCCCCATTGCAAGCATCCGCAACTACAACAGAAGTATTAAGGTAAACCTAACCATAGCATGAAACATATGGATCCAAATCAGCCCCTTACGAAGCAACGCATAAACTAGGGTTTAAGCTTCTGTCACTCTAGCAACCCATCATCTACTTATTACTTCCAATGCCTCCCTCTAGGCCCAAACAATGGTGAAGTGTCATGTAGTCGACGTTCACATGACACCACTAGAGGGATGACAACATACATCTCATCAAAATATCGAACGAATACCAAATTCACATGACTACTAATAGCAAGACTTCTCCCATGTCCTCAGGAACAAACGTAACTACTCACAAAGCATATTCATGTTCATAATCAGAGGGGTATTAATATGCATAATGGATTTGAACATATAATCTTCCACCAAGTAAACCAACTAGCATCAACTACAAGGAGTAATCAACACTACTAGCAACCCATGGGTACCAATCTGAGGTTTGGATACAAAGATTGGATACAATAGATGAACTAGGGTTTGAGATGAGATGGTGCTGGTGAAGATGTTGATGGAGATTGACCCCCTCCCGATGAGAGGATCGTTGGTGATGACGATGGTGATGATTTCCCCCTCCCGGAGGGAAGTTTCCTCGGCAGAACAGCTCTGCCACAGCCCTAGATTGGTTCCTCCTCGTGGCGGCGGAGTCTCGTCCCGAAAGCTTGCTTATTATTTTTTCTCGGACGAAAGACCTCATATAGCAGAAGATGGGCATCGGAGGGCCACCAGGGGGCCCACGAGGCAGGGGGTGCGCCCAGGGGGGTAGGGCGCCCCCCCCCCCCCCACCCTAGTGGCTGGTGGTGGCCTCCCTCTGGTACTTCTTGCACTCAGTATTTTTTATTTATTCTGGAAATAACTTCCGTGAAGTTTCAGGACTTTTGGAGCTGTGTAGAATAGGTCTCTAATATTTGCTCCTTTTCCAGCCCAGAATCCCAGCTGCCGGCATTCTCCTCTTCATGTAAACCTTGTAAAATAAGAGAGAATAGGCATAAGTATTGTGACATAATGTGTAATAACAACCCATAATGCAATAAATATCAATATAAAAGCATGATGCAAAATGGACGTATCAGGGATGTACATACGAAAGGGAAACGTTTCTCTGGGATTCATGATACGTCTCCATTGTATCTATAATTTTTTATTGTTCCATGCCAATATTCTACAACTTTCATATACTTTTGGCAACTTTTTATACTATTTTTGGGACTAACATATTGATCCAGTGCCCAGTGCCAGTTCCTCTCTGTTGCATGTTTTTGGTTTCGTAGAATATCCATATCAAACGGAGTCCAAACGGGATAAAAACGGATGAAGATACTTTTTGGAATATTTGGAAAACTCCGGAGGAAAAATCCACGCGAGACGGTGCCCGAGGTGGTCACGAGGTAGGGGGCGCGCCCCCTACCCTCGTGAGCCACCCGTAAGGCGGTTGACGCTCTTCTTTTGCCGCAAGAAATCTAATTTTCATAAAAAAATCACGGCAAAGGTTTCAGGCCAATCGGAGTTATGGATCTCCATATATACACGAAACAGTGAAACAGAGCGAGAGGAGAACGCAGAAACGGAGAGAGACAGAGAGACAGATCCAATCTCGGAGGGGCTCTCGCCCCTCCCACGCCATGGAGGCCAAGGACCAGAGGGGAAACCCTTCTCCCATCTAGGGAGGAGGTCAAGGAAGAAGAAGAAGAAGAAGGGGGGCCCTCTCCCCTTGCTTCCAGTGGCGCCGGAGTGCCACCGGGGGCCATCATCATCACCGTCATCTTCACCAACAACTTCACCGCCTTCACCACCAACTCTTCCCCCCTCTATGTAGCGGTGTAACCTCTCTCTTACCCGATGTAATCTCTACTTAAACATGGTGCTCAATGCTATATATTATTTCCCTATGATGTATGGCTATCCTATGATGTTTGAGTAGATCCGTTTTGTTCTAATGGCTATTTGATTATCAAGATTGGTTTGAGTTGCCTGTTTTATTATTGGTGCTGTCCTATGGTGCTCTCCGTGACGCGCAAGCATGAGGGATCCCCGCTGTAGGGTTTGCAATATGCTCATGATTTGCTTATGGTGGGTGGCGTGAGTGAACAGAAGCACAGACCCGAGTAAGTAGGTTGTTTGCGTATGGGATAAAGAGGACTTGATGCTTTAATGCTATGGTTGGGTTTTACCTTAATGAATCTTTAGTAGTTGCGGATGCTTGCTAGAGTTCCAATCATAAGTGCATATGATCCAAGTAGAGAAAGTATGTTAGCTTATGCCTCTCCCTCAAATAAAGTTGCAATAATGATTACCGGTCTAGTTATCGATTGCCTAGGGACAAATAACTTTCTCGTGACAAAAAGATCTTTACTAAAACTAACTTAGTTGTATCTTTACCTAAACAGCCCCTACTTTTTATTACGTAATCTTTATTATATTGCAAACCTATCCAACAACACCTACAAAGTACTTCTAGTTTCATACTTGTTCTAGGTAAAGCGAACGTCAAGCGTGCGTAGAGTTGTATCAGTGGTCGATAGAACTTGAGGGAATATTTGTTCTGCCTTTAGCTCCTCGTTGGGTTCGACACTCTTACTTATCAAAAATTGTTGGGATCCCCTATACTTGTGGGTTATCAAGACCTTTTTCTGGCGCCGTTGTCGGGGAGCAATAGCGTGGGGTGAATATTCTCATGTGTGCTTGTTTGCTTTATCACTAAGTAATTTTTATTTGTTGTTCTTAGTTGTTCTTTATCTTTATTTATGGATATGGAACACAAAATACCAAAAACATTAGGTGTACTTGCTGCTCATGGAGATGAGGAACCTCCTAAAACCCTCGATGCTCGTTATGTGACAGAAATTATGTACTACTTTGATAATCCTGAGAAAACCCCATTCAATTTGGTAATGGGGGTAACATTGGATCAACGTGAATACTTTAGGGATTATCGCTTGACACAAAAAGGGAAACTATTATGGAATCAAATTAATATATTGAAGTGGTATGCTCGGCAAGTATGCTTGAGTTATGATTATACTTGTTGCTCTAGGATGAAGACTCCACACCTTCCCTTTTCATGCAAATTTAATTATAATGAAACCTTAGCTTCTTATGCTAATGGTATATATGATTACTATGATGTGGAACAAATAGAAGAATTTGTTGCTTTTAAGGGTGCTTATGAAATTGAATCTTTGTTTGAAAAGTATGAAGCTTTTGATGATGATGTTTATAGGCCTGAAAATTTGGCTATATTGAAATATTGCTATGATAATTATGAATATAATTCCTATATTAATGCGCTAATTGAGAAAGTCTCCGCTGTCCAAGAAGAGACTAATATTTTGCAGGAGTCTATGGAAGAAGAAATTGATGAAATTGTGAGCTCATTGGATGAAAAAGATGAGGAGGAGAGCGAAGAACAAAAGGAGGAAGAGCGGACTGATCACTCGTGCCCACCTTCTAATGAGAGTAACTCTTCAACTCATACATTGTTTAATTTCCCTTGGTGCTTACCGAAGGATGAATGCTATGATAATTGCTATGATCCCGTTGATTCTTTTGAAATATCCCTTTTTGATGATGCTTGTTATGCTTGTGGCCAAGATGCCAATATGAATTATGCTTATGGAGATGAACTTGCTATAGTTCCTTATGTTAAACATGAAATTGTTGCTATTGCACCCACGCATGATAGTCCTATTATCTTTTTGAATTCTCCCAACTACACTATATCGGAGAAGTTTACCCTTATTAAGGATTATATTGATGGGTTGCCTTATACCGTTGCACATGATGATTTTGATGAATATAATATGCATGTGCTTGCTGCTCCTACTTGCAATTATTATGAGAGAGGAACTATATCTCCACCTCTCTATGTTTCCAATACGATAAAATTGCAAGAAACTGATTATACTATGCATTGGCCGTTACTATGTGTGCATGAATTGTTCTTTTAAGACATGCCAATGCATAGGAAGAGAGTTAGACTTTGTTGTTACATGATATATGTTACTTTGTGCTAACTACTAAATTACAAATCATTGTTAATTAAAATTGGCTTTGATATACCTTGGGATCCGGATGGATTCACTACTTGAGCACTATATGCCTAGTTTAACGGCTTTAAAGAAAGCGCTGCCAGGGAGACAACCTGGAAGTTTTAGAGAGTCATTTATTTCTGTTGAGTGATTTTATATAGTTTAAAAACAAAAAAAATAAAGAGGTGAACCCGAAACTTTTCAAAAAGAAAAGCGAAAGTGAGAAAGACAAGCATTGTTGAAGTGGGAGCTAGCCTTGAGCTTTGTTCATGCTCACGGAAACTTTGTGAATCTTGATTACAGAAAATTTTCAACAAAAATAATTATCCCCTTGTACAATTCCATTGTATTATAAAAATAGTGTGCCAAGGTTTGCCTTTAGGATGTTTACAATGCATGTTGGTTTTTACGGTGCAGGACAGAAACTTTGGCTGTAGTGCGCGGTTTTACATTTTTTACTGGAACGTCAAATGGTTCTGATTCTTTTTGCACTGTCTTTCTATACAAATTATTTATTTATCCTATTTTTTCAGAATTTTTCAAGTATCAGAAGTATGGTGAATGTTCAGATTATTACAGACTGTTCTATTTTAGACAGATTCTATTTTTGATGCATAGTTTGCTTGTTTTGATGAAACTATCAAATTATATCAGTGGATTAAGCCATGAAAAAGTTATATTACAGTAGAAATAATGTGAAACCAAAATATGAATTGGTTTGCAACAGTACTTAGAGTAGTGATTTGCTTTATTATACTAACGGATCTTACCGAGTTCTCTGTTGAAGTTTTGTGTGGATGAAGTGTTCGATGATCGAGAAGGTTTTGATGTGAGAAGAAGGAAGAGAGGCAAGAGCTCAAGCTTGGGGATGCCCAAGGCACCCCAAGTAAATATTCAAGGAGACTCAAGTGTCTAAGCTTGGGGATGCCCCGGAAGGCATCCCCTCTTTCTTCAACAAGTATCGGTATGTTTTCGGATTCGTTTCATTCATGTGATATGTGCAATCTTGGAGCGTCTTTTGCATTTAGTTTTCATTTTTATTTTATGCACCATGCGGGTATGAGATAGTCCTTGGTTGATTTATAGAATGATCTTTGCACTTCACTTATATCTTTTGAGTATGGCTTTATAGAATGCTTCATGTGCTTCACTTATATCATTTGAAGTTTGGATTGCCTGTTTCTCTTTGCATAGAAAACCGCCATTTGTAGAATGCTCTTTTGCTTCACTTATATTTGTTAGAGCGCGGGCATATCTTTTGTAGAAAGAATTAAACTCTCTTGCTTCACTTATATCTATTTAGAGAGATGACAGGAACTGGTCATTCACATGGTTAGTCATAAAATCCTACATAAAACTTGTAGACCATTGAATATGATATGTTTGATTCCTTGCAATAGTTTTGCGATATAAAGATGGTGATACTAGAGTCATGCTAGGGGGTAGTTGTGGATTAGTAGAAATACTTGTGTTGAGGTTTGTGATTCTTGTAGCATGCACGTATGGTGAACCGTTATGTGATGAGTGGGGGTAGTTGTGGATTTATTTATTGATTGTCTTCCTTATGAGTGGCCATCGGGGACGAGCGATGGTATTTTCCTACCAATCTATCCCCCTAGGAGCATGCGCGTAGTACTTTGTTTCGATAGTTTATAGACTTTTGCAATAAGTTTGTGAGTTCTTTATGACTAATGTTGAGTCCATGGATTATACACACTCTCACCCTTCCATCATTGCTAGCCTCTCTAGTACCGCGCAACTTTCGTCGGTACCATAAACCCACCATATACCTTCCTCAAAACAGCCACCATACCTACCTATCATGGCATTTCCATAGCCATTCTAAGATATATAGCCATGCAACTTCCATCATCATCATATACATGACTTGAGCATTCATTGTCATATTGCTTTGCATGGTCGTAAGATAGCTAGCATGATGTTTTCATGGCTTGTCCGTTTTTTATGTCATTGCTACGCTAGATCATTGCACATCCTGGTACACCACCAGAGGCATTCATATGGAATCATATCTTTGTTCTAGTATCGAGTTGTAATATCGAGTTGTAAGTAAATAAAAGTGTGATGATCATCATTATTAGAACATTGCCCCAGTGAGGAAAGGATGATGGAGACTATGATTCCCCCACAAGTCGGGATGAGACTCCAGATGAAAAAAAAAAGAAAGGCCAAAAAAAGAGAAGGCCCAAAAAATCAAAAAAAATAAAAAATGAGAGAAAAAGAGAGACGGGGCAATGTTACTATCCTTTTAACACACGTGTGCTTCAGAGTAGCACCATGTTCTTCATATAGAGAGTCTCTTGAGTTATCACTTTCATATACTAGTGGGAATTTTCATTATAGAACTTGGTTTGTATATTCCGATGATGGGCTTCCTCAAATGCCCGAGGTCTTCATGAGCAAGCAAGTTGGATGCACACCCACTTAGTTTCAGTTTGAGCTTTCATATACTTATAGCTCTTAGCGCATCCGTTGCATGGCAATCCCTACTCACTCACATCGATATCTATTGATGGGCATCTCCATAGCCCGTTGATACGCCTAGTTGATGTGAGACTATCTTCTCCTTTTTGTCTTCTCCACAACCACCATTCTATTCCACCTATAGTGCTATGTCCATGGCTCACGCACATGTATTGTGTGAGGGTTGAAAAAGCTGAAGCGCGTTAAAAAGTATGAACCAATTGCTCGGCTTGTCATCAGGGTTGTGCATGATGTGAATATTTTGTGCGGTGAAGATGGAGCATAGCCAGACTATATGATTTTGTAGGGATAACTTTCTTTGGCCATGTTATTTTGAAAAGACATGATTGCTTTATTAGTAGGCTTGAAGTATTATTGTTCTTAATGTCAAATGATAGACTATTGCCTTGAATCACTCGTGTCTTAATATTCATGCCATGATTAGATATGTGATCAAGATTATGCTAGGTAGCATTCCACATCAAAAATTATCTTTTTTATCATTTACCTACTCAAGGACGAGCAGGAATTAAGCTTGGGGATGTTGATATGTCTTCGTCGTATCTATAATTTTTTTATTGTTCCATGCTAATATTCTACAACTTCCATATACTTTTGGCAACTTTTTATACTATTTTTGGGACTAACATATTGATGCAGTGCCCAGTGCCAGTTCCTGTGTGTTGCATGTTTTTTGTTTCGCAAAATATCCATATCAAACGGAGTCCAAACGGGAAAAAAACTGACGAAGATTTTTTTTGGAATATATATTATTTTTGGGAAGAAAAATCCACACGAGACGATGCCCGAGGGGGCCACGAGGCAGGGGGCGCCCGCCCCAGGGGGGTAGGCGCGCCCCTGACCATCATGGCCACCCCGTAAGGCGGTTGGTGCCCTTCTTTCGCCGCAAGAAAGCTAATATACAGATAGAGATCGTGTTAAAATTCCAGCCCAATCGGAGTTACGGATCTCTGGCAATATAAGAAACGGTGAAAGGGTAGAATCTGAGAACGCAGAAACATAGAGAGACACAGAGACAGATCCAATCTCGGAGGGGCTCTCGCCCCTCCCATGCCATGGAGGCTAAGGACCAGAGGGGAAACCCTTCTCCCATCTAGGGAGGAGGTCAAGGAAGAAGAAGAAGAAGAAGAAGAAGGGGGGCCTCTCCCCCTCTCTTCCGGTGGCGCCGGAACACCGTCGGGGCCATCATCATCACCGCAATCTTCACCAACAACTTCACTGCCATCATCACCAACTCTTCCCCCCTCTATGCAGTGGTGTAATCCCTCTCTTACCCGTTGTAATCTCTACTTAAACATGGTGCTCAACACTATATATTATTTCCCAATGATGTATGGCTATCCTATGATGTTTGAGTAGATCCGTTTTGTCCTATGGGCTATTTGATGATCAAGATTGGTTTGAGTTGCATGTTTTATTATTGGTGCTATCCTATGGTGCTCTCCGTGTCGCGCAAGCATGAGGGATCCCCACTGTAGGGTGTTGCAATACGTTCATGATTCGCTTATAGTGGGTTGCGTGAGTGACTGAAACACAAACCCGAGTAAGGGGGTTGTTGCGTATGGGATAAAGAGGACTTGATGCTTTAATGCTATGGTTGGGTTTTACCTTAATGATCTTTAGTAGTTGCGGATGCTTGCTAGAGTTCCAATCATAAGTGGATATGATCCAAGTAGAGAAAGTATGTCAGCTTATGCCTCTCCCTCAAATAAAATTGCAATAATGATTACCGGTCTAGTTATCGATTACCTAGGGACAAATAACTTTCTCGTGACAAAAAGCTCTTTACTAAAATTAACTTAGTTGTGTCTTTACCTAAACAGCCCCTACTTTTTATTTACGTAATCTTTATTATTTTGCAAGCCTATCCAACAACACCTACAAAGTACTTCTAGTTTCATACTTGTTCTAGGAAAAGCGAACGTCAAGCGTGCGTAGAGTTGTATCGGTGGTCGATAGAACTTGAGGGAATATTTTTCTGCCTTTAGCTCCTCGTTGGGTTCGACACTCTTACTTATTGAAAACTGTTGCGATCCCCTATACTTGTGGGTTATCATAGAGCACCTTTATAATCACCCAGTTACGTTGTGACGTTTGGTAGCACACAAAGTGTTCCTCCGGTAAATGGGAGTTGCATAATCTCATAGTCATAGGAACATGTATAAGTCATGAAGAAAGCAATAGCAACATACTAAACGATCAAGTGCTAAGCTAACGGAATGGGTCAAGTCAATCACATCATTCTCCTAATGATGTGATCCCGTAATCAAATTGACATACTCACTGTCTATGGTTTAGGAAACTTACCATCTTTTTGATTAAACGAGCTAGTCAAGTAAGAGGCCATACTAGTGACACTATGTTTTGTCTATGTATTCACACATGTATTAATGTTCCGGGTTAATACAATTCTAGCATGAATAATAAACATTTATCATGGAATATAAGGAAATAATAATACTTTAATATTGCTCTAAGGGCATATTTCCTTCAGTCTCCCACTTGCACTAGAGTCAATAATCTAGTTACATCACTATGTGATTTAACACCAATTCAACCATGTGGTGTGATCATATTTGCTTGTGAAAGAGGCTTAGTCAATAATCTTTCAATCGCTTGTATTAACACCCAAAGTACTAAGGTGTGATCATGTTTTGTTTGTGAGAGAAGTTTAGTCTACGGGTTCTTCACATTCAAATCCATATGTATTTTGCAATTTTCTATGTCAACAATGCTCTGCACGGAGCTACTCTAGCTAATTGCTCCCACTTTCAAAATGTATCCAGATTGAGACTTAGAGTCATCTAGATCAGTGTCAAAATTTGCATCGACATAACCCTTTACGACAAACCTTTTGTCACCTCCATAATCGAGAAACATATCCTTATTCCACTAAGGATAATTTTGACCGTTGTCCAGTGATCTACTCCTAGATCACTATTGTACTCCCTTGCTAAACTCAGCGTAGGGTATACAATAGATCTGGTACACAGCATGGCATACTTTATAGAAACTATGGCTGGGGTATAGGGAATGACTTGCATTCTCTTTCTATCTTCTGCCGTGGTCGGGCTTTGAGTCTTACTCAATTTCACACCTTGTAACACATGTAAGAACTCTATCTTTGATTATTCCATTTTGAACTACTTCAAAATCTTGTTAAGGTATGTACTCATTGAAAAAACTTAGCAAGCGTCTTGATCTATCTCTATAGATCTTAATGCCCAATATGTATGCAGCTTCACCGAGGGTATTTCATTGAAAAACTCTTATTCAAGTATCCCTTTATGCTATCCAGAAATTCTATATCATTTCCTATTAGTAATATGTCATCTACATATAATATCAGAAATGCTATAGAGCTCCCACTCACTTTCTTGTAAATACAGGCTTCTCCAAAAGTCTGTACAAAACCAAATGCTTTGATCACACTATCAAAGCGTTTATTCCAACTCCGAGAGGCTTGCACCAGTCCATAAATGGATTGCTGGAGCTTGGGACACTTTGTTAGCTCCCTTTGGATCGACAAAACCTTCCGGCTGCATCATATACAACTCTTCTTCCAGAAATCCATTCAGGGATGCAGTTTTGACATCCATCTGCCAAATTTCATAATCATAAAATGCGGCAATTGCTAACATGATTCGGACAGACTTAAGCATCGCTACGGGTGAGAAGGTCTCATCGTAGTCAATCCCTTGAACTTGTTGAAAACCTTTTTGCGACAATTCGAGCTTTGTAGATAGTAACACTAATATCAGCATCTGTCTTCCTCTTGAAGATCCATTTATTCTTAATGACTCACTGATCATCGGGCAAGTCAATCAAAGTCCATACTTTGTTCACATACATGGATCCCATCTCAGATTTCATGGCCTCAAGCCATTTCGTGGAATCTGGGCTCATCATCGCTTCCTCATAGTTCGTAGGTTCATCATGGTCAATTAACATGACCTCTAGAACATTATTACCGTACCACTCTGGTGCGGATCTCAATCTGGTTGACCTACGAGGTTCAGTAGTAACTTGATCTGAAGTTACACGATCATCATCATTAGCTTCCTCACTATTTGGTGTAGGAGTCACAGAAACATATTTCTGTGATGAACTACTTTCCAATAAGGGAGCAGGTACAGTTATCTCATCAAGTTCTACTTTCCTCCCACTCACTTCTTTCGATAGAAACTCCTTCTCTAGAAATGATCCATTCTCAGCAACAAATATCTTGCCTTTGGATATGTGATAGAAGGTGTACCCAACAGTTACTTTTGGGTATCATATGAAGACGCACTTCTCCGACTTGGGCTTGAGCTTATCAAGATGAAACTTTTTCACATTAGCATCGCAAACCCAAACTTTAAGAAATGACAGCTTGGGTTTCTTGCTAAACCACAGTTCATACGGTGTCGTCTCAACGGGTTTAGATGGTGCCCTTTTTAATGTGAACGCAGCTGTCTCTAATGCATAACCCCAAAACGATAGTGGTAAATCGGTAAGAGACATCATAGATTGCACTATATCAAATAAAGTATGGTTATGATGTTCGGACACACCATTACACTGTGGTGTTCCAGGTGGCATGAGTTTGTGAAACTATTCCACATTGTTTTAATTGAAGACCAAGCTCGTAACTTAAATATTTGCCTCTACGATCAGATTGTGGAAACCTTATTTTTCTTGTTACGATGATTTTCCACTTCACTCTGAAATTCATTAAACTTTTCAAATGTTTCAAACTTATGTTTCTTCAAGTAGATATACCCATATCTGCTCAAATTATCTGTGAAGGTCAGAAAATAACGATACCCTCCGCGAGCCTCAACACTCATCGGACCTCATACATCAGTATGTATTATATCCAATAAGTCAGTTTCTCACTCCATTGTTCTGGAGAACGGAGTCTTAGTCATCTTTGCCCATGAGGCATGGTTCGCAAGCATCAACTGATTCATAATCAAGTGATTCCAAAAGCCCATCAGCATGGATTTTCTTCATGCGCTTTACACCAATATGACCTAAACGGCAGTGCCACAAATAAGTTGCACTATCATTATTAACTTTGCATCTTTTGGCTTCAATATTATGAATATGTGTATCACTACGATCGAGATTCAACAAACCATTTTCATTGGGTGTATAACCATAAAAGGTTTTATTCATGTAAACAGAATAACAATTATTTTCTAACTTAAATGAATAACTGTATTGGAATAAACATGATCAAATCATATTCATGCTCAACGCAAACACCAAATAACACTTATTTAGGTTCAACACTAATCCTGGAAGTATAGGGAGTGTGCGATGATGATCATATCATTCTTGGAACTACTTCCAACACACATCGTTACTCCACCCTTAACTAGTCTCTGTTCATTCTACAACTCCCGTTTCAAGTTACTACTCTTAGCAACTGAACTAGTATCAAATACCGAGGGGATGCTATAAACACTAGTGAAGTACACATCAATAACATGTATATCCAATATACCTTTGTTCACTTTGCCATCCTTCTTATCCACCAAATACTTGGGGCAGTTCCGCTTCCAGTGACTAGTCCCTTTGCAGTAAAAGCACTTAGTCTCAGGCTTAGGTCTAGACTTGGGCTTCTTCACTTGAGCAGCAACTTGCTTGCCGTTCTTCTTGAAGTTCCCCTTCTTCCCTTTGCCATTTTCTTGAAACTAGTGGTCTTGTTAACCATCAACGCTTGATGCTTTTCTTGATTTCTACCTTCGTCGATTTCAGCATCACGAAGAGCTTGGGAATCATTTCCGTTATCCCATGCATATTATAGTTCATCACGAAGTTCTAGCAACTTGGTGATAGTGACTAGAGAACTCTGTCAATCACTATCCTATCTAGAAGATTAACTCCCACTTGATTCAAGTGATTGTAGTACTCAGACAACCTGAGCACATGCTTACTGGTTGAGCTATTCTCCTCCATCTTGTAGACAAAGTAATGTCAGAGGTCTCATACCTCTCGACACGGGCATGAGTATGAAATACCAATTTCAACTCTTGGAACATATTATATGCTCCATGGCATTCAAAACATTTTTGAAGTCCCGGTTCTAAGCCGTAAAGTATGGTGCACTAAACTATCAAGCAGTTATCATAACGAGCTTTTGTCTAAATGTTCAAAACATCTATATTTGCTCCTGTAATAGTTCTGTCACCTAGCGGTGCATCAAGGACATAATACTTCTATGCAGCAATGAGGATAATCCTCAGATCACGGAGCTAGTCCGCATCTTTTCTACTAACATCTTTCAACTTACTTTTCTCTAGGAACATATCAAAAATAAAACAGGGGAGCTGAACGCGAGCTATTGATCCACAACATAGATATGCTAATACTACCAGGACTAAGTTCATGATAAATTAAAGTTCAATTAATCATATTACTTAAGAACTCCCACTTAGATAGACATCCCTCTAATCATCTAAGTGATCACATGATCCAAATCAACTAAACCATGTTCGATCATCACGTGAGATGGAGTAGTATTCAATGATGGACATCACTATGTTGATCATATCTACTATATGCTTCACGCTCGACCTTTCGGTCTCAGTGTTCCGAGGCCATATCTGCATATGCTAGGCTCGTCAAGTTTAACCTGAGTATTCTGCGTGTGCAAAACTGGCTTGCACCCGTTGTAGATGAACGTATATCTTATCACACCCGATCATCGCGTGGTGTCTCGGCACGACAAACTTTGGCAACGGTGCATACTCAGGGAGAACACTTTTACCTTGAAATTTAGTAAGAGATCATCTTATAATGCTACTGTTAAACAAAGCAGAATAAGATGCATAAAGGATAAACATCACATGCAATCAATATAAGTGATATGATATGGCCATCATCATCTTGTACTTGTGATCTCCATCTCCGAAGCACCGTCATGATCACCATCGTCACCGGCGTGACACCTTGATCTCCATCGTAGCATCATTGTCGTCTCGCCAACTATTGCTTCTACGACTATCGCTACCGCTTAGTGATAAAGTAAAGCAATTACAGGGCGATTGCATTGCATACAATAAAGCGACAACCATATGGCTCCTGCCAGTTGCCGATAACTCGGTTACAAAACATGATCATCTCATACAACAAAATATAGCATCACGTCTTGACCATATCACATCACAACATGCCCTGCAAAAACAAGTTAGACGTCCTCTACTTTGTTGGTGCAAGTTTTACGTGGCTACTACGGGCTGAGCAAGAACCGTTCTTACCTACGCATAAAAACCACAACGATAGTTTGTCAAGTTAGTGTTGTTTTAACCTTCGCAAGGACCGGGCGTAGCCACACTTAGTTCAACTAAAGTTGGAGAAACTGACACCCGCCAACCACCTGTGTGCAAAGCACGTCGGTAGAACCAGTCTCACGTAAGCGTACGCGGAATGTCGGTCCGGGCCGCTTCATCCAACAATACCGCCGAACCAAAGTATGACATGCTGGTAAGTAGTATGACTTGTATCGACCACAGCTCACTTGTGTTCTACTCGTGCATATAACATCTACGCATAAAACCAGGCTCTGATACCACTGTTGGGGAACGTAGTAATTTCAAAAAAATCCTACGCACACGCAAGATCATGGTGATGCATAGCAACGAGAGGGGAGAGTATGTCTATGTACCCTCGTAGACCGAAAGCGGAAGCGTTTATCAACGCGGTTGATGTAGTCGTACACCTTCACGATCCGTCCCGATCAAGTACCGAACGTACGGCACCTCCACGTTCAGCCCACATTCAGCTCGATGATGTCCTCGCCTTCTTGATCCAGCAAGAGGGGCGAAGTAGTAGATGAGTTCCGGCAGCACGAAGGCGTGGTAACGGTGTTGGTGAAGAACAATCTTCGCAGGGCTTCGCCTAAGCACTAAAAAAACTATGATGGGGGATAAACTACAGGGGACGGGGTTGCCGGCACACGGCTTGGTGTTTCTTGATGTGTCTTGGGTGCTAACCCTACCCCTCTATTTATATGTTGAGCCTTGGGGTCGAAACTCGGAGTAAAAGCCTCCACAAAGTCAGTTTCACCCGAAAGGCAAGAGTCCTTCTCGGACTCCAGGGCCAGACGCCAGGGTTCCCGGCGTCTGGACCCAGACGCCTGGGACCCTAGCGTCTGGCCCCTAGACTCCGCAAAACTTCCTTTTGCGCTTTCCAAAAACCTTGTGGGCTTTCCCCTTTAGCCCAAATAAAGTGTTCTCGTACCCAAACATTTCAGGAAACATCCGTAACCCCTTCCGGTGAATTCCGAAACCCTTCCGGAGACCAAACACTATTATCCCATATAACAAACTTTATCTCCGGACCATTCCGGAGTTCCTCGTCATGTTCGTGATCTTATCCGGAACTCCGAACAACAATCGTTTACCAACATACATAACTCATAAATACTATATCGTCAACGAACGTTAAGCGTACGGACCCTACGGGTTCGAGAACTATGTAGACATGACCGAGACACTTCTCTGGTCAATAACCAATAGTAGAACCTGGATGCCCATATTGGCTCCTACATATTCTACAAAGATCTTTATCGGTCGGACCGCATAACAACATACATTGTTCCCTTTGTCATCGGTATGTTACTTGCCCGAGATTCGATCATCGGTATCACAATACCTAGTTCAATCTCGTTACCGGCAAGTCTCTTTACTCGTTCCGTAATACATCATCCGACAAATAACTCATTAGTTACAATGCTTGCAAGGCTTATAGTGATGTGTGTTACCGAGTGGGCCCAGAGATACCTCTCTGACGATTGGAGTGACAAATCCTAATCTCGAAACACGCCAACTCAACAAGTACCTTTGGAGACACCTGTAGAGCACCTTTATAATCACCCTATTACGTTGTGACATTTGGTAGCACACAAAGTGTTTCTCCGGTAAACGGGAGTTGCATAATCTCATAGTCATAGGAACATGTATAAGTCATGAAGAAAGCAATAGCAACATACTAAACGATCAAGTGCTAAGCTAACGGAATGGGTCAAGTCAATCACATCATTCTCCTAATGATGTGATTCCGTTAATCAAATGACAACTCATGTCTATGGTTAGGAAACTTAACCATCTTTGATTAACGAGCTAGTCAAGTAGAGGCATACTAGTGACACTATGTTTGTCTATGTATTCACACATGTATTATGTTTCTGGTTAATACAATTCTAGCATGAATAATAAACATTTATCATGAAATAAGGAAATAAATAATAACTTTATTATTGCCTCTAGGGCATATTTCCTTCAGAAAACATAAGTCTGAAACATTTGATTCAAAGAATTTCATAGTGAAGTGGAAAATCTCGTAACAGAAATCAAGTTTCTATGATACTGATACGTGGAGGTAAGTATTTAATTCATGAGTTTGGACTTCATGTTCTGATAAAATGCGAATAGTTTTGCAACTCACCCACATGGAACACACAATTCAAGGTTGTCCGAACATCGATAACCAACTTTATAGATAATGGTGCGATCTAAATGATGTATCTCACTGAATACCCTATATTGTTTGGGCTATGTTTGAAGATATAACGGCCTATCACGTAAATAAGGGCACCATCTTAGATCCGTTCGAGACACGGTTATAACTATGGTTTGGCAAGAAACAAGTGTCATTCTTAAAGTTTTGGGCTGCGATGCTTATGTGAAATAAGTTCAACTGATAAGGAACCAAATCAGCAGGAATGATGTCTTCATAGGATACCCAAAGGAGACTGTTGGGTACACCTTCTATCATAGATCCAAAGACAAGATATTCATTGCTAAGAATTGATCTTTTCTAGAGAAGGAGTTTCTCTCTAAAGAAGTGAGTGGGAGGAAAGTAGAACTTGACGAGGTAATTGTACCTTCTCCCTTATTGGAAAGTAGTTCACCACTGAAATTAGTTCCAGTAATTCCTACACCTGTAAGTGTAACATCCCAAATTTTCAATTTGGAATGTTATACACTAGAACATCATTGCATATCATATTTATTGCATTTTGGTTGATCCTAGAAATTTCACGCAACTCAAGGACCCTCGGAGAGAGTTGGGGATTTTGTTATTTTCATATTTCAGTTGTCTCAAATTTTGAAAATAGGATCATTTGATTTTATTTATTTTATCTTCAATTATTTCTATTACAAAAATATGAGAGAGGGAATAAAATGACTTTCCCAAAATAAAGAAATATTGAGGATTTAATAAAAAATCAAATAAGAATTTATTTTGGTTTTATTTGCTATTTTATTTGAATTTATGAAAAATGCGCATTTTTCAAAATTGCATTTAGGCCCCAAATAAATGTTCATCCTGTGCGGCTTGATTTTAGAAGCCGGGGAAAATTTATTTCGGGATTTTTGGAGTCCGTTTAGTATTTTTTTTGTTTTTTTTTCAAGCGTAATTATTTAAAAAAAGTCCGAACCGACCTTGGCCATAACCGGCCAGGACTCCTCCTGGCCGGGCCTTTTTATAGCGCCCCGAGGCCCCGGACGAAGCCCAGCTGCGCCCCCCGCCCTAACCCTAACCCTGGCCGTCGCCGCCGCGCCAGGGCCGCTGCCTGCCTGCGCCGCCGCCGCTGCCCCACCGCCGCTCGCCGGACCGCCGCCGCCGCCATTCGCCAGAGGTAGTTTTTTTCGCCTCCGAGTTTTCTCGAAAAAAAACCATTCGGTTTTCTGACGGTTTGCTCAGTTTTTTTAGTTTCGGTTTTTTTTAATAGATCGGTTTTCCGATTTATTTAAATAGCGAGCGTTCGCCCATTCGTTCGTTTTAACGAACGTTCGTCGTTTTTCTTTTTCTCGGATTAAATCCGCGATTTATCTGATCGTGATTTCTGATCCGATTTTCGTTTTAGTCTAACTTTTCGCTCGTTTATCGGAATCAGGCGATTCAAGCGCCTGGAGTTTCGTCTCGAAACCCTCTTTCTGTTTAACCAACTTAAACAAGTTTTTGCCACTGTACAAAAATTTCCCTAGATCCAGAATAGTAGACGAAGCTTGTTTCTTTTGCCGTTTGTCTTTCGTTGCTTCGTTCGATTTGATTCTTTTTGCCAACCGGAGTTCTTAAGTTGAACTTTCTGGTTAGATCTCTTATTTGAGTTTTACCTGTGCATTAGTTGAGTACTTATTGTATGCTTGTTTGTTTGCGATAGAGTACCTGGAGTGCGCCGCTTGCTACTTCGAATCGCTAGGTTTCCCGGATCATCAGCAAGGCAAGTAACACTTTGATCATGCTTTCCAACTACCCAGTTTTATTGCATTAGATCAATCCTCACACATTGCATGATTAGGATCTAATTAAATTGTGGGTTTGGGAAGTAGTTGAGGTAGTACCTATTACCTGTTATTATCAAACCTTTGGGAGTTACTTCTACGTTTGCTTATTATGCCATGCTATGCTAGTAGACGTGGATTGGGTGAGTGTATCCATGACAGATGTGAGATTGTTAATTAATGGTTTACTTAAGGTGGCAACTTAAATACACATCTGGGTGGATTGAGGCACCTGGGTATTCCAGCGATTGCCTGTTTTTCTTTATGGACCGCCACCCAGGCTCAAAGGGATCATGAGATTATTCATGCTAGAAACTTCCGTGTGCAGCCACAAGCTATTATGGGCTCTAGCATAGTTGACTAAGTTGTGCGAACTCTTACAGTGGTAGACTAGCAGATGTAGGGGATGTAGGTTGGTACGGTCTACCCGTTCGTAAGGTGCTAGCGCTTCTGAAAGACTATGTCTCGGTCATCCGTTTCTCAAACACCATGTAGTGCGAGAAATCCAACGGAGGAGATCGAGTCTTGTGGGGAAAAGTGCGCAAACCTCTGCAGAGTGTATAAACTAATCATGGTTAGCCGTGTCCCCGGTTATGGACATCTTGAGTATCTAGTACCTGGATTATCATGTGAATCTCAACATGTTACTCTAAAATTAATTTTGTTGGGTTTTGTTTAATGATGATGCTTAATTGGGATTGAGAATGCTGTCAACCATTCTCAATGTTTAACAACCACCATGATAGTTAAATAAAATTTATTCCTTTGCAGTAGGGAAAAATTGGCTTTACGCAAAACTGTAACCATAGAGCTTTCCACCAGCCAAATATGCATATAGAATAGCCTGATTATTCCATTACTCTCTATGTGTTACTTTGCCAGCATATTCCATGTGCTGACCCGTTTCGGGCTGCAACGTTAATGTTGCAGACTTTTCAGACGACGATTAAGGAGTTTTAGGTCGTGGTTCTATACTCAGTGATGCCGTTGGAGTTGATGGACTCACTTATCTTCCAAGCCTTCCGCTGTTATCGTCATTAGATGGCCTTAAGCCATATTTATTGTAATAAGTTCTCTTTTGAGACACTCGATGTAATAAGTGTGTGATTGCTACTCTGTTATAAATCCTTCAAGTACTGTGTGGTGTCAGCATTACTGATCCAGGGATGACACCTGAGCACAGAGATTGGACCGTTTGAGGTCTGGTCGCTACAAGATGGTATCAGAGCACACGCTGACTGTAGGACACGACCACTAAGCTAAAGACCTAGATCACTACTCACTCTCCTCTCTTTTCTGACTTCTCATCTTTTCTACTCTTTTAGGATGGCGGATGCAAGGAACAAGTTCACTCAACCGGATGAAGATACACCCTTTGGACGTCACTTGAAGGAAGTCACTAGATACCTGAACATAGGAGTACCAAGCTTCACCGGAACCTACAACGCCACTTTACCTGAAGAGGAGCGCTGGATGATTCAAGTTCAAGTTCCAGGAAGGACGTTCATGCCAGTCACTGAGCCCATAGAGTTTTCTTTTGATGCACCAACTTGGAGTCTAGGAAAGAGCATGGCAGCTCACATTGCTATGGGACGCATTGGAGAAGTCTACCGCAATGATCTTAAGGATACTATCTACCAGATTTGTGGGCGCCGAGATGAGCACTGGGAGATGATCAGCACCAGGAAGGATAGATCAGTTGCAGCTTTTATCCAGGAGTTAAACCAGCACATTCGACGTCAGGAGAACCAAATGTGCGCCGACATGATAGATCTGAAGAAGGCAAGGACAAGAATCAAGGAACTGGAGGAAGAACTCAAGGCTACACGTGAAGATTATGAAGAGGAAATAGAAGTATTAGTGGATAAGAATGACGATCTGATCAAGAAGATCGGAATATTTATGGGAGGCCCTACACCAGTAGAAGAAGACGAAGAACCCAAGGAGATTCGCCCGGAAGACTACATCATCATCGACGACACCGACTCGGATCCAGATGATAGCGATGATGACTATGTTGATGAAGCTGGAGCAGATATCATGGAGTCTGCAACCGAAGAATATTTCTAGGAGACCACCTCATCAGTAGTAGTAGTCCACCATGTAAATATAGTAGTCCGAGCACTTTTGCGATAGTTAGATCGATTGTATGCCCTTGTTTGATTGATTGAATGAAGTGAATTGTTTGCTTTTGCCTCATGAGCATATGGGTAGTGTTTTCTCTTTAGACCCCTCTCTATTCTTAAATCTCATCTTTCCTAAACCCTCAGATGCCTCCAAGACATGACCCCGGATTTACCTTTCCACCGGAGCTCACTCAGTTGATCCAGCAGTAGAACACATTGATGTAGTTGCTAGTCCAGAATCAGAACCAGGGGAACAACAACAACAACAACCCACCACCACCACCACCACCTGTTGATCACTTAGCCCGTTTTCTTAGGCTGAATCCGCTGGTGTTTTCCAGTAGCACCGAGCCGATAGTGGCAGATGATTGGCTCCGCAAGACAGCTAGAGAGTTGACCACAGCAGGATGCATGGATGCGGAGAAGGTGAAGTTTGCCGCACATCAGCTTGAAGGACCCGCAGCATCATGGTGGGAGAACTTCACAGCCACTTTCCCTGTTGACACTTTCACATGGGACCAATTTCAGCAGGCCTTTCGAACTGCCCATGTTTCAGCAAGAGCTATGGCCATGAAGAAGCGAGAGTTTTGTAACTTGCGCCAAGGAGGACGGACTGTTGGCCAGTATGTGGAGGATTTTAGTAAATTAGCACGTTATGCCCCAGATGACGTTGCTACGGATGCAGCAAAGCAGGAGAAGTTTCTGGAAGGACTGAATGATGAGTTGAGCATGCAGTTGATGGTAGCAACCTTCAACAACTACCAGGAGTTGGTAGATCATGCTCTTATGATTGAAGGGAAGCAGCAGCAGATTAAGAATCGCAAGAGGAAGTATGGACAAGGGAAGTACACTTCAGGAGCTCAGCAGAAGCCACGTTTTACCCCTAGTCCGGGAGGACACTTTCAGCATACCCATGGAGGAGGTAGCTCGCACAATCACAATGGCACCAAGAATGGTAATGGGAATGGAGGAAGTAACGGCCAGAACCGTACCAACCCATCGACCCTAGCCAAGAGAGACCTGAGCCAAGTCACTTGCTTTAAGTGCCAGAAGACCGGACATTATGCCAATGAATGTCCTGAATCACAGAATGGAAATGGCAATGGAAGCTCTGGGAAGAAGCCGAACCCTTTCAACAGGGGACAGGTGAACCACGTTAACGTGGAGGAGGTTGAAGAGCAGCCGGATGCAGTAATCGGTAAGTTTTTGGTTAAGTCATTTACTGCACTTGTTCTTTTCGATACTGGTGCATCGCATTCATACATATCAAGGGGATTTGTGGATAAGTATAAATGCCAACCCAAGCCCTTAGGTCACCCATGTTAGTAACCTCGCCTGGAGCAGAATATATGGCTAGCCTATGGTGTGATCGGTTGCCATTAAGGATTGGTAACTACGTATTTCCCTCAGACCTAATAGTGTTGGAATCTCAAGGATTGGATGTGATATTAGGCATGGATTGGTTGTCGATGTATGGTGGAAAAATCGATTGCGCCAGTAAGTCAATCTTTCTTACACCCCAGAAGGGAGAAGGATCAAGTATGTATCCCGACATGTGCCAAAGAGGACTCAAGTAAATTGTTTAACAGGAGTTGTGCAGGAGGAAGTACCAGTGGTGAAGGATTTCCCGGATGTATTTCCAAAAGAGTTGCCAGGCATGCCACCGGATAGAGATATTGAGTTTTTGATTGAGCTTTTGCCAGGCACAGGGCCAATATCAAAGAGACCATATAGGATGCCTGCAAAGGATTTGGTGGAAATTAAGAAGCAAATTAAGGAGTTACTGGATAAAGGATATATTCGCCCAAGTTCTTCACCTTGGGGATCGCCAGTACTTCTAGTGGAAAAGAAGGATGGATCATTAAGGATGGTTGTTGATTATCGAGGTTTGAATGAAGTAACCATCAAGAACAAGTACCCACTACAGATGATCAATGATCTGTTTGATCGATTGCAAGGAGCTAAGGTATTTCCAAGATCGATCTGCGATCAGGATACCACCAGTTGAAGATTCGAGAACAGGATATACCCAAGATGGCTTTTACCACCAGGTATGGGCTGTACGAGTATACCGTTATGTCATTTGGTCTGACTAACGCACCTGCATATTTTATGAACATGATGAACAAAGTGTTTATGGAGTTCTTGGATAAGTTCGTCGTAGTGTTCATTGATGATATCCTGGTTTACTCGAAGAATGAAGAGGAGCATAAGGAGCATTTGCGTTTGGTGCTTGGTAAACTCAGAGAACATCAACTATATGCCAAGTTCAGCAAATGTGAGTTTTGGTTGAAGGAAGTTGGATTTCTCGGACACGTTATATCCGGAGAAGGTATAGCAGTAGATCCCACTAAAGTTGATACCGTGACCAAGTGGGAAGCGCCAACCACAGTTGGAGAGATCCGGAGTTTTCTTGGACTCGCAGGATACTACCGGAGGTTTATTGAGAATTTCTCAAAGATTGCGAAGCCTATGACGGAGTTGTTGAAGAAGGATACCAAGTTCATATGGACTGAGGAATGTGAGGCTAGTTTTCAGGAGTTGAAGAAACGTTTGGTTACCTCACCAGTGTTGATTTTACCGGATCAGACCAAGGATTATGAGGTGTATTGTGACGCTTCACATCGAGAACTTGGAGCAGTTCTTATGCAGGAAGGAAGAGTTGTTTCATATGCCTCACGACAGCTTAAGCCTCATGAGTTGAATTATGCTATGCATGATTTGGAGTTAGCAGCCGTAGTGCATGCATTGAAGACTTGGAGACATTTTCTGATTGGAAACCATTGCGAGGTGTACACGGATCACAAGAGTTTGAAGTATATTTTCACACAGAAGGAGTTGAACCTCAGACAAAGGAGATGGTTGGAGCTCATCAAGGACTATGATATGAAATTGCATTATCACCCCGGAAAGGCTAACGTAGTAGCTGACGCGTTAAGCCGTAAGAGTCATGTCAACACCCTAATGACGGGAGATTTACCAAGGGAGTTAGCCAAAAATCTTCGAGAGCTATGTTTGGAAATAGTCTCGAAAGGCTATGTAGCAGTATTGGAGATTCAGTCTATGTTGATGGATAAGATCAAAGAAGCCCAAAAGACTGACAAGGAGATTGCTTCTATTAAGGAGAAAATGAGCAAAGGAAAAGCTAAGGGATTTCGTGAGGATGAGCATGATACCTTATGGTTTGAAGACCGTATCTATGTACCAAATGATTCGGAGATCAGGAAGTTAATCTTACAGGAGGCCCATGATTCACCATATTCGATTCACCCAGGAAATACCAAGATGTATTTGGATTTGAAGGATATATTCTGGTGGACCGGGATGAAGAAGGATATTGCGGAATATGTAGCAGTTTGTGATGTATGTTAGAGAGTAAAGGCAGAGCATCAGAAGCCAACAGGATTGCTACAACCATTGCCGATACCCGAATGGAAGTGGGATAAGCTAGGCATGGATTTTATTACAGGATTGCCCAAAACACGTTCATGCTATGACTCGATATGGGTTGTAGTCGATCGTTTGACAAAGGTAGCTCATTTCATTCCCGTGAAGACTACCTATACCAGTGCAAAGTTGGCAAAGATATATATGACCAGAATCGTTTGTCTACATGGAGTTCCAAGGAGCATAGTATCAGATAGAGGAACCCAATTTACCTCAAAGTTCTGGAATCAGTTGCATGAAACTTTGGGAACCAGACTAGAGTTTAGCACAACCTTCCATCCGCAGACAGATGGACAGACCGAGAGAGTCAATCAAATTTTGGAGGATATGCTGAGAGCTTGTGCGCTAGATTACGGATCTAGTTGGGACGAGAATTTGCCGTATGCAGAGTTCTCTTACAACAACGGTTATCAATCCAGTTTGAAGATGGCCCCTTTCGAAGCCTTGTACGGAAGGAGGTGCAGGACCCCATTGTCTTGGGATGAAGTTGGAGACCGTCAGTTGTTTGGACTAGATCTGATTGAGGAGTCTGAACAGAAAGTGAAATTGAGTCGCGACAGGCTCAAGGTAGCTCAATCCAGGCAGAAGAGTTATGCAGATCTAAACGCAAGGAGATAGTTTACAAAGTCGGAGACCGAGTTTATCTTCGAGTATCACCACTTCGAGGAGTTAAGCGCTTGGGAGTTAAGGGAAAGTTAGCGCCACGTTTCGTAGGCCCATACAAAGTTTTGGAGCGTATGGGAGAAGTAGCCTACAAGTTGGAATTACCTGAAGGATTATCAGGAGTTCACGACGTGTTCCACGTTTCCCAGTTGAAGAAGTGCCACACAGAGATGGCTGATATACCGCTGAGAGATACAGTACCACTAGAAGCGATTCAATTGGACAGTGATTTGACCTATGAGGAGAAACCCGTTAAGATTCTGGAGTATGCCAGTCGAGTCACCCGTAGTAAGGTTATCAAATTTTGCAAGGTCCAGTGGAGCCACCACACGGAGGATGAAGCCACCTGGGAACGAGAGGAAGATTTGCTGAAGGACCACCCTCACCTATTTTCTAGCCAACCCGAATCTTGAGGGCGAGATTCATCTTAAGGGGGGTAGGTTTGTAACATCCCAAATTTTCAATTTGGAATGTTATACATTAGATCATCATTGCATATCATATTTATTGCATTTTGGTTGATCCTAGAAATTTCACGCAACTCAAGGACCCTCAGAGAGAGTTGGGGATTTCGTTATTTTCATATTTCAGTTGTCTCAAATTTTGAAAATAGGATCATTTGATTTTATTTATTTTATCTTCAATTATTTCTATTACAAAAATGTGAGAGAGGGAATAAAATGACTTTCCCAAAATAAAGAAATATTGAGGATTTAATAAAAAATCAAATAAGAATTTATTTTGGTTTTATTTGCTATTTTATTTGAATTTAGGAAAAATGCGCGTTTTTCAAAATTGCATTTAGGCCCCAAATAAATGTTCATCCTATGTGGCTTGATTTTAGAAGCCGGGGAAAATTTATTTCAGGATTTTTGGAATCCGTTTAGTATTTCTTTTGTTTTTTTTCGAGCGTAATTATTTAAAAAAAAGTCTGAACCAACCTTGGGCCGTAACCGGCCAGGACTCCTCCTGGTCGGGCCTTTTTATAGCGCCCCGAGGCCCCGGCCGAAGCCTAGCCGCGCCCCCCGCCCTAACCCTAACCCTAACTGCCGCCGCCGCCGCCTGCCCGCGCCGCCGCCGCCCCGCCGCCGCACCGGACCGCCACCGCCGCCATTCACCGGAGTCGCCGGAGGTAGTTTTTTTCGCCTCCAGTTTTTCTCGGAAAAAAAAACCGTTCGGTTTTCCGACAGTTTGCTCGTTTTTTTAGTTTCGTTTTTTTAAAATAGATCAATTTTCCTGTTTATTTAAATAGCGAGCGTTTGCCCGTTCGTTCGTTTTAACGAATGTTCGTCGTTTTTCTTTTCCTTGGATTAAATCCGCGATTTTTCTGATCGCGATTTCTGATCCGATTTTCGTTTTAGTTTAACTTTTCGCTCGTTTATCGAAATCAGGCGATTCAAGCGCTTGGAGTTTCGTCTCGAAACCCCTTTTCCGTTTAAACAACTTAAACAAGTTTTTGCCACTGTAAAAAAATTGCCCTAGATCCAGAATAGTAAACGAAGCTTGTTTCTTTTGCCGTTTGTCTTTCGTTGCTTTGTTCGATTTGATTCTTTTTGCCAACCAGAGTTCTTAAGTTGAACTTTCTGGTTCTCTTATTTGAGTTTTACTTGTGCATTAGTTGAGTACTTATTGTATGCTTGTTTGTTTGCGATAGAGTACCTGGAGTGCGCCGCTTGCTACTTCGAATCGCTAGGTTTCCCGGATCATCAGCAAGGCAAGTAACACTTTGATCATGCTTTCCAACTACCCGATTTTATTGCATTAGATCAATCGTCACACATTGCATGATTAGGATCTAATTAAATTATGGGTTTGGGAAGTAGTTGAGGTAGTACCTATTACCTGTTATTATCAAACCTTTGGGAGTTACTTCTACGTTTGCTTATTATGCCATGCTATGCTAGTAGACGTGGATTGGGTGAGTGTATCCATGACAGATGTGAGATTGTTAATTGATGGTTTACTTAAGGTGGCAACTTAAATACACATCTAGGTGGATTGAGGCACCTGGATATTCTAGCGGTTGCCTGTTTTTCTTTATGGACCGCCACCCAGGCTCAAAGGGATCATGAGATTATTCATGCTAGAAACTTCCGTGTGCAGCCACAAGCTATTATGGGCTCTAGCGTAGTTGACTAAGTTGTGCGAACTCTCATAGTGGTAGACTAGCAGATGTAGGGGATGTAGGTTGGTACGGTCTACCCGTTCATAAGGTGCTAGCGCTTCTGAAAGACTATGTCTCGGTCATCCGTTTCTCAAACACCATGTAGTGCGAGAAATCCAACGGAGGAGATCGAGTCTTGTGGGGAAAAGTGTGCAAACCTCTGCAGAGTGTATAAACTAATCATGGTTAGCCGTGTCCCTGGTTATGGACATCTTGAGTATCTAGTACCTGGATTATCATGTGAATCTCAACATGTTACTCTAAAATTAATTTTATTGGGCTTTGTTTAATATTGATGCTTAATTGGGATTGAGAATGCTGGCAACCATTCTCAATGTTTAACAACCACCATGATAGTTAAATAAAATTTATTCCTTTGCAGTAGGGAAAAATTGGCTTTACGCAAAACTGTAACCATAGAGCTTTCCACCAGCCAAATATGCATATAGAATAGCCTGATTATTCCATTACTCTCTATGTGTTACTTTGCCAGCATATTCCATGTGCTGACCCGTTTCGGGCTGCAACGTTAATGTTGCAGACTTTTTAGTCGACGATTAAAGAGTTTTAGGTCGTGGTTCTATGCTCAGTGATGCCGTTGGAGTTGATGGACTCACTTATCTCCTTCCGCTGTTATCGTTATTAGATGGCCTTAAGCCATATTTATTGTAATAAGTTCTCTTTTGAGACACTCAATGTAATAAGTGTGTGATTGCTACTCTGTTATAAATCCTTCAAGTATTGTGTGGTGTCAGCATTACTGATCCAGGGATGACACCTGAGCACAGAGATTGGACCGTTTGAGGTCTGGTCGCTACAGTAAGTGAGGAAGCTAATGATGATGATCATGAAACTTCTGATCAAGTTACTACCGAACCTCGTAGGTCAACCAGAGTAAGATCTGCACCAGAGTGGTACGATAATAATGTTCTGGAAGTCATATTACTTGACCATGATGAACCTACGAACTATGAGGAAGCGATGATGAGCCTAGATTCCGCAAAATGGCTTGAGGCCATGAAATCTGAGATGGGATCCATGTATGAGAACAAAGTATGGACTTTGGTTGACTTTCTCGATGGTCGGCACGCCATAGAGAATAAATGGATCTTCAAGAAGAAGACTGACGCTGACGGTAATGTTACTGTCTACAAAGCTCGACTTGTTGCAAAAGGTTTTCGACAAGTTCAAGGAGTTGACTACGATTAGACCTTCTCACCCGTAACGATGCTTAAGTCCGTCTGAATCATGTTAGCAATTGCCGCATTTTATGATTATGAAATTTGGCAAATGGATGTCAAAACTGCATTCCTTAATGGATACCTTAAAGAAGAGTTGTATATGATGCAACCAGAAGGTTTTGTCGATCCAAAAGGTGCTAACAAAGTGTGCAAGCTCCAGCGATCCATTTATGGACTGGTGCAAGCCTCTCGTAGTTGGAATATACGCTTTGATAGTGTGATCAAAGCATATGGTTTTATACAGACTTTTGGAGAAGCTTGTATTTACAAGAAAGTGAGTGGGAGCTCCGTAGCATTTCTGATATTATATGTAGATGACATATTATTGATCGGAAATGATACTGAATTTCTGAAAAGCATAAAAGGATACTTGAATAAGAATTTTTCAATGAAAGACCTCGGTGAAGCTGCTTATATATTGGGTATCAAGATCTATAGAGATAGATCAAGACGCTTGATTGGACTTTCACAAAGCACATACCTTGATAAAGTTTTGAAGAAGTTCAAAATGGAGCAGGCAAAGAAAGGGTTCTTGCCTGTATTACAAGGTGTGAAGTTGAGTCAGACTCAATGCCCAACCACTACAGAAGATAGAGAGAAAATGAAAGGTGTTCGCTATGCTTCAGCCATAGGCTCTATCATGTATGCAATGCTGTGTACCAGACCTGATGTGTGCCTTGCTATAAGTTTAGTAGGGAGGTACCAAAGTAATCTAGGAGTGGATCACTGGACAGCGGTCAAGAACATCCTGAAATACCTGAAAAGGACCAAGGATATGTTTCTCGTACATGGAGGTGACAAAGAGCTCGTCATAAACGGTTATGTCGATGCAAGCTTTGACACTTATCTGGATGACTCTAAGTCACAAACCAGATACATGTTTTTATTAAATGGTGGAGCTGTCAGTTGGTGCAGTTCCAAGCAGAGCGTCGTGGCGGGATCTACGTGTGAAGCGGAATACATAGCTGCTTCGGAAGCAGCAAATGAAGGAGTCTAGATGAAGGAGTTCATATCCGATCTAGGTGTCATGCCTAGTGCATTGGGTCCATTGAAAATATTTTGTGACAATACTGGTGCAATTGCCTTGGCAAAGGAATCCAGATTTCACAAGAGAACCAAGCACATCAAGAGACGCTTCAATTCCATCCGCGATCAAGTCAAGGAGGGAGATATAGAGATTTGCAAGATACATACGGATCTGAATGTTGCAAACCAGTTGACTAAGCCTCTCTCACGAGCAAAACATGATCAGCACCAAGACTCCATGGGTGTGTTAGATTCATTACAATGTAATCTAGATTATTGACTCTAGTGCAAGTGGGAGACTGAAGGAAATATGCCCTAGAGGCAATAATAGAGTTGTTATTTATATTTCCTTATATCATGATAAATGTTTATTATTCGTGCTAGAATTGTATTAACCGGAAACTTAGTACATGTGTGAATACATAGACAAACAGAGTGTCACTAGTTTGCCTCTACTTGACTAGCTCATTGAATCAATGATGGTTATGTTTCCTAACCATAGACATGAGTTGTCATTTGATTAACGGGATCACATCATTAGAGAATGATGTGATTGAATTGACCCATTTGTTAGCTTAGCACGATGATCGTTTAGTTTGTTGCTATTGCTTTCTCCATAATTATACATGTTCCTATGACTATGAGATCATGCAACTCCCGGATACCGGAGGAACACTTTGTGTGCTACCAAACGTCACAACGTAACTGGGTGGTGATTATAAAGGTGCTCTACAGGTGTCTCCGATGGTGTTTGTTGAGTTGACATGGATCAAGATTAGGATTTGTCACTCTGATTGTTGGAGAGGTATCTTTAGGCCCTCTCGGTAATGTACATCACTATAAGCCTTGCAAGCAATGTAGCTAATGAGTTAGTTACGGGATGTAGCATTGCGGAATGAGTAAAGAGACTTGTCGGTAACAAGATTGAACTAGGTATTGAGATGCCGGCGATCGAATCTCGGGCAAGTAACATACCGATGACAAAGGGAACAACGTATATCGTTGTGCGGTTTGACCAATAAAGATCTTAGTAGAATATGTAGGAACCAATATGAGCATCCACATTCCGCTATTGGTTATTGACCGAAGACATGTCTCGGTCATGTCTACATAGTTCTTGAACCCGTAGGGTCCGCACGCTTAACGTTCAGTGACGATCGGTATTACGAGTTTATGTGTTTTGATGTACCGAAGGTAGTTCGGAGTCCCGGATTTGATCATGGACATGACGAGGAGTCTCTAAATGGTCGAGACATAAAGATCGATATATTGGACGACTATGTTTGGACATCGAAAGGGTTCCGAGTGAAGTTCGGGCATATACCGGAGTACCGGGGGGTACCGGAACCCCCCGGGGAGTTTAATGGGCCTTATGGGCCTTAGTGGAAAGAGAGGAGGGGCTGCCAGAGCAGGCCGCGCGCCCCCTCCCCCTCTGGTCCGAATTGGACTAGGAAGGGGGGCGGCGCCCCCCTTTCCTTCTCTCTCTTTCCTCCTTCCTTCTCCTGCTCCTACTACATGGAAAGGGGGGACCCTACTCCCGGTGGGAGTAGGACTCCCCGTGGGGCGCACCATAGGAGGGCCGGCCCTCCCCCTCATCCACTGCTTTATATACGGGGGAGGGGGCACCCCATAGACACACAAGTTGATCATTGATCTTTAGCTGTGTGTGGTGCCCCCCTCCACCATAATCCACCTCGTTAATATCATAGCGGTGCTTAGGCGAAGCCCTGTGCCGGTAGCAACATCATCACCGTCATCACGTCGTCGTGCTGACGAAGCTCTCCCTCGAAGCTCTACCGGATCATGAGTTCGCGGGACGTCATCGAGCCGAACGTGTGCAGATCGCAGAGGTGTCGTATCTTCGGTACTAGATCAGTCGATCGTGAAGACGTACGACTACATCAACCGCGTTGTCATAACGCTTCCGCTTATGGTATACAACGATACTCTCCCCTCTCGTTGCTATGCATCACCATGATCTTGTGTGTGCGTAGGATTTTTTTGAAATTGGTGCGTTCCCCACAATAAAAGCATGGGATAAGCAGTTTTTAAAGGTTATCTTCAACCCACCAATCTTACGAGAACCTGTTATGCCCATCTCGCAAAATTCACTTGCAAAATTGATAAAAAAGATCCTTAACTTTCAGTGTGCTAGCCCAAAAATTGTGAATCACCCAGCTTGGCTTGGCTCTAGAAATACACCCACCACGTACATACTTATTCAACAAAACAAATTGATAAAGTCGAAATTAAATTTCTAATTTCCAAATCCACTTAGTTAGTAAAGCCTTATCCATGAGATCCAAATTAAGGATTCCCAATCCTCCTTGACCTCTAGGTTTGCAACAAGTTTTCTAGTTAACTAAGTGATATATTTTATCTTCATCACCCTGTCACACCATCCTAGCTCTAAATAAATCAGCCTTTTCAAGTACTCCCATAAGAACTGGGTAAAATAAAATCATAAAGAGAGGCATATTAGCGAGGCTAGGTTGGACCAAAGTAATTCTGCTAGTAGTGGCTCAAAGTAATTTTCCTTGACAACATCCACATCTCTTTTCAATTTTTCCTCAACACCTTTTCCAATGCTTATTTCTAATCATATTATTAGAGACATGCATGTCTAAATATTTAATTGGCCAATCTCCTAATTGACAGGTAAAAATTTCATAATCTACCCAACTTTATTCGCAGCTTCGCAAAAAGAAAGAACTCACTTTTGTGGGAATTAATTGTGAGCCTAACATATGTTCAAAAGCACTAAAGATATATTAAAGATTTCTAGGACTTTCTACATCATATTGAAAAAGGATTATGGTGTCATCAACATAATAACCTCTGTTAACTAAATTTTCATTCAAAACCCTTTTAACTAAACTATTAATTTTGGCTTTCTTCATGGCAACAAACCAAGGCATCAATAGCCAAATCAAATAGCATAGCTGATAAGAAATCACCTTGCCTCAGGCCCTTGTGGGTTTTAAAATATGTGCTAATTTTACCGTTTACTCTAATCCACACATTACCACCCTCATAGTAAGCATTATCTAGTCACACCATTTATCAAGAAACCCCTTCATTTTGAGCACCTGGATCACAAAAAGTCCACTCCATTTTGGCATATGCTTTTCAAAATCAACTTTAAATAGCAAAACACTCCTTTTCTTAAAATAAATAGAATTCAAAGCTTCATGTAACCACTACCCCTTCCATAATGTACTTGCCCTTGACAAAAGTAGCTCGGGAAGAGGAAATAATGTGAAACAATTCTACTTGGTCTATTCATCAGCACCATAGTAATAATTTTAAAGCTCACACCCAGGAGACAAATAGGCCTGAATTTTAGAATTTTCTTAGCATCATTGGTTTTACCAACAAGAGTAATTATACCATAGTTTAAGCTACTAATGCGGCTTGAAGATACGTCGGTATTTCCCCAAAGAGGAAGGGATGATGCAGCACAGCGGTGGTAGGTATTTCCCTCAATTATGAGACCAAGGTTATCAAACCAGTAGGAGAAGCAAGCAACAATACGTAAACAATGCCTGCACACAAATAACAAATACTCGCAACGCAACGTGTAAAAGGGGTTGTCAGTCCCTTTCAGGTAGCAGCGCCAGAAATTGCCAAACGGGCCTGAGAGAGTAGTAAATATTGATAGATTGAACGCCAAATAAAATTAAGTGTAGCAAGGTATTTTTGTATTTTTGGTTTAACAGATCTAAAAATAAAACCAAAGAAAAATAGATCGCAAAGGCAAATAATATGAGAAAGAGACCCGAGGGTCGTAGATTTCACTAGTGGCTTCTCTCGAGAAAAATAGCAAACGGTGGGTAAACAAATTACTGTTGGGAAATTGATAGAACTTCAAATAATCATAACGATATCCAGTAAATGATCATTACATAGGCATCACGTCCAAGATTAGTAGACCGACTCGTACCTGCATCTATTACTATTACTCCAAACATCGACTGCTATCCAGCATGCATCGAGTGTATTAAGTTCATGGAGAAACAAAGTAATGCAATAAGGACGATGACATGATGTAGACAATATCTATTTATGTAGAAATAGACCCCATCATTTTATCCTTAGTAGCAACGATACATAGGTGTCGGTTCCCCTTCTGTCACTGGGATCAAGCACCATCATATCGAACCCACTACGAAGCACCTCTTCCCATTGCAAGATAAATAGATCAAGTTGGCCAAACAAAACCCAAATATCGGAGAAGAAATGCGAGACTATAAGCAATCATGCATATAAGAGATCAAAGAAACTCAAATAACTTTCATGGATAAAAAGATAGATCTGATCATAAACTCAGAGTTCATCCAATCCCAACAAACACACCGCAAAAAGAGTTACATCATATGGATCTCCAAGAGACCATTGTATTGGGAATCAAACGAGAGAGAGGAAGCCATCTAGCTACTAAATATGGACCTGAAGGTCTACAAAGAACTACTCATGCATCATCGGAGAGGCACCAATGGAAGTGGTGAACCCCTCTGTGATGGTGTCTAGATTGGATCTGGTGGTTCTGGACTCTGTGGCGACTAGAATTGATTTTCGTCGACTCCCCTAGGGTTTTTGGAGTATTGGGGTATTTATAGAGTAAAGAGGCGGTCCGGGGAGCTCCCGAGGTGGGCACAACCCACCAGGGCACGCCTGGGCCTCTAGGCGCGCCCTGGTGGGTTGTGCTCCCCTCGGAGCAGTCCCCAGGTGCTTCTTCGGCCCACTAGATGTCTTCTGGTCCAAATAAAATCCTCAAAAAGTTTTGTTGCGTTTGGACTCCGTTTGGTATTGATTTCCTGCGATGTAAAAACATGCAGAAAACATCAACTGGCACTTGGCACTATGTCAATAGGTTAGTACCAAAAAATCATATAAAATGACTATAAAATGGTTATGAAACATCCAAGAATGATAATATAACATCATGGAACAATCAAAAATTATAGATACATTGGAGACGTATCAGCATCCCCAAGCTTAATTCTTGCTCGTCCTCGAGTAGGTAAATGATAAAAACAGAATTTTTGATGTGGAATGTTGCCTAACATGTCATCTCATATTCTTTTCTTTATAGCATGGACATTTGGACTTTTATATTGTTCAAAGAAGTATAGTTTTGACATGATAACTTACATACTCAAGCATATCAACAAGCAACCAAGTCTTTCAAAATATCAACGCTGGATATACATATGTCACTCTCGGCCCGGTGACTCCTAGGCGACTCCACTGCCGGTGGCCACCCCGGCCCCGGTGTCCACCTCCCTGGCCCTCCAATGGCGCCTCCTATGCTTGATTTTGCAAGAGGTAAGGCCTTTCAACTTGGCATGCGCCAAAAGTTTGGCCATCCGGTGGTTTTCTCACCTGGTTTTCGCCAACGTGAGTTCAAGCTTGTGGTCTCTTTTGGTCGGGCTTGCTTTCGTATGGATTGTCACACCGCGAGCATTGTTCTACAATCTTGTTTTGGTGGTTACCCTCAAGGTTTTAGGGTTAAGTTTCTTCGGGACCGTTCATTTCAGTTTTCGGTAGCCTCAAAATCTGTTGGGTTTGAACTCTACAATAGTGGGCATATTTCTGAGAGAGATTTTGAGCTGGTTTTTAGCCTCTGGGGTGAAGGTGGTCCAAATTGGCGCCGTGAGGAACGTTTGTTCTACCAGGAAGAGCAAAATTCTTGGTCTTTGGTTACTCGAGGGCATTCCCGTTCTTCCTCCCGGGATGGTTCCGGCGATCACCGGAGGGAGCTTCCTTGCCATGCTTCAGTTTTTCAAAGGTTGGCTGGGTTACCGGCCTCATCAACAGATTTGCATGACCCTGCTATTGATGTTGGCGCATTGAGTGCAATGATTCACCTGTGATCAATGACCGCATGGTTCAGGGGGAGGAGGGCGCGAATCCTGGATATTCAAACTCGGCTATTATGTGCTATGGCTGTGGTAATCTGGGCCACATGGCCTGGGCCTGCCCATAGCCTCGTCTCACTGGCCTTTGGCCGTTCTTTAGGGTGGCTTCTTTTCCCTCCCCTCTAGCTGAGGCTTGGACCCCCGGGGTGGTGGATGACTGGTTTTCTGCCATAGGCCCAGCCCAACCGCCGATTCAAGCTTCCTCTTTTAGACAGCTCGCTGAAGGCATGTTCCTGAACTTTCAGCCTCGATTCACACTTGCCTCTTCGTCTCCTCCCCTGCTTTCCACTGTTCAGCCTCGAGCTTGTCGTCCAATCTCCTCGCAGTCAAGGGATTCCATTGCCGGCGTCGAGCCGGCCATGGCCAATATTCCGTTTGATCCTCTGCCTTTTGTTCCCCATGGTTTCAATATCCTCAACATCGAGGGCCGCAATGGAGTGGCCAGAGTGGTTCTCCCCCATTGTGAGAAGCGACACGAGGATTGGGCCATCGTCACCATTGAGCCGCTTCCGGATGAGGTACTTTTTCCGAATGTGCAAGAAGTTTTAGATGAGTTCTTTGTGAATGTTCAGCAAGTTCAGATCAGAGAAATGCAGCACTGTCCGTTGGGAGAAGCGTATGAGCGTTTTGTCAATCCTAGAGACAGAGATAGGCTAGTGCTGCAGAGTCCACACTAGTTTGGAGATGTTTTTCTCACTTTCCACAATCATGATAATGGCCGCAACTGCAGAAGAACCCAGTTTAATAGAACAGTTTGGCTACTCATTCTAGCTGTCCTGTTTGATTTCCGCAACTCGGAAGATATTGCTAGGGCTATCAGTCATTTTGGGAGATTAGTTTCTTGGGAGAATGATCCTCTCCATATGGGCAGAGTCATTGCAAAAGCTAAAGTTAGAGATTTGAAATCCATACCTAAAAGTGTCAGGTAGTTTGAAGGTGAAGTTTTTTGATGAAGATGCTTGGTCTTCTTTAGTGGAAATCCTTCTACAGCAGATGATGGGTGGGGCACCTGCCGATGAGGACCCAATCCCACCTGACAATGTGGACCCTCACCCTCTTCCAGGCAACAAGAATGCTTTCCCTGGTTTTCATATTAACCCCCAGCCTGCTCAGCAAGATGATATGGATGCAGATGAGGGGCACTGGGCTATGCAGCCTCCAGTTGTTAATAATGTTGATGTTGAGGAAGAATTTGATTTTCTGCAAGGTGTCCAGTAGGAAGAAATTGCTTGGGCTGATGGTGAGGAGCTTCCACCCCCATTGGAAGGCCACAACAGCATCACAACCACTGTTTCATTGTCAGAAGGGTTTTCTTCTCATGCAAGTGAGGAAGTGAATCAGATCCCACCTATGCAGCAAATTCAGGGCAATGGTCTTGAGATTCTGATGCAGGACTACCAAGAGGAGGATCAAGATGCTCCTGCAATTCCAGTTATTCAGGCTCCTCCTGCTATGGCAGTTCCACAGGATAATTTAATACCTGCAGTGCCTCTGGTTGAGTTACAGGTTCAGCCAGTTTTGGAGGAAATAAATCAATTTTTTGAGCCAGTGATTGGGCATAGCTTTGATGTACTTCAGGACCTGACTCTGGACTCTAACAGAGTTTTGCCTGTGGATAAGGAAGCAGCAGACCAAGGCAAGGAACCCTTTCAGTCAGAAGCTGCAACTTTGGAGGGGGAAGCAGGTGTTAGTTCTCCAGCAGTAAACCCACCTCTTTTGGCCCATACTAGGGTGGATAATGCTAACAACAAAGGTAATTGGATTGACCAAATAGAGGAACACTTTGAGTTTGCACCCTCTTTACTTGGTTTAAAATCTATTCAGGTAAAGGCTCTTGCTAATAAAGATACTATTCTGTCAGAGGAAGGTCTTGTGATTTGGAAGGGGAACTTTTCTCAAACACCTTTGGGGTTCCTTCACTTTCTGTTAAAGTCCCAGTAAGTTGGTTCAATTTTATTGTGCACCTTCTCATGACACCAGACAAGTTTACCTAGACACTCAATATGCTTAAATCTCCATTGTGGGAACTACTTGCTGAAGTAGAGGGCACTGAGGATTCTTATCTTTTCCACATTCCTGATAAATGTCTAGCTACTAAGGCTCCTATTTGTCAGCAGATCATGGTTGAACCACATCAGCAGGACACAAACAAGGAAAATGCAAGAGATTCTTCCAACCAGCAGGACTTGGACTCTTTGGCCCTTCTTCAATCTTTTGGGGCTGAAAACTCCAAGAAAAGAAGAGGAGGAAAGACACCTCTTGTAGAAACAGAGGTAAGGAGGAGTGATAGAATTAAAAAAGATAATGCTGGGTTTAAAAGAGGTTCATGCTCTAATAATAAGTGTCTGCCATATAATGCTGCCCCCCAGTTGTTCAGAAATCAGTGGTTAAAAATCTCACAACCTCATTTTGCAAGGTGGCTGATCAGGACTTGGAGGGGAAGATCTCTAAGAAGCCCAAGAGAAGAGTGGGAGAGGAATTGGCTGGGATGCTCCCATCCAATGAGGACAAGCAGGACTCCCAAAATGCTTAGATGATCAAGTTATGTGCTTTTGTAGTGGAGAGATAGGGGATTAAAGTCATGACTTGTATCCTTGTTCCTTTTGGTTGTACTTGCACTATATGGGCCCTTTGGACTTACTGTAATAGTTCATGTACCTCTGACAATGCACTCTGCTACTATAATACCCTTTGGGAAGTTACCTCTTTTGCTATGCTATGGATGATGTGGTTGATGTATCTGCTGAAATTGCTTACTCTGCTGCCTTCTGGGTCAGTTTTTCCTGGGCTCTGGCCAAGTGGTGGTGCTTGGTCATTGGTTACTCTCATAAATTGTTTCCATGAATAGTCAAAATAGAAGCTGGAATATTCTCAACTGGAACATCAGAGGGATTAACTCACCTGATAAATGGCTTGCTCTAGGGCAAAAAATTGAAGAAAGTGCTTGTGCCATTCTGTGTCTGCAAGAAACCAAGAGGGAACATTTTGATGCTACTTACATTAAGAACTTTTGTCCTAACAAGCTCAATAAATTTGCTTTCCTGCCTTCAATTGGCGCTTCTGGAGGACTTCTAATCACCTGGAATGGCTCACTCTTTGAGGGAGAGGTCATCTTCCAAAACAGATTCTCTCTCTCAAGTAGTTTCACTAGTTTTTTGTCCAATCAATCTTGGGTCCTCACCAACATTTATGGGCCTTGTGAACAAGCAGACAAACTTGAATTTATCAATTGGTTCTCCAACATTCATATGCCTCTGGACACTAATTGGATCCTGGTTGGAGGTTTTAACTTCATTAGAGCTCCTACTAATAGAAACAGACCTGGTGGGGATGTTAATGAAATGCTTCTCTTTAATGAAGCCATCTGTAACCTTGGTTTAATTGAGCTCCCACTTCATGGTAGAAAATACAGTTGGAGTAATATGCAATAGAGTCCTTTGTTGGAAAAGCTGGATTGGTTCTTCACCTCTGCTTCTTGGATGACTGCTTTTCCTGATACAATTGCTATGCCTCTTTCCAGGCCTATTTCTGATCATCTGCCATGTGTTATTAAAATTGGGACTGCTATCCCAAAGGCCAGGGTCTTTAGATTTGAAAATTTCTGGTTAAAGCACTCAGACTTTAAAGATGTTGTTTCTGCAGCATGGAGTATTCCTGTGGGTAATCTTGATGCAGCAAAAAGCTTAAATGTCAAGTTCAAAAACCTGAGAAGGGCTCTCCAACTTTGGGCCAAAATCTTGTCTTGCATGAAAGTAAAAATTGCAGCAATTAATGAGGTTATCTTCTTGTTTGATCTGTTTGAAGAATTCAGATACCTGGGTGATTTTGAGTGGAAGTGCATGGTGATTCTCAAAGAGCAATTGCTCATTTTACTGAAAAACCAAAAGATCTATTGGAAACAGAAAGGTAAGATCAAGGGTGTTAAGTTTGGTGATGAAAACACAAAAAAATTTCATACAAAGGCTTCTATAAACCACAGGCATAATCACATTGCAATGCTAAAAAATGAGGATCAAGTGGAAATAACATATCATGCAGGAAAAGCTGCCCTTCTGTGGAATGCCTTCAAGAGCAGATTAGGGCAGTCTCAGCAAACCACTATGCACTTTGATTTATCTTCTCTGCTGCAACACCAAGCTAGTTCTTCAGACTTTGAACAGCTGGAAATTCCTTTCACTGAGGAAGAAATCAATGAGGTTGTAAAACACTTGCCATCAGACAAGTCTCCTGGACCTAATGGATTTAACAATGAATTCTTTAAGAGCTGCTGAGATATCATAAAGCCTGATGTCATTAGACTGATTCATGAGTTCTATGCTGGGCAAATTTCTCTAGAGAGTATCAACACCTCTTTCATAACCCTGGTTCCCAAGGGGCCCTCTCCAATTACTGCAAATGATTTCAGGCCTATACCTTTGCTAAACTGCTGTCTCAAGCTCATTACCAAATTGCTTGCAAACAGGCTGCAAAAAGTGATCCTCAAAATGGTCCATACAAATCAGTATGGTTTCCTAAAAGAAAGATCTATCCATGACTGTCTAGGCTGGGCCTATGAGTACTTGCATCAATGCCACAAGTCCAAGGAGAAAATTGTTGTGCTGAAACTAGATTTTGAAAAGGCATTTGACCTCATTGAATACTCTACAATCATTGACATCCTCAGAGCAAAGGGATTTGGTGAAAGATGGATTGGCTGGATTAAAATGCCATTTACATCTGCTTCATCACAAGTGATTCTCAATGGTATTCCTGGGAAAAAGTTTTATTGTCTGAGAGGTGTAAGGCAAGGGCATCCCCTCTCTCCTCTCCTTTTTGTGCTGGCTGCAGACCTCTTTCAGTCAATCATGAACAGAGCTATGAATTTGGGTCTTCTCACACCTCCTTTGCAAGTGCAGTCATGTCCTGATTTTCCCATAGTATAGTACGCCGATGATACTCTGATTCTCATGCAAGCTGATGCCCCACAACTCCATTGTCTTAAAGCCCCGCTTCCCACCTTTGCAGATGCTACTGGGCTAAAGGTCAACTACAGTAAATCAAATCTCATTCCAATCAATGTGAGTGATGAAAAAATGGAAATTTTGACTGGTACTTTAAACTGTTTGAAGGGATCATTCCCCTTCACCTACTTGGGCATGCCTTTAGGGCCCCTAAAACCAACAGTGGAACAGTGTTTGCCTTTAGTAAGCAGAATTGCAAAAAAATTGGTGGGTCTATCCTCTTTTATGACTCTTGCTGGCAGGTTGCTTCTGGTCAAGTCAGTGCTCAATTCTCTTATTATATATTTCATGGGTTGCCTTGATGTTCCTATAACCATCAAAAACCAGGTTAACAAATACTTGAGACATTGTCTTTGGAGAGGTCCATACTTGGAGGATCACAGACCTGCTATGGTAGCTTGGTCCACTGTTTGTAGACCCAAAAATCAGGGTGGCCTAGGAGTGATGAACATCTTTGTGCAAAACCAAGCCCTTCTGCTCAAAAACCTCCACAAATTCTACAATAGGGAAAATATCCCTTGGGTCAACCTCATTTGGGAGGCTTATTATGACAATGGCATCCTCCCAGGACAAAAATGGGAAGGATCCTTCTGGTGGAAGTGTAACTTGAGGCTCATAGCTACAAATCCATGGCAAGATGCACAATTGGAGATGGTAAATCTGCTCTGTTTTGGTCTGACCTCTGGCACTCTGCTTGTGTGAATCAATTGTTCCCTCATCTTTACTCCTTTGTCAGAGATCAAAACATTTCAGTGCAACAGGTCCTTATGTTTGAATACTTGGAAGACTTATTTCACCTACCACTTACTCAGGAAGCTTTTCTGGAATTTGAGCGGATGGAAGAGATTTGTGACACCTTAAGAGGATCTGTATTTACTGACCACCTGGATTCTTGGAGTTATATGTGGGGGAATAATACATTTTCTGTGGCCAAATCATACAAAATTCTGATAGGTGTAAAAATTGTACCAGCTCAGTTCAACTGGATTTGGAAAAGTTCTGCTCAGCCAAAACACAAGGTCTTCTTTTGGAGACTTCTGCGTGATAGACTCAATACCAGGAATCTGCTAAGAAGGAAAACTTTTCATCTTGACAACTATAATTGTGCTACTCTCAACTGTCAGCAGGAAGAAACTTTACAACACCTATTTTGGACCTGCCCTTTTGCTTCTGCTTGCTAGGATTTCCTATGCCCTAACAGACAAAGAAACCTAACCATCATGGAAGCCATTCCAGACTTAAGAGGCAATCTACAACAACCTTTTTCTATGGAGATCATTATCATTGCCTCATGGGCCATTTGGATAATCAGGAATGATAATATTTTCAGTAACATTCCCACTAGCCTTGATAGATGGAAATTCATCTTCCTCTCAGAGCTACACCTTCTCAAATTCAGAATTAAGGAGAAGTTTTCATCTGCTTTCATTTCCTGGTTGGACAGTCTAGTCCTGTAATTTTTTTCTGTTGGACTTTTTAGACTAGTTTTCACTTTTCTTCTGGGCTTATCTCAAGCCTTGTATGTTTAAACTCTCTTTTATAATATATAAAAATTGCAGTGGGGTTTTGCCCTACTGTGTACAGTCAAAAAAATATCAACGCTAAAATAAGTTATCCCTAGCCCATCATGCTCAATCATCGATCCATTCATGAAACACACTCGCATATTAACTACACCCAATTCTCAAGTACGATCATAGTGCCCCCTAGTTGGTGCTTTATAAGAGAAGATGGAGACTCAGATTAAGAATAAAAATTGTATAAAGTAAAAGAAAGGCCCTTCACGGAGGGAAGTAGATATTTGTAGAGGTGCGAGAGCTCAAAGCGAAAATTGAGAGATAAAAACATTTTGAGAGGCATACTTTTCCCACCAACAAAAACGATTTAGAGTTCCCAACACTTTCCATGCTAGATATATCATAGGCGGTTCCCAAATATAAATTAAAGTTTATGCCTTTTTCCACCATACTTTCACTTTCCATGGCTAACCGTATCCACGGGTGCCTTCCATACCAAGACTTTTCAAGGAATTTATTATTTGACAACATAAAGTAAGTTCATTTTTCATTTCGGGACTGGGCTTCCCTTATACCTTTGCCTTACTCTCGTGTAATGACAAATGAATAAACTCTAATCGTGAGAATAACACATTTAGCATGGAAAAAATTGGCCACCCCTCGCCGCCTTGCGAGCGGTACGAGCACACAAAAGAGAAAATTATTTTGAAAATTAGAGATGACACATACAAATTTGCTTAGAACGGCAAAATAATACCACATATAGGTAGATATAATGGACTCATGTGGCAAAACTGGTTTAAAGGATTTTGGATGCACAAGTAGTGATCATACTTAGTGCAAAATGAAGGCTAGCAAAAGATTGAGAAGCGACCAACCAAGAAACGAATAATCTCATAAGCGAGCATTAAGCATAATTAACACTGAGTAATGCATCACAAGTAGGATATAATTTTATTGCATAACTATTAACTTTCAGGCTTGCATAGGGAATCACAAACCATAACAACAATATTCTTACTAAAGCATAATTACTCATCAACATGACTCACATATCACATCATCATATCTCAAAACTATTACTAGGAATCAAGTTTATTTTGTCCAATGATCTTCATGAAAGTTTTTATTATATCCTTCTTGGATATCTATCACTTTGGAACTAAATTTCATGTGTTGCTTTTGATAAGCTCATACAAATATAAGTGAAGATCATCAGCATAATTTTTCTTTCTCTCAAATTAATTTAAGTGAAGCCAGAGAGAATTTCTTTAAAATTTTACTAACTATCAAATAAATCTAAGTGAAGCAAGAGAGCATTTCTTCAAAAATACTAAAGCACACCGTGCTCAAGAAGATATAAGTGAAGCACTAGAGCAAATCCATGGCTCATAAAAATTTAAGTGAAGCATAGAGAGCAATTCTAACAAGTCATGTCATAATTTTGGCTCTCTCAAATAGGTGTTTCCAGCAAGGAATCAAGACTAAAAACACAAAGCAAAATAAGCAAAGCTTCAAATCATACAAGACGCTCCAAGCAAAACACATAGTATGTGACGAATAAAAATATAGCTTTGAGTAAAATACCGATGGTCCTTAGAAGAAAGAGGGGATGTCACTCGGGGCATCCCCAAGCTTAGTTGCTTGCTTCTCTTTGGATAATAACTTGGGGTTCCATGGACATCCCCAAGCTTAGCCTCTTCTTACTCCTTATTCCTTCACCCATCGTAAGATAACCCAAAACTTGAAAACTTCAATCACACAAAACTCAACAAAACCTTCGTGAGATCCGTTAGTATAAGACAACAAATCACTACTATAAGTACTGTAGAAAAACAATTCATATTTTATTCTTGCATTATATCTACTGTATTCCAACTTTTCTATGGCAAAAACTCATCAAAGAAAACCATAGAATCATCAAAACAAGCACACAACGCAAAGAAAACAGAATCTGTCAAAAACAAAATAGTCTGTAGCAATCTGGATATTTCGAATACTTCTATAACTCCAAAAATCTTGATAAATTAGGAAAGCTTGAGAAATTTGTATATTAATCTTCTGCAAAATGAATTTGTATTTTATCACGCTCTGGTTAAAAATGAGAATTGTTTTCGTGAGCGCAAAAGTTTCTGTTTTTCAGCAAGATCAAACAACCATCACCCAAGAAGATCCTAAAGGCTTTACTTGGAACAAACACTAATTAAAACACAAAAAACACAATTATAACATTAGCATAATTTTTCTAACACTCAAGAATAGAAATCAAAAGGCAAAAATGAATTTTATTCCTTGGGTTGGCTCCCAACAAGCGCTATCATTTTACGCCCTTAGCTAGCATAAAGCAAGGATCTAAGTTTTGTCATCTTTGTTTCGAGATCCATAAGATGCCCTCATGATTGATTCATATGGTGGCCTAATTCTTGTTCTAGGGAAGTGTTCCATACCCTTCCTTAGTGGAAATTAGAACTTAATATTGCCTTCTTTCATATCAATCACGGCACCAATAGTGCGTAGAAACGGTCTACCAAGAATAATTGGACAAGACAGATTGCAATCAATATCAAGAATAATAAAATCTATGGACACATAATTCCTATTTGCAAGAATACGAACATCATTATTTCTTCCCATGGGCTTTTTAATAGTAGAATCCGCCAAGTGCAAATTTAAAGAGCATTCTTAAATATCGGTAAGACCAAGCACATCACATAAAGATATCAGAATTGTAGAAACACTAGCACCCAGGTCACACAAAGTAAAACACTCATAATTTTAAATCTTAACTTTGATAGTAGGTTCCCATTCATCATGTAATTTTATAGGAATTGAAACTTCTAATTCCAACTTTTCTTCTAAAGCTTTCATCATAGCATCAAAAATATGCTTAGTAAAAGCTTTATTTTGTTCATAAGCATGGGGTGTACTTATCATGGATTACAACAAAGAAATATAATTAATCAAAGAGCAACTATCATAATTAAAGTCTTTGTAATCCAAAAGAGTGGGCACATTACTAGTTAAAGTTTTGACCTCTTTAAATCCACTTTTATCAATTTTCTCAACAAGATTTTCACCCTCTGAATTATCGGAACGCCTTGTAGCTAAAGTTGACTCTTCTCCAGTCCCTTTTTGATCAATCTTAACTTTACTAAACAAGGAATCAATAAACGAAACACCAACCATTTTAAGATCATCGTTTTTATCTTCTAGCGAGACTGGTTTAGCGGCCATTTGATTTACTAGGGTAGCTTGTGCATCGGATATTATTCCTAGCAAACTTTCAGAAAAGGAATATTTAGATTGGAGATTAAACTTCTCTACTAATATCATCAAGTTGTTTTGTTATAGCATCAAGCACAACGGAGTGTTCCTTAAGTTCTTCGGTAAAATACTTATTATGCTCAAATTGTGTAGTCATATATTCCTTAGTACTTTTCTCAATTTCAAGCAAAATATTGGGGTAAGGAACACCATAATATTTTCTTTGAGGCATCATGACTACGCAAACAAGAACGCACACAAAAACAATTCCGACAAGAAAACGGCAAACGAAAAATAGGGCGAATAAAACGACAAATTTTTGTGAAGTGGGGGAGAGAAAAACGAGAGGCAAATGGCAAATAATATAAATTGCGAGGAGATGAGATTTGTGATTAGGAACCTGGTATATGTTGAAGATCCTCCCCGACAACGGCACCATCAATTCTTTTTGATGCGGCTTGAAGTTACGTCGGTATTTCCCCAAAGAAGAAGGAATGATGCAGCACAGTGGCAGTAGGTATTTCCATCAGTTATGAGACCAAGGTGTTGAACCAGTAGGAGAACCAAGCAACAATACACAAACATCGCCTGCACACAAATAACAAATACTCGCAATCCGACGTGTAAAAGGGGTTGCCAATCCCTTTCGGGTAGCGGCGCCGGAAATTGGCAAATGGACGTGAGAGAGTAGTAAATATTGATAGATCGAACACCAAATAAAATAAAGTGTAGCAAGGTATTTTTGTATTTTTGGTTTAATAGATCTGAAAACAAAAGCAAAGGAAAATAGATCACAAAGGCAAAAAATATGAGAAAGAGACCCGGGGGCCGTAGATTTCACTAGTGGCTTCTCTCGAGAAAAATAGCAAACGGTGGGTAAACAAATTACTGTTGGACAATTGATAGAACTTCAAATAATCATGATGATATCCAAGCAATGATCATTACATAGGCATCACGTCCAAGATTAGTAGACCGACTCCTACCTGCATCTACTACTATTACTCCAAACATCGACCGCTATCCAGCATGCATCTAGTGTATTAAGTTCATGGAGAAACAGAGTAATGCAATAAGAACGATGACATGACGTAGACAAGATCTATTTATGTAGAAATAGACCCCATCATTTTATCCTTAGTAGCAACGATACATACATGTCGGTTCCCCTTCTGTCACTAGGATCAAGCACCGTAAAACCGAACCCACTACAAAGCACCTCTTCCCATTGCAAGATAAATAGATCAAGTTGGCCAAACAAAACCCAAATATTGGAGAAAAATACGTGGCTATAAGCAATCATGCATATAAAAGATCAAAGAAACTCAAATAACTTTCATGGATAAAAAGATAGATTTGATCATAAACTCGAAGTTCATTCGATCTCAACAAACACACCGCAAAAAGAGTTACATCATATGGATCTCCAAGAAACCATTGTATTGAGAATCAAACGAGAGAGAGGAAGCCATCTAGCTACTAACTACGGATCCAAAGGTCTACAAAGAACTACTCGTGCATCATCGGAGAGGCACCAATGGAAGTGGTGAACCCCTCTGTAATGGTGTCTAGATTGGATTTGGTGGTTCTGAACTCTGCGGCGGCTGGAATTGATTTTTGTCGACTCCCCTAGGGTTTATGGAATATTGGGGTATTTATAGAGTAAAGAGGCGGTCCGGGGGCACTTGAGGTGGGCACAACCCACCAGGGCGCGCCTGGGCCTCCAGGCGCGCCCTGGTGGGTTGTGCTCCCCTCAGAGCAGCCCCCAGGTGCTTCTTAGGCCCACTGGATGTCTTCGAGTCCAAAAAAAAAATCCTCAAAAAGTTTCGCTGTGTTTGGACTCCGTTTGGTATTGATTTCCTGTGATGTAAAAAACATGTAGAAAATATCAACTGGCACTTGGCACTATGTCAATAGGTTAGTACCAAAAAATGATATAAAATAACTATAAAATGATTATAAAACATCCAAGAATGATAATATAATAGAATGGAACAATCAAAAATTACAAATACGTTGGAGACGTATCAACTACCAATGTCTAACCTACCACAATAGGAATCACCTAGAATGCCTTTCAAGTCCCACTTAACAAGATCCCAAAACTCGTGATAAAAATCAATAGGGAATCCATTAGGACCAGGGCTTTTTTTTGAATTTTAGGACCAGGGCTTTTATTTTTCTCCATCATGAATTGCTTGCATAGAAAAAGGTTCTATTATTATTTCAGCCACCTCTCTAGTAATCCGAGGCAAATCCTGGTTTTGGAAAGCAATATTAGAGAAATCGGGTTACCTATTTTTATTTATAAAATTCAGTTATGTAAGCCATCAACTGAACTTCACCCTCTATCACCCCTTCTTCCTGTTCCAAGGATGAAATCATATTTCCTCTTCTTCTCCCCCATTTACTTTAGCATTAAAGTATCTAGTATTGATGTCTCCATCTACAATTTCTTTATCCTTATATCTCTGCAGCCACTTCAATTCTTCCTATTTTAAAATTATAGTCAACTAATCTCTGAGCTCTTTTCTGCTCCCGTCTATCACACGCAAAAGACCCATTTTCTCAGTAGTTTTATCAATAGCATCTAGCTTACCTAAAATCTCCAACTTAGTCTTGTAAACCAAACGTCAACATTTCTACTCCACCCTCAAACTTTCTTCCTTAGATTTCTCAGTCTTTCCCACCATCTGTCGAAATTGGATCCATAATAATTTTGATTCCAAATTTTAAAGACAAAATCCCTAAAACCCTCTATAAGCATCAATGATTTCTCAGACTAAAAATAGGAGGGGCATGGCAGCGATCTCCATAATCTAGAAACAAAGGAGTATGATTAGAAACCTCTCTAGCAAAGGCTTGCAGCATAGACAAAGGACAATGTTCCTCCCATTCAGGGCAGAAGAATACTCCATCTAGTTTTTCAAAGGTAGCATCCTCCAAATTATTTACCCACGTGAAATTTCTCCCATTTAAAGGCTTCTCTCTCAACCCAACATGTTAAAATGATGTATTAAACACAAAACGCTAGTGATTAGTATCATTGGATTTGTTTTTTCACAGCTCTTTCCCATTATTTTAAAATCCCCACCTACTAAACACGGTAGAGGATTATCTTGATATATTCTAGCCAACCAATCTTGGAAGTTAGCTTTTCCTTCCAAGTGCGCATCACCATGAACAATAATGAGATTCAAATTAAATTCGACAATCTTATAAAAAGTATTATTCTAATAAAGTACTCTCCCCTCTCCAGTTGGATAATATCAAACACATCTTTATTAATACCCACTAAAATCTCACTGGACCTCCACCTAGGATGATTTCAATGCCACTATTTTTTTCTACCACTCAAAAGAGTGAAGTTCATTGTTAGAAAAAAAATGTTTTGTGGTTTCCAAAAGACCAATAAAATCCAATCTATGATCAATTATCATTTCCCTAACATATCTCTTTTGGGGATCTTGTCCTAAACCTCTAAAAATTCAATCTAAAAGACCTCCCACGTTACAACTTGGATGGACCTCATGCATGAGTCTGGGAGAAGGTTTCGAGGAGTTGCATCACAAGCCTGCGGCCATCCATCCCCTCCCACGAGGCCTTCCTAACGCAAGACTCCGTGCTCTGTCGAGACGGCTAAACCTATCATTAAAATATTATTTTATTTGTTTTTATCCATGTACGTATGCACCCAGGGTAACTATACTTTAAACCGTTACAAAGAATACCTTTAGTTGGGAATTGTTTTCATAACAACAAGCCTACAATTACACCTTGTTTTATTTCGTTGAGATGATAGTCCTAGATTTATGAAATGGAATTTGTTCCTGAAGTGTCCGTTTCCACGTCAAAAGTGTAAGTGCCACCTTGAATTGGAATCGTGATTTTACTCCGATCCAGCATTTGCTTTTCGAGAACAAGACTCCGACTCAGTTTTTCTTTCGTCCGATTGTCCTAGAATCTTGAGAATCGGGAGAAAGAACTTGGCTCCGACATTTGTTTAGGGATAACACACCATGGCCCTGGCCCCAACGAAGCTGCAAGCCCAGCCCACCGGGTACCCACGTCCCTCGGGCCTCGGGCCTCACCCATTTCCATTAGCTAAGAGCAACTCTAGTAGACCCCGCAAGAAGCCCCGACCCGCAAAATAACCGCTAAAATGCGGGTCGGCGTGGAAAATCCCGCCCGAACAGACCTGGCATACACGTCCGACCCATAATTTTTTTGCGGGCGTGGCAATAGATCTTCCCCGACCTCTAGATTCACAGGGTGGGAGGACGACTCGAGCTCGGCCCTTATCCACAGCGAGATTTGGCGGGAGGGACATTTCCGCGCGGCCATTCCTGCTCCCTCGACCCTCCACCACCATTGCCCCATCACCTCCCGCTCTGGTGCATCTTCCTCGACTGTCCTTCGCCGCCATGGACGACTCCCTGCCGTCCCCGTCACCGTCGAGGTCGCGCACGCTCAATCCCCTTGGGCGGATCTTGTCGCCGGCCATGTTGGCCCCGCCGTCGCCCAAGGCACCACTGCGCATGCCCGCAAGCGGCAGGGCAACATGGTCATGCAGGGCGGGAATCCGGCTGCCCCCACCAGAAGGCCCGCGCTCCGGGCGCCGACGCCGCTGCACGATCTCGGCCGGTGGCGGAGAAGGTCGCTAAGGTCTCCGGCGCAAAGCAAAAGAGGATTACGGCTACAAAGAAGCCGGCTCCTTCATCCACTCCCTCTGGTCCGGAAAGAGGTTCCTCGACGATGCCGCTCAACGGTGCTGCTCCCACCGCAAGCGAGGTGTTCGACGAAATGGCCGAAAAGTATGCCTCTCCGGTCATGGAATTTTTCTTTGCTTTTTCGCCATTTGTGATGGCTCGTGACTTGTTGCCATTCACTATAGCGGTGGTTCGAACAAATGCAACTATCGAGTTCGTGAACTTGTTGAACACCAAAGCCGTTGACATCGATCAAGCCCCGTTCGCCGCATTTGATTACAATGAAACAAAGGGCGGCGTGGATGATCATGGGGGTGAAGAAGAAGTTGAGGAGAACGATGAGGGGGCGTATGAGCAATCGCAAGCAAGAAGTGGAAAAAGCCAGAGATCGAAGAACTACACGACCTTGGAGTGCGGTGTCTCTTGATGCATGCACGGGTACTTCTCAAACCGCCAAGAGGTGTTGGCAAAGGATCGGAGATCAATACTTCTGCATGATGGCAAAGTATCCCAATAGGGCTCCACGCACCTTTCGGTCGCTCCAAGGTCGTTGGGACGTGATCCAGCCTATTTGCAGCCGTTGGGCAGCTTGCTTGGAGCAAGTATGCAATGCACCTCCAAGTGGAACCGTGGAATCTGACTATGTGAATTTGTTCTGACTTTGTTCAAGTTGTGCACATCATGTTGCATCATATGAAATGATTGCATCATATGAAATGATTACATCATTCAAATTGTGTAGGACAAAATTGCCCAACAAAGATACAAAGACATGGAAGCTTCAGAAGGCAAATTCTTCAAACTAGAGCGTTGTTGGGATTTGCTCAAAGAATGCGAGAAGTGGAAGTTGATTGACAAAGAAACCCCACTGAAGTAAGGTTCACTTACAAACATTGATGAAGATGAGGATGACGATGGCCCAAGAAACTGAACAAGCCCGATGGCAACGAGAATACTAAGGAGAAGATGAAGAGAGAGCACGAAGCGTCGAGCTTGAGGGAGAAGATTGATGCCATGGTGCAATCAAATGAGTTGATGTTAGTGAAGACGTTGGAGATCAAAAAAGAGTTGGTCGAGAAGAAGGCATGAGGAAAGCAAGAAAAATGGCAATTGCTCAAGGAAGAGGGACTGCGCAAAGCAGCCATTTAGGAGAGAAGAGCACATGTCGCTGAAAACGAAGCCATGTCCAAGTTGCTCGCAGAAGAAAACAAGATCATGACAATGAACCGCAATGATATGGACGACCTCACCAAAGAATGTCATGATATGGCAACAAGAGAAATCTTGAAGAGGAAAATGGTTGCGTCGGCCAGTGCGTGTTACAATGGCAGAGATGTTTTTTCAGTGGGGTTTGGACCAATGTCACCGATGTGTTCAGTGCATCAGCCGATGATTTCGGTGCAGGAGTTGGAACAAGCGCCGGAGGTGAACTCCATGGACTCGATGGCACGGAGTGAAGATCGATCAAGATGATGTCGAACGTGATCGTCACTTTTGCAAGACCCTCTTTTGCGTTTGTCTTAAAAAACTTAAGCTTTTATTTGCGCGTGAACTGTGTTTTATTATTTGAATTTGAACTTATTTGTTGAAATCGATGTCAAATTTGATAATTGGGCGTCCTCGGTTGCGGGTCGACGCGGCGGTGCCCGAGCAGATCCCGCATAGCTGACTCACAAAAATGCATATTCACCGAATATCTTTTTTACGGTTCTGTTTTGCAGGGTCTGAGTCGGACCTTATCCGCGCCAGCCTGCATATACACGTTTGTGGGAACTACAAGATATTGCGGGGTCTGTTAGAGATGCTCTAATAAATACTAAATATTGGTAAACCCCCATCCCCTCTCCCCCACCCCACCACACACACAAGACAGCGGCCAGAGAAGAGGAACTGAAAAGGAAAAAAACGGGGAAGAAAAAGGAGGCAAGCAGTGCACAGGTCTAGTGGAAAATGGCGGAGGCGGCGTGCTCGACCTCGGGCACGTAGCTCACGCGCAGCTCACCGTTCCCCGTCGCGCTCTCCAGAGACCCCGCGCCGCCGCCGGCGACCAGCAGCTCCCCCGTGCGGCGGCTCCGCGTCTCCACCCGTCTCGTTCTCCCGCTAGGGTTTCCCCCGATCCCCAATCACTGTAAGCCGCGAAGACTTGTCTCGCTAGTTTCCTTCTGGTTTAAGCTCACGGGAGCGTGCGCGTGGTCCCCGAGTGGGTGGATTTGGGGGTTGCGGTCTCGGATCTTGCGCGATCAGTGTAGCGCTGTTCCCAGCTAGGGTTAGTTCGTAGAAGCATAAGCTGGGAACTGAAACTCGTGGAGCCTTATGTCATTTGGGTCAGCGAGCTGCTTCTGTAGCGAGAACTTATAAGCTCTGAGCGCGTCATGTGGAGTAATTGGCCTATTCTGTGCAATAATCCCATCTTTAAACATTCGTCTCTTTTCCGGTTCCGTTAGGGATCTTTTGGGTGTGACTTGGGTTTATTCCTTGTATGCATTGCCTAGTCATGACCTGATTGGTTAGCTTTTAGTTGCACTTAATTGGTCGGTGAATTGTGTTATAGGGTGGGATGTCTTGTTAGTGAAGCTTGATCAGTATCATGCATCTGATTGCTTTTCTCAAAGAGTGGCACTATTTTTTTAGACCAAATGAGTGGCACTATTTCGTTGTTATCCACAGAATTTTTAGCATGTGGAGCGGTCCCACGCTACCATGAAGCAAGAAATACCAGTTTTTAACTTTAGCTCAGCATATACTGATATCTCTGCTACTTTCTCTAGAGCAGCTTGAATGCACGCCATTGTGATGCCTGCTATTAATTTACATAGCATTACATGTGGTGAACATGCAAATTCTATAGCAACTTTTTTGGAAGTTCTGTTTTTGGTAGCTATGTAACTGTAGAGTATGCCTGTTTGCAATTTACTAAACCTGCTGCTCTGCATTAACAGTTTGCATCTACAAAGATTAGCTCTGAAATTCATGCTGCTGTATCTGTACTCTCTTTCGAACTTGGATCCATAATAATTTTGATTCCAAATTTTAAAGACAAAATCTCTAAAACCCTCTATAAGCATCCATGATTTCTCAGACTAAAAATAGGAGGGGCATGGCAGCGATCTCCATAATCTAAAAACAAAGGAGTATGATCAGAAACCTCGCTAGCAAAGGCTTGCAACATAGACAAAGGACAATGTTCCTCCCATTTAGGGCAGAAGAATACTCTATCTAGTTTTTCAAAGGTAGCATCCTCCAAATTATTTACCCACATGAAATTTCTCCCATTTAAAGGCTTCTCTCTCAACTCGGCGTGTTAAAAATGATGTATTAAACACAAAACTCTAGTGATCAGTATCATTGGATTTGTTTTTTTCACAGCTCTTTCCTATTATGTTAAAATCCCCACCTACTAAACATGGTAGAGGATTATCATGATATATTCTAGCCAACTCATCTAGGAACTTAGCTTTTCCTTCCAAGTGCGCATCACCATAAGCAGTAATGAGATCCGAATTAAATTTGGCAATCTTATCAAAAAGTAATATTCTAATAAAGTACTCTCCCCTCTCCACTTGGATAATATCAAACACATTTTTACTAATACCCACTAAAATCCCACTGGACCTCCACCTAGGATGATTTCAATGCCACTATTTTTTTTCTACCACTCAAAGAGTGTAGTTCATTGTTAGAAAAAAAATGTTTTCTGGTTTCCAAAAGACCAATAAAATCCAATCTATGATCAATTATCGTGTGGTGGGCCTTGGAGAAACACAAAGTCCCAGCAAAGTACATTACCCTCATCAAGGACATGTACAATAATGTTGTGACAAGTGTTCGAACAAGTGATGTCGACACCGATGACTTCCCGATTAAGATAGGACTGCATCAGGGGTCAGCTTTGAGCCCTTATCTTTTTGCATTGGTGATGGATGAGGTCACAAGGGGTATACAAGGAGATATCCCATGGTGTATGCTCTTTGCGGATGATGTGGTGCTAGTTGACGATAGTCGGACGGGGGTAAATAGGAAGTTAGAGTTATGGAGACAAACCTTGGAATCGAAAGGGTTTAGGCTTAGTAGAACTAAAACCGAGTACATGATGTGCGGTTTCAGTACTACTAGCTGTGAGGAGGAGGAGGTTAGCCTTGATGGCCAGGTGGTACCTAGGAAGGACACCTTTCGGTATTTGGGGTCAATGTTGCAGGAGGATGGGGGTATTGATGAAGATGTGAACCATCGAATCAAAGCCGGATGGATGAAGTGGCGCCAAGCTTCTGGCATTCTCTGTGACAAGAGAGTGCCACAAAAGCTAAAAGGCAAGTTCTACAGGACGGCGGTTCGACCCGCAATGTTGTATGGCGCGGAGTGTTGGCCGACTAAAAGACGACATGTTCAACAGTTAGGTGTGGCGGAGATGCGTATGTTGAGATGGATGTGTGGCCACACGAGGAAGGATCGAGTCCGGAATGATGATATACGAGATAGAGTTGGGGTAGCACCAATTGAGGAGAAGCTTGTCCAACATCGTTTGAGATGGTTTGGGCATATTCAGCGCAGGCCTCCAGAAGCTCCAGTGCATAGCGGACGGCTAAAGCGTGCGGAGAATGTCAAGAGAGGGCGGGGTCGACCGATTTTGACATGGGAGGAGTCCGTTAAGAGAGACCTGAAGGATTGGAGTATCGACAAAGAGCTAGCTATGGACAGGGGTGCGTGGAAGCTTGCTATCCATGTGCCAGAGCCATGAGTTGGTTGCGAGATCTTATGGGTTTCACCTCTAGCCTACCCCAACTTGCTTGGGACTAAAGGCTTTGTTGTTGTTGTTGTTGTTGTTGTTGTTGTTATGATCAATTATCATTTCCCTAACATATCTCTTTTGGAGATCTTGTCCCAAACCTCTAACAATTCAATCCAAAAGACCTCTTGCATTACAACTTGGATGGACCTTAGGCATGAGTCCGGAAGAAGGTTTCGAGGAGTCGCATCACAAGCCCGCGACCATCCACCCCATCCCACGAGGCCTTCCTAACGCAAGATTCCGTGCTTTGTCGAGACGACGAAACCTATTATTAAAATATTGTTGTATTTGTTTTTGTCCATGTACGTATGAACCCAAGCTAACTATACTCAAAACCGCGTTACGAAGAATACCTCTAGTTGGGAGTTGTTTTCATAACAACAAGCCTACAATTACACCTTGTTATATTTCATTGAGATGGTCCTAGATTTATGAAATGGAATTTGATCCTGAATTTTCCGTTTCCACGTCAAAAGTGTATGAATTGGAATCGTGATTCCACTCCGATTCCAACATTTGCTTTTCGAGAACAAGACTGACCCAGTTTTTCTTTCGTTCGATTCTCCTAGAATCTTGAGAATCGGGAGAAAGAACTTGGCCTCCGGCATTTGTTTAGGGATAACACGCCATGGCCCTGGCCCCAACGAAGCTGAAAGCCCAGCCCACCGGGTACCCACTGCCCTCGGCCCTCGGGCCTCGGCCCTCACCCATTTCCACTAGCTAAATACTGGTAAACCCCCCCTCCTCTCTCCCCCACCCCACCACACACACAAGACAGCGGCCAGAGAAGAGGAACTGAAAAGAAAAAAAGGGAAGAAAAAGGAGGCAAGCAGTGCACAGATCTAGTGGAAAATGGCGGAGGCGGCATGCTCGACCTCGGGTACGTAGCTCACGCGCAGCTCATCGTTTCCCGTCGCGCTCTCCAGAGACCCCGCGCCGCCGCCGGCGACCACCAGCTTCCCCGTCGGCGGCTCCGCGTCTCCACCCGTCTCGTTCTCCCGCTAGGGTTTCCCTCGATCCCCAATCACTGTAAGCCGCGAAGACTTGTCTTGCTAGTTTCCTTCTGGTTCAAGCTCACGGGAGCGTGCGCGTGGTCCCCGAATGGGTGGATTTGGGGGTCGTGGTCTCAGATCTCGCGCGATTAGTGTAGCTCTGTTCCCAGCTAGGGTTAGTTCGTAGAAGCATAAGTTGGGAACTGGAATTCGTGGAGCCTTATGTGATTTGGGTCAGCGAGCTGCTTCTGTAGCGAGAACTTGTAGCTCTGAGCGCGCCATGTGGAGTAATTGGCCTATTCTGTGCAATAATCTCATCTTTAAACATTTCGTCTTTTTCCCGGTTCCGATAGGGATTATTTGGGTGTGACTTGGGTTTATTCCTTGTGTGCATTGCCTAGTCATGACCTGATTGGTTAGCTTTTGGTTGCACTTAATTGGTCTGTGAATTGTGTTATAGGGTGGGATGTCTTGTTAGTGAAGCTTGATCAGTATCACGCATCTGATTGCTTTTCTCAAAGAGTGGCACTATTTGTTTTTAGATCAAATGAGTGGCGCTATTTTGTTGTTATTCACAGAATTTGTGGAGCGGTCCCACGCTATCATGAAGCAAGAAATACCATTTTTTAACTTTAGCTCAGCATATAGTGGTATCTCTGCTACTTTCTCCAGAGCAGCTTGAATGCATGCCATTGTGATGCCTGCTATTAATTTACATAGCATTACATGTGGTGAACATGCAAATTCTATAGCAACTTTTTTGGAAGTTCTGTTATTGGTAGCTATTTAACTGTAGGGTATGCCTGTTTGCAATTTACTAAACCTGCTGCTCTGCATTAACAGTTTGCGTCTACAAAATTAGCTCTGAAATTCATGCTGCTGTATCTGTACTCAATGTACTGTATTTGATTATCGAAATCTATCACGTTTGTTTTCCTACATTAACTAATGGCGTACTGGTTTGCCTCTTATAACTTATAATTTATATAATTTATTTATCTTCTTTTTGATTGATCTTATTTTGATGGCAAGCAGAGTTTGCAAATGGCTTCATCACAGCATGTTGAAGTGGAGGCTGCGAAGCTACTTCAAAAACTCATTCTGGAATCAAAGGATGAGCCCGCTAAATTAGCAACAAAACTTTATGTGGTATGCAGCGCAACCGATATACAGGACATGAAAAGCCTTAACTCAACCATAACCTTGTTTCTTTGTTCAATGTTCTAGATATGTCAACATATGAAGTTAAGTGGAAAAGAGCAGTCTCTTCCCTATCAGGTCATATCTAGGTAAATATTTCTTTTGTTCTTGGCTATCTTTTCAGAAGTTTTTTTTGCCATCAATTTTACTGTAAATATTAGTCAAATATTCTGTTAGAAAAACACTACTCTCTCCGATCCATATTAATTGATGCTGGTTTAGTTGTATTAACTTTGTACTAAACCAGTGTCAACTAATTTGGATTGGGGGGAGTAGTTAAAGTTCTACCTTGTGTCTTAGACATGTTGTCTTGTTATTCTTGACTTTCAGATTTGATAATTGTTGATGTGTTGTTCTTATGTTCGAAAGTTCTGCTTATTTAATTATAATTATGCCATCATCAAACTAGATTTCACACATCAGTTAGTACTCATTGTCAATTCTGGAATAGCATACAAGGAGGGGGCCTAACCATCTAGATGCTGTTGCAGCGAGGTTGTAGCTTGGTACTCTCCCTAGGTACTAAATGTTGCTCCAACTAGTTTAGGTGAAGAAAATAGGAATAAGCAGAAAGACCAGACGCCCCTGGACACAGGCTCAATGAGGGAGACAGGAGGGGATTGAAGCTCAGTGATGGACACTTTCCTCATCTATGTAGTGAACTGTTAATACACACTTACACAGTAGTACGATATCCACAACCCCAAAATGCATGGGCAAATTGAAGTTCAACATCCTCCCTCTGAGCAGCCTTTCTCATGGAGATGGAGATTGAGGAGGGAGAGAAGTCGTTGGAGGATGGCAAGAGGGAGCGGCAGAGAAGTGCAAGTAGGAGTAAGATGGGAGTAGCGAGCTGTCATTTGGAGGCTTACAACTGATAATATTTGTCTTTTGGTTGACATGTTAGCCTGTAGTAATAGATCTTGATTCTTGAAATCCTCTATCCTTGATGGGAGTAGCGAGATTTTTAAGACTATTTGATTGTGTTTGGCTGGGCTGTGGATTTTGAGCTTGGCCTGGGCCTGAGTTTGGTGCTGATTTGTGCCTGGCCAGGCTGGCCTGGGCATGAAGCGTTTGGTTGGTGGCCTGGATGTAATAGCCTATTGGTTGATAGTAGCTCTGAATAAAATATAAATAAAAGCTCTAGACAAAGCTATTTGCATGGGATAGCGTGCCCAGGCAGGTTTATAGATGGCCAGGCATCCATTTCCATACGCCTGCCCCAGGCTAACGCCCGTGCCTGGTGCTCCAGCCAGGCTAATCAACATGAAAAATGCTCCAGGCCAGGCAAGCATTTCATTGCTCAGGACACCATCGAAACAACCTCCAGGCTAGTATCAGGCAAGCTCCAGGCCAGGCATAAAGAGGTGAGGAAGCGAACCAAACTGACCCTTTCTGAAAGCAGATGCAAGAGATGTACCGTGGGAAAGCTGCTGTGGACGGTGTGTTGTGAGAAAGCTGTGAAGCCATTTGGCAAACTAGCTGTCTGAAGTGCGGCTGCGGGGATAAATGTCTGAAATACCCTTAAAAGCCGAGACATTGGATACATACTGTTTAATGATAAAAACATCATTACAGGTTGACCTAGTTCGTAAATATAGCTATTCAACCAGTTACCTAGTTAATTATTTCATGGAGTTTTTGTTTTAATGCATATTAATAAAAATATATATAGCTCTACATATCACAAAATAGATGCACCAGTGCCATACAAAATTTACATATCAACAGACACATCAATCTGGTTCCAGTCTGACCATAGGCTACTACTGCCATACAACATAAACATATCACCAAAAAATGCAATGGTCGTACATCTCCAGTGGGGCAAATCTGGAGAAAGGAACGACATGTACATGGGCGAGGGAAGCGGCAGTAGTACACCTCGAATGGGGGATGTAGCAGAGGTCAGGCAGCCATGGTCGGCGGTGGCCTTGCTCGTCCGAGTAACCTTGGACACTGGTGGAGGTAGATGAGGGGGTGGGGGTGGAGCAGGGAAGAGGAGTCCAATTGACCGAGGTGGATGAAGGGATGGAAGCATCCACCGGCGGTCTTGCGGCGACGTGCCGTCAGTGACATGGGAGCGAGCTGGTGACCAGCAGCTGGCCGGCGGTGCTAATGAACCCTAGAATCGCCAGAGGTGGGGGACGAGAAAAGGACCTTACTCGATGGGTTTGGTAGAGCTGTCTCTCGTGGACGTACCGGCTGGATTATTTTGGCGGTGAAGGTGAGTAATTTGATCTCAAGTGGATGTAGGTTCAGGGAGCCATGCAGCCAAAGCCAGAAAAGCACCTCTTCGTCCGCTTTCACTCGTACATGTGTTTTGCGATGGCTTTCAAGGGAATCGCGTTCGCTCGTTTTGCCGTTTGGTTGTGATTTCAGCTCTGAAGGAGAGAAATCCACAGCGAAAGCCAAACCAAACGCAGCCTTTGCCTTAGACAATTTAAGAGTGTAGAACCTTGCGCGCACCATTTGTCTGGAATCAATCATCAGTGCTGTCAACTGGAGCTATCGTTTTCCATAAATTTGGGGTTGTTTTTGCACCAAAAGAATTAAGTATCTTTTGTTTGGTAGAGCTTATACTCCATTATGATATTGAGTGCGTTATGGTTTATACTCTATAGTAGGTGGTGTCAGATGATTTACCAAATGTACTGTTTGCAACGTGTAGTATAAGTATAGTAATACAAATAATCCAGTTTGGTTAGGTTTACTGTACCTGAGTGTTTGTAATTTCAAATGAAAGGATTCTGTGTATGTCAGAGAGTTCTATCAAACTTTCAATTTTTCTCTAGCTTGACTTCTCTCCTCTTTCTAGTTTCTAAGATGCCCATAACATCCGTAATTTTTGCCTGCAGGGCCATGGAGACTGTTGTAAGTCAACATGGAATTGATATGGATGCACTGCGATCATCACGAGTTCCATTTGCCGGCGGTCCACAAGCAGTAGATTCTAGTGGCGTTATGTCTAAGGACAAGGAGATCATTGGTGGTCAGTCTTCCATGGTTGGAAGTGATGCATCCCAGAGCAGCGGTCAAGCTGCATTATGGCATTTGCCACCAGGTAACCAACCAATTTGGAAAGGAAACTGCAGTCACTGTTTTGGAGATGTGATATGATTTATTTTATATTATTAGGTTCAGCAGATATGGCAAGGCCTGGGGTGTATATTCCAGGCAGGGTTCCAGCAGGACAAAATAGGGGTGATGTCGCAGGATCTGATATTCATCAAGGCTCCATGTCGCAAAAGAGTGGCAGGTCCTCTGGAGTCGAAAGCCCTGCAAGTCTGCAAATGGAGGACACTAGATCTATGAATTCACATGATTCTTTGAAGTCCGATGAAAAAACAAGCAAGAAAGCTTCCTCTTCCAAGAGAAAAAGGATGGATTCAAAAGCAGCAGGGGATATGCAATCTGAAGAAAACTCAAAATCAGATGGTATCTCAAGTGGACAAAATATTAGAAAAAGGAAACAGGTTGGCAAAGCAGGTGCACAAGGTCAGCCCTCCAGGGGAGCTGAGCCTGAGCAATCACATATACTGCAAGGTGCTACTGCTCAGGTGCCACCCTTACCTGGTGGTGCATCATTTTTCAGGGCTCACCAGGAAGGTCCACCAGCTTCTGCTGGGAGGACTATTGACAATACTAAACCATCAAACCCGTTCGCAATGTCACAAGTTTCAAATTTTGCTGAAGGGCTGGCTTCTGGTAGTATCCCCACTGAGTTGCAGAAAAGTATACTGGGAGGAACAAATATGTTTAACACTGGTTTTGGCTGGAATCAAAGTTCACAAGGTTCAGCTATTAAGAATACTCAAGGTTCTGTTGCCAACTTAATGCGACCAGGAGTTAAGGTTGAAGGTACTTCCATTAAAAAATAATGACATAACAGCATTGTGAAAGACTTGAATTACAAATATTTACCTTAATGAGCTTGCTTATACTGCAGGGAAAATTAATGTAGGGTCACAAGGAGCTTTTAACCCTACTCCCACATCGCAGATGGATTTTCCCAAAATCCCTCCTTACATGTCTTCCTCCTTTGGAGGTGGCTCACAGTTTCTGGACAAGGGCAAGGATTCGGCTTCTGGCAATACCGGCACTGAACTTCATTCTGCTGCTAAAGTTGGAGTTAACATGGGGATTGTGCATGTAAGGCCTGTAGTTTAATCCTTAAAGACCCGGGGTGTTAACATGCTATTTCGGCTACAGTTTGGCCCTTCTAAAAAATCTTTTAATTGAAAAGCTAATATTTTTTGCTGTGTTCGCCAATGGTAACCTGTTACGGAAGTGCCTAGTAGTAATGGTATAATGCAGGGTATTCATTTGCATAAGATTGTACTCGAGCTTCGAACACAAGTGTATTGCACGCCGGTTTCGTGTATGTCTATTTGCGTGCCTTGATAGACTTTCTGCCAGGTTTCAGGTTGATCAACCGATAAATAAGCTGTTTCTGCCTGCAAGATTAATAATTTTGTTGTCTGGTCATTTAGTGATATGTTAATTGATTTCTGTATCTCAAGTAGAGGTGCTTTATTTGATGCATCCATGTAATACGACTTTGCAGGGCAGTCCAATGCAAGAAAGGCAAAATATTACCAGAGCACCACAGAGGGCCGAATCATCTTTGCAAGAAGCCAGATTGTCTTCGCTCCCGAATAGAAATGTTGGGCCATATCAAACGTCTCACATCTCTCCAAACACACCTTTCAAAGAACAACAGTTAAAGCAGCTCCGAGCACAGTGCTTAGTATTTCTTGCATTCAGGTACATGCTTAGAGCACTGTAGGATGATTGGTATCCGAAGTTCATCTCTGTAGTACTAATTTAGCTACTCTTTCTTGTAGAAATAATATGCAGCCCAGAAAGGTGCACCTTGAAATTGCCTTAGGTGGAGGCCCCACTGCAGAGGGTAAGAACTAAGAACAGAAAACATTGTGTGAGCTGACAAGGTTTCTGTACTCATGATGAGCTTATAATTAAATAAACAGGTGGCGGCGCGGGTCAGGGAGGTAACGAGAGCAGAGTGGCTGATGGTTCTGTAAGGGAAAACGGAAACAGTCAGGAAAACTCTGCTATTTTCGGCAGCCAAAGTGATATGTCTAGACTCCCATCCACATCTGCAGGCAGCATTGCAGAGGCTGACTCTTCACTGAAGGACTCGGAAATTAAGAAGAAGATCAATATAGCTGAACATGAGAAGTCATCGATGGAAATGGAAAATATCCAGCAAGCTGTTATGCAGGGAACTGGTTCAAGTTCTGAAATGCGCTCCCAAGAAATAGCATCCCCTGTGCCATCTGGACCACAGCAGTCATACTTTCAGGGAGATAAAAGAAGAAATGCCCCTGAGGCCTACAGGACGGATGCAGAAAATTTGAACAGGAATTTAAGTTTCGGAGGCCAGGGACCATCTTCTTTGGGTGGTAATAGACAACATCCAAATTTTGAAGCTGCTGTTTTGACCAAAGATCGATTACAGGATGAAGCATCTAAAGAATCATATCCACCTTCGAGGCTTCATCACATGCCTATCGATGGTTACAACTCCAATTTACCAGGAAAGGATCTAACTCCAGATACAGATAGAAATGAGGTTGAACATTGTACCCAGATGGGGGAGATGTCTGATCGATCAGCTGATGAAGGAGATGACGATCTATTTGAGCATGATGATTTTGCATCAACTCCTCCAAAATACACAATGACTGAAAAATGGATCGTGGATTATCAAAAGAGAAAATATGGAGAAAATGAAAAGAAGGTATTAGAGCAGCAGAGCGCACATAAAAGGATGTCAGCATCCTATCAGAAGTTAAAGGTCTCTCTCTGCCTTCCTCACATTTATTTTTGAAATGGGGGAGTGTCATTTAGAAATACTGTGTACATATTTATGAGTTTTTGCGAGTTCCTGTTTCATATGTCCAGTTTTCCCTCACTGTAGCAGCTGTAATTGTTGGTTGCAAAATTTTAAGTTCTTGTTCATCCTACAGGAAAGTGTTAGTTCATCTGAAGATCTTACTGCAAAGACAAAGAGTGTCATTGAATTGAAAAAGCTTCAACTTCTCTCACTTCAACGTCGTGTGCGCAGGTTTGCTTGCCATTGGAGATCATCAGTCTTCAGTTTCTCTCCTTGTGCTTACCGTATGTTTCTATGGCTGTAACTTCCCTATTCTAATTTCTTGCTTATATTGGGCAGTGAATTCTTGTCAGACTTTTTCAAGCCTAATACAGCTGATTTGGAGCGTGTAAAAGCAGTAAAGAAACACCGGCATGGACGCCGTGTGAAACAGCTTGAAAAAATTGAACAGAAAATGAAGGAGGAAAGGCAAAAAAGAATACGTGAGAGGCAAAAAGAGTTCTTTGCTGATATAGAGTCTCACAGGTTGGATGACTATATTTGATTCTTCATTCTGACCCCTTTAGTATGTAGATGTTATTTAAATTTTTTCTTACGCAATATTCTCAAGTATTTGTGGCATCTATGCTCCGTTTTTACAGTACTGATGATTTGGGGTCTATTTGGTATTTGCCAATGCAGTGACTATCAAGCTTTACTTTCATTTTGGTATTGTGTATAGGCTAATATCATCTGCATTAGAGCCACAACAAAAGCTGTTTACATTATTCTTGCTGTTGTGTCGCAGACTCACCTTGTTTTGGCTGTTTCGTATGTGTGTGTGGCGGCTCTGCTAAGAACGGGAGGACTGGATGCCTCCTTCTAGGTCAGTACCTCCACATGGGCTTGGGCCCTAAGTGACAAGGCTTGATGGGCTTGGGCCCATACCGGTTCAACACTCCCCCTCAAGATGGGTGGTAGATATCTATCATCCCCATCTTGTCACATGCCAAGTTACAGTCCTTCGTTCCCAGTCCCTTTGTCAAGCAATCTGCAAACTGCTGCCCAGAGCTGACGTGAGTAAGACTGATGATACCAGCATCAAGTTTCTCCTTAATGAAGAAGCGATCAATTTCCACATGTTTTGTCCTATCATGCTGAACTGGGTTATTAGCAATAGCTATAGCTGACTGATTGTCACACCACACCTTCAAGGGTCCCTTCCTCAGAAGTTTCAACTCGCTCAGTAGGTACTTCACCCAGAGCATCTCACATAACCCTTGAGATAAAGCTCTATACTCGGCTTCTGCTGTTGATCTAGACACAACAGGTTGTTTCTTGCTTCTCCACGACACCAAGTTTCCTCCCACAAACACACAGTAGCCAGAAGTTGATCTTCTATCATCTTGACAACTGGCCCAATCAGAGTCACTATAGCCATCCACTTCAAGATGTCCACTCTTCGCAAACCACAACCCTTTACCTGGAGTCCCCTTCAAGTATCTCAGAATTCTGTGCACAATATCAAGATGCCCACTCCTTGGTTCATGCATGTATCTGCTCACCACACCCACGGCATACGTAATGTCAGGCCTGGTATGACACAAGTACAATAACCTCCCAACTAGTTTCTGATAATCTTCCTTATTCACCAGCTCGCCTGACTGAGCTGTCACTTGATGATTTTGTTCAATCGGCGTAGGGGCTGCACGGCATCCCATCATGCCCATGTCACTCAAGAGATCCAAGGTGTATTTCCTTTGGCACAAAGATATTCCCTTCTCTGTCCGGGCCACTTCAATCCCAAGGAAGTATTTTAGGTTGCCCAAATCCTTCACCTCAAACTCATTGCTCAGACACCCCTTCAATCTCTTTATTTCCTCCTCATCATCTCCGGTGATGATAATGTCGTCCACATAAACTGCAAGAATGGTGATCTTTCGATTAGAGAGTGAGTGTCTGTAGAACACCGTGTGATCACCATTACATTGACCATACCCCATAGCACGGACAGCACGCCTGAACCTATCAAACCAAGCCCTCGGCGATTGCTTCAGTCCATACAAGGATTTCTTCAGCCTGCATACCTTCCCCGTTGTCAGTGAAGTACCAAAACCTGGTGGTATCTCCATGTACACTTCTTCCTGCAACTCACCATGCAAGAAGGCATTCTTGACATCTAATTGATGCAATTTCCACCCAAAGTTTGCAGCACAGGAAACCAATATCCTTACTGTGTTCATCTTTGCCACTGGAGCAAACGTCTCGTCATAGTCAATTCCATAAGTTTGACTATATCCTCTGGCGACCAATCTGGCCTTATACCGTTCCACCTTCCCCTCAGGATTCTGCTTCACTGTATAGATCCACTTACAACTCACTGCTTTCTTTCCTGCCGGCAATGTGGTTAGCACCCACGTCTTATTTTTCCTCAGTGCTTCCAACTCTTCTATCATTGCTTTATGCCACTTCGGATCTTGCTTTGCAGCCTTCCAATCCTTTGGGATTGACACAGTTTGAAGAGAGGCAACAAACACTCTATAGGAAGGAGACAAAGCCTCATAAGACACAAAATTTCCAATGTCATGATCATCCAAAAACTCCAGTGGTAAAGCCTTCTCAGCCGCTTCACGTGTCCCCTTTCGCAACGCAATAGGTAGCTCCACTGTGTTAGATGAGCTTGCACCACTGCCTTGCTGCTCCCCCTGCACTGACTGCTCCCCCTGCACTTGTTGCTCCCCCTCCTGCACAAGTGGCTGCCGCCGAGAATATACCAGACGAGTGTCAGATGAGTCATGCACCTGTGGCACTTGTGGCTCTCGCCGAGAGTACACTAGGGGGATCTTCTGCCACCGATCTCGAACAGGGAGCTGGAGATTACCAATCTGAATGGAACCCACGGTTGGTTGGACCCGTACCTGCACATCACCATCAATGAGAGTACCAACCGAAATTGTACCCACAATTGGCTGGACTTGAACCTGCACATCATCATCATCAATGTTAGTGCCCACAGAATCCGCGTGAGTGTGAGATACAGCCTTCTCCCCATCTTGACCATCTTGCACAGAGTGGAAATGGTCAAGCTCTTGAAACAACACACTTAGATCTGTTGGCTCACCATAGAATGGCTCAGACTCCCTGAAGGTTACGTCCATACTGACAAACCTGCGTTTCTCTGAGGGACACCAACATTTATATCCCTGCTGACTAGAAGAATAGCCCAGAAAAATACACTTCACTGCCCGCGGATCAAGTTTTCCAACAGAAGGACGGTGATCTCGAACAAAACAAGTACTGCCAAACAACTTTGGGGGAACAACAAACTTAGTTTCTCCATATACTAGCTCACACGGAGATTTCATGCTTAGTATTCTTGATGGTGTCCTGTTGATCAAGTATGTGGCTGTCATAACTGCTTCACTCCACAAGAATTTGGGCACATTCATCATAAACATCAATGACCGGGCAACCTCAAGAATATGCCGATTTTTCCTTTCTGCCACTCCATTCTGAGGAGGGGTGTCTGGGCATGAAGTTTGATGAAGAATACCGTGATCAGACAAGTAAGCCCCAAATGTGTTGTTCACATACTCTGTCCCATTGTCAGTCCTGATCACCTGCACCTGCACCTGAAACTGATTCTTCACCAAGGCATGGAAATTCTGAAAACAGCTAAACACCTCATCTTTGTGACGCATCAAATAAATCCAAGTCATACGAGAATAGCAATCGATGAATGTAACAAAGTATTTCATTCCATTCATTGATACAACTGGGCTCTTCCATACATCCGAATGAATAAGCATAAAAGGAGATATGCTCCTAAGCCCCTTACTCACATATGAGGCTCGTGTGTGTTTGGCATATTCGCAAGCATCACATGTCAACTTGCCCTTGCCTATCCCACACATAACATCCGGAAAGATTCTACTCATCTTATCAAAAGATATATGGCCCATCCTACAGTGATGGATCATCGCCTCCTTCTCCTTGTCCTCCATGGTCGCAGCACACACCAAGTCCGGCTGCACCTCCTGGTCCATGTACCAGAGCCCCCTACGCCTGGTGCCAGTCCCAACCGTCTGACTCGTCTGTCGCTCCTGAATCACGCACCCGAATTTGTCAAGGATCACACGACAGTCAATTTGATCAATTAGAGCACTGAAAGAGACCAAATTGACAGGAAAAGCCGGCACATGTAAAACTGAGGATAGGGAGATGGTCGGAGTGCACTTGACTGTGCCAACCCCCATGACAGGCTGGTTTGTGCCATCAGCAGTTTGCATAGTGCGCGGGTGAGATGGAGGGTGCTTATTGTAAGACTCAAACATGCAGGATTTACTAGCAACATGCTTAGATGCTCCAGAGTCAAGAACCCACTCTGGAGCACTCTCATTAGAAGCAAGAGATGCCTTTTCCGGATTACCTTCATCAGTGGAGGCCCAGAGAGCAAAGTCTCATAGTTAGCATCATCTGCATCTTTGCCTTTTGACGTCCCAGTGTCTCCTGCCACTGCCATGTGAGCCCTCTGATCTCCTGAGTGTCCTGAGTAACCACCTCTGCCCATAGAAGCCTGACCCCTTGAGGTCCCTGAGTATCCACCTCTGCAAGTTCCCCCTCTGTTGTATCCCCTGCCTCTGCCACGAGTTGGACAGGCCCACTTCCAGTGACCTATCTCCCCACAAAGATGACATTTGTTGGGATCGCTCCACTCCATGCGCTCAGTGACAGCAAATGTCGAAGCCGGCACAGCCTTCATGTCTGCATGCTCAAGAGATAGCCGCACCTCCTCTTGAGACATTGCAGCAATAGCCTCCTCAATAGAGGGCAGAAGAGGTTGGTGCAACAGGGAAGCCCTCCTGCCATGAAAGCAACCTCTAAGACCCTCCAACAGTTTCAGCACACGCCTGCGTGCAATCCACTTGCGCCCTGACTCGATGCAAGCCGCATCATAGAGTTCCAGAGGGTCGCAGTTATCCTGCTCTGCCCACAGAGCCTGCAGCTCTGCCACATATGCCATCACTGACATGTCGTCACCTTGATGCAGCCGACTGATCTTCCCCTCAATCTGAGCAATTAGCATGACATTGCCCTTGCCTGAGTACAAAGTGGACAGAGTCGTCCATATCGCAGCGGATGTGGATAGCCCCTCCACAGAGCGTCCAATGGGGGGCACTACCGAGTTCAACAACCAGCCAATGAGCACAGAGTTTATGACCTTCCATCTCTTTCCCTCCACAGTAGTCTTGTCTCCTGGTTCAGCAACAACATCCAACAAGTGCCCATCAAGCTCCTTCTGTTCCACAGCCAGCAACGCCCTCCGGGACCAGCTCAGATAATTGGTAGTCCCCTCTAACTTCATGTCCATGGGTGACAGTTCGATCTTCTGAGCCACTTCCTGTCGAGGAACGATGGCCCCAGATTTCGACTCCTCGAGGAACTTAGCTAGCTTCTCGAAAGCCTCAGCAAGGCCTGTTGGCTCACTCATCTTCGGAGACAGGCTCTACACACCCAACAACAACAGCAGCAAGCACAGCCGCACACAGTCCTCTGCAGAATCAGCAGCAACAGTCCGCTGCACACATACAGCAAGGCCCTCTGTTCTTTCTCCCCCTCTGCTCACACTCCGCACGCGCAGCAGCAACAATAAGCAGCACCTTCCTCTCTTCAATCCCAGCAGCCAGGACACAACGGCAACGAGCAGAGCCGTGCGGACTCGCTCTCTCCCTCCGCGCGAACGACAGCAGCACGCCTCTCCTGCTCTCCACGTTCGCTGTTCCTCCGGCTCTTCTCCTCGTCCTGCGCCACAGCCGCACGCCTCCACGCGCACAGCCGCCGTTGATTTCCCGCTGGCCCGCGCAGCCGCCGTGCGCTCGCCGCCGTGACGCGCAGCCGCACGCGCGCGCTCGCACACAGCCACGTCCGCCCAGATGCGCCGCCGCCTCCCCACCGGACTCCGCCGCCGGCCGGCGACTAGGCCACCGTCGCCGTCGTCCCCAGCACCTCGCCTGCGTCTGATACCATGTTGTGTCGCAGACTCACCTTGTTTTGGCTGTTTCGTATGTGTGTGTGGCGGCTCTGCTGAGAACGGGAGGACTGGATGCCTCCTTCTAGGTCAGTACCTCCACATGGGCTTGGGCCCTAAGTGACAAGGCTTGATGGGCTTGGGCCCATACCGGTTCAACACTTGCAGCTAAATAAAGTCCATGGTGGAGCACAGCAAAAACAAGCTGGCCTTAAATAATCAAACATAAGTAAGCTAAGCTGAAATAAGTAAATGGTGGTTTTTAAGTAAACATGTTGCTAAAAGAACTGGATCAGAATAGCTGATTCAACCTAGTCAGTAGTCACCTTTGTAAACGCTGCCTGTCTGTGTTTACACCCCCTCAACATTTTACCCATGTCATTTGGTAATAATGCCTTGCCTTTGTAACTTGCAGAGAGAGACTGGAGGATAGTTTCAAGGCTAAAAGAGAGCGTCTAAAGGGTTTCAATCGATATATAAAAGAGTTCCACAAGAGGAAAGAGCGAATTCATCGGGAGAAGCTGGATAGGATCCAGCGGGAGAAAATTAACTTGCTTAAGAACAATGACGTTGAAGGGTATCTTAGGATGGTCCAGGTGAGTCTTATTTGCTTTGTTTCTCATCATGTTCTTCTATATTAGCTTAACCCTTCACACGTCAAAAAAAGAAAAGCTTAACCCTTCATTTTATTTTCTCAATATTTATTGGACGAAGTCACATCTGCTAAGTGTTACTGCTTTGCAGGATGCAAAATCTGACCGTGTTAAGCAACTACTACGAGAGACTGAGAAATATCTACAGAAACTTGGGGCCAAATTACGAGGTGACAGCTCAATGGATGGCCGTTCTTATGTTTCTGGTAAGGGCGTCACTGCAAACGATGTTGAAGACGAGAGCTACCAGCCACAGGTTTTATTATCTCTTTGTTTTAGTCAACGTCTAGGTGCATTTTTGTTGAATATTTACTTAATTTTGTTCTCCTTTCAGAATTATCTTGAGAGCAACGAGAAGTACTATCAGTTGGCCCACAGGTACTACATGGATTAAATAGACTTTCATGCTTCATTTAGTAAATCCTTATCAATGTCTGCCTAGCATAAATTATGTACTACCTAACTTTCTAATCCTCCATCTTATTCATACTTTTTTTTTGAACTTTACCATCTTATTCATACTTCTTTGCCATTGAATTTTCTAATTCTTTTTTTTGAGATTACTGAACTTACTAATTCTGCCTTGTATTCATACATATTTGTTTATTTTTTCTAGTGTGAAGGAGATTGTAAATGACCAGCCTACTTATCTTAATGGTGGGAAATTGCGGGAGTAAGTTGTGCTGCTATTTTCCCTGCTTTTACCTCCTTTTCATTTTAAGTGTATTTTGACATTATTGTTACTGACTTGTGTCCTGCTACAATCTGTTTAACCATCCAGTACATATTTCCTTGATCTATTACTTGCTGTATTACAGGTACCAGATGAACGGTTTGCGTTGGCTGGTTTCATTGTACAATAATAATTTGAATGGAATTTTAGCTGACGAGATGGGGCTTGGTAAAACAGTTCAAGTAAGATCCAGTACAACGCCATCTCAACATTTATTGTTCGGTTTGTATGTTATCTGATCTAAGCAAGTGTCTGAATTCTGCTTACACTGCCCTTGCTACTTTCTCAGGTAATCTCTTTGTTGTGCTACCTTATGGAAACAAAAAATGACCGGGGCCCATTTCTTGTGGTTGTACCATCCTCTGTTCTTTCTGGATGGGTATCTGAACTCAACTTCTGGGCACCTAGTATAAATAAAATTGCTTATTTTGGTCCTCCAGAAGAAAGGCGCAGACTGTTCAAGTAAATTCTGAATTTATAGTTCGATACTTTGTCACAGTTCATGTGAACATTTTATTAACCAAGCTAATTTTTTCAGAGAGATGATTGTTCAACAGAAGTTCAATGTTCTTTTGACAACATATGAGTACTTGATGAACAAACATGATAGGCCAAAACTAAGCAAAATACAGTGGCACTATATAATAATCGATGAAGGGCACCGCATAAAGAATGCGTCTTGTAAGCTCAATGCTGATCTGAAGCTTTATCGGAGTTCTCATCGGCTATTGTTGACAGGAACACCTCTGCAGGTTCTAAAGCTTGCACTTATACTTTCACACTTGATCCTGTATTTGTTGCTTTTCAATGAATGTTCTTTTCAAGGAATGTATGAACGGCTTGCTCATATATTTATTTAATGGTCTTGGGTCTCTGTATGAAGTATTCTATTATGCATATATGTCAAGTTGCTAACTTCTTGTAACTTCTTCTTGAAGAATAATCTTGAGGAGCTGTGGGCACTTTTGAACTTTCTGTTGCCCAATATATTTAACTCATCCGAAGATTTCTCTCAGTGGTTTAACAAACCATTTGAAAGCAATGGTGATAACTCAGCTGATGAGGTAATGCTGCCGTTTTTCATGATACAACATTGTTTTCTTGGAAGGAAACTGTGTTTGACTCCAATCATCTTCTTTCTTAAAAGGCCTTACTTTCAGAGGAGGAAAACTTGCTGATCATAAACCGTCTTCACCAAGTTCTTCGGCCCTTTGTACTCCGAAGACTTAAGCATAAGGTATTGATTTTATTTGCTATCTTAATGCTTGTGTTGAAATCACTGGCACTGTAGGAATTCACCATGCAATTTATTTGAAATTCCAAGTTCCAACAGGAGATCTATGCTATGCTTAGCTATTCAACCTCATTATCTCAAACTGAGGGAGTTCCAGCCTTCCAGAATTGCATCCAGTGATCACATTGGCAGAACCCTTGCTTCTAACCGAAACCTAGTAATAGTAGGGAGACAGATAAGAAAATAATTGCTTGATGTCTTTATTGATGTGAGGGCCTAGCCTTATATAGCTGGCTACATAGATATATGGAAATAAAGTAACAATCTTGGAAGCTTATCTAGTTATTTAAAAGAAATCTAATAACCAGTAACCAACTAGAGATGAAATCTGTTACGTATTTGCTTAAGGCAGACCAGGGGGTTAGACTTTAGGCGTTGGCTGTATGCCTAACCCCACTTGTCACACATTATAAGCTCATATTATTTGAGCAGTACACATGTTCCTTAAATATGTGTGACCTATCAGGAGTTACTCACAGCATGTAATTCGGCTTTCAATATGTCAGCTGATTCAGTAGACATTGCTTGATGTTCCTTACTTCTTTTTCCATTTGAAGTCTTTATATGTTGCATTTGTTGGGATGATTCATGTTTTTGTATTGTACGAATGCTGAGCTGGGCATTGCAGTGGTGAAGAGCTAAATATTGTCCATAACTAGGTTCAATAGCACAACGCAACACAATATAGCAACGTCAAACTGGTTCTTGTTAGCTTTGTTGCTCTACATGATCTGTAATTTAAAAATTCCATGGACAAGATTTCTCTATGTGCTTGTACACATCCATCTAGCTGCCTGAATGCCAAAAAATGTTGCTTATTCTGTTTCTCAATATATGCTACTTTGGCATACCAGTACAAGCACGGTCACACTTTTCAAGTTTGACCACCAACATATTAAAAACATCTAGATTTTCACATCAGAAAAACACTAGTAGCTCTTCCACTAGAGTTGCTCTACAAGTTTTTTTGAAAACTAGTTGCTCTACAAGTTGTAGATGCTTTTATGAATGTGGATTTTCTCAACTAGTTGCCGCTGCACCCTACTCTAGCATCCATCGCGAAAAGTTCTAAAAAGACGGGAATTTTGTAGATGTACAGTTTGCTATAATATGCGCAGCTGATAAATGGCCATTTGTGTATTGTGCGAAAAATTAAGAGATGAGTGTCTAGTATAGCAACTATATGTGCACACATGGTCACACTCACTCTTAAAGCATATGTGCGAGCATTTTGTATATCTATGACTTTTTTTCGCTTTTTGATAAAGAATTACGTGCTTTCCATCTTCACATTCTTGTGAAATGCATAAGATATAATTTTGCCAACTACTATACAAACATATAATCATTAAGACCATGAATAGGAAAGCATCTTTCATTTATAAACGGTGAGTGCTCCATATTTCTTAGTTTATGATTACTAGTAAAAGGTACTGATTCTGTTCCTAAATGTAAGACGTTTTTAGAAGTGCAAAAACGTCTTACATTTATGAACAGAGGGTAGATTATACGATTTGAACAGAAATCATGGTATTTGGCAATGTTCAAAAAATCATTAACTGGTAGCTGCTTGGTCGGCTGGCGATAAGGGATTTATAGGTGAATCGGCCAGTTAACGGCAAATATACCAGTTAATTCGCCTATAAGTCAATTAATCGGCTACTCGGTGACCCACTGAGTAGGGATTAATTGGCCAGTTAACTGATTTATCGGCCGATATTCTGACAATACTTAATTATGATAATTTTCGATCATGTGGTGTAGACGTGCAAATTTGTTTTTTAGAGGTTGGTGAACCAATCTTGCAACCGGTTCATTGATTTTTAAAATTTAATATTTGAAGCAAATTTGTTACGCCAAAAGTCAAAATTTTGAATATGAAAACTGAATTTTTTTTGTGATAAATTTTCACAAAAGAATAACCGAAAGTATTGAAATTATGCCTGATAGTTCCAAATAGTCAAGAAAACTCGATCAAACTACATATTAATTGGTTCTTATGCTAATGACCAGCTGAAAAATTGGTTTTGGCAGGAGCACTGTTGATGGTGTGTAAATCAAGTTCAAAACTGCTGTTTATAAGTAGAGATTATGATTACTTTAAGTTGCAACTTAGTTAAAAAAGCAACTCATATGTCCATGCCCCCTTTTCTCTTGGTTTTGAATTGATTTTTGTTTAGACTTTAGAACCGTTGATGTCGAATAAATTTGAAAGAAGCACCAATCATTGGAGCTCCAACCATTTGTACTTCTTTGAAACTTATTCGACATCAACGGTTCTAAAGTCTAAACAAAAAACTACTATTGTGATGCTGTGTGGGAAACTAGCTCGTCAGGTTGGGGATTTGATATTGTTTCCCAATTGTTTCTCATCTTTGTTTGTATCTAGACCATCTGGATGGTGCAATAGTTTCAATTGTGTTTTACTGTCTTCAGGTTGAAAGTGAATTGCCAGGGAAGATTGAAAGACTTGTAAGATGCGAGCCATCAGCTTATCAGAAACTTCTGATGACAAGGGTGGAAGACAACCTTGGTGGAATTGGAGCAGTTAAGGTGCGTAGTGTGTGACTGTTCGAGTTGTTTATTTTAATGTTTCACTTGTCAGATATTTCACAGGTTCTTATTTGTAATATGTGTCTTAAAATTTTTAGGTTCGCTCGGTGCACAATTCTGTCATGGAATTGAGGAACATATGCAACCATCCATACCTTAGCCAGCTTCATGTTGAGGAGGTAGAGCATGATTCTGCCTTGTCGCCACATTCTGGCTATTTTTGTTTCCTCTTGGGCATCACCAGCCATATGGATTGTCTATGCAGATTGAGGGTCATCTACCTAGGCACTACCTGCCATCTATTGTGAGGCTGTGTGGGAAACTTGAGATGTTGGACAGATTGCTACCCAAACTCAAAGCTACTGGCCATAGGGTAAGTGGATTTTACTGGTAGCGTGGTAGGTTTGTAAAGATCTCCTACTCGTATGTCGCATGAATTGTATTTTCTTGAACAAGTCTCACATCAAACTTGCATTATCTGAGTTGAAGTTGTCGTTCGTTCCTTGTTCCTTCCTTGGCATGCAGGTTCTACTTTTTTCTACAATGACAAGATTGCTTGATGTGATGGAGGATTATCTGGTATGGAAAAAGTATCAGTACCTTCGGTTAGATGGACACACTTCTGGGCATGAGAGAGGAGCACTTATTGATAGATTTAATGATCCTGATTCTCCAGCTTTCATTTTTCTGCTAAGGTAAAATATTGGTTCAGTATATTGTGGTGTAGGAGGCATTATATAAATAGAACATAGTGAACTCATGAATCCTTATCGGCCAATTTAATTAATTAATATTTGATATCTAAGGCCTACTTCACCCCTGTTTTCTGTAGTATCCGAGCAGGAGGCGTTGGTGTCAATCTTCAAGCAGCTGATACTGTCATCATATTTGATACTGATTGGAATCCTCAGGTAGCTAAAGTTCCTTCAGTGTTGTCACTCTATGTTGTAAGATTTGTTTTACATAAATATATCTTTTCCTTGATTATTTCAGGTTGACTTGCAAGCACAGGCTAGAGCCCACAGAATTGGTCAAAAGAAGGAGGTTCTTGTTTTACGTTTAGAAACTGTAAGTGCACACTGACAGTTCGCTTATCACCAGGAGTAAATATGTAGAAACTGAAATGAACAAGGAACATTTGTTTGCTAACAAGGAGATGGTAGTTAATAAATAGAGCAAGTCGCCAGTTGAGTCCTTTGTGTTGCATAGGGTTTGTTTGAGCATCTTAGATCAATAGTTAGATACGTGACTTATGTGGTATTCTAAATGAAGAACTGGTCCAGATTTACTCAATACCACTCCACCATGGGGATGGGCCCCCATGCATAAACAGCACCCTGCTTGCACTTTCTTCCTCACTTCATGTAAAAGGGTTAATTCGGAGGTGCAATGTTTTGACTCATGACTCATCATGCATTATATGCTACTATGCCCACACTAGAATCTGGATTCCAATACTGCTTGGGTTTTCCTCTCTTTGTGCCAATTTGTGGCTGTTGTGTTGCTGCGCTGCCTTGGAACCTAGCTATAGGGATCTTTACTGTTTTCTTGTATATTTTGGTGATATAACTCCAAAAGAAGTTACTTTCAACTGCTCCCTCCGAGAATTCGCTTCTGAATATCTTTCCATGGAGAATATCACGAGTGTAGTTATTGCTGTGTTTCCAGTCTCTGTTTTACTTAAATGCTTTGTATCTGTCAATTAGTAGGGGTACGCATGGTCATTTCTCATTAACTCTCTCAGATTTAGTGCTCTCTTTGTCCGTTCGCTTGATGAAGTAACTATCCATATGTGGAAAAAGGTACTGCACTAGGTACCAGATCGTGACTGCTCTCTACGGAGCCTTTGTCTTCTTGGCTGTTTATTTCTCTAAGCTTGGACAGAACCCACTAGCGTTTTGTGACACTGCCAATATGATAGGAATAAATGCTGCCTGTTATGCTCTAACCAGAACCAATGCATTCTATTACTTCAACTGAAAATTTCAATACGCCTGTTCCTGACTTGGATGTACCTTGTTGAATTTAAGGTCCGAACTGTAGAAGAGCAAGTCAGGGCTTCGGCAGAACATAAATTAGGCGTTGCTAATCAGAGTATAACTGCTGGATTTTTCGACAACAACACAAGGTCAATTCTTCTACTCGGTTAAGATTTTAGCTTTTCTAGCTCTCTTTTTTCCTTTCCTTCATGCTAGATGGTAACAATTGCAGTGCTGAAGATCGGAGGGAGTATCTTGAGTCACTTCTACGTGAGTGTAAAAAGGAAGAATCAGCTCCAGTGTTAGATGATGATGCTCTGAATAATATTCTTGCCCGCAGGTAAGACTGAGTTTGCTGTTAGTATTATTTAAGCATTGTTTTAACAATCTCTGTCACTCCTGGTACTTTATCTAATTACATGACATATCACATTTCTCTCCTTGCAGCGAAGATGAGATCGACATATTTGAATCTATTGACAAGCAAAGACTAGATGATGAAATGGTATACTAAATTCCTTTACTTTGTACATGTTTATTTCTGCTAATATTTTGTGCATCCCAATTTGATTCTTGTACCCCTTGTAGGCTGTATGGCTAAAGGTTGTTCAGGATGGTTCAGTTAGTGGGCTAGACCCCTCAGTATTGCCACCCCGCCTTGTGTCTGATGATGATCTGAAGCCCTTCTGTCATGCTATGAAGATTTACGAGTCTTCAAATGTAAAAAATGTGAAGGTAAATGTGAGGAAGAAGGGCGAGCTTGGCGGCCTTGATACAAAGCATTACGGAAGGGGAAAACGTGCTCGTGAGGTCAGTTGCATTATCATCTTCTGTATGTCTCTCTATTATTGGTTGAAGTATTTGTTTGCTAATTTCATTATATATCCTTTGTAGGTCCGGTCTTATGAGGATCAATGGACCGAAGAAGAATTTGAAAAACTTTGTCAGGCTGAATCTCCTGACTCACCTCAACCTGGTGGTGTATTGAAGGATATAGATATCTCTAAAGAGAGTAAGTTGGAGGTACCTGCAGAAAGTTCAATAGACCCAAAAGAAAGTTCAATAGATCCAGTCGAAGCCAAAACGGTGCCAGTCCTGGCTGTTCCAGACTCCTCACCACCAGTCCCGTCTGTTCCAGACTCCTCACCAGCAAAGCGGCGAAGAGGTAGACCTAGAAGGTCAGACGTTTCAGTATCTCCTGTTATGTCCCCAGCAAAAGCTGTCCAACAAGAGGCAGGAACTACACTTGGCAGTTCTGCACCAGCAAGTACCATCGATTCTGCAGCACCAACTGCTACCATCCATTCTACTGGTCCAGATGTTACCACCCATTCTGCTGCACCAGTTGCTGCCATCAAACCAGATATTGGTGCAGAAGTTAAGGCTACTGCTTTTGTTGCTGCTGTACCAACTGCTACCATGAAACCCGAGATTGGTACTGAAGTTACGGACCATGTTGTTTTGGAAGGGTCTATAGCAAAGGAAGTTGGTCCGGCGGTAGAGAGCGGTCATGACCCAGTAGCTGCCAGTGCAGCCCCTCATCCACCAGCTCCTGCTACATCTAGAGGCAGAAAGACCCAAACAGTTGAAACCCCTCGCAGACGAGGCCGAAAACCAAAATCTCTTTCCTCATCTAGTGCTGGTGATGTTAATATAAACCCTGTGGTTGCAATTGGTAGTGGACCTGCTTCTGTGGGTTCTCCATATCCTCAAGGGGATATGCCTGCAAGTCTCATGTCAAGATTTCAGAAGGATTTGGTTACAGGTAGGCCTGTTACGTCATTGCCAGAGGCAGTTAAGGGCATCTCCGCCCCTGAAGGTACGACACCTGTTGCCGAAGATAAACACACTGGAACTGCAATAAGCTCGGACAATGCCAGCTTACTAATGCCAAAGATCATTCACAACGAAAATGTTGGATTTGTTCAAGTGAGCTCTGAGCAAGTTTTTTCTGCATCAGTACCTACTTTAACTGCCGTCTCAGGTGGAATATTGAAAGCATCACATATTCTCTTGGCAGATAAGCCTGCCGAGAAGCAAAGTGCTTCACGCCGTCGCAGAAAGAAAGCGCCTGGTGGTGAGGATACTGGAGTAAGCACTAGGCAAAGAGCAGCTATGAAGAAATCTGATGGTATTCCTGGTACCACTGACAATGTTGGTGCGGACACGAGCACAGCTGAGAAGCTAGGAGCAGTGAATGTAAAAGATGGCAGTTCACTTCAAGATACTCCCAAGGAATTACCAAATATAAACTCTCCTCCATATGACAAGTCTGGGTATGACTCTCAACCAAGAACACCTATAGCAGTTCCCATTAGTGAAGCTGCACTTCCTAGTGGTTCCGGTAATGCCCATGTTGCTTATTCTGATATAACTCCTAGGATACCTACCAATCCTGATGTTCAAGATAAACCAGTAAATCTGCACATAGGAGCACCTCTAGCGGCAGCCACACAACCTGAAGTGCCATGTAAGACAGGGAATGACCATGTTGCAGTGTGTTCTGTGGTCACTACCACACATTCTGAAACGGTTACTGAAAAACCATTGCTAAATCCTGTTAGTGAAGTAGCAAATGTCCAGGTCGAAGCACCTAGTTCTTCACTTCATAATTCAGGTAAGAACATCAGTACAGTGCCTTCAGAGGTCAATAGTGTCGCTCCCAGTAAGGCATCAGGTAGGAGGAGGAAAGGTCCTGCCTCTGAACCACGCACCAGAAGTAAAGCCGCAACAGCTGCATGTGAACGTCGTGCTCGACTAGCTGGACCAAAGCAGACAGGTGATGCGAGAAAATTAGAAATATTGGCAAGCCCAAGCACGGCGGTTTGTGTTTCTTCAGTTGAGCAACAGGAAACCGCCCTGGCAGAGCCTCTCACCGCTTCTGTCTGCGAACCGCAGAAGAATGCTGAGAGTCATGTACGTGGTGGAATGTCTACTCCGACGGGGATACTAGATGCCCCAAAGCAAATTGCTACCCAGTCAATTACAGCATGTACTGAAGAAACAAATAACAGTCTAAGCACCCAGACTCCTGCACTTCCCATATCCAGAGAAAGTATTCTTTCCATGGGTGACAAGCAAGGTTCTCTCTCTCTCTCTCTCTGCTGTTATTATTCATTGTTTGGTAGTAACAATGGCTCATGCTGATGCCCATGATGCCTTTTTTCAGGTGTTGGAGTTGATACCATACATGGACAAACAAAGATGGTTTTGGCTGCAGAACTGACATCTGCAAATGATGAACATAAGCTGCATGAAGTACATGATAAGACTGCTGATGGTAATATACTCCAACACAGTGCGGCAAATGACACACTCCAGGATAAAACTGATAGCATTGCTGGTTTGGACCTAGCCTCTCGTCATAGAATTGGTGATTTGGAAATGGAGAAGGGTGATTCTAAAACAGTGATGTTACCAGACTGCCAAACCCCTTTTGATGCCTCAGTTAAGGATATTAACGATACTCTTGCCCCCACAGAAGCTGATGTCAGTGATCTGCAAAGTGAGGCTGCTGCTATTGATGTGACTAGTCCTAAGCAAGATACTATGGTAGTTGAAGCACTTTACACTAATCCTGGAGGTTCTGCTAGTCATCTGCCTGCTGCTTTACAATCAACGGACTCAAACCAGCATGCAGAACGGAAAGGAAGTTCAGATAACAGTGGCTCTAAAATTTTTGCATCTGGGAAGAAAACAGAGGAAATGGAAGGAACTTTGGATAAGAATACGGATCACAATCTTATTCAGGCAAATGCCAATATAGCTTTAGGAAGATATTCTCCTTCAGAGGACAAAAGAGAGGACAGTTGTGCCCATGTAGTTGATGGTGGGCTGTTGGGAAGCAAACAAACTCTTCCTGAAGTCGTTTCTGCTGTAAACACTGATGGCTCTGAGGAAGCACTCAATGCTTCGTCTACCCACTCGAATAAAGATGCCACCTTGGTTTGTGAAGTAACAAAGGATCCTGAGAGTCATGTATCAGTGTCTGTACTGGCCTCTGCTGCTATGAACGCTGGTGATGACTCTGAGGAAGTTCACAATGTTCCATCCACCCATTCTGATAGAGGGGGCAGCATGGTAGAAGTTGACGCGTCTAGAGATGATGCTACCTCTATTTGCGAAGTACGCAAGGATCCTGAGAGTAATGTATCTGGTGAGTTGTCGATGCCAGTACGGTTAGCGGAGCTTGAGTTAGAACTGCCAAACCAATCCAAATCTTCTAGCCAGTCTAGCGCAGTAAATGCTGATGAGACAAAGGCCAGTATCAACATTCAGACTACTTCATTGGTAGAATCAGGAGAACAAAAATCACCCAGAAATGGTGCACATGGTACTCCCTATCTCTATCCCCTCTTTCCCCCTCTCTCTCCCACCAACCATGATCCTGTACACATTCCCTGGTGTATGCTGATTGTTATTCTTATCCAGCTAGTGTATCTTTTTTATGTTTTGCCAGAGTTGAAAGAAGGGATGGAGTTGGCTGGGCCTAAGATTGAGTGCACCATACAAATGCCGAGTCCCGATGATAAGAGTATGCTCTGTTATTACTTTCTGTTGTAGTAGAGACGGGCCAGGGGGCTCATGCACATCTGCACCTTTTCAGGTTCTGAGGCTCATAGTTTGGCACAACGGGAGATGGTTTCGGGTGCAGAACAAGCATCTATGAAAGGTATAGTCAGGTTTTAAATTTCTGAATTAATTAACGCATGGTCAATAGTTACTCATGGATAGTGTATCTAACATATGTACAGATGATAAAGAAAACAAGATGGTTGATGTTACATTTTCGTCTGGTGGGGAACAAGAAACACAGCGAGCTGATGTAGACTTGCCCACATGTCCAACATATGCAGATTGTGAGGGTGAAAAGGACGATTCCCCTAAAACTATTTTGGCAGGCAGCCAATCTTTTTGTGAAGCCTCAGATAAGGACGTTGCCCCAGTGAGAGATGATCACACTGATCCGCAAAGTGAAGTTATTGTTGTTGATATGAATGATGCCAACCAAGACTCTGCTGAAGCGGAAGCTATGCAGATTGATAGTGTCTCCAAAGGATCTTCAAGTGATTTGCCTGCTGCTTTACGATCGACCGATTCAAATCAGCTGGCAGAACAAGTATCTCCTTGTCCGAAAGAACATGAGAAATTGGAAGAAACTTCTGGTGAAATTGGTGGTGGCAATTCCAATCGTAGTCGGACTGATGGTGATTCTCATATTATGAATCTAGTTGGTTATTCGGAAGACTCAGATGAGGACGATTCTATCCAGGTAGCTGATGTTGGTGATGTGGGAAGTAAAGAAACCACTCATTATGACATCTCAGCTGTCGCTAGAGGAGCAGAACCAGGAGATGGACCCTGCACAGAGCCTACTTGTGAAACTGCTGTTCATGTGCACGAATGCAATGCGGACGTTGCTATTTCTGAGGATGGTCATGGCACAACGGCCCTTGGCAGCGTCCAAGTGTCTACGACAGAACTAAAGGATTTGGAGAGTGGAAGATGTCTAGAACATGGAATAGGTACTTCTTTATCTGCTTGCTTTATTCATCAAAGCCCACCGAACAAAGAACTTAGTTATGCTATTTCAGTAATTCCTGACCCTGTTGATCATGATGGCACAGGAACCCCTGTGGCTCTTCAGGAGGGAACTGCTGTCGCTACAGAACCAGAAGCAAAGAAAGAGGTCGACGAACCTACTCAAAATGAAGATGTTGAGCTGGCTGCCATAAAGCCAGAGGCGGTGGAGCATGCTGGTACAGAGGCCGATCCAAGTAAAGAAGCATCTATACCTCCTCAAGAGGAAACCACTGCTGTAGCCTTGGTTACAGGACCGGAACAAAATGAAGAAGCAGATGCACCTACTCAAGTCGAACCAGTTGCTATAGTGCCAGATTCCATGGAGCATGCTAGTACCGAAGTTGATCAAAGTATAGAAACATCTGTGCGTCTCCCAGAAAAAACTTCTGTTATACCTGGTACGGAACCAGAAGAGAAGAAAGTAGAGGCATCCTCCCAAGAGGATAATGTTGAAGCAGTTGCTGCAGAGCCAGAACCTGCTGGATCCCAGGAAAATGCAGAAGTTTCTACCAAGCCTAGTCCTATGGAGATAGAGTCGGTTCAGGAAACAGCTATGCTGGGAGAAGCTGAAACCAGGCAGCAACTGCCACTTCCGTCTGCCGAGGGCGTGGTAGCCGAGGCTAGTGAACCTCCAGAGGTGACTGCTATGAAGGAACCAGAGTTGCTGAGCACTGAACCAGCACCCGATGGTGAAAATGCTAAGCTTGGAGAAGCCAAAGCTGAACAGCTGTTGCAGCAACCTTCATCCTGCGAGGCTATGGCAGCAGTCACAGGAGAGCTTCCTAGCGCAGCGGGAGCGAAAACGGATGGAACTTCAGACGTGGTGGCTGATGAGTCTCCTGCTGTCGTGGGAGAGGAGGTGCTCAACACTGAAACTGCACCTGATGGTAAAAATCCAAGGCCGAGCGAGGCTGATACGGCGCAGTCGCCACCTTTGCCTGAAGAGGGCAAGGCCGTTGCAGCTACCGAGCCTGCCAACCTTGAGGAGGCGGAGGCTACTGATGGGAAGTAGTTAGCGTGCAAAAATGGAAGCAGATGTTGCGTTGAAGAACCTCTGCCGTTAGATCAGACAGAGCATGTTTGGGCTGATGAAACTGAGAAGTACCTTAGACTTTATGCAAGTGTTGTATGTAGAACATAATTAAGAAACCTGTTGTATTCAGAGGAGTTGTTGGTACATAAGTTATAACTACCTAGTCCCTTTGCAATGCTAGTAGTACCTTGTTGCACCTGATGCAGTTGGTTGAGATCCTCTACGGCGGGTAGTGCCGATGACACGTGGGGTCTGGACCCTGATGCAGCAATTGCAGTGCCAGAACGGTGTGTTTTTACGCTGTTTTGCCTGCCATCAGCTGTTGAAAGGTCAGCCTGAACGCCATCGAGACCTATGCAATGCAAGGTGCTCGACGACGATAGTTCTGTAGCCGCACTTTGTTTTCTGGACTCGGATCCAGCGCGAACGTTCGTGCAGCAAGACGTTGGTTGATCCGGCGCGCTGCGCGCAGCTCATCGGGTTGCTAACTCCATCCAACCCCTTGCCGGATTAGACGGAAACTAGCGCAGAAGAAGCGCGCCTGTCACCGTTTCCGTCCGTATTTTGCCGAAATAAACAAGAAAATAATATGTATCACGTGATAAAATAAAATAAAGAGAACACGAGTTCCATCTCTACCCCATGATATGTGTAAGCACGGAACCAACATTAAACGATTTAACAAATTAAGTAAACCGGCTTGTCTATTAATATTTTTTTGTATGTTGTTTCGGTTTATTCAGATGATTACAATTCGACTACTATTTTGGTTTATGGTTTGCATAAATTAAAGTTTTTGGTTTATCTGGAGTTTATCACGAGTAGGCTATAAAGTGAAACATTATTAACAATGCATATCCAAGTAGCGAGCAACAAAACAATTCATGCACTAGAGTCAATAATCTAGTTCAGATCGCCATGTGATTTAACATAAATAGTTCACATCTTTATGTGATTAACATCCATAGTTCACATCGTCATGTGACCAACACCCAAAGGATTTACTGAAGTCAATAATCTAGTTCACATCGCTATGTGATTAACACCCAAAAAGTATTTAGGTGTAATCATGTTTTGCTTGTGAGAGAAATTTAGTCAACGGGTCTGCCATATTGAGAACCGTATGTATTTTGCAAATTTCTATGTCTACAATACTTTGCACGGAGCTACTCTAGCTAATTGCTCCCACTTTCAATATGTATCCAGATTGAGACATTGAGACATCTGGATTAGTGTCAAAGCTTGCATCGATGTAACCCTTTACGACAAACTCTTTGTCACCTCCATAACCGAGAAACATTTCCTTCCTCTTAGGTAACTAAGAATAATTTTGACCGCTGTCCAATGATCTATTCCTGGATCACTATTGTACCCCTTTGGCAAACTCATGGTAAGGTACACAATATGTCTGGTACATAACATGGCATACTTTATAGAACCTATGGCTGAGGCATAGAGAATGACTTTCATTCTCTCTCTATCTTCTGCCGTGGTCGGGTTTGAGTCTTACTCAACTTCACACCTTGCAACATAGGTAAGAACCATTTCTTTAACTGATTCATTTTGAACTTCTTCAAAAATCTTGTCAAAAGGTATGTGCTTTTGAAAGCCCTATTAAGCGTCTCGATCTATCTCTATAGATCCTGATGCCCCAAATATAAGTAGCTTCACCGACGTCTTTTATTGAAAAACTCTTATTCAAGTATCCTTTTATGCTATCCAGAAATTCTACATCATTTCCAATCAACAATATGTCATCCACATATAATATTAGAAATGCTACAAAGCTCTCACTCACTTTCTTGTAAATACATGCTTCTCCAAAAGTCTGTATAAAACCATATGCCTTGATCACCTCATCAAAGCATATATTCCAACTCCGAGATGCTTGCACCAGTCCATAAATGGACGCTAGAGCTTGCACACTTTGTTAGCACCTTTAGGATCGACAAAACCTTTTGGTTGCATCATATACAACTCTTCTTTTAAAAATCCATTAAGGAATGCAGTTTTGACGTCCATTTGCCAGATTTCATAATCATAAAATGTGGCAATTACTAACATGATTCGGAAAGACTTAAGCATAGCTACGGGTGAGAAGGTCTCATCGTAGTCAACATCTTGAACTTGTCGAAAACCTTTCGCAACAAGTCGAGCTTTATAGACAGTAACATTACCATCAGCGTCAGTCTTCTTCTTGAAGATCCCTTTATTCTCTATGGCTTGCCGATCATCGGGCAAGTTAATCAAAGTCCATACTTTGTTCTCATACATGGATCCTATCTCAGATTTCATGGCCTCAAGCCATTTTGTGGAATCTGGGCTCATCATCGCTTCCTCATAGCTCGTAGGTTCATCATGGTCTAGTAACATGATCTCCAGAATAGGATTACCTTACCACTCTAGTGTGAAATGTGCTCTGGTTGACCTACGAGGTTCGGTAGTAACTTGATCCGAAGTTTCATGATCATTATCATTAGCTTCCTCTCTAGTTGGTGTAGGCATCACTGGAACTGATTTCTGTGATGAGGTACTTTCCAACTCAAGAGAAGGTACAATTACCTCATCAAGTTCTACTTTCCTCCCACTCACTTCTTTTGAGAGAAACTCCTTCTCTAAAAAGGATCCATTCTTAGCAACAAAGATCTTGCCTTCGGATCTGTGATAGAAGGTGTACCCAACAGTTTCTTTCCGGTATCCTATGAAGACGCACTTCTTTGATTTGGATTCGAGCTTATAAGGCTGAAGTTTTTTCACATAAGCATCGCAACCCCAAACTTTAAGAAATGATAGCTTAGGTTTCTTGCCAAACCATAGTTCATACGGTGTTGTCTCAACGGATTTAGATGGTGCCCTATTTAAAGTGAATGCAGCTGTCTCTAATGCATCACCCCAAAACGATAGTGGTATATCAATAAGAGACATCATAGATTGCATCATATCTAATAAAGTACGGTTACGACGTTCGGACACACCATTACGCTGTGGTGTTCCAGATGGCGTGAGTTGTGAAACTATTCCACATTGTTTTAAATGAAGGCCAAACTCATAACTCAAATATTCACCTCTGCGATCAGATCGTAGAAACTTTATTTTCTTATTACGATGATTCTCCACTTCACTCTGAAATTCCTTGAACATTTCAAATGTTTCAGACTTGTGTTTCATTAAGTAGATATACCCATATATGCTCAAATCATTTGTGAAGGTCAGAAAATAATGATACCCACAGCGAGCCTCAACACTCATCGGACCGCATACATCGGTATGTATTATTTCCAATAAGTCATTGACTCGCTCCATTGTTCCGGAGAATGGAGTTTTAGTCATCTTGCCCATGAGGCATGGTTCGCAACTATCAAAATGATTCATAATCAAGTGATTCCAAAAGCCCATCTGCATGGTGTTCCTTCATGCGCTTTATACCAATATGACCTAAATGACAGTGCTACAAATATGTTGCACTGTCATTACCAACTTTGCATCTTTTGCCATCAATATTATGAATATGTGTATCACTATGATCGAGATTCAATAAACCATTTACATTGGGTGTATGACCATAGAAGGTTTTATTCATGTAAACAGAACAACAATTATTCTCTGACTTAAATGAATAACCGTATCGCAATAAACATGATCCAATCATATTCATGCTAAACGAAAACACCAAATAACATTTATTTAGGTTCAACACTAATCCCGAAGGTAGAGGCAGTGTGCGATGGTGATCTTATCAACCTTGGAATCACTTCCAACACACATCGTCACCTCGCCCTTAACTAGTCTCTGTCCATTCTGTAACTCCAGTTTCGAGTTACTAATCTTAGCAATTGAACCGGTATCAAATACCCCGGGGTTACTATGAACACTAGTAAAATACACATCAATAACATGTATATCAAATATACCTTTGTTCACTTTGCCATCCTTCTTATCCTCCAAATACTTGGGGTAGTTCCGCTTCCAGTGACTATTCCCTTTGCAGTAGAAGCACTCAGTTTCAGGCTTAGGTCTAGCTTTGGGCTTCTTCACGGGAGTGGCAAATTGCTTGCCATTCTTCTTGAAGTTCCCTCTCTTTCCCTTGCCTTTTTATTGAAACTAGTGGTTTTTTAACCATCAACACTTGATGCTCTTTCTTGATTTCTGCCTTCGCCGATTTCATCATCGCGAAGAGCTTGGGAATCGTTTTTGTCATCCCTTGCATATTATAGTTCATCATGAAGTTTTAGTAGCTTGGTGATAGTGACTAGAGAACTCTGTCAATCACTATCTTATCAGCAAGATTAACTCCCACTTGATTCAAGCAATTGTAGTACCCAGACATTCTGAGTACATGCTCACTGGCTGAGCTATTCTCCTCCATCTTGTAGGAAAAGTACTTGTCAGATGTTTCATACCTCTCGACACGAGCATGAATCTGAAATACCAATTTTCAGCTCTTGGAACATATCATATGCTCCATGGCATTCAAAACACTTTTGAAGTCCCGGTTCTAAGCCGTAAAGCATGGCGCACTAAACTATCAAGTAGTCATCATACTGAGCTTGTCAAATGTTCATAACATTTGCATATGCCCCTGCAATAGGTCTGTCACCTAGCGGTGCATCAAGGACATAATTCTTCTGTGCAGCAAATGAGGATAACCCTCAGATTACAGACCCAGTCCGCATCATTATTGCTACTATCATTTTTCAACTTAGTTTTCTCTACGAACATATCAAAAATAAAACAGGGGAGCTATACACGAGCTATTGATCTACAACATAGATATGCAAAAACTATCAGTACTAAGTTCATGATAAATTAAGTTAAATTAATCATATTACTTAAGAACTCCCACTTAGAGTAGTTTTCAATGGTGAACATCTCTATGTTGATCATATCTACTATATGATTCACGTTCGACCTTTCGGTCTCCAGTGTTCCGAGGCCATGTCTGTACATGCCAGGCTCGTCAAGTTTAACCCGAGTATTATGCATGTGCAAACTGTCTTGCACCCGTTGTATTGGAACGTAAAGTCTATCACACCCGATCATCACGTGGTGTCTCAACACGACGAACTGTCGCAACGCTGCATACTCACGGAGAACACCTATACCTTGAAATTTTAGTAAGGGATCATCTTATAATGCTATCGCTGTACTAAGCAAAATAAGATGCATAAAAGATAAACATCACATGCAATCAAAATATGTGACATGATATGGCCATCATCATCTTGTGCCTTTGATCTCCATCTCCAAAGCACCGTCATGATCTCCATCATCACCGGCTTGACACCTTGATCTCCGTCATAGTGTCGTGGTCGTCTCGCCAACTATTGCTTCTACAACTATCGCTAACGCATAGTGATAAAGTAAAGCAATTACATGGCATTTGCATTTCATACAATAAAAAGACAACCATAAGGCTCCTGCCGGTTGCCAGTGACTTTTACAAAACATGAACATCTCATACAATAACGTATATCACATCATGTCTTGACCATATCACATCACAACATGCCCTGCAAAAACAAGTTAGACATCCTCTACTTTGTTGTTGCAAGTTTTACGTGGATGCTACGGGCTTCCAGCAAGAACCGTTCTTACCTACGCATCAAAAACCACAACCGTGATTTATCAAGTTTGCTGTTTTAACCTTCAACAAGGACCGACCGTAGTCAAATTCGATTCAACTAAAGTTGGAGAAACAGACACCCGCCAGCCACCTTTATGCGAAACTAGTTGCATGTTTGTCGGTGGAACCGGTCTCATGAATGTGGTCATGTAAGGTTGGTCCGGGCCGCTTCAACCAACAATACCGTCGAATCAAAATAAGACATTGCTGGTAAGCAATATGACGATCACCGCCCACAACCCTTTGTGTTCTACTCATGCATATCATCTACGCATAGACCTAGCTCGGATGCCACTGTTCGGGAACATAGCATGCAATTTCAAAAAATTTCCTACGCTCACGCAAGATCTATCTAGGAGATGCATAGCAACGAGAGGGGGAGAGTGTGTCTACATACCCTCATAGACCGAAAGTGGAAGCGTTTGACAACGCGGTTGATGTAGTCGAACTTCTTCTCATTTCGACCGATCAAGCACCGAACGTACGACACCTCCGAGTTCTGCACAAGTTCAGCTCGATGACGTCCCTCAAACTTTTTATCCAGCAGAGTGTCGAGGAAGTAGATGAGTTTCTTCAGCATGACGGTGTGGTGATGGAGATGGTGAAGTGATCCACGCAGGGCTTCGCCTAAGCACTATGAGAATATGATCGAGGGTGTAATCTATGGAGGAAGGCGCCGCAGACGGCTAACAGATGTTGTTTTTTGTTCTAGCCATGCCCCCACTCATATATATAGGTCGGAGGGGAGGAGAGGCAGCCAAGGAGGCGCCCCAAGTAGGAGGATCCTACTTGGGCGCCTCCCAATTCGGCCTCCCCTCTTCCATATTCATTCGGAGGGGGAAGGAAGGAGGAGGGAGGAGGGAAGGAAGGGGAGGCCGAATCCCTCCCCTTCATTTCTCCCTTCTCCTCTTTCCTTCCCTTATTTTGGCCTACATGGGGCGCACGAGCCCCTTAGGGGCTGGTCTGTCCCCCTCTTGGCCCATTAAGGCCCATGTAGTTGCCGGGAGGATGCCCGGAACCCCTTCCGGTGACCCGATATGCACCCGGTACCCCCGGAACACTTCCGGTGTCTGAATACCATTGTCCAATATATGAATCTTTACCTCTTGACCATTTCAAGACTCCTCGTCATGTCTGTGATCTCATCCGGGACTTCGAACAACATTCGGTCACCAAATCACATAACTCATATAATACAAAATTGTCATTGAATGTTAAGCGTGTGGACCCTATGGGTTCGAGAACTATGTAGACATGACCGAGACACCTCTCCGGTCAATAACCAATAGCGGAACCTAGATGCTCATACTGGTTCCCACATATTCTACGAAGATCTTTATCGGTCGTACCATAATGACAACATACATTATTCCCTTTGTCATCGGTATGTTACTTGCCCGAGGTTCGATCGTTGGTATCTTCATACCTAGTTCAATCTCGTTACCGACAAGTCTCTTTACTCGTTCCATAATACATCATCCCGCAACTAACTCATTAGTCGCATTTCTTGCAAGGCTTATTATGATGTGCATTACCAAGAGGGCCCAAAGATACCTCTTCGATACTCGAAGTGACAAATCCTAATCTCGATCTATGCCAACCCAACAAACACCTTCAGAGATACCTGTAGAGCATCTTTATAATCACCCAGTTACGTTGTGATATTTGATAGCACACAAGGTATTCCTCCTGTATCGGGGAGTTGCATAATCTCATAGTCGAAGGAATATGTATATGACATGAAGAAAGCTATAGCAATAAAACTGCACGATCAACATGCTAAGCTAACGAATGGGTCTTGTCCATCACATCATTCTCTTGATGATGCGATCCCGTTTATCAAATGACAACACATGTCTATGGTTACGAAACTTAACCATCTTTGATTAACGAGCTAGTCTAGTTGAGGCTTACTAGGGACACGATGTTTTATCTATGTATCCACACATGTATCAAGTTCCCGGTTAATACAATTCTAGCATGAATAATAAAAATTTATCATGATATAGGGAAATATAAATAACAACTTTATTATTGCCTCTAGGGCATTTTTCCTTCAGAAGGCGTGGTGGCCGGCGCTGGGGCGCCGTTCTTGCGTGTGCGCGCGAGAGGGAGAGAGCAAGGGCGGCGGCTAGGGTTAGGTCTCCCGGCTCCCTAAGGAAGCCTAGCAAATATGACTGCTTCTTTCTTAATCCCAACATGGGTCCTTACACAAGTTTATATAATCCTCCTAATAAGATAATTGGGCTAAGCCCCTAATAACGATAAGATAAACTAGGCTACAACTAACTGGGCTAAGCCCCTAATATGTCGGTCATAACATCTCTCCCCGCCTGCACAAAAGGATCGTCCTCGAGCTGGAAGGCAGGGAAGCGCTTGCAGAACTCCTCGAGGTGATCAATGGGCGCCCAACACCTCCGCATCAGCTGGGGCAGGCAGGTCGCCGAGCCCAGCGGCGGTAGTGTCCTCCTTAGTGTAGTCCGTAGCCTCCGGGTAGAAGAGTCGCGGGCAGACGTGGTCGGGCACGTAGGGCTTGTCGTAGTTGAAGCACAACCCTTGGCAGTGAGCCAGCGGAACGGGTACACCACGAACACAACGAGGGGTGCCGCGGAAGCCTGAGCAAGCCGACCCTGCACGGGAACTTCTGGCCAGGGCGGCGACCCAGTGGCCCGGGGTAGTGGTGCCTGCTGGATGGCCATCGCGCGGCGCTCGAACATGCGGGCATAGTACATGGTCGTTTGGAGGTCCTGTGGCCCGTGCATTTCCACGTCCACGCGAATGTGGTCCGGTAGGCTGCCGACGAAGAGCTCAGCCCGCTGACGAGCCGAAACACCGAGCGCGTGGCACGCCAATGTCTGGAAGTGGTTGACGAAGTCTTGCACTGTGGTGAGGAACGGATGGCACCCAAGCTCCGCTAGACGACTCCCGCGTATAGGTGGACCGAAGCGCAAGAGGCACAGATCACAAAAATGCTCCCATGGCGGCATGCCGCCCTCGTCCTGCTCGAGGGCGTAATACCACGTCTGGGCGGAGCCGCGTAGATCATAGGAGGTGATCCAGGTGCGGTCAGACGCGAGCGTGCGCTGCACCCTAAAAAATTGGTCGCATTGGTTGAGCCAATTCAGGGGGTCGACGGTGCCGTCGTAGGTAGCGAACTCTAGCCTGGAGAATCTCGGCGGTGGCTGGGCATGGACGACAGGCAGGTATGTGTCATCTGTGTGGAACAGCGAGGGCGATAGTGCCGAGTGTGCAGGATGCAGAGTACCGCCATGGAAAATGGGCCCATCGACACCATCATAGGGACCGCGGCACCCGAGGACCCACCGAACTGCATGGTTGGGGGCCGCGCTGGCAGTGACATCACGTGCGGCTGTCTTGAGGCCATCGTATAGACTGGCTCAATGGACCTGACGAGCCAGGCCGGTAGCGGAGATGGCGACGGGGGAAACTGACCTGGTGAATGGGCACCCCGGGTGCCGTCTACGGAAGGCCCGACCCCGAAATCGCCGATGGCGACGATGGCGGCTGCTGCTGCAGCGGCAGCGACATGATGGATGCGACGGAAGTCGCCGGTGGTGGCGGCTGCCACGGGAGCTGCTGCGGCCCTATGATGGTGGTGACGGGGGCGGGCGAAGGCAGCCCATAGTGCCCCCGAGGAAGGTGTAGATGCCCTGGACCGCCCGAGTCAGGTCCCGGAACGCCACCGTCATCTCCTCCGGGGTGAGCACGGCGGAGGTGGGCATGGGTGGCGTCCAGGCGGCGGAGGAGACTAGCCCGGTCAGGTACGACATGCTCGCCGCAGTGGTCATCAGTGTCGAGGATGCGATCGACAGCGGGAGGGAGGGGGTGGGCAGTGGTACAGACATGATCGAGCCTGAGACACCTGATACCAGATTGGTAGGAACCGGATCCCTACCAGGGCGAGATCTCAGGTTGTAGGGGTGGAAGGAGGGATGGCGTGGTCACCGACACTGGGGCACCGTCGTTGCGTGCACGCAAGAGAGGGAGAGAGCAGGAGGCGACGTCTAGGGTTAGGTCTCCCGGCCCCCTAAGGAAGATGATAAGATATGATTGCTTCTTGCTTAATCCCAAAACAGGTCCTTACACCAGTTTATATAATCCTCCTAATAAGATAATTGGGCTAAGCCCCTAATAATGATAAGATAAACTGGGCACAACTAACTGGGCTAAGCCCCTAATATGCCGGTCATAACATCCCCTCTCTCTCTCCTGTTACTCCATAGTTCTTCTGTCCTCGTTCTAGTAGCACTTGGTGAAGCCCTGCTGAAGTAGCTCCACCACCACCATCACCACCACGCCATCATGCTGGTTGTGATCCCATTTACTTCTCCGGCTTATCTTGCCGGATCAAGGAGGAGGAGACGTCATCAAGCCGCACGTGTGCTAAACTTGGAGGTGCCATCCATTCAGCACTAGATCGGTTGGATCATGATTGGATCGCGAAGAGTACAACTACATCAACCGCGTTATATACGCTTCCTCTTTCGGTCTACGAGGGTATGTAGACACACTCTTCCCTCTTGTTGCTATGCTTCTCCTAGATAGATCTTGGGTGTTCGTAGGATTTTTTTTTATTTTCATGCTTCGTTGCCCATCAGTGGCATCATGAGCTAGGTCTATGCGTAGATGTATATGCATGAATAGAACACAAAGAGTTGTGGGTGTTGATGCTCAAATTGCTTACCTCTCTTGTCTTATTTGGACTCGACGGTATTGTGGGATGAAGCGGCTCGGACCAATCTTACATGTCCTCGCACATGAGACCGGTTCCATCGACTAACATGCAACTTATTTTGCATAAGGTGGCTAGCGGGTGTCTGTCTCTCCTACTTTAGTTGAATCTAATTTGAGAAAGGCGGTCCTTATAGAAGGTTAAAAGGCAAATTGATTATCACCGTTCTGACTTTGCATAGGTAAGAACGGTTCTTGCTAGTTGCCCATAGTAGCCACGTAAAATTTGCAATAACAAAGTAGAGGACGTCTAACTTGTTTTTGCAGGGCATGTTGTGATGTGGTATGGCCAAAACGTGATGTGATATATATATATATATTGTTGTATGAGATGATCATATTTTGTAATAGGTTCATGACTTACATGTCGATGAGTATGGCAACCAGCAGGAGCCATAGGGTTGTCTTTAATTTATTAATCGCCATGTAATTGTTTTACTTTATCGCTATGCGTTAGCAATAGTTGTAGAAGCAATAGTTGGCAGAGACGACCATGTGACGACACGATGATGGAGATCATGGTGTCATGCCGGTGATGATGGAGATCATGCTGGTGCTTTGGAGATGGAGATCAAGGGTGTGTTTAGTTGATGTCATCAAGTGGAATGTAATGGATCGGTTCCGTCCCCAAAGCCCGTTCCCATGTTTGGTTTGTCGAAGGAACGAGAACCCACCGATTCCAGAGAATGGCATATTCCTTGTTTATGCGGAACTAAGTGATACCTCCAAATCCAGCGGACGACACAGAACGACTCTCGCTCGTCTTTCCTAGTTTCCCTCCCCGGCGCTGCATCTCCCTCCCAACCTTGCGCGCGCCGCCGCCAACAGCCCCACCGTGCGCGGCCATGAATGGCCACTGCTGCATCCGTCGCGCTCGTAGTCGCCCGGCCACACCTGCGTCTGCCCCTTCCCTGCGCCGCAGCTCCCTCCGCATCCTTGCGTGTGCTGCCGCCAACAGCCCGACCTCGTGCGGCCATGACTTGCCGCTGCCGCATCCTCGCGCTGGCGCTGCTTGCCGTCGCGCTGGCCGCGTCCCAGCCTGGCGCACCTGATGCGTCCCACCGAGAAGGGAGGTCGGGCGGCTCTCTCAATCATCTTCTTCAACCGAGCATGGAGGCCGGGAAGCCCTCTCACTCGTCTTCTTCAGCCGGGCATGGAGGCTGGGCACACCAAAGGCGCTATCGTCGGGGAGCTTTGGCCGCCGCACCAAGGAGCTTGTGGTGTGCAGTGACATTAGCCGTGGATGTTTTTTGCAGGCACTGAACTCCAGATTAATATACGGCAGCGTCAAGTACATGTGTTCTTCCGTATTCAGATTCAGTGTTCCGTGGGTATTCTTTTGTACTGCAGCGTCAAGTACATCTGCTCATTACAATTGATGGAATCAAGTGTTCAACATTCAGTTTAGTTTTTTATCAAAACTCTAATTCATCATGTAATAAAGTGAGATGAAAAATTCCATTCCATCTATCAAACCAAGCACTAAAATGTACTCATTCCATTCCTCGAAACCCCTCCTACCAAACATAAGGATGGAACCGACCCATTCTAGTGGAATGGAACCATGACATTCCATTCCATTTCGTTCTGAAACCAAACACACCCCAAAGGCACGACATGATAATGGCCATATCATGTCACATATTGATTGCATGTAATGTTTATCCTTTTTATGCATCTTATTTTGTTTAGAATGACGATAGGATTATAAGATGACCCCTTCACTTAATTTCGAGAAACTGTCTCCCTGAGTATGCACCGTTGCAAAAGTTCGTCGTTTCGAAGCACCTCATGATGATCGGGTGTGATAGACTCCACGTTCGCATACAACGGGTGTAAGCTAGTTTTACACATGCGGAATACTTGGGTTAAACTTGACGAACCTAGCATGTACTGACATGGCCTCAGGACACAGGAGACCGAAAGGTCGAACATGAGTCATATAGTAGATATGATCAACATGAAGATGTTCACAATTGATGACTACCCCATCTCACATGATGATCGAACATGGGTTAGTTGATTTGGATCATGTGTCACTTAGATAACTTGAGGGATGTTGATTTAAGTGGGAGTTCATTAGTAATTTGATTAGCTGAAATAAATTATCATGAGCTTAGTCTTTAATTGTCTTTGCAAAATTTGTGTTGTAGATCAATGGCCCGCGCTGTAGTTCCCCTGAATTTTAATGCATTCCTAGAGAAAGCTAAGTTGAAAGATGATGGAAGGAACTATGCGGACTGGGTCCGTAACTTCAGGATTATCCTCACTGCTGCAGAGAAGGCTTATGTCCTTGACGCACCACTATGTGATGCACCCCCTCCAGCGTCATCTGTGGATGTTGTGAACATCTGGAGGGCACGTTCTGATGACTAATAAATAGTTTAGTGCATACTTTACAACTTAGAACCGAGGCCCCAAAGACTTTTTGAGCACCACGGAGCAAATGAGATGTTCCAGGAGCTGTAATTGGTATTTCAAGATCATGCCTAGGTCGAGAGGTATGACATCTATGACAAGTTCTTTAGCTGTAAAATGGAGGAGAACAATTCTATTAGTGAGCATATACTCAGAATGTCTGGGTTGCACAACCGCTTGACTCAGTTGGGAGTTAATCTTCCAGATGACTCGGTTATTGACAGAATTCTCCAATCACTGCCTATTGGGGAACATAGTATTTCAAAAAAATTCCTACGATCACGCAAGATCTATCTAGGAGAAGCATAGCAACGAGCGGGGAGAGTGTGTCCATGTACCCTCGTAGACCGAAAGCGGAAGTGTTTAGTAACGCGGTTGATGTAGTCGAACGTCTTCACGATCCAACCGATCAAGTACCGAATGCACGACACCTCCGTGATCTGCACACGTTCAGCTCGGTGATGCCCCTCGAACTCTAGCTCTAGCTGAGGCCGAAGGAGAGTTTCGTCAGCACGACGGTGCGGTGACGGTGATGATGAAGTTGCCGACGTGGGGCTTCATCTAAGCACTACGACAATATGACCGAGGTGGAAATCTGTGGAGGGGGCACCGCACACGGCTAAGAAATCAACTTGTGTGTCTATGGAGTGCCCCCTCCCCCGTATATAAAGGAGGGGAGGAGTGGGTCGGTCGGCCTCAAGGAGCGCGCCCTAGGGGGGAATCCTACTCCTACTAGGAATAGGTTCCCCCCTTTCCTAGTCCAACAAGGAGGTGAAGGAAGGAGCAAGGGGGGAGAAGGAAGGAGGGGGGCGCCGCCCCCACCCCTTGTCCAATTCGGACTGGGGGGCGCGCGCCACCTCCTGGCCGGCCCTCTCTCCTCTAAGGCCCATGGTGGCCCATTAACTTCCGGGGGGGGGGGGGGGGAGTCCGGTAACCCTCCAACACTCCGGCTTTATCTGATACTATCTAGAACACTTCCGGTGTCCGAATAACATGCATATATCAATCTTTATTTCTTGACCATTTCGAGACTCCTCGTCATGTCTGTGATCACATTCGGGACTCCGAACAACCTTCAGTACATCAAATCACACAACTCATAATACACATCGTCATCGAACAGTAAGCATGCGGACCCTACGGGTTTGAGAACTATGTAGACATGAGCGAGACACTTCTCTGGTCAATAACCAATAGCGGAACCTGGATGCTCATATTGGTTCCTACATATTCTACGAAGATCTTTATCGGTTAAACCGCACAACAACATACGTTGTTCCCTTTGTCATCGGTATGTTACTTGCCCGAGATTCGATCATCGGTATCATCATACCTAGTTCAATCTCGTTACTGGCAAGTCTCTTTACTCGTTCCGTAGTGCATCATCCCGTAACTAACTCATTAGTCACATTGCTTGCAAGGCTTATAGTGATGTGCATTACCGAGAGGGCCCAGAGACACCTCTCCGACAATCGGAGTGACAAATCCTAAACTCGATCTATGCCAACTCAACAAACACCACCGGAGACACCTTAGAGCATCTTTATAATCACCCAGTTAAGTTGTGACGTTTGATAGCACACTAAGTGTTCCTGTGGTATTCGGGAGTTGCATAATCTCATAGTCATGGGAACATGTATAAGTCATGAAGAAAGCAATAGCAATAAACTAAACGATCATAGTGCTAAGCTAACGGATGGGTCTTGTCCATCATATCATTCTCTAATGATGTGATCCCGTCATCAAATGACAACACATGTCTATGGCTAGGAAACTTAACCATCTTTGATTAACGAGCTAGTCTAATAGAGGCATACTAGGGACACTCTATTTGTCTATTTATTCATACATGTACTAAGTTTCCGGTTACTACAATTCTAGCATGAATAATAAACATTTTATCATGATATAAGGAAATATGAATAACAACTTTATTATTGCCTCTAGGGCATATTTCCTTCAGTCTCCCACTTGCACTAGAGTCAATAATCTAGATTACATAGTAATTATTCTAACACCCATGGAGTCTTGGTGCTGATCATGTTTTGCTCGTGAGAGAGGCTTAGTCAACGGGTCTGCAACATTCAGATCCGTATGTATCTTGCAAATCTCTGTGTATCCCTCCTTGACTTGATCGCGGATGGAATTGAAGTGTCTCTTGATGTGCTTGGTTCTCTTGTGAAATCTGGATTCCTTTGCCAAGGCAATTGCACTAGTATTGTCACAAAATATTTTCATTGGACCCGATGCACTAGGTATGACACCTACATCGGATATGAAATCCTTCATACAGACTCCTTCATTTGCAGCTTCCGAAGCAGCTATGTACCCCGCTTCACACGTAGATCCCGCCACGACGCTTTGCTTGGAACTGCACCAACTGACAGCTCCACCATTCAATATAAACATGTATCCGGTTTGTGACTTAGAGTCATCCGGATCAGTGTCAAAGCTTGCATCAACGTAACCATTTACAATGATCTCTTTGTCACCTCCATAAACAAGAAACATATCCTTAGTCCTTTTCAGGTATTTCAGGATGTTCTTGACCGCTGACCAGTGATCCACTCCTAGATTACTTTGGTACCTCCCTGCTAAACTAATAGCAAGGCACACATCAGGTCTGGTACACAACATTGCATACATGATAGAACCTATGGCTGAGGCATAGGGAATGACTTCCATTTTCTCTCTATCTTCTGCGATGGTCGAGCATTGAGTCTCACTCAATTTCATACCTTGTAACACAGGCAAGAACCCTTTCTTTGACTGATTCATTTTGAACTTCTTCAAAAATCTTGTCAAGGTATGTGCTTTAGAAAGCCCTATTAAGCGTCTCGATCTATCTCTATAGATCCTGATGCCCAAAATATAAGTAGCTTCACCGAGGTCTTTTATTGAAAAACTCTTATTGAAGTATCCTTTTATGCTATCTAGAAATTCTACATCATTTCCAATCAACAATATGTCATCCACATATAATATCAGAAATGCTACAAAGCTCCCACTCACTTTCTTGTAAATACATGCTTCTCCAAAAGTCTGTATAAAACCATATGCTCTGATCACCTCATCAAAGCATATATTCCAACTCTGAGATGCTTGCACCAGTCCATAAATGGATCGCTGGAGCTTGCACACCTTTATGATCGATAAAATCTTATGGTTGCATCATATACAACTCTTCTTTAAGAAATCCATTAAGGAATGCAGTTTTGATGTCCATTTGCCAGATTTCATAATCATAAAATGCGGTAATTCCTAACATGATTCGGACAGACTTAAGCATTGCTACGGGTGAGAAGGTCTCATGGTAGTCAACTCCTTGAACTTGTCGAAAACCTTTGGCAACAAGTTGAGCTTTGTAGACAGTAACATTACCGTCAGCGTCAATCTTCTTCTTGAAGATCCATTTATTCTCTATGGCTTGCCGATTATCGGGCAAGTCAACCAAAGTCCACACTTTGTTCTCATACATGGATCCCATCTCAGATTTCATGGCCTCAAGCCATTTTGCGGAATCTGGGCTCATCATCTCTTTCTCATAGTTCGTAGGTTCGTCATGGTCAAGTAACATGACCTCCAGAACAGGATTACCGTACCACTCTGGTGCGGATCTTGCTCTGGTTGATCTAAGAGGTTCGGTAGTAACTTGATCACAAGTTTCATGATCATCATCATTAGCTTCCTCAGTAATTGGTGTAGGAATCACTGGAACTGATTTATGTGATGAACTACTTTCCAATAAGGGAGCAGGTACAATTACCTCATCAAGTTCTACTTTCCTCCCACTCACTTCTTTCGAGAGAAACTCCTTCTCTAGAAAGGATCCATTCTTAGCAAAGAATATCTTGCCTTCGGATCTGTGATAGAATGATACGGCTCAAATGGCTTTGAGACGATTTTATGTAGTGGCCCTGATCTTTCACTCGCGCAAACAGGTAGAAGAAATAGTTTTAGGAAGTAGAAGTGTAGGTGCAAAAGAACCAGTATGGCTAGACTTGATGGATGGATTGATTGTAGAGATCGGAAAGTAGTAGAAGATGCGTACGTGGTAGTTGTAGTACTAGGATAGATGGAGGGATTAAGCTAATGGCAATTAGCGGCGGCGACGGCGACAGTGACGGAGTAATTAGCGATAATAAGAACTAGCAGAAGTAGATGGAGAAGAATGGGAAGCTAGCTAGATCGACCCTTGTAGATCAAGAATCAAACGACACTTGTACCTTGGCAATCGAAGCTGCCGAAACACATGCAATTATCAAACCCTAGACAGGGACGCAGAAGTACAGATACACATCCATCAGATGAGTTTTCTTCCTGAACTAAAACCTAACCTAGACAACACTGCGCCCCTTGCTTATATAGGTGGTGCGTAACACATGGGCCAAGCCCGACCTAGACTAGGACATGACGAGGACTCCTCATCAATTACAAGTTGTACGCAGAAAGAAACTAAAAAAACACAAAAACCAATTAAACTAGAAAACCAATAAAAAGGACACGCCTCCTTCTCTGCCATGGCATTCTTGTAGGCTTGATTCATCCAGGACCCACGTACATATATTGGCCTTCGTACAAATATTGGCAAGGTGTTCTGAACATAGGCTTCACTTTCTCCCGAGGCACGATCCGAGGAGCAACTTCAGTAGCATATGGAACATGCATCACACCTAAGATTCCTCTCTGTTTTGTAGCACACATTATCTTCTTATGACGCAGAGCGGGAACCACTACTTTTGCATCTTATTTTCATAGCCAGACTCTCGCTTAGAAAATACTTTACTTGGCGATAATGGTGAAACAAGAGTACCTGGGGTGACCGCATCATCCTCCCCCCTTCAAACAAAACCGTCCTCGGTTTCGGAGCACCCTTCAAAATATCCTTGTGTACAAACATATGATCAACCTTGATAGCATTATTACCCATGGGCTGCAGCACACGTTTGATGCCAACATCTCGTAACACGTAAGTGTTCAACCACCCCTCATGTATAGCGTTGCAATCATATTGCCACGGATGACCCAATAGTAATTGGCACACATCCATTGGCACAACGTCACAAATGACCTCATCATAATATGTGCCAATATTGAACTTTACGCGTAGCTTGTGAGTCACCTTCAGACATCCGGAGTTGTACAACCACTCAATGCAATGTGGCTGCGGATGTGGCCATGCCTTCATTCCTAAAGCATCCACCACACGCTTGCTTATGATGTTGGTGTAGCTCCCTCCATCAATAATCAACTTGCAACACTTCTTGTTGATTCGGCATTGTGACTGAAAATTTTTCCACCGCTGTCCTGCGCTTGGAATTTGATCCTCTTTAGCTCGCTGCACCATGATGCATGGAAGATCATAATCCAAAGGATAACACATGATAGGATTAGCTTCACTTTCCCCTTCCTTGGGCTCATCATACTCCAAGTCAGTTTTGTCTTCGGAAACATATCCATCATTAACAAGGAGCACTCTCTTCTTGTTCAGACAATCAATGCGTTTGTGTCCCCTACCTCCACATGTGTAACACACAATCTCACTAGTACGCATAACAGACTGCGCACTTGAATCAGCCCTTGAAGCCACTTTGCTCGCGGCCATAGGTTCTTTGCTCATCTCCTTGTGATCGGTGGCAGCTGACCTATATGATGAAACTGGCTTGACATTATCATCATCATGCGAATAGGAACGCCGTCCCATGCTAAAATTAGTTCGGCCTTTGGAAACCTGCTTTGCTTTGACCCACTGTTCGGCATGCTCTACTTGATGAAGTAGCTCTTGCATATCATTATACTACATTGATAACCCACAAGTATAGGGGATCGCAACAGTTTTCGAGGGTAGAGTATTCAACCCAAATTTATTGATTCGACACAAGGGGAGCCAAAGAATATTCTCAAGTATTAGCAGCTGAGTTGTCAATTCAACCACACCTGGAAACTTAATATCTGCAGCAAAGTGTTTAGTAGCAAAGTAATATGATAGTAGTGGTAACAGTAGCAAAAGGTAACAGTAGTAAAAGTAGTGTTTTTGGTATTTTGTAGTGATGATAGCAATAGCAACGGAAAAGTAAATAAGCGAAGAACAATATATGGAAAGCTCGTAGGCAATGGATCGGTGATGGAGAATTATGCCGGATGCGGTTCATCATGTAATAGTCATAACCTAGGGTGACACAGAACTAGCTCCAGTTCATTGATATAATGTAGGCATGTATTCCGAATATAGTCATACGTGCTTATGGAAAAGAACTTGCATGCCATCTTTTTTCCTACCCTCCCGTGGCAGCGGGGTCTTTACGGAAACTAAGGGATATTAAGGCCTCCTTTTAATAGAGAACCGGAACAAAGCATTAACACATAGTGAATACATGAACTCCTCAAACTACGGTCATCACCGGTAAGTATCCCGATTATTGTCACCTCGGGGTTAAAGGATCATAAAACATAATAGGTGACTATAGACTTGCAAGATAGGATCAAGAACACTCATATATTGATGAAAACATAATAGGTTCAGATCTGAAATCATGGTACTCGGGCCCTAGTGACAAGCATTAAGCATAGCAAAGTCATAGCAACATCAATCTCAGAACATAGTGGATACTAGGGATCAAACCCTAACAAAACTAACTCGATTACATGATAGATCCCATCCAACCCATCACCGTCCAGCAAGCCTACGATGGAATTACTCACGCACGGCAGTGATCATCATGAAATTGGTGATGGAGGATGGTTGATGATGACGATGGCGACGGATTCCCCTCTACGGAGCCCCGAACGGACTCCAGATCAGCCCTCTCGAGAGGTTTTTGGGCTTGGCGGCGGCTCCGTATCGTAAAACGCGATGAATTCTTCTCTCTGATTTTTTTATCCCCGAAACACAATATATGGAGTTGGAGTCGGAGAGGCACCAGGGGGCCCACGAGGTAGGGGGCGCGCCCCCCACCCTCGTGGACAGGTGGTGGGCCCCCTGGCCTTCATCTTTTGCAGGTATTTTTTATATTTTCCAAAAAGTTGCTCCGTGAAGTTTCAGGTCATTCCGAGAACGTTTGTTTCTGCACATAAATAACACCATGGTAATTCTGCTGAAAACATCATCAGTCCGGGTTAGTTCCATTCAAATCATGCAAGTTAGAGTCCAAAAAAAGGGCAAAAGTGTTTGGAAAAGTAGATATGACGGAGACGTATCAACTCCCCCAAGCTTAAACATTTGCTTGTCCTCAAGCAATTCAGTTGACAAACTGAAAGTGATAAAGAAAAACTTTTACAAACTCTGTTTGCTCTTGTTGTTGTAAATATGCAAAGCCAGCATTCAAGTTTTCAGCAAATATTATAACTAATCACATTCACAATAATGCTTAGGTCTCAAGTTTACTCATATCAATAGCATAATCAACTAGCGAGCAATAATAATAAATCTCGGATGACAACACTTTCTCAAAACAATCATAATATGATATAACAAGATGGTATCTCGCTAGCCCTTTCTGAGACCGCAAAACATAAATGCAGAGCACCTTTAAATACCAAGGACTGACTAGACATTGTAATTCATGGTAAAAGAGATCCAGTCAAGTCATACTCAATGTAAATTAACAGTAATGAATGCAAATGACAGCGGTGCTCTCCAACTGGTGCTTTTTAATAAGAGGATGATGACTCAGCATAAAAGTAAATAGATAGGCCCTTCACAGAGGGAAGCAGGGATTTGTAGAGGTGCCAGAGCTCGGTTTTGAAATAGAGGTGAATAATATTTTGAGCGGTATACTTTCATTGTCAACATAACAACCAAGAGATGGCGATATCTTCCATGCTACACACATTATAGGCGGTTCCCAAACAAAATGGTAAAGTTTATACTCCCCCTTCCACCAACAAGCATCAATCCATGGCTTGCTCGAAACAACGAGTGCCTCCAACTAACAAGAGTCCCAGGGGGAGTTTTGTTTGCAATTATTTTGATTTAGTTTGCATAAAGCATGGGACTGGGCATCCCGGTGACCAGCCATTTATCTCGTGAGTGAGGAGCGGAGTCCACTCCTCTTGAGAATAACCCGCCTAACATGGAAGATACAGACAACCCTAGTTGATACATGAGCTATTCGAGCATACAAAACAAGATATTTATTTGAAGGTTTAGAGTTTGGCACATACAAATTACTTGGAACGGCAGGTAGATACCGTATATAGGTAGGTATAGTGGACTCATATGGAATAAATTTGGGGTTTATGGAGTTTGGATGCACAAGCGGTATTTCCGCTTAGTACAGGTGAAGGTTAGCAAAAGACTGGGAAGCGACCAGCTAGAGAGCGACAACAGTCATGAACATGCATTAAAATTAATCAACACCGATTGCAAGCATGAGTAGGATATAATCCACCATGAACATAAATATCGTGAAGGCTATGTTGATTTTGTTTCAACTACATGCGTGAACATGTGCCAAGTCAAGTCACTTAAATCATTCAGAGGAGGATACCACCCTATCATACCACATCATAACCAATTTAATAGTATGTTGGCACGCAAGGTAAACCATTATAAGCTCCTAGCTAATCAAGCATGGCACAAGAAACTATGATCTCTAGTTGTCATTGCAAACATGTTTATTCATAATAGGCTGAATCAGGAACGATGAACTAATTATATTTACAAAAACAAAAGAGGTCGAGTTCATACCAGCTTTTCTCATCTCAGTCAGTCCATCATATATCATCATAATTGCCTTTCACTTGCACGACCAAATAGTGTGAATAATAATAATAATGCACGTGCATTGGACTAAGATGGAATCTGCAAGCATTCAATAAACAGGAGAAGACAAGGCAATATGGGCTCTTTTGCTAGATCAACAATAATGCATATGAGAGCCACTTCAACAATTTAATTATGGTCTTATCCTATCGACCCCAAAGAAAAGAAAAGAAATAAAACTATTTACACGGGAGAGCTCCCAACAAGTAAAATAAGAACATGAAATATTTTTGGGTTTTCTTTTTAATTACTACTACAAGCATGGAAGGTAAACTAATTAAAAGCTACAACTAACTTTTTTGGTTTTTCTTAAGGTTTATTAAACACACAAGAAGAAAGCATAAAAGGAAAATAAACTAGCATGGATGATACAATGAAAAAGTATGAGCACCGACATCTAGCAATGAGTGTGTGAACATAAATGTAATGTCGGTGGGAAATACGTACTCCCCAAGCTTAGGCTTTTGGCCTAAGTTGGTCTATGGCCACGGTTGGCCTGGCTGATATCCGTAGTAGAAGTTGGGGTCGTACTGAGATGCAGCGGCTATCGCCTCCTGAGCTGCAGTGTGGCGATGAGCGGCCTCCGCTCTCCTCTCGTACTCATCGCGTCCTCTCTGGTAATAACATATCTTCCTCTAGCCTGATAATCAAAGAAGGCAGGAGCAGGGAGAGTAATATGGACAGCACGACGTCTGTCAAAGATTAGTCAATACTGGAGAGGTGATTCATTCCTCTCGACAAACTGGTGGTGAACCATAGCATTAAAATCTAGATAAGCAGGAGGTAATTCAATATCATCTTCGCGTATGGCTACACCAAGAAAATTAGCTATGCAGGCTGCATAAATTCCGCCAAAGAAATCTCCATTAAATCTATTAAGATGCAACCTACGTGCAAAAATGGCTCCCAAATTATAAGATTTATCTCCTAACATAGCACTCCTAAGAATACTGAGATCAGGGACACACATGTGACATGCCTCATCTTTACCGTTAATGCATCTACCTATGAAGAGAGCAAAATAATGTATAGCTGGGAAGTGAATGCTCCCTATGGTAGCTTGTGTTATATCTCTAGATTCTCCCACAGTTATACTAGCAAGAAAATCTCTAAATTCAGATTTGCGAGGATCCCTTATACTACCCCATTGTGGAAGTTTGCAAGCAGTGGTGAAGTCCTCTAAGTCCATAGTATAAGAATTTTCATAAAGATCAAACATGACAGTTGGAGAATTACGTGAAGTTGAAAATTCAAACCTCCTCACAAAGGTACTGGTGAGGTTGTGATACTGATTGCACTTCTCTTCCTCGAAGCTCACAAGATCGGCGTTACGCAAATATGCGTTGAATTCTTCTTTAATTCCTGCTCGATCCATAAAATTTTCAGAAGGCCACTCACAAGGACGCATTGGAGTGTCTCTTGGTGGCTCTTCATCAGCATCACGCATTGCAAGCCTGGGTCCTTGCTTCCTTGAGGAACCACCTTGGAACATTTTCCTAAGCATTTTTCTTCCTCTGAAAAATTCTGAATTTTTTAGTAACTTCAAAATAAAAGTAAACCAAACTCAATAATATTGGTAGCAACTACTCCTACAAGTGCCTAGGGCCTATATCATGCATCAAAACTACTTTTGACCATATAAATTTGACATGCAAGCTCAAGAACAGGGTCACCCTAAGCAGCAAAAATTGGCAATGAAAAAAGCACTAGAACAAAAACTAATTGGACCAATGGAGGAGTCACATACCAAGGAAAAATCTCCCCAAGCAGTTTTGTGAGAGGTGCTTTGGGCAAAGAGATCGAAAATGGCAGCAAAACGAGCTTGGACTCGGGTTTGAGCTGGTTATTTGTGTTTGTGGGAGGAAGAAGAAGTGTGTGGGTGCAGGAATAAGTGGAGGAGGGCCACCGTGGGCCCACGAGGCAGGGGGCGCGCCCAGGGGGTAGGGCGCGCCCTCCACCCTCGTGGGCAGGTGGTTGACCCCCCTGCTATGTTCTCAGTGCCAAATATTCTCAAATATTCCAGAAAAAAATCATACTTAAATTTTAGGGCATTCAGAGAACTTTTATTTTTGAGGTATTGTATATTGCATAGATAATCAGATAACAGATAGAAAAATACTATTTTTATTTTATTTAATATAAATAACAGAAAGTAAAAGGAGGGTACAACAGGTTGTGCCTTCTAGTTTCATCCATCTCATGCTCATCAAAAGGAATCCACTAACAAGGTTGATCAAGTCTTGTTAATGAACTCATTCCGAATAACATGGAACCGGAGAAATTTCGAATAACACTATGTTACCTCAACGGGGATATGCACATCCCCAATAATAAGAATATCATATTTCTTCTTGACAGTTGGAAGAGGAAATTCAAAACCTCCAAATATAATCGATGGAAGTTGATACTATGAACTTGAGGTTGTTTCCTCAGAAAGTGTACCGTATGCTCATTGCCATTAACATGAAAAGTGACATTGCCTTTAGTGCAATCAATAACAACCCCTGCAGTATTCAAAAAGGGTCTTCCAAGAATAATAGACATACTATTGTCCTCGGGAATATCAAGAATAACAAAGTCCGTTAAAATAGTAACGTTTGCAACTACAACAGGCACATCCTCACAAATACCGACAGGTATAGCAGTTGATTTATCAGCCATTTGCAAAGATATTTCAGTGGGTGTCAACTTATTCAAATCAACTCTACGATATAAAGAGAGAGGCATAACACTAACACCCGCTCCAAGATCACATAAAGCAGTTTTAACATAGTTTATTTTAATGGAGCATGGTATAGTGGGTACTCCTGGATCTCCAAGTATTCCACCCTTAAAAGTATAATTAGCAAGCATGGTGGAAATTTCAGCTTCCGGTATCTTTCTTTTATTAGTAACAATATCTTTCATGTACTTAGCATAAGGATTCATTTTGAGCATATTAGTTAATCGCATACGCAAAAAGATAGGTCTAATCATTTCAGGAAAGCGCTCAAAATCCTCATCATCCTTTTTCTTGGATGGTCTGGGAGGAAAAGGCATGGGTTTCTGAACCCATGGTTCTCTTTCTTTACCATGTTTCCTAGCAACAAAGTATTTCTTATCATAACATTGATTCTTTGATTGTGGGTTATCAAGATCAACATCAGGTTCAATTTCTATATCATTATCATTACTAGGTTGAGCATCGTTATGAACATTATTATCAACATTATTACTAGTTTCAGGTTCATTACCAGATTGTGTCTCAACATCAAAAATAGAAATATCATTTGGATTCTCAGGTGTTTCAATAACAGGTTTACTAGAAGCATGCAAAGTCCTATCATTTTTCTTTTTCTTCTTTTTAGAAGGACTAGGTGCATCTATATTATTTCTCTAAGAATCTTGCTCAATTCTCTTAGGGTAGCCTTCAGGATACAAAGGTTCCTGAGTCATTCTACCAGTTCTAGTAGCCACTCTAACAACATTATCATCATCTTTACTATTCAATTCATTGAGCAAATCATTTTGAGCTTTAAGTACTTGTTCTACTTGAGTGGTAACCATAGAAGCATGTTTACTAATAAGTTTAAGTTCACCTTTGACATTAGCCATATAATCACCCAAGGGTTCAAGCATATTTGAATTGTATTTCAATTGTCTACCAAAATATGCATTAAAGTCTTCTTGCTTAGCCATAAATTTATCAAACTCATCTAAGCATGGGCTAGCAAACTTAGTAAATGGGATTACAGCTTTATCATATCTATAGAGAGAATTTACCTTTACTACCTGTGTCGGGTTATCAAGACCATGAGTTTCTTCAGTAGGTAAAGGATTAAGATCATATGTTTCTTCAACAGGCGGTAAATTAAGACCATGTATTTCTTCAATAGGAGGTAAATTCTTAACATCTTCAGCTTTAATACCTTTTTCTTTCATAGATTTCTTTGCCTCTTGCATATCTTTAGGACTGAGAAATAGAATACGCCTCTTCTTCGGAGTTGGTTTAGGAATAGGCTCAGGAATTGGCTCCGGGGGTGTCCAATTATTTTCATTTGTCAACATATTATTCAATAGAATTTCAGCTTCATTCGGCGTTCTTTCCCTAAAAATAGAACCAACACAACTATCCAGGTAATCTCTGGAGGCATCGGTTAGTCCATTATAAAAGATATCAAGTATTTCATTTTTCTTAAGAGGATGATCAGGCAAAGCATTAAGTAATTGGAGAAGCCTCCCCCAGGCTTGTGGGAGACTCTCTTCTTCAATTTGCACAAAATTATATATATCCCTTAAAGCAGCTTGTTTCTTATGAGCAGGGAAATATTTAGTAGAGAAGTAATAAATCATATCCTGGGGACTACGAACACAACCAGGATCAAGAGAATTAAACCATATCTTAGCATCACCCTTTAATGAGAACGGAAATATTTCAAGGATATGAAAGTAGCGAGTTCTCTCATCTTTAGTGAACAGGGTGGCTATATCATTCAGTTTAGTAAGATGTGCTACAACAGTTTCAGATTCATAACCATGAAAAGGATCAGATTCAACCAAAGTAATTATATCAGGATCAACAGAGAATTCATAATCCTTATCAGTAACACAGATAGGTGAAGTAGCAAAAGCAGGGTCAGGTTTCATTCTAGCATTTTTTGACTATATACTGCAAGGCAACAGCCTCACAGTCCTTTATTAATAAAGAAAAGGAAATTACAAGTTTACAAATTTACAAATGTACAAGGAAAGAGAAGGGGAACTTACAAAAAACTATGAAAGGTTAGCTATCCAAGACAGTAAGCTATCTTTGTATTTACATCCACTAAAAAAATACACTTCCGTGATGATACGTGTTTGTCACAGTGGGTCGCGTTTTTTGTCATGCATGTACATCCATGACAAATTTATGACAGAATCAAGATAGTCATACCTGTGATGTCGTAGAAGTGTTCCATGACATTACCAAAATTATCATCAGGGAAGTGTCCACTTCCATGAAGATAAATCACGCGTCATAGAAGTGCTTTCGTCAAGGGTGACCGACATGTGGCATCCACCGTAACGGAACGCCGTTAAGCTATCGGGTCGGGTTTTGGATCCGATAACCCGTTAACAGCCCCGACCAATGGGAATTTTCCACGTGTAAAATCATCATTGGCTAGAGGAAACACATGTTGGCTCATCGTTGGGACAGATGTCATCCGCTCACTGGACAGAAGGCGCCTATGATACGTCGACATGTGGCACGGCCCAACAGTGGCCCATTCCTGTGAAAAGGCCGCCCCGTTTGACTTGGTCAAAAGCTGGCAGGCCGGCCCATGGAAAGCCTGTTAACGACCTGTTTGCATATAGCCCATTTACAGCCCGCTAACCCAAGGCCCGTTACGCCGTATCTGAATTAGGCCCAGTAGCGTCATCTGGGCCATCCAATATGATTCCAGCCCGTTTTCACTTCTGGCCCATGTATAGCCCATGATGTCTTTCGGCTCATATGCGGCCCTTTGTAACTCTTGGCCCATTAGCACCCGTGCTGAAACTGGCCCGTAATGAACAGTGTATTACTTTACACCCATTAACGGCCCGTGGTGAAACTGGCCTGTAATGAACAGTGTATCACTTTATACCCATTAACGGCCCGTTATTCCGTTGGGCCGTTTCCAGCCCAAGTTAACTTCCGGCCTTCTGAGGGCCCATTTATTCTTGGGCTCATTTGCAGCATTCGGTTACTTACGGCCCGTTACTGCCATTTTCTACTTGTGGGCCAAATTCAGCCCGTCATTATAGTCGGCCCGCTTGTGGACCGTTAGTCTGTTGGGCCATTTTCCTAGCATCACCAAATACGGCCTATTAACGGCCCATTATGGTCAGCCCATAAAATGTACGATTTCCATTAAAGGCCCGTCTACGACCCATTAAAGGCCCGTACAAGACCCATAAATGAGTCGGCGGCCCATGGATCCTACGAGACGTAGAAGGCCCATGGATCCTATGAGACGTAGAAGGCCCATGGATCCTACGAGACATAGAAGGCCCATGGATCCGGCGACCCATGAAGGGACATGGTCGGGCGAGTTGGCCCCTGTTTGAATGATATAGCATATTCAAAGAATTATCCTACTCAATACTATCACCTCTAAAAAGCATACACTATACAACAAAGAGATCAAGGCATAGAAAGGTAGAATAATCCTACACTATACAATAAAGAAATTACAGCCGATTATACCCACGTGGCATTATGGTTCGGCACAGGTGATAATAAAGCATACACAAACAACAAATTACATACACTGGGCAAATACAACTCATACATCATGGACGTGCATCAACTTAACTCCATTTGAACTATAATCTCTTCAGAAAATAGGATTGGCCGGATTCAGATAGCACAAATTTTAGTCTGCAAAATCTCCAATTCCTTCATGGTTACCTTACTGTCTTGTTTCATTTTTTGACTCTCTCATCTAATACCTGCATGTCCAGTCTCAACTTGTTCATTATACGTTGACAATCATGTACACATTGTCTTGCCACCTCTAGTTGATGCTCGAGAACATCAGCACATTCCAATTCCAATCCATAATCATTCGGTAACGGCCATGCCGCACTGCTCGCAGATCTTTGTGTTGATGTCACTTCATCCTGAAATGTTTCTGTAAGTACACATGACTAGGGCAAAAATATAGTTATAACAGTGAAGCGAACAAGACACTATTTTGTACTCCCTCCGTTCCAAATTACTCGTCGCAGAAATGGATGTATCTAGAACTAAAATACATCTAGATACATCCATACCTGCGACAAGTAATTCGGAACTGAGGGAGTACTACATGGCAAAACAGGACTAACAATAATGTTACACGTCACTTTCAAAAAAAATGTTACACGTCATGAAGCATAAGCAGGTGATATTTTAAAAATTATAAAAAAGATAGTCTGTGCAGCCTGCATACAGAAATCCCTCTTAGCTCACCAGAGGAGCATGATGTTGGGGCCCAATCGAAAACATAGACAAGTTACAAATTTAGACAGCACGTTGCGTATAAGTAAGCAAGCAGTTGGCCATTCTGTGCCTCAATTAAAGTCTCAGGGAGCATAATGAACAGCAGAGGGTTTCATACAAACATACTACAGCAGGCAAAACTATGCAACCATTAGCGTAGTATAAACTAGATTGTGAGCCTCATGCAATAATAGTTGGTTAATAGACTTCAAAGCTTCAGGCACACTTCGGCAGAGTAATTAAATGGTAAGGCCTTTAATTATGTCAATTAATAGTGATACAAGTACTGAACATCAGGCATGATTATTTGGGCATCTCATTAACTGAGAACAAATAAAGCAATTGAAAAGAGAAAATTAACTATGCCTGAAACAAACAAGGAATTGAACTGTTGAGTTGCATACAGTGACTTACCTTAGCAGGTTGAAGAGGCTCAACGCAGCTCCTCCTTCTCTTGCAAGGCTCCTTCCTAACATCTTGTACTTGGAAATCCTCAATTTGATCTTCATTGCACCCCCTCAGCAAGGTGACACAAACTAGTTACTCGTCTCCTTGAAAGATAAATATGCATACTTTCCAGTCTGTGAACACAAAAGAATGAGATTATAACAAAACAACACCACATAATGAAACATGTCGCATCTCTTGAACTTGCACACAATGACATGAGCATTTACTATGTCTGCACTATCTAAAAACTAGGCATACCTTCGAACTGGATCTCCAGATACTCTTGGAGAGCCTACTGTAGTGTACAGCCAAACCTTTGCGTCACCTATGAGTTAGACAAGGCCCCACTACAGCAGCCCTTAGTGTTTAAATCATTGACAAGCTCTATTAGAGTGTTAGGTCAAGAACATCAAGAAATCAAAATAAACAGTCCTAGTATGGCTGGCTGATGCAAACAAGCAATTGAACAGATGTGTGAGCAAATCTTACATATCAAGAAAAGAAGCAAAGAAGGAGGCTCAAAGACCATCACTTGACTGACCAGATTTAAGGGGCATTTAAACATCATGTGCAATGTATGAACTAACATAAACATTGCATATTCCAGATTCTACAATGGAATGCACATGTATTAGGTTATGCCATGTATGATGATGCCTAAATGTACAGATAGCAGGCAGGAGTGATTCATCATTGCACACACAATTGAATTGCAGGTTAAGGGCCAGTTCGATTCCGCCTTTTCAGGCCACATTGTTAAAATAAGCCATAAAATATGTAAAGAAGTCATTTTTGAGTTATGGGCTTGGGCTTAACTAATTTCGCTTTGGAGGGGGGGTGTTTCGGGTAGAACCTCACTAAAAATTGAAGGGAAGGGGAATAGTGAAATGACTCTGTTGTCTGCCTATATTACACTCAAAATGCAACTGCTGATGCCCGTGTCACACCTGACCCTCAAGTAAAAACAAACACGCAAGCATTCATTGCCCTACCCGCTTGCATCTCCTCTCCCCTTTCCCTCTACCTCGATCCACTGCTTGCAGCACTAGGGTTCCTCCAGCGAGCCGTCGCCACTGATCCCATCTGGCCTGGTCCTCGACGATGCTATGTCCAGCTAGGCTACATGGCCGGCGGGTAGGGGCAAATCTCCCTGGCTGCTCCTCCCTCTGGCGCCGCCCCTCATTCTCATGGTCTCCAGTAGCTGCTCCACTGTGGTTCGTCCAACGCACTACTCCGGCGGGCGATGCACAACTACAGCTGATGCCACACTATGGTAGAAGGCACCTTATTCCCCATCCCCTCCTCCCAGGCCATGGCCTTGAGGTGCTGTTGAAGGATGAGCTCATACAACAAGGTGAGGATCTCCTCTGATTTTTTGCCAAATTTTCATTCTGATCCACTATACGATGAATTGCTATGAGCTGCTTCTGCTGCTGCTATATGATGCATTACTATGAGCTGCTCCTACCACTGCTATATGATGAATTGCTATGAGCTGCTGCTGTTGTATGATGAGTTGCTATGAGCTGCTGCTGCTATATGATGAATTGCTATGAGCTGCTGCTGCTATATGATGAGTTGCTACAAGCTGCTCCTGCTGCTGCTATATGATGAATTGCTATGAGCTGCTCCTGCTGCTTCTATATGATGAATTGCTATGAGCTGCTACTAGTATATGATGAATTGCAGACTGCTGCTGTATGATGAGTTGCTATGAGCTGCTGCTGCTATATGATGCTTTCAGGTGGTGCTGCTATACGATAATAACCAGCCAGTTGGACCATCGAATTTCAATAAATAATTGTTCTTCATTTAAATGTGGGTCATGCGTTCTTCGTTTAAATTAGGCAATGGGATCTCTATGGAAAACATTGACCAAAGTAGATTGTGCCAAGTAGATGGTATCTTTGTATTTGCATTTTGAGCAAATAGTGATGGTATGTTTTCCTATCATATTAATTACTGCACTGGGTTCAATTTGTGATGTTTGCAGGTGAAATTAATTTCCATATGGGCAACAAAATGAAAAAAATATAATGCAATCTAGACTTTCCACTGATCATACCAAAGATAAGCTGAAAACGCAATGAAAAGAACTGGCTGGCTTATTACATGGAGCTTATATTCACAAGTGCTTATTTTCTTAGGATAACTCATAATAACTGTCCCTAAGAAACTTGGCTAATAGAACTGGCATACAAATAACATGTCATGATGATTGCAATGGATGAGTGACGTACCATAGCACACTGTATGGGCTCACCGCTGCCTCTCCTTTTTCGCGATGTTCCATGAAATTGCCACATACATCTTGTACTTTTTCATTGTGTAACCCAATCTGCAAGTTGACACGGCTAATTTGAGACATCTCTACATGATACAACATTGCATATCACTTGCGCATATTTAAACCACCAATTAACGATTGTGTGCGTACCATAAACTAGCCATGACTCTGTATGCTGGACTAGCAGGCACTCTAAGGGAGCCTAATGTAGTGCACTGGAATTCCTACATGCCACCTACGATTTTGTGTAATGTACTGCCCCTGTTCCTAAATATATGTCTTTGTAGAGATTCCAGTATGGACCACATACATATGTATATAGATGCATTTTCGAGTGTAGATTCACTCATTTTGCTCCGTATGTAGCCTATAGTGGAATCTCTAGAAAGACTTATATTTAGGAACAGAGGTACGAGGTAGTATCATGTATGACATCTACATATCTAATTTAGCAGCCAGTAGTAGAAATCATTGTCTGCACATAGGGATTACTGGTCGAAAATCCTAGCAAAGCACGCTAGCAGGCACAGAACAATACAAGAGAGAGAGACGTGCTTACAAGATCATAGCAATGCCTCAGTCCAGGTTCTTGGTTGGCCAAGCTATTAGATCCAAAAGAAACATCGTCCTTGTAGTTTTTGCCAGCTGCATAACAGGTAACAGCTACCGGTTAGTATATTTGAAGTACATCGGGCAGGTGATGCTGGACGGGTTTAAAGGTGACAATTACCTAGGCCATGGCGGGTGCTTGGCATCTCTCCAGACGGTGGGAATCAGGTTAGAAACATTGAGGGTGATGACGCTGAGCTGGCTGTCGGGGTCTGGTAAGGAGATCTAGAACCGTCGAGTAGGGTGTTTGTGGAGCAGCTCCGGTAGGGTGGACTACGGTGTGGGCAAAGCAGATCTGTGGTCGTGGACGAGGGCATAGGTGAAGCTGCTCCAGTGGTTGGGTTAAGGATGGTGTCGACGACGCGGATCTGCGGCCGTGGACGGGGCGTCAGAAGCTGCTCCGGTGGTTGGGTTAAGGATGGTGTCGACGATGCAGATCTGCGGCCGTGGACGGGGCATTAGAAGCTGCTCCGGTGGTTGGGTTAAGGGTGGTGTCGACAATGCGGATCTGCGGCCATGGATGGGGCGTCAGAAGCTGCTCCGGTAGGTTGGATGAGGGTGCGAGGAAGCGGATCTAAGGCTGTGGACTTGTGAGTTGGCAAAGCGGCCCCGGTAGGGTTGCGAATGGTATAGGCGAAGCTACTCCGGTAGGGTTGACGATGGTGTCGGCGAAGCGGCTCCGGTAGGGTTGAGGAAGGTGTCGGCGAAGTGGCTCCGGTAGGGTTGAGGAAGGTGTCGGCAAAGAGGATCAGAGGCCGTCGATGGGGGCATCGATGGGGAGGCTCCGGGGGTGTGGACGAAGCATCTCCGGTGGGGAGTACGAATGAGCCACTGCAGATGCGCGGCGGTTGACGAGAGTACCGGCGAAGCAGATCCGCCGCCATGGACAAGGCCGGCACTGAATGGGCTGTGGTACAATGGTGGATGAGCAGTCTACTTGTTTCTAGGGGGTGGGAGGGGTAGATGCGGCCGGAGAAGCAGATCCGGCAAGGTGGACGCCGCTGGAAGTGAATGGGCTATGGTACGCCAGTGGATGAGCAGTCTAGGGTTTCGAGAGGGGAGGGGAGAAAGGGTGATGAAGTACGGACGTTGTGATGTAAGATGCTCTGGTGCTGTGGAGTTAGTCATTTTTGCGGGAGGGGGAGAGGAAATGGGGGTGCCGTGTAGTGGGGGAACCGGAAGTTACCAAAGCAGCCCCGACCTATCATGTAGATGAGGGCGGTATTGTAACTATTGGTCCCCGTGCACCAAGGACAAAAGGGGGATTTCGCATGCTAAAGACTAAGGTGGCGGAAATTTTAGAAGGAGGCGGGAGATTTTGCCGCCCGCGGGATCGTTTGTATCCAGTTTCAACTAATTTTGGACCGTGCTAGCAGGAAGGTCATGCTAGACTGTGTACACGGGGCACATGTCAACAGTTAATAACTAGTGTGAAGTCCACCCCAGAAAAAAGACAATAACTCAGGATGATGCGCCGATAACTTGGACGTTCACACGGGCGCGGCCAATCATACGGGTGTAGTGGCGCGTTCACAAAAAAGGGATCAAACGCTCAGCCTATGTATTTCTCGTGTAAATAGATAATTTAGTGCCATTGGTTATTTACTTTAAACATAATGCATTGACGTGTTAGTGTAGAGGCGCACAAAAAGAAATGGATATTGTAGTCAGCTACTTAAAAGTGTTACCTCATATGATTACATAGCCTCCATTTCATAAATTGCGTACCCGTTGAATTCATATATGAATATTACATATATTACTTCAAAATAGAAACTTAAATCATCCAAGACTTATGAATTTGAATGCAAGAGTAACAATGGTGCATGTACATAATAGCTACATTGGTTGTTTGAAGAAACATCACTGTAACTTTGGCATGCACAACTGAAAAGGTTTATTTAAATAGAAAAAAAATGTGATATGTGAGTGTCCAATCTTTATAGCGTTGAATCGATATTGTACATTTGGCCATGATATGAAGTAGATATTGACTTATGTTCAAGCGATGCACGTCCACGATCGCTAGATAGTGATACGTGAATAAATTGTGTAATCTCTCTCACACGCATACATATCTCATTTCCCTGTGGGCATCGGAATCACACACGCGCACTTCGTGTGTTTCTCTCCCTCCGTTAGGGTTAAATTCGTCTTTCTACCCCGTCCTACAAGTCTCTCACACAGAAACACACACGCTCTCTATGTCTAACACACCCACCCCTTTAATTCCGCCCACCCACAGCCACTAATGTCTCAAAGTATAATAATGTCTCTCGCACATATGCTATCTACCTATCCCTTAATATAGCTAGATATGTGTCACACAAACTCCTTCTCCCTACTAGCAAGATGCCCATGCGTTGCACGGAACATCAGGATGCATTTGTATGAGAAGTTTATCTTGTGGGAGAAAATGATGAACGAGGGAATGCCTTATTTGCAAATGCGGAGAGGGGTGTGGGTATCTTTTTGCAAAATTGCCATAGTTTCCTTCCTATCCGTCGGATATAAATCGGATGGCCTATATTGCAGGGTGGCGGGAACACCATCATCACCAACTCTGTTTTTATAAGAGTAGAGATATGTGAGTGTCACTGCCCCCCCCCCCACACCCACACTTCCCAACACCGAAGGAGTAGGGTGACACCTCGATCTTGATACTAATCTATCGACTGGCTTCTCTCTCAAACATACACACACTACCTGGCACCGAAGGAGTAGGGTGGCACATCGATCTTGATAATAATCTATCTACTCCTCTTTCAAACACACACACACACACACACACACACACACACACACACACACACACACACACACTAGTTGTGCCTCTGTGCCTACCGCGCACACTCTCGATGTGTCTTTCTCTCCCCCCCAACAATGACAACAGAAGGGTGACAACTCGATCTAATCATAATCTATCAATTGGTTTCTCTCTCAAACATTGTGTCTCAGTGCCTCACTCGGTAGCCCCCTCGATATGTAGACTTCTCGCGCACGCACAGCTGTAGTGACGATGACGCTGAACCCAGTGTGCCTTGTTTTTACCGGCCTCATGTGATAGTTTCACCCTGTTTTCTGTTAATTAACAAGGCCACCTTTTCTTTGTTACTACTAGTGAATCTGAAATCATTCGGGGCAGACATAAAATATATCACTTCAACCCAATTATCGCAGCAACTATTTTAAAAGAAATTAGCTAGTTGCCCGTGCGTTGCACGGAACATCAAGATGAATTTGTATGAGTAGTTTATCTTGTGAGAGAAAAGGTTGAACGAGGGAAGGCCTTATTTGCGAACATGGAGAGACGTGTGGGTATATTCTTGCAAAATTGCCATAGTTTCTTTCCTATCCGTTAGATATAAATCCGACGGCCTATATTGCAGGATGGCACGCACACCATCATCACCAATTCTGTTTTCTACTCCCTCCGTCCAAAAATACTTGTGATCAAAATGGATAAAAAGAGATGTATCTAAAACTAAAATACGTCTAGATACATTTCCTTTTATGCATTTTGATGACAAGTATTTCCGGACGGAGGGAGTATTTGTCTTTTTAGAGATTTCAACAAGTGACTATGACCGGACCTTACCAACATACTCAAAAAAGTAGTCCATAATTTTGATGTTACCCTCTTTTCTTGGCGGTGCAGTGCCATCTGGATACCTCATAAATAAATAAAGTACTACATGATACTAATATATGATACATGGTGCAGGAGTACTAAGTATTATTAATACAGTTTTGCTAGAACTCATCTAGATGAGATATAATTTGGTCTCATTCATCTTTTATAGCCATTGGATGTGATGCTATATAAGATGCGTGTGTGCTGACGTGGGTTGTATTTGTTCTGGTGCAATGAACTGACCACTGCATGTCATGTTTGATAATCTCAAGTCATTAAAAGCATACAAGCCCCACATCTCTGCTTGGTTGATTCCTCTATTTATGTCAAAAAATAAGAAACAACATGAGAGTTAATGCACCACGCCTATGTGTTTACTAGTATTTTGTTTTCGTAAGATGACTTAATACTCACCTAGACGGAAGGAGTATTCGATTTGACAGGGGGCGGCGCAGTTCCCAATATGGCTTTAATGCAGACGAGGGAGGGAGTAGCGGCTCCCGATATGTTGAACGGCCAATGCATCCTCCTTCAATTAATGCATGAGGGAAGTAATGGGAGGAGGTCCGGGAAAAGAGGCTGCACGATGTGAATGCAACGCAGTTTGCCCTCATTGCCCTCATATAAAGGCGCCCCTCCATTCCAATGCATCTACCACATCGTACGCACCTAAGCATTTGCCTAAGCACCTACACTAAGCGCAAAAGAGCTCACTCCAGACCCATGGCGGCGATGCTCGTGAGCGGCCAGCGGTTGCGCCAGATGGTTCACGACGCCGGCCTGCGGCATGGCGCCGAGGATCGTCTCCAGACGGTGTTGGAGACTGGCTGGTGGATGGCCGCCTTCGACGCCAACTACGAATCTCAGTTGGACCAGATGATCGTTGCCACCAGCAACAAGTTCACCATCCTCAAGAAGCTTGCGGACGACATCGCCGTACTCCTCCAGCCCGCGCGCCCAGGCTCCTCATTGCCTGCCACTCTAATAGGCCTCCATGGCTGGAACCTCTTTCAAGCACTAGTGGCCCTGCGACTGCCCGTCGACCTCCTCCAGCCTCCACGGGCTCCTGTTCATCTAGCCTCCACCGCGCGCTACTCCACCGGCTACTGTTCAACCACCCCTCCACCGTCTACTGTTCATCCAGCCCTCCACACCACGGGGTCCTATTCAACCACCCCTCCACGGGCACCCCTCCATCATCTACTGTTCATCCAGCCCTCCACCACACCACGGGGTCCTGTTCATCCAGAGGCAACGCCACCGCTCATTGTTCATCCAAACGCCCCCCCCTCCCCGCAACGCTCACTCTTCATCCCAGAGGCAGCATCGATCGGCTTCAGTTAGCAGCAGTAGCGAAGGAATCGCTCGATTGGGTTTAGTTAACAGCCATTTATCGATCGCTCGGGTTCAGTAACGCGTATCCTGCAGTGCAATCGCTCGGGTTCAGTTAGAGCCCAACGCCTCGCTCGGGTTCAGTTAGAGCCAACACTTCGCACACACGCGCATACATGTACGAGAGAAACGCGCATCGCTCGGCCCCCGACCTCCCACCGTAACCGGGAACTCCCCAAAATTTTCCTCCCCCTCGCTTCTTCCACGGTTTTTTCCGTCATGGACGGCCCAAAGAATGTCATGCAGCTGCGTCTCCGGCCCACCCAGGACAAAAGCCCATTTTCTGTCATGATTTTTTTGTCATAGAAGTAGGAGCCCACCACATCTATGATGATACCGGGTTTTGTCACAATTATCGTCATAGAAGTGTCATATATATGACATAAATTTTTTTTTCGTTCGGCCCAAAATGTCACGGATGTGTCTTTTTTTGTAGTGATCTAATTCTATGAGAGAGAAGAGAAATGTCATGAATAAAGATTCTCCTCCAAGCTCTAAAAGAAGGTTGCTCATTCCTGAAAATCTTCCCATTCCTTTGTGTCCAAATATTCCAAGAAGCAGTGAAGACAACCTCAGTGAAGAAGGAATGACCAAAATCCCTCCTAACTGATTGAGCCATCTCATATGTGGTTTGGTTCGGTTGAACAGACCAAGAGATCCCAAGGTAATTCCAAACCCTTTGACTAAAGTTGCAAGCAAAGAATAGATGAGCTCGATCCTCATGTTGTGCACAGTTGCATAGCACACATGTTGCATCCTGGATGTTCCAACTTCGGCGTTGCATCATATCCCGAGTGTTCAAACGATCCATTAAAAGAAGCTAGCCAAACACCTTGAACTTGAGCGTGCATGCACTCTTCCAAATCCATTTGAAGATAGGATCAACCACTAGGTGAGAGAAGCATGAGTCATAGTATATCTTTGACATAAAGATACCAGACTTCGAAGGCCATATCCAGATGTCATTGCTCTCCTCGTCCAGGTTGATGGAAGGCAGCAGGGCCAGGAGCTGTGAGAGTTCATCATAAGCCTCCTGTGACTGAGGCAAATGGAAATGGTCCAAGGCATCAGGTAGTTCCAAAAACTCCTTGACAGTGATTACATCATCAATTACAAATGAATGAAGCCTTGGGAAGCTGTCACGTAAAAGGACAACACGATTTCCCAGCTGCCAACGATCAAGCCAAAATAGCACTGTGTCACCACTATGAACTTGTGGAACAGCGAGCTTGGAGAAATTGGGATACAAGCGCATGACATCATGCCACCAAAAGGAGCCACAGGTCTGGGTGCTTTGAGGTGGTGATGAAGCATAATAAGTATCCCAAATTAAAGTGACCCAAGGCACGTCAACCTTATTAAAGAACTTGAAGAGATGCTTTAATAACAAAGCCTCATTTTGAATGCCCAAATTAAGGACACCCAAGCCCCCGTATTTCTTAGGGCGACAGAACAAATCCCAAGCGGCCAATGATTGGCGTGGATTATCCATGTTGCCTCTCCATAGACATTGTCTCATGATTCGCTCCAATTGCTGCAAAATGCCCTTGGGAAGAGATAAGGTACAGAAAAAATATATTGGCATGGAGCACAACACAGATTGTAGAAGTTGCAATCGGCTTCCTTGATTTAGTAAGCATGAGGAGGCAGATAAACATCGCTCGACGCGATCGACCAGGGGCAACAGATCATAGATTGTAGGTCTAGAAGTTCCCATTGGCAAACCTAGATACATGAATGGCATGGACCCAACATCGCATCCAAGCAAGGAAGCCACCCTAGCACCTTCCTCGTCACTCATATTGATTGGGATGAGTGAGAATTTACTGAAGTTGACACGTAATCCTGTGGACGCTGCAAAAGTGTCAAGCATCTCTTTGAAGGCAATAAGCTGGTCATCAATCGCAGGCAGGACAATTAAGGTATCATCGGCATATTGTACTATCGGGTAATCACTGGAGCTGGTTGGGATTGGTAGCGAAAGGATGTTCCTGGAGCACATCTCATTGACGACAGATTGTAATAAATCAACCGCAATCACAAACAGCAATGGTGAAAGGGGGTCTCCTTGACGCACTCCCGTTCTGCAAACAAAATGATTACCCGGCACACCGTTGAGAAGCACGGAAGAAGATCTCATAGATAATATGCTATTAATCCATCCAGTCCATCGGGAGTCAAAACCCTTGCATTGAAACATTCTGAGGATAACTTCATGCTCAACTGTGTCGAAGGCCTTCGTGAAATCCAGCTTAAGTAGGATGATGGGCCGCTTCGAGGCTTTGCATTAGTGTATATACTCAAAACACCAGGCCATGCAATCTTGAATAGAACGACACCGAAGAAAACCATATTGATTGCGGTGGATGCATTTGAGGATCACTTTCTGAAGACGGTTAGCAAGCAGCTTAGTCAAAAACTTCAAACACGTGTTGGTCAAAGAGATGGGGCGAAAGTCACCGACAACTTCGGGGTTCAGCTTTTTGGGGATTAGACTAATTAACGATGTGTTAAGACATTCCAGATTGCATCTGCCTTCATAGAATTCCTTAACAAGTTGCATGAAATCCTCCTTTAGGATTGGCCAACACTTCTTTAAGAACAACCCAGTAAAGCCATCGGGACCAGGGGCATGATCCGTTGGCATGTTCTTAATGACAGATTCAACCTCGGAGTCTGTAAAAGGCTAGGATAAATCTTCCAGGCCATCAACACGCGCAATTAAGGTGTCCAAATCAAATCCCATGCGGATTCCTTTTGCATTGCCCATACGCTGATTAAAATCGGACCAAAACATGCCAGCTAGTGGTTGGTGATCTGAGACCATGTCACCTGCTGAATTTTTAATTGAAGAAATTGTGTTTCTCCTAAACCTTTCAATGGCCATGGCATGAAAAAATTTGGAGTTCTCCTCACCAACTTTAATGCTTCGTACTGTACAATGCTGCTTCCAATAAACAAATTGCCAATGTAGGATATCCTCCAGGTGCAATTTGATAATTCTCCTGAAATTAAACTCCGGCCTAGTCAAAGGCCTAATTTCCTCCAGTCCATCAAAATATAAAATCACTTTGTTGCAGTCTGAAATGAGCTCTTAATTGTGGACAGATTAAGATGCCATTTCTTGAGGGCATATCGAAGGGCCTTGAATTTGGAGGAGGCGGTTGAGGCAGCAGAAGATGTGATAATAGGCCTGTTCCACACTTGAGCAACACAATCATTAAAACCAGGCAGATCAACCCAATAATTTTGAAAGTGAAAAACTTTAGCCTTAGGAATAGCCGTAGCGATTGAGACCACACACGGAACATGATCGGAGGCCATGCGTGCAAGCGACAAGACTAGCGTGTCGGGATGATTCGAGGTCCATGCAACTGAAGTAAAAAACCAGTCGATCTGCTCAAGAAGGGGCTCAGTTTGCATATTTGACCAAGTGAATTGCCGTCCTTTAATTGGTAGCTCAACAAGACCTAAGTGCCCGATCACTTCATTAAACAGAAAGATGTCACTGACATTACCCCCAGGTAGGTTACGATTTTCCAATGATCGCATAAAATTGAAATCGCCCAAAAGCAGCCAATTATCATCACAGTTAATGTCAAGATTGTATAACCATTGCACGAAATCATCACGGGCCGGACCCTGGCAAGGGCCATAAACTGACACTAGGGTCCAAACTTCAGACGTATGCTTAGAGCGAAACTCCAGAATAATACCATAAGGCCTTGCCTCAATCAATTTACCCTCAAAGAAAGAGGAATTCCAAATGATAACCATCCCAGTCGAGGCACCCACCGAAGGCACATACGAGAAATTATCAAAATGTCTCGGGCAAAACCTCCTAATAAGCCTTTGATCGATATGCATATATTTCGGTTCTTGGAGACAGACCACTGAGCACCCACTTTCATCAATATTTTGTTTAACCGCTAATTGACGTGCTTCAGAATTAAGACTACGCATGTTCCAACATAATACCTTCCAGTCTTTAAACCCGGACTGATTCATTACAAACCAAAATATAAAGCAGCAAAAGTAGGTCACGCAATGACCTACACTGACCAGCTAATCATAGAGATGAGATAGAGTACCAAATATGAAAACATAAATAAAGATAGATGGCGTTTGTATTGGTACGCCATGGACCATGAAACTGTCTGATGTAACTAATCATCAGAACTCTTGCCGTTGGAGGAGGTAGCAGGATCAGCCTCAAGCTTATCCTTGGGAATCTTCCCAGAAGCAATGCGTAGGCGAGCCCCGATACGCTGAAGATCAGCAATAGACGTTGGTGGAGGCACTGACGAATTCTCCTCAGACTGTGAAGAACTGGTTTTCCTCTTCTTGAATGTATTATGTGCCTTGCTCTGCTGAGAGCCACTGCTTGGAGCTCTATGAAAGCCATCACGTAACGCGCTTAGACGTGCACTGCGGCAAACCTCCATGTCCACCAAGATTTTAGCAGACCTTGGCTTGCGGCCACGCTTGGTGGTCACCTCAGGGACAGCAGAGAACTCGAACGACTCGGTGACAGGTGCAGAGAGGTCTTGGTGGTCATCAAAATAAAGAGCTCTTGCAACAAGTATCCTAACTGGAGAAGCATGGCAATGAAAGTTGTAAGAGGGACCTGGCTGCGGCTACAGAGAGAAACTGACATCTGCACCATTGTAACTAATATCCCAGGAGCACTTAGGCAGCAGTATAGACCCAAAATCAGCCTTAAACACAAACTTTGGGATTTCAGCAAAGGAAAAAACTGGCAAGCACATCTGGAAGGTGCGCTGCCATTGCATAGCAGGTGGCAGAACATGGCCAAATACAGTGAGTACTCGCCCAATATGAAGAGGAGGCTGCATTGGCGCCGCAGGTTGCTGAAATATCAGCATATCATTCACTGGGTGATCATTAACAAAATCATTCTAGAATTTAGAGATTGCTTATTACATTTAGCTAATAACCTATTTAGTTCGTTTCTATCTTTGCAAGCTAAAATAGCTAGAGAAGCTTCTTGATCAAAAACATAACCCTTAGGAATAACAAGTGATTCTTCATCATCACTTTCATCAGTATTATCAGATTCAATATTTTCAATTTCTCTAGCCCTAGCAAGTTGTTCATCAAGAAATTTAGCAAGTGGCACAGTAGTATCAAGCATAGAGGTAGTTTCATCATAAGTATCATGCATAGTAGAAGTAGCATCATCAATAACATGCGACATATCACAACGAATAGCAGAAGCAGGTATAGGTGTCGCAAGCTTACTCAAAATAGAAGGTGAATCAAGTGCAGAGCTAGATGGCAGTTCCTTACCTCCCCTCGTAGTTGAGGGATAAATCTTGGTTCTTGGATCTTTCAAGTTCTTCATAATGATAAGCAGATATAAATCCCAAGTGACTCAAAGAATAGAGCTATGCTCCCAGGCAACGGTGCCAGAAAATGGTCTTGATAACCCACAAGTATAGGGGGTCGCAACGGTTTTCGAGGGTAGAGTATTCAACCCAAATTTATTGATTCGACACAAGGGGAGCCAAAGAATATTCTCAAGTATTAGCAGCTGAGTTGTCAATTCAACCACACCTGGAAACTTAATATCTACAGCAAAGTGTTTAGTAGCAAAGTAATATGATAGTAGTGGTAACGGTAGCAAAAGGTAACAGTAGTAAAAGTAGTGTTTTTGGTATTTTGGAGTGATGATAGCAATAGCAACAGAAAAGTAAATAAGCGAAGAACAATATATGGAAAGCTCGTAGGCAATGGATCGGTGATGGAGAATTATGCTGGATGCGGTTCATCATGTAACATTCATAACCTAGGGTGACACAGAACTAGCTCCAGTTCATTGATATAATGTAGGCATGTATTCTGAATATAGTCATACGTGCTTATGGAAAAGAACTTGCATGACATCTTTTGTCCTACCCTCCCGTGGCAGCGGGGTCCTTACGGAAACTAAGGGATATTAAAGCCTCTTTTTAATAGAGAACCGGAACAAAGCATTAACACATAGTGAATACATGAACTCCTCAAACTACGGTCATCATCGGTAAGTATCCCGATTATTGTCAGCTCAGGGTTAAAGGATCATAACACATAATAGGTGACTATAGACTTGCAAGATAGGATCAAGAACACTCATACATTGATGAAAACATAATAGGTTTAGATCTGAAATCATGGCACTCGGGCCCTAGTGACAAGCATTAAGAATAGCAAAGTCATAGCAACATCAATCTAAGAACATAGTGGATACTAGGGATCAAACCCTAACAAAACTAACTCGATTACATGATAGATCCCATCCAACCCATCACCGTCCAGCAAGCCTACGATGGAATTACTCACGCACGGCGGTGAACATCATGAAATTGGTGATGGAGGATGGTTGATGATGATGATGGCGACGGATTCCCCTCTTAGGAGCCCCGAACAGACTCCAGATCAGCCCTCCCGAGAGGTTTTAGGGCTTGGTGGCGGCTCCGTATTGTAAAACGCGATGAATTCTTCTCTTTGATTTTTTCTCCCCGAAACACAATATATGGAGTTGGAGTCAGAGAGGCACCAGGGGGCCCACGAGGTAGGGGGGCGCGCCCCCCACCCTCGTGGAAGGTGGTGGGCCCCCTGGCCTTCATCTTTTGCAGGTATTTTTTATATTTTCCAAAAAGTTGCTCCATGAAGTTTCAGGTCATTCTGAGAACGTTTGTTTCTGCACATAAATAACACCATGGTAATTCTGCTGAAAACAGTGTCAGTCCGGGTTAGTTCCATTCAAATCATGCAAGTTAGAGTCCAAAACAAGGGCAAAAGTGTTTGGAAAAGTAGATACGACGGAGACGTATCATGCATCAAATCTACCCGGTCGCGTATGTCTTCATTCAGCCCCTCAAAGAAACGTGTCATGGTTGCATCATCAGACTCATGCACATTAGTTCTGATCATCAAAACTTGCATTTATTGGTAATACTCATCCACCGCCATGGTTCCTTGAACAAGACGGTGAAGCTTTGTGTGTTGCTCCTTCTGAAAATAAGCTGGCACAAAGCGAGCTCGAATTGTACGCTTCATCTCACGCCATGATTCTGGTCGTGCGTCATTGCAGTTGAGCTGATCCCACCAAATTAATGCATAACCTAAAAATTCAAGAGAAGCAAAATGGATCTTCCGCTCCTCAGAGTAACAATGATTATCAAAAATCTGCTCCACACGCATCTCCCACTCAAGATACTCCTCGGGACCGGCCTGGCCTGTGAATGAAGGTATAGTAATTTTTATTCTACCAATACCTCTGTCCTCGTCCTCATTGCGGTGCTGTCTTGGTCCATCACCACGGGGACGGGCATCATGTGGTGGTCGGCGAGGCAAGTCGCCACGAGCATCAGACCCATCCTCAGACTCGACATCATTGTCGTTGTTGGCAACGTCTGCATCACGGACGTGTAGAGGTGCTCGCTGCTACAGGACATGTTGTGCCCTCGCCGGAGCAGCCGCGGCGGTTGCCCTTGCCTCTAGGCAACGGAGGGCTGCCTGCATGGCATGGAACCAGTTGGTCATCATCTCGTCGAGGGCCTTCATGCGGTTGTCGAAGTGCTGGTATGTAGCCTTGAACATAGCACGGACACCTAGGTCTAGATCGGGACCATATTGCGGCGGCCCGTCATCCTCTCGCACCTCATCCTCGTCAAGCTTGCTTGTGGTTGACATCACGCGCAGTGATAATCCTGGCGCTCTCGGATACCAACTGATACGGCTCAAATATCTTTGAGATGATTTTATGTAGTGGCCCTGATCTTTCACTCGCACAAATAGGTAGAAGAAATAGTTTTAGGAAGAAGTAGAAGTGTAGGTGCAAAAGAACCAATATAGCTAGACTAGATGGATGGATGGATTGTAGAGATCGGAAAGTAGTAGAAGATGCGTACGTGGTAGTTGTAGTACTAGGATCGATGGAGGGATTAAGCTAATGGCAATTAGCGGCGGTGACGGCGACGGAGTAATTAGCAATAATAAGAACTAGCAGAAGTAGATGGAGAAGAACGGGAAGCTAGCTAGATCGACCTTTGTAGATCAAGAATCAAACGACACTTGTGCCTTGGCGATCGAAGCTGCCGAAACACATGCAATTATCAAACCCTAGACAGGGACGCAAAAGTACAGATACGCATCCATTAGATGAGTTTTCTTCCTGAACTAAAACCTAACCTAGACAACGCTGCGCCCCTTGCTTATATAGGTGGTGCGTAACACCTGGGCCAAGCCCGACCTAGACTAGGACATGACGAGGACTCATCAATTACAAGTTGTACACAGAAAGAAACTAAAAAAACACAAAAACCAATTAAACTAGAAAATCAATAAAAAGGACACACCTCCTTCTCTGCCATGGCATTCTTGTAGGATTGATTCATCCAGGACCCACGTATGTATATTGGCCTTCGTACAAATATTGGCAAGGTGTTCTGAACATAGTCTTCACTTTCTCCCGAGGCACGATCCGAGGAGCAACTTCAGTAGCATATGGAACAGGCATCACACCTAAGATTCCTCTTTGTTTTGTAGCACACATTATCTTCTTATGACGCAGAGCGGGAACCATGTACTTTCGCATCTTATTTTCATAGCCAGACTCTCGCTTAGAAAATACTTTACTTGGCGATAATGGTGAAACAAGAGTACCTGGGGTGACTGCATCATAGAAGGTGTACTCAACAGTTTCCTTTGGGTATCCTATGAAGACACATTTCTTCGATTTGGGTTCGAGCTTATCAGGTTGAAGCTTTTTCACATAAGCATCGCATCCCCAAACTTTAAGAAACGACAACTTGGGTTTCTTGCCAAACCACAGTTCATATGGTGTCGTCTCAACGGATTTCGATGGTGCCCTATTTAACGTGAATGCAACCGTCTCTAAAGCATAACCCCAAAACGATAGCGGTAAATCAGTAAGAGACATCATAGATCGCATCATATCTAATAAAGTGCGGTTATGACGTTCGGACACACCATTACGCTGTGGTGTTCCATTAGTGCGGAGAACGAAGTCTTATTCATCTTGCCCATGAGGCATGGTTCACAAGCATCAAGTGATTCCAAAAGCCCATCAGCATGGAGTTTCTTCATGCGCTTTATACCAATATGACCTAAACGGCAGTGCCACAAATAAGTTACACTATCATTATTAAACTTATATATATTGGCTTCAATACTATGAATATGTGTCTCACTACTATCGAGATTCAATAAAAATAGACCACTCATCAAGGGTGCATGACCATAAAAGATATTACTCATATAAATAGAACAACCATTATTCTTTGATTTAAATGAATAACCATCTCGCATCAAACAAGATCCAGATATAATGTTCATGCTTAACGCTGGCACCAAATAACAATTATTCTGGTCTAAAACTAATCTCGAAGGTAGATGTAGAGGTAGCGTGCCGACCGCGATCACATCGACTTTGGAACCATTTCCCACGCGCATCATCGCCTCGTCCTTAGCCAATCTCCGCTTAATCTGTAGCCCCTGTTTTGAGTTGCAAATATGAGCAACAGAACTAGTATCAAATACCCAGGCGCTACTACGAGCATTAGTAAGGTACACATCAATAACATGTATATCAAATATACCTTTCACTTTGCCATCCTTCTTATCCGCCAAATACTTGGGGCAGTTCCGCTTCCAGTGACCAGTCCCATTGCAGTAGAAGCACTCAGTCTCAGGCTTAGGTTCAGACTTGGGCTTCTTCACTTGAGCATCAACTTGCTTGCCGTTCTTCTTGAAGTTCCCCTTCTTCCCTTTGCCCTTTTTCTTGAAACTAGTGGTCTTGTTGACCATCAACACTTGATGCTCCTTCTTGATTTCTACCTCCGCAGCCTTTAGCATTGCGAAGAGCTCGGGGATTGTTTTATCCATTCCTTGCATATTTTAGTTCATCACGAACCTTTTGTAGCTTGGTGGCAGTGATTGAAGAACTCTGTCAATGACACTATCAACTGGAAGATTAACTCCCAGCTGAGTCAAGTGATTGTGGTACCGAGACATTCTGAGTATATGTTCACTGACAGAACTATTCTCCTCCATCTTGCAACTATAGAACTTATTGGAGACTTCATATCTCTCAATCTGGGCATTTGCTTGAAATATTAACTTCAACTCCTGGAACATCGCATATGCTCCATGACGTTCAAAACGTCATTGAAGTCCCGGTTCTAAGCCGTAAAGCATGGCACACTGAACTATCGATTAGTCATCAGCTTTACTCTGCCAGCGTTCTTAACATCATCATCAACATCTTAAGCAGGCCTAGCACCTAGCGATGCTTCCAGGACGTAATTCTTCTGTGCAGCGATAAGGATAATTCTTAAGTTACGGACCCAATCCGTGTAGTTGCTACCAACATCTTTCAACTTAGCTTTCTCTAGGAACACATTAAAATTCAATGGAACAACAGCACGGGCCATTTATCTACAACAACATAGACATGCAAAATACTATCAGGTACTAAGTTCATGATAAATTAAAGTTTAATTAATCATATTACTTAAGAACTCCCACTTAGATAGACATCCCTCTAATCATCTAAGTGATCACGTGATCCATATCAACTAAACCATGTCCGATCATCACGTGAGATGGAGTAGTTTTCAATGGTGAACATCACTATGTTGATCATATCTACTATATGATTCACGCACGACCTTTCAGTCTCAGTGTTCCGAGGCCATATCTGCCTATGCTAGGCCCGTCAAGTTTAACCTAAGTATTCTGTTTGTGCAAAACTGGCTTGCACCCGTTGTATGTGAACATAGAGCTTATCACACCCGATCGTCACGTGGTGTCTCGGCACGATGAACTATAGCAACGGTGCATACTTAGGGAGAACACTCATACCTTGAAATTTAGTGAGAGATCATCTTATAATGCTACCGCTGTACTAAGCAAAATAAGATGCATAAAGGATAAACATCACATGCAATCAAAATAAGTGATATGATATGGCCATCATCATCTTGTGCCTTTGATCTCCATCTCCAAAGCACCGTCATGATCACCATCGTCACCGGCTTGACACCTTGATCTCCATCGTAGCATCGTTGTCGTCTCGCCAACTATTGCTTCTACGACTATCGCTACCGCTTAGTGATAAAGTAAAGCAATTACATGGCGATTGCATTTCATACAATAAAGCGACAACCATATGGCTCCTGCCAGTTGCGGATAACTTTGTTACAAAACATGATCATCTCATACAACAATTTATATAATCACATCTTGACCATATCACATCACAACATGCCCTGCAAAAACAAGTTAGACATCCTCTACTTTGTTGTTGCAAGTTTTACGTGGCTGCTACGGGCTTAGCAAGAACCGTTCTTACCTACGCATCAAAAACCACAACGATTTTTCATCAAGTGTGTTGTTTTAACCTTCAACAAGGACCGGGCGGAGTCACACTCGATTCAACTAAATCTGGAGAAACATAAACCCACTAGCCACCTGTGTGCGAAGCACGTCGGTAGAACCAGTCTCATGAACGCGGTCATGTAATGTCGGTCTTGACCGCTTCATCCAACAATACCGCCGAATCAAAGTATGACATGCTTGTAAGCAGTATGACTATTATCGCCTACAACTCTTTGTGTTCTACTCGTGCATATAACATCTACGCATAGACCTGGCTCGGATGCCACTGTTGGGGAACATAGTATTTCAAAAAAATTCCTACGATCACGCAAGATCTATCTAGGAGAAGCATAGCAACTAGCGGGGAGAGTGTGTCCACGTACCCTCGTAGACCGAAAGTGGAAGCGTTTAGTAACGCGGTTGATGTAGTCGAACGTCTTCATGAACCAACCGATCAAGTACCAAATGCACGGCACCTTCGCGATCTGCACACGTTCAGCTCGGTGACATCCCTCGAACTCTAGATCTAGCTGAGGCCGAGGGAGAGTTCCGTCAGCATGACGGTGTGGTGACGGTGATGATGAAGTTACCAACGCAGGGCTTCGTCTAAGCACTACGACAATATGACCGAGGTGGAAATCTATGGAGGGGGCACCGCACACGGCTAAGAAATTAACTTGTGTGTCTATGGGGTGCCCCCTCCCCCGTATATAAAGGAGGGGAGGAGGGGGCCAGACGGCCTCAAGGAGCGTGCCCCAAGGGGGGAATCCTACTCCTACTAGGAGTAGGTTCCCCCCTTTCCTAGTCCAACAAGGAGGGGAAGGAAGGAGGAAGGGGAGAGAAGGAAGGAGGGGGCGCTGCCCCCACCCCTTGTCCGATTCGTATTGGGGGGGGGGCGCCACCTCTTGGCCGGCCCTCTCTCCTATAAGGCCCATGGTGGCCCATTAACTTCCAGGGGGGTCCAGTAACCCTCCGGCACTCCGGTTTTATCCGATGCTATCCAGAACACTTCCGGTGTCCTAATAACATGGTCCAATATATCAATCTTTATGTCTCGACCATTTCGAGACTCCTCATCATGTCCGTGATCACATCCAGGACTCCGAACAAGCTTTGGTACATCAAATCACATAACTCATAATACATATCGTCATCGAACGTTAGGCGTGCGGACCCTACGGGTTCGAGAACTATGTAGACATGACTGAGACACTTCTCTGGTCAAAAATCAATAGCAAAACCTAGATGCTCATATTGGTTCCAACATATTCTCCGAAGATCTTCATCGGTCAAACCGCACAACAACATACGTTGTTCCCTTTGTCATCGGTATGTTACTTGCCCGAGATTCCATCGTCGGTATCATCATACCTAGTTCAATATCGTTACTGGCAAGTCTCTTTACTCGTCCAGTAGTGCATCATCCCATAACTAACTCATTAATAACATTGCTTGCAAGGCTTATAGTGATGTGCATTACCGAGAGGGCCCAGAGATACCTCTCTGACAATCGGAGTGACAAATCCTAATCTCGATCTATGCCAACTCAACAAACACCATCGGAGACACCCGTAGAGCATCTTTATAATCAGCCAGTTAAGTTCGGACGTTTGATAGCACACTAAGTGTTCCTCCAGTATTCGGTAGTTTCATAATCTCATAGTCATAGGAACATGTATAAGTCATGAAGAAAGCAATAGCAATAAACTAAGCAATCATAGTGCTAAGCTAACAGATGGGTCTTGTCCATAATATCATTCTCTGATGATGTGATCTTGTTCATCAAATGACAACACATGTCTATGGCTAGGAAACTTAACCATCTTTGGTTAACGAGCTAGTCTAGTAGAGGCATACTAGGAACACTCTGTTTCTCTATGTATTCACACATGTACTAAGTTTCCGGTTAATAAAATTCTAGCATGAATAATAAATAATTTATCATGATATAAGGAAATATAAATAGCAACTTTATTATTGCCTCTAGGGCATATTTCTTCACCGCCACCAAGCTATAAGGGCTTTGTGATGAACTATAATATGCAAGGGATGGAGAAAACACTTCCCGAGCTCTTCACGATGCTTAAGGCCGCGGAGGTAGAAATCAAGAAGGAGCATCAAGTGTTGATGCTTAAAAAGACCAGTAGTTTCAAGAAAGGCAAGAGAAAGAAAAGGAACTTCAAGAAGAACGGTAGAGCAGTTGCCGCTCCTGTGAAGAAACCCAAAGCTAGACCCAAACCTGAGACTAAGTGCTTCCACTTCAAGGGGAATGGTCACTGGAAGCGGAACTGCCCCAAGTACTTGGCAGATAAGAGGGCTGGCAACGTCAACAAAGGTATATTTGATATACATGTTATTGATGTGTACCTTACTAGTTCTCGTAGTAGCGCCTGGGTATTTGATACTGGTTCATTTGATCATATTTGTAACTCGAAATAGGAGCTGCGGGGTAAATGAAGACTGGCTAAGGACGACGTGACGATGCACGTCGAAAATGGTTCCAAGGTTGATGTGATCACCGTCGGCACGCTACCTCTACATCTACCTTCGGGATTAGTTTTAAACCTAACTAATTGTTATTTGGTGCCTGCGTTGAGCATGAACATTATATCTGGATCTTGTTTATTGCGAGACGATTATTCATTTAAGTCAGAGAATAATGGTTGTTCTATTTATATGAGTAATATCTTTTATGATCATGCACCCCTTGTGAATGGTTTATTCTTGTTGAATCTCGATCGTAGTGATACACATATTCATAATATTGATGCCAAAAGATGCAAAGTTAATAATGATGGTACCACATATTTGTGGCACTGCCGCTTAGGTCATATTGGTGTAAAGCGCATGAAGAAACTCCATGCTGATGGACTTCTGGAATCTCTTGATTATGAATCATTTGAGACATGTGAACCTTGCCTCATGGGCAAGATGACTAAAATTTCGTTCTCCGGAACAATGGGGTGTGCTAGTGACTTATTGGAAATAATACATAATGATGTATGTGGTCCGATGAGTGTTGAAGCACGTGGTGGATATCATTATTTTCTTACCTTCACAGATGATTTGAGTAGATATGGGTATATTTACTTAATGAAACACAAGTATGAAACATTTGAAAAGTTCAAGGAATTTCAGAGTGAAGTGGAAAATCATCATAACAAGAAAATAAAGTTCTACGATCTGATCGTGGAGGTGAATATTTGAGTTACGAGTTTGGTATGCATTTAAGACAATGTGGAATTGTTTCAAAGCTCACGCCACCTGGAACACGACATCGTAATGGTGTGTCCGAATGTCGTAATCGCACTCTATTGGATATGGTGCATTCTATGATGTATCTTACCGACTTGCCACTTTCATTTTGGGGTTATGCATTAGAGACAGCCGCATTCACTTTAAATAGGCCATCTAAATCCATTGAGACGACACCGTATGAGTTGTGGTTTGGCAAGAAACCTAAGCTGTCGTTTGTTAAAGTTTGGGGATGCGATGCTTATGTCAAGAGGCTTCAGCCTGATAAGCTCGAACCCAAAGCGGAGAAGTGTGTCTTCATAGGATACCCTAAAGACTCCATTGGGTATACTTTCTACCATAGATCCGAGGGCAAGATCTTTGTTGCCGAGAATGAGTCCATTCTAGAGAAGGAGTTTCTCTCGAAAGAAGTGAGTGCGAGGTAAGAAGAACTTGATGAGGTAATCGTACCTTCTCTCAATTTGGAAGGTAGCACATCACAGAAAGCATTTCGTGTGATACCTACACCAACCTAAGAGGAAGCTAATGATAATGATCATGAAACTTTGGATCAAGTTACTACTAAACTTTATAGGTCGACCAGGGTATGTTCCGCACTAGAGTGGTATGGTAATCCTGTCATGGAAGTCATGTTGTTAGACAACGGCAAACCTACGAACTATGAAGAAGCTATGATGAGCCCGGATTCCAACAAATGGCTTGAGGCCATGAAATCTGAGATAGGATCCATGTATGAGAACAAAGTATGGACTTTGGTGGGCTTGTCCAATGATCGACAAGCCATTGAGAATAAATGGATCTTTAAGAAGAAGAAGACAGACGCTGATGGTAATGTCACCATCTATAAAGCTTGAGTTGTCACAAAAGGTTTCCGAGAAGTTCAAGGGGTTGACTATGATGAGACTTTCTCACCCGTAGCGGTGCTTAAGTCTGTTAGAGTTATGTTAGCTATTGCTGCATTTTATGATTATGAGATATGGCAAATGGACGTCAAAACGGCATTCCTTAATGAGTTTCTTAAGGAAGAGTTGTATATGATGCATCCAGAAGGTTTTGACAATCCTAAGGATGCTAACAAAGTATGCAAGCTCCAGCGATCCATCTATGGACTGGTGCAAGCATCTTCGAGTTGTAATATTTGCTCTGATGAAGTGATCAAAGTTTTTGGTTTTATACAAACTTACAGAGAAGCTTGTATTTACAAGAAAGTGAGTGGGAGCTCTTTAGCATTTTTGATATTATATGTGGATGACATATTGTTGATTGGAAATGATATAGAATTTCTGGAAAGCATAAAAGGATATCTGAATAAGAGTTTTTCAATGAAAGACCTCAGTGAAATTGCTTACATATTGGGATAATAGGACTTTCACAAAGTACACACCTTGACAAAGTTTTGAAGAAGTTCAAAATGGACCAGTCAAAGAAAGGGATCTTGCCTGTATTGCAAGGTGTGAAGTTGAGTAAGACTCAAAGTCGACCACGACAGAAGAAGGAGAAAGGATGAAAGTCATTCTCTATGCCTCAGCCATAGGCTCTATAATGTATGCCATGCTATGTACCAGACCTGATGTGTACCTTGCCATAAGTCTAGCAAGGAGGTACCAAAGTGAACCCGGAGTAGATCATTGGATAGCGGTCAATAATATCTTGAAGTACCTGAAAAGGACTAAGGACATGTTTCTCGTTTATGGAGGTGGGGAAGAGCTCGTTGTAAAGGGTTACATCGATGCTAGTTTCAACACAGATCCGGATGACTCTAAGTCTCAAACCGGATACATATTTATATTAAATGGTGGAGAGGTCACTTGGTGCAGTTCCAAGCATAGCGTTGTGACGGGATCTACATGTGAAGTGGAGTATATAGCTGCTTCGGAAGCAGCGCAAGGAGTCTAGATGAAGGAGTTCATATCTGATCTGGGTGTAATACCTAAATCATCAGATCCAATGACTATATTTTGTGACAACACTGGAGCTATTGCCATTGCCAAGGAGCCCAGGTTTCACAAGAGAACCAAGCACATCAAGCACCGCTTCAACTCCATTCATAATTATGTTGAGGATGGAGACATAGAACTTTGCAAAGTACATATGGATCTGAATGTGGCAGACCCGTTGACTAAACCTCTTCCGCTGGCAAAACATGATCAGCACAAAGACTCCATGGATGTTAGATTCATAACTATATAAACTAGATTATTGACTCTAGTGAAAGTCGGAGACTATTGGAAATATGCCCTAGAGGCAATAATAAATTGGTTATTATCATATTTCCGTGTTCATGATAAATGTTTATTATTGTACTAACACCCTGGATTTTAGCCTTTTCTTTTTCTTTTGAATTTCTTTGGATTTTGCTTTGATTTTCTTTTTCTGTGGCTTTGTGATCTGGAAACATGGGAAGATCATCTCTTCTCAGTCTCCCAAGTGGCTTGCCATACTCAAATCCATCCCAAGACCATGTCATTTCCATCTCGACCCAATCCCAAATTCTTTTTATTGGGAATATTCCTTTTTCCAATTAAAGGAATAACCCTATCTGCTCTAGGTTGTGAAGCAACCTATATTTCTGTTTTGCCATAAATTCCCATGAAATTCTCAAAAATCCTTTGGACGATATGAACATTGGATATGAAAAAATATTCAAGATTCCATCCTCACGGTGAGCATACCTTCCAATCCTTGTTTCTAGTCAGATTTTCAGGTAGTGAAGCAACTATATTTTATATTGCTTCATTATTGCTGAAATTTTACCAGGACATGCTCCTACCCATATAAACTCACTCCACCAAATTTGGGCTCATTTAATATTTCCAATTTCCCTCTATAATTTTCCAAAAATTCTGTCATGAGAGATGCATTGTGAAGGAAGTACCATTTTGGCGTGCCAATTGGAATGAAATTTTTACAGTATCTTCATATGACCAAATGATCATACACCACCAAATTTCAGCTGCATCTAACACTCTTTGTGAGTGCCACTTCATGATCTTGTTTCTGGACCAGATTTGGCAGTTGCAAAGCAACTATATTAAATCTTGGTCCAAATCCTTCCAAATTTCACAGGATTGTAGTCCTTCCTACCCTAAGCATATGTGACATCTTTTTTATTCCAAGCAATCATCTCAATTTGCCACAACATCTTGCCAAAGTTGGCTACAACAAACTTCACCCTGATCGCTCCTATCAACCCTTGGCTTGCTTTGTTGAACCATCACTTCAGAGGGGACCTAACTTGGATGGACTACACGGGAGACAACCTGTGGCATGACAGAGCGCACCACGTGCACCTGTTCACATGGTGATCGCGTAGCCTGGCATGCCATGGACACGAGTTGGACGTCATTTTGCTTTGGGCCCCTTTCGCCCATCTATTTCCCTCGCGCAGTTGACACCTAGCCATGTCTAGGAGCTTCCCCTCGTAGTCACCTCTCCCCTGGTTCCTGTCCCCCCTCCGGAAGCTTCCTCGCCGGTGCTAGTTGTCGCGTGCCCACGGGCGCACAGTGGCCGATCAGCTCTGTCCGCGCCCCATCCTCTTCTTCCTCTCCCTTGGCGCCATTCTCTACTCCAGTGGTGTCCTTTGCTCTCTCCCGTTGCTTCCATAGCTCACGAGCACCCTGTTCTTCGCCAAAGTTTTGGCCAAGCCCTCGCGAAGGACTCCGGCCATGGGCATCTCTCCCCGGCTATTTAAACAGTGCCTGAGGCCTCCCGAGCTCACCACTAGCCTCACCATACTCCTCTAGCCCTCCCCGGCTTCTTCCCCGAGCTCCAAGAGCTCTCCTAACCCTTAAATGCCGCCTCGGGCCCTGCTGGCTGTCGGCTAAATTTGATCAAAGCCAAGCCCCATTCACCCTCCTCCCACCACCGGAGACCTCCACCACCACCCTAAAGCCGCCCCAGTACCTCTCCTCCTCCTCTGATGTGTTGTGCCTCCAAGCCCGAGCTCGCCCGTCACCGGTCTCCGCCGTGCTCGTGGGAGCACTCGTGCTCGACCTCCCCGAGACCCGAGCCGTACCTGAACGGATGCGCCTCATACTCCCTGTTGGGGATATGACTATCAGATATTACCCGTTCAGGAGGGGCCAGGTCATCCCTATGGCGGTTCATCTGGATAAATCCCAAGAGGATATTAACGATGGCGGTTCATAGACAGGCTTAGTAAAAAGGCCGAAACCTGAAGGCAGCTTAAGGCCCATGAAGTATAAACCGCCATGTATGTGTAGACTTGTAATATAAGGCATGTAAGATAAAGTCACTGAGCCAGACACGTTGTATGAGCCGGCCGTGACTCTGTAGGCCGCAGGGCGTCAACCCATGTATATAAGGGGACGACCCGGCAGCGGCTTAGGGCAAGAAACAACAAGTCGAAAGCCAGGCAAAGCGTGTTTGCTCCCTGGTAATCGAATCCCTAGCAATACCACCTCAAACTGGAGTAGGCCTTTACCTTCACCGCAAGGGGCCGAACCAGTATAAACTCTCTGTGTCCTTTGTCCCGTTTAACCCCTTTAAGCTAACCTCGTCGCAATGGCTCCACAACTAAGTCCTTCCATGAGGACATCTACCGTGACACTTCCACGATAGTTGGCGCCCACCATGGGGACAGCGCATGGTGGTTTTGAGTTCTTAAAGGGGAGCTTCGAAGGGCTCAAGGGATACGGTGTGGGCCGGATGACCAAGAGTCGTCGCGGCAAGCTCTACATCGACGATGTAGGCTAGGGCCCCAAGGCCGTCTCAATTGAGTACGGGTACCGGGTCCCCTTCGATGGAATCCATGTCTTCATCGGCAAGATTGGAAAGCCAGGCCTTGAGCCGGACATCTGCACCGACATCATCGAGACGGCTCAGAGTGCACGACCCGCCCGAGCTCAACCCGCCGTAAGGCATGTCTTCATTTGATTCACCAATGGGGCTGAGTTGGAAGGCTTTGTCTCTGGCGGTGAGATAGAAGTCTGCTCTGATGATGAGTCCACAGGCGAGACCAGCTCAATGTATCAACTGCAAGACGGGCGGCTTGGGAGTTGTTCCGATGGCAACAGTATTCCGGACCCCCGAGAGCCGCCGAACAGGGTGGCGATCTTCATGGCGGGAACCTAGCCGGTTCTCGACTCGGCAGCTGCCGCGGCTATAATATCTGGTGCGGCAGCAATGACAACTACAGGTACTGGCGGGTCAGCTCGCCTGACGGCTCAAGTTTTAACAGATCTATATTGGATGCTCTAGCGATTCTGATGGAGGTTGAGGTAACCCCAGACAACTAGGAGCAACACAAAGTCGAGATAGCTAAGTTGCGCGATGAGATAGCATAGGCTAAGGAGGAACTAGCAGCAGAAAATGCCAGGATGGCTACAGAGCGGGCCATTTTAAGTGCCCAAGCACAACAGATTCAAGTAGATCCATACCGGCTCGCAGTGGATCAGAACGCGTCAAACGAAGTTTTGAGGAGAAAATACCGGAGTCGTCTGCCCTCTGTTTATGAATCAAGGGACCTCTTCAACACCCCCGGAGCTGGGGCCAGTAACCCGTCGGTGGTAAATCGGATGACAGAAGCGCCAGATGGTGGGGTACCGGGTCAGCCGCGCGTGGCGAATTCTCCGTATATGAAAAACACCCTGCCTCAACACGTGGTAACACCGCCGTGTCACTATTCCACCCCTTTGGACAACATGATTGTTGTGGCAACGCGATTGGTGGCTTTACCAGTTGAGGGTGAGACTCCGGCGGCGGTTGAAACCCGAAGAGCCATGGAGCTTCTTCAAACAGCTTTAGTGCAGCAACAGGCTTATTCTTATAGACGTGACCGGATTCATTCAACCCCTCGACCAAGCCGGAGCTACAGCAGGCACATTGACTCATCGACAGTCTCGAGTACGGATCAACGCCGTAACCAACCTCATGGACATGACCCGGCGCGCAATGATTTGGTGGACCAGGATAGAGCGCGTCGGGAAGCCGAGCTGATGGCTCAGCTGGCGGCTCATCAGCACGCGCCGGTTTACCCGACAGCCTCAGTTGCGATGGGTGTAACTTCTAAAGCTTTCGGTGTGCCGTGTCTAACGGCGGCTCTACGAAACGAGCGCCTGCCCAAGGACTTCAATGGCCCTCGTAAGGTGCCTAATTATACAGCCGATCAAACCCCTGAGGCGTGGGTGGAGAGTTATGAGATGGCCATGGAGATGCTAGATGTTAGTGAGGCTACATATGCAAAGTACTTCACCATGATGTTAGAGGGGACGGCTCGCACCTGGTTGAAGGGGTTGCCGGCTAACTCCATCGGGTCATGGGCGGAGCTGAAGGCCCAGTTTATCCAGAATTTCAAAGACACGTGCAAACAGCCTATGTCGATTGTGGATTTGGTTTCCTGTGTGCAGGCTGAGGGCGAGTTAACGACCAGCTGGGTGCGCCGGGTCTCGACCATCATACATTCTTCAGATAATATCAACGCTGGCTCATCGGTTCTGATGTTGGAGAAAAATTGTCGGTTCATTCCTTTCAAGCAGAAGCTTGGGCGGCTCAAGCGTCATTGCAACGACATGGGGGAGCTAATGGCAGCTCTTGTTCAGTATGCCGACTCTGATTGTACCAAGGACCCCGACTCTGATGATGAAAAATCGGGAAAGGAAAAGAAGAGTAGCGGCATGAAGAGACAACGATACAATTCTACCAATCAGGGCGGCAACAGTAAGCGCAAAGCTGATGACTTTGTGGCTAACACCGGTGCGCGCAATTATAACCAGCATCGTAAAGGACAGCCGGCTCCGAGACAGGATTCGACCTTGAGGCAATGTTAAATCAGCCGTGTCTGAAACACGGAACGGATCAGAAGCTGGCTACTCATTCGTGGAAAGATTGCAGCATAATGAGAAGCTTTAGGGACTCCATCCAGCGCCACCATGGCCTGAATGGTGGATCAGGGTCCGGTTCTCATGGTACGGGTCATGGAGGTGGCGGTTCAAATTCCGGGTTTCAAGGTCACGGTAACCAGGGTGGTTACAATCAGCAGAGTAATCAGGGGAGTCAACAGTAGCAGCAGTCTGGTTATCAGAGCAACCCGAAGCAGTTGAACAGTGGGCAGTATCATGTCTTCACCACTAGCTTATGTAAGCGGGACCAGAAGCTTCATAAGAGGGCCGTGAACACGATTGAGCCAGCAGTGCCACGTTATTTGCGATGGTCAAAGCAGCCTATTGTGTGGAGTCGTGAGGATCATCCGCCCCGGGTTGATAATCCGGGTCACCTGGCTCTAGTAGTAGCACCTCAGGTTGGGGGCTATAAGTTTACTAAGGTGCTCATGGATGGAGGTAGCATCATTAACATCATTTATTATGAGACCTTCCGTCGCATGGGACTGTCAGATAAGAATCTTAAGATGTCAACCACTGTCTTCCATGGTGTGGTGACGGGTAAGTCGGCCTACCCGGTGGGTAAGAGATCTTTGGAAGTTACCTTTGGAGACGAGCACGATTCCAGGTCTGAGATGTTAACCTTCAAAGTGGTAAAGATTAAGAGCCCCTATCATGCTCTGTTTGGGCGGCCGGCTTATGCTAAGTTCATGGCAAGGCCTTGTTATGTTTACTTGCAGCTTAAGATGCTGGGTTATAAGGGCACCATCATAGTACATGGGAGTCGCAAGGTGGCCTTGGAATATGAGGAGGGTGATGTGGCTTATGCTGAATCAGTTTGTGCAACGGAGGAGCTGAAATTTTACAAGGACAATGTTGACCCGGCAGACATGACGTCCTTGAAAAAACCAACCACAGAGCATGATCCTTCGTTAAAGTTTAAATCGGCGGACAATACTAAAATGGTTGATTTCGTCCCTCGCGACTCATCCAAGAAGTTCAGCATCAGCGCTAATCTGGATCCGAAATAGGAAAGCACGCTCATCAAGTTCATCCGTGAGAACTGGGACATCTTTGCATGGAAGCCTTCAGACATGCCGGGTGTACCGAGGGAAATCGCTGAGCACACTCTTAATATTGATCTGAAGTTTAAGCCGGTCAAGCAATTTCTTCATCGGTTTAACGAGGAGAGGCAGAAGGCCATTGGTGAGGAAGTGGCCCAGCTTTTGGCGGTCGGGTTTATCATTGTAGTTTTCCATCCAGAGTGGTTGGCTAATACGGTGCTGGTACTCAAGAAGAATGGCACTTGGCGGATGTGTGTGGATTACACGGACTTGAACAAAGCTTGTCCGGCTGATCCATTTGCTCTCCCTCGTATTGATCAGATCATTGATGCTACGGCGGGTTGTGAGAGTTTGAGTTTTTTGGATGCTTATTCTGGTTATCATCAGATCAAGAAGGTAGTTAAGATTAGGAGAAGATAGCTTTCATTACTCCGTTTGGAGCCTTCTGCTATGTGTCTATGCCTTTTGGGCTCAAGAGTGCCCAGGCGACTTATCAGCGGTGTGTACAAAATTGCCTTCACAATCGGATTGGGCGCAATGTTCATGCTTATGTAGATGACATTGTGGTGAAGTCAAGAGAGAAGGAGACCCTAATTGATGATTTGAAGGAGACGTTTGACAATCTCCAGGTCTACAAGATGATGCTTAACCCGACTAAGTGTGTTTTTGGTGTACCAGCAGGCAAGCTCTTGGGATTTCTGGTTTCTAACAGAGGCATTGAAGCTAACCCAGAGAAGATCAAAGCCATTACTTCCTTGGCTAAACCGGCGTGTGTCAATGATGTTCAGCGACTGGCGGGTCGTATTATGGCTTTAAGCCAGTTCATAAGCCAGCTAGGTGAGAAGGCTACCCCCCTTTATCAGATGATGAAGAAGATGGATCACTTTGTTGGAGTGATGCTGCTAATCAAGCGTTTGAGGATCTAAAGAAATAGTTGGCTAAGCCTCCTGTGCTTGCTGCCCCTATTGATAAAAAGCCTCTGTTGTTATATGTGGCTGCTAATAGCTAGGCCATCAGTGTAGCCATTGTGGTGGAAAGGAAAGAGGCAGGCAAGGAGTACCCGGTTCAACGGCCGGTTTATTACATCAGTGAGGTGCTTATCGAATCCAAACAGAGGTATCCACACTGGCAGAAGCTTGTATATGGGGTTTTCATGGCAAGCCAGAAGCTTAAGAAATATTTTCAAGGTCATCCCATCACTGTGGTTAGTTCTTCTCCTTTATGAGATATCATCCAAAATAGGGAAGCCACATGCCGGGTTGCTAAATGGGCCATTGAGCTTGGTCCTCACGGTTTAAAGTATGTGCCACGCACGACCATCAAGTCCCAAGCACTTGTGGATTTCATCAATGATTGGACAAAGTTGCAGGCACCTGAGGAAAATCCGGATAACACATATTGGACTATTCACTTTGATGGATCCAGACAGTTGGAGGGCTCGGGGGCTGGAGTTGTTTTGACTTCCCCACGAGGTGACAAGTTTTCTTATGTTCTCCGGCTAATGTTCCCCTGTACTAACAATGCAGCTGAGTATGAGGCCTTGCTCCATGGTCTTCGGATGGCTAAGGAGATAAACTTAAGCCGGGTGAGGTGCTTTGGTGATTCGGATCTGGTGGCTCAGCAAGTTTCTGGTACTTGGGATTCTAGGATCCGCTTATGGCGGCTTATCGATGAGAGGTTGATGTCATTGCAGGCCACTTCAAGGGTTACCAAGCTGAGCATATTGACCGAAGGAAGAATGAGGTGGCTGACAATTTAAGCCGGCTAGGGTCACAGTGTAAGACAGTGCCACCTAACACGTTCTTGGATGTTCTACTCAACCCTTCCGTCAAACTACCTACGGAGGAGGACCTCGCTGTTCCTGACCCGGAAGCACAATTGGTGGCGGCTCTTCATGCTATTCCTGATTGGACGGTTCCGTATTTGGCTTACATGACCCGGGGTGAGTTGCCAGAGGATGAGGTCTTGGCCAGACAGATAACCCGACGGTCTAAGTCAATGACGATTGTCAATGGGGAGTTGCACCATCGCAGTGTCACAGGGGCGTTTCAACATTGCGTCTCTCCGGAAGAAGGTTGTGAGATTTTACGAGAGATCCACAAAGGAGATTGTGGTCATCATGCTGGCTCTAAATCTCTTGTAGCCAAGGCTTTCCGTCATGGGTTCTATTGGTTGAAGTCTCATGTTGATGTTGAGGATCTGGTAAGCAGATGTGACGGCTGCCAGAAATTTTCACGACGAGCTCATGTGTCGGCTCAAGAATTGAGGATGATTCCAATTACTTGGCCGTTTGCAACTTGGGGGCTTGATATGGTTGGGCCTTTTAAAATGTCCAAGGATAAGAAGACCCACCTCTTGGTGGCAGTTGATAAGTTTACTAAGTGGGTTGAAGCAGAACCGGTTAGTAAATGTGATGCGGCAACAACGGTTCAATTCATGAAGAAGGTGATCTTCCATTTTGGCTTTCCACACAGCATTATAACAGATAATGGCACTAATCTTTCTCAAGGAGCTATGGAATAATTTTGTCAACGGGAGCATATCCGGCTTGACGTTTCCTCTGTGGCTCACCCTCAATCCAATGAGCAAGCAGAACGAGCAAATCAGGAGATTCTGCGAGGTATCAAGCCCCGGTTTATGGTTCCTTTGCAGAGAACGTTGGGTTGTTGGGTGGAGGAGTTACCCTCAGTGTTATGGAGCATCAACACGACCCCCAACAGGTCTACGGGTTACACATCTTTTTTCATGGTTAATGGGGTAGAGGCGGTTCTCCCTAGTGACATCCGTCATGATTCACCCCGGGTGGCGGCTTATGTTGAGGCTGACAATGAAAAGGCGCGTCAAGATGCACTTCACTTCTTGGATGAGGAGCGTGATCTCGCAGCGGCTTGTTCGGCGATTTATCAACAAGACCTACGTCGTTATCACAGCCGCCGTGTTAAAACTAGAACCTTTCAAGAAGGTGACTTAGTGCTCCGGCTCATCCAAGATCAGAAAGATATGCATAAGTTGTCACCGCCTTGGGAAGGACCTTTTGTGGTCAGCAAGAATTTGCATAATGGGTCATACTACCTTATCGACGTTCGAGACAACAAGGACTCACGCACATCGGAGGAGGAGACCCGTCGGCCGTGGAACATTGCTCATCTTCGGCCCTACTATACTTGAGCCTCCGGCTCTCATGATGTACATAGTCACTTAATGTATATATTATAAGCAGTATAATAAAGTTGGCATCGTTGACAATTCAGGGCTTCTATCGTTTCACTTCCTCGAAGCTAAGTCTTTATCATCATTTAAGAGGCTCGGTGCCCACAATTTCAGGGACCAAAGAGAGTTGGATGCACAACACAGCTCAAACATAGGTCCCTGATGAGCGCGATTCGTCAGTGTATCACTTGGGGGCTTCCTGCTCATCGAGCATAGCTGTCGGTACCCTCTTGATCGGTGCAATGCCAAAGCTTATATGGTCACTTGGGGGCTTCCTGTTCAAACATAGGTGTATTCACCAAAGAGAACATAGTTGTCGGTACCCTCTTGATCGGCTCAACGCCACACTTGTAAGCATGTCACTTGGGGGCTTCCTATTCAAACATAGGTGTATTCACCAAAGAGAACATAGTTGTCGGTACCCTCTTGATCGGCTCAACGCCACACTTGTAAGCATGTCACTTGGGGGCTTCCTGTTCAAACATAGGCGTATTCGACCAAAGAGAACATAGCGTTACTACCCTCTTGACCAGGTTTGTTCAAACATAGGCGTATTCGACCAAAGAGAATAAACTCTGACCGGTTCATCCTACATGTAACCAGCTGCTTCAACTCCATCAGGTCATCCTGATTGACCCGTCGAACTCTTAACAATCAGTCTTTACGGTGTATTCGACCAAGATCTGAGCTTGATTAAGGTTCAAACGGTGGCTTGTCATGCGAGAGCACGGTTTACAAATAGTCAGGATGAATCCAGGCTTCATAAGTCGCCTTCCTTGGAACTTGGATAAATCAGCCCGTGATGTATGTTGTTACTCTGGCCTCGCGTACTCTTGATAAGTCTTTAAGCAAGACCAGACTTTATCTAGGGTTCAAATGTCGATTGGGCACACTGTGAGTCAGGCTCACGAAACGCACGAACAATCTATTGGCTCGGGCTAGTTTCATTGAAGAAGACACTTTGGCTTGGTAGCCTACAAAAGCCTCGAATTTCTTCTGATTTCTTATTTGTATTCTTTATATGGCTTTTTTCACTACCTTCTAGTTTTTGCAAGTCGGGCCCAGCTGCCCTGTTTACGGCTCATATTTGAAGCATACTTTGGGTTTTATAACCCGTCAGGAGGACAGACTCTAACTCGTCAGAGCGTAAGGAATCCTATGTTTGGAGTTAATTCTAACACCTCTAGCTGCATGAAGCTGATAAGCCAGCAGTCTAGGCATATACTACAGGTATGCAATTTTATTTAGCAATTATCAGATCGGCTCCAGTTATGGACTATTTGTCCCCAGCGGCTTCAATTGGGTATCATGACCCACTCGGCGGTAAGCCGCCAGGGCACTTGTGTTTTCTTTGTGTGTAGGATAATAATCATTCAAATCTGCATATATCAAAGACTATCATACCCATAATGGTTTTTAAAAACAGGTGGATCAGCAGGATTATGCAAAACAGAAACATGCATGATGGCACGACAGATCTAAGTTTTAACTACCCTATTACATGGCTCCATGAGCCAAAATAAGATCAAGTGTTTTTCAAAGATCAAGTATCTAAACCGCCCGACGGTTCAATCTTCTTGGCCTTGCTGATGGGAGGCCTCTGGTTCATCCCTTGCCGATTCTTCGTCCTCCTCCACCATCTGGAAGTTTGGTTTTGACCAATCAAAGCCACGCAAGGCGTAGAATTCTGCTTCGTCATCGATAAGATTAGACGGGTCAATTTCAGGGGCGAAAATGTGCTTACGAATTGGAGGGATTAGGTCCATCACTTTAAATGCTAGGGTAGACATCTTCTGATTGTCTGCATCGTAAGCCGGCTGATATTTGGAGAGGTTGGTCTCTTCAGCAATGACTGTTGCATGAGGACGAATTTCTTTAACACAGGCGGTGAAGTCTTGCTGATCAAAATATGTCCCATCCTCCTTTAATCTCGGATACCCACTGGCCACGTCTGTCGGGTCTAATTCCGGTACCCATGCCTTGGCACGGCTCAAGGCTGTCACAGCTCCGGCTCTTGCACAAGACCGTTTAATTTCTTGAAGTCTAGTGGGTAAGACGGACAATTTCTTCAACACGTCACTCAATAGGTTGGGTCCTTGGTTAGTTGGGGAGATAGTAGCAACAGTACGCTAAGCTCCGGTGTACAATTGCTCAACAAGGGTATAAACCGCCATGAGCTTAACAAGCATATCCTGATTAAGGTTGCTACTCCTTGGACCTGAGGAAAACACAGATCGGTTAAATGGCGGTTTACATTACTACGACAAAAATACTCACTTTGGATGAATAGCAAGGTGACTCACCGAAGATAGCAGAAACCATCTGAGATACATGGTGTTTTAAGCCGGTGAGCTCAGTGGTTACCTCCTAAAGAGCTGCTTCTGCTTTTTCAGCTCACTGCGTTAAAGCAGTCTTCTCTTAAGCCCACGTCTTTTCTCCGCCGAAAAATGGGTCTTCGGTTTTTCCGACTCAGCAACGCTAAACTGGAATTTTAACTCAGCTTTCCGGGTCTCAGTTTCCTGAGTTGCCAGCCGGGTCTTTGCATCGTTTAATTGAGACTCCAGTTCAGCAGTAGCAGCCTGTATGAAGCATAGAGTTATCAACAAATTTATATCAGGATTACAACAATATAAGTCCCAAGTCCTTTGCAAGCAACAACACTTGGCACTTGGGGGCTAATGTCTGTCAAAACAATCTTTCAAAGAAACGGCTAATGCATATCGCTTGTATCTTAGTAATGATGACCCAGATGTACTGTAAACAGTCTCAGCCGACTCATGGGGGCTATGCAATTAAGTTCTCCTTTCTTACACAATGATAAAAAGGACCAACTCATTCATACTGATTAAACCGGCCCTTGGGGGCTACGGATGCAAAGTTAGACTAATTCAACATCTGATTTAATTTTTAATCGGACTTGGAGGAGTCTATGATAGAAGCTTATGGATTCTTCTAAGTCTACAGATTATTCAATCTTATCATAATGAGAAGACTTGGGGGGCTGGTAGGATGTACATAACTTATTTAAAGCCGGACGACATACCTCATACTTCTGGTGCATCTATTTCACCATTTCAATTTCCAAATCGCGGATGGAGTGTACTTGGTTGAGATAACCAGACAATATTTCACTACTGCTCAATTGAGCATAGTGGGAAATATCAAACCTCACTTTCCGTCTCTCAATGACTTCTTTCTTAGCAGAATGTTTGGCTAAAACAGTTGGGTTCCCCGGTTCAGTAAAACGAGTGCCAGTGATCAGAATGTCATCAGCGTAAGTCTCTGACGGTTTAAGTCAGCTTGACGGTTCAGTATTTAAAGAGTCAATGTTGGTTTGATCAATAGAGAGGTCAGGCATCTCAGCTTGAGTGTTAGAAAGCAGGATCTTCTGGTTGTTGTTCAGAGGCTTCTGGTACAGAGGCTTGCTGGTCCAGTTTAGCAACTTTAGGGTCTTCAGCTGGCTTGGTCACCTTTGCTTTCTTGTTAGGCTTTGCTTGTCCACTGAAAGAGTTAGGAAAAGTCAGTATAATGGTGAGGATATAAAAGTACAGGAGAAAGGTAATTGTTCTTACCCATGGGCAGTCTTGAAAGCCGGTAGCTGGGTCTGAGATGAATCGCCAGAGGAAGAATGAGAAACCTCTTGGAAGTTTGAACCAAAGGAATTGAGTGGCTGGTGAAAGAGACCCGCCAGTAAATAAAAAGAGTTAAGGTTAAAAGAACCTCATTTTGGCGTTTTCGAGGAGCGGGAGTGTTTGGTAAAGCGGAGGATAATTCTTCACCTCCGTTGGTCCGGGTCTGACGTTGATTCTCGTGTTGCTGTCATTTCAAAAGAAAGTGAGGATCTAAATAAGTCAATGGGTGTGAAAACCTTACTTTCCGGGTTACTCGCCGAAGTTTCTATCTTGGCAAAGGTTCTGAGTCGGAGGAAATAATAGTTACCTCTTCTTCAACTGCTTGGTTGTCTCCCATATCATCCTAATAATAGTCAGTGTCAATAAGATGGTTGAAAAACAAGCCAAGAGAGTCAAGGGCTACCTCCGACTCAGAGGTGCCATCCAGCTTAAGCCGATCAGAGGCGCTTGGTTTCTTCTTTTTCTTAGTGGTCTTCTTGACGGTTTTCCTGGCAGCTTTCTTGGCAGCCCTGGCCTTCTTGGCAGCTTCATGATCATATGCCTTTTTCCAAAAATCAGACTTAGCCTGTAAAAGTTATCAAAGGTTGAGTAAAATGTTTGAATAATGAGGTAAAGGTAAATAAGTTTAGAGACTCACATTCGGTGGCGGGTTAAGCTTGCAAAAAGGGGCCAGACCCGTTTTAATGCAATCTTCTGGATCTTCATTCAGAAGGGACTTAACCATTTCATTTACTGCCCCGTCAGCTAATGGTGCAGAGCTGGGGCGCAGTGGATCCTTTACATCCCCAGTGTAAGTGCACATTAAGCCGGAGCAGCGACTCAAAGGGATGATCCGCCAAGAAACCCAGCACCTGACCAGGTCAACACCAGTTAAGCTGTTTCCTAGCAGAGTTGTAACCTTTGCAATGGTAGGAGCAAGTTTTGCCCGTTCAGCAGTGGTAAGCTTCTCAGGAAGATTGCGCTTTGAGTCCAGGCGCTCGACATGGTAACCCATCAGTGGATTCCCGTCAGCCGGAGAGGTATCTTTGCAGTAAAACCACGTCTGATTCCAATCCTTTGGGTGACTCGGCAGAAGTGCATAAGGGAAAATGGCGTCTCTTCTGTGTTGAATCGAGATTCCACCAAGTTACAAGCCGGGTCCGTTGGTGAACTCATTCTGACGGTTCAAATAAAAATATTCTCTAAAGAGGTCGATGTTGGGCTCCTCTTGAAGGTATAATTCACAGAAGACTTGAAAGTTACAGATATTTGACACGGAATTGGGTCTGATGTCTTGAGGATGGAGTTGGAAGGAATGCAGAACATCTCAGAAAAACTTAGAGCCGGGAGGTGAGAAACCCCGGTTCATGTGATCAGTGAATACAATGACTTCGCCATCCTTTGGCTGAGGTCTTTCCACGCCCGGTTCAGGAGTGCGGTAATGCATAACACTCTTTGCGGGTAAGTACCCGACTTTGACAAAGTCTTTGAATTTTCCCTAATTGACGATGGAGGGGACCCAGTTGCATGTATAGACTATCTTTGGCGGCATGGTAAAAGAAGGAAAACCTAAAGGGAGGAAGTAATTTGCCGGTTCAAGTCAGTTGGTGAAATCACAAGTTAACAGTTGCAATGTACGTTCAGAATGGCGGCTTAAGTGAGGACTAATGGTATATGGTTAATCGTAAACTGGATATATAAGCTGCCATGACACGTACTAGTATTCAAGATCTGATAAGAGCAAAATTTTACTAAGTATGAGAACAAACAAGTTTTGCAGATTGAAGCTATGAGATTGAATCTGCGGTAGTTCAGGAAAAAGGAAATAAATCCTAAATATAAGGTGGTGGCAGCAGGAAAGTGGAGGTGCCTAGATGAGATATGTTGCGACAAGGATATATTATAGTATAAAAAACAGGTGCTAAAACTGCTACCATACGAGGTTTGTACTACTTTCAGATCAAAACTATGGATTTGGGGCGATGAAGGGGAAGAACAGTGATGAATAACGATGAATAGAGAAACCCTAATGGAGATCTACTACAATAGAGAAAGAGAGAAGTACTTACTGGATCTACGGAACGGCGGAGAGGCGCCACAGTTTTTTGGTCTAGTATAGGGTGATGCAGCGGCCGAGGTCGAGGAAGACGATGAGCTTCACGGCGGCGCCGGTGTTAAGAAGCACAGACGCGTCACGAAGGAAGGTGGAAGACGAGAAGAAGAAGAGAGGAGAATGAAAGGAGGACAACTTGACCCTATTTATAAGGAGAAGGGTAACAGGTGGGCGCAAAAAACGAGGGGGCCAAATGATGATTATCTAGCTAATTGAATGCCTCGATTTTCGGGAGATCATTAAAGATAAAGATCCGTTAAAGATACGTTATGTCACATGCAAAGTTAATGGCAGATGACATTATGGAGTTTTTCCGAAATTTCTGGAGATAACGTCATGGCGGGTTACACTATTTCACAACAAAGGAAGAAGGACATTTCTAAGTGTTGAAGATTGACATGAACAAATTCAAATCAACCTGGGGCCTAATGTTGTGGATATGACTATCATATATGACCCGCTCAGGAGGGGCCGGGTCATCCCTATGGCGGTTCATCTGGATAAAGCCCAAGAGGATATTAACGATGGCGGTTCATAGACAGGCTTAGTAAAAAGGCCGAAACCTGAAGGCGGCTTAAGGCCCATGAAGTATAAACCGTCATGTATGTGTAGACTTGTAATATAAGGCATGTAAGACAAAAGTCACCCAGCCGGACACGTTGTATGAGCCGGCCGGGACTCTGTAGGCCGCAGGGCGTCAACCCATGTATATAAGGGGATGACCTGGCAGTGGCTTAGGGCAAGAAACAACAAGTCGAAAGCCAGGCAAAGCGTGTTTGCTCCCTGGTAATCGAAACCCTAGCAATACCACCTCAAACTGGAGTAGGCCTTTACCTTCACCGCAAGGGGCCGAACTAGTATAAACTCTCTGTGTCCTTTGTCCCGTTTAACCCCTTTAAGCTAACCTCGTCGCAATGGATCCACAACTAAGTCCTTCCATGAGGACATCTGCTGTGACACTTCCACGACACTCCCGATTTTGTCGGTGGTCAGAGCTCCACCGGGGATAGCCGGAGTTGCTGGGCTGGCCACCGGCGTCGGCCCTGTCCTCTGTTCCACCGGGCGAGCGGGAGGTTGAAGAAGAAGCCAGGCCAGGAAGGCCCCACCTCCTCATGGTCCCCACCCGTCAGCCGCATAGCCAGTTGACCCTAGGCGCTGACATGGATAAGTGAAAGCGTATTCTTCGGAATACGTTTTCCTCCAGCGAAAGCGCACTTCGGCTCTGCTTCAACCAAAAATACACTTCCCCTGTTAGAAAGCATATTACTCAAAAATACGCCTTCTATTTCTCAACCGCCGACCGAATCTGCTATTTTGTGAACGTTCTCTTGTTAGCAGCAAAAAAGGACAGTTTTTAATTCTTTTTCTGCCTAACGAACGAACAGTGATATCTCTGCGACCATAACTCCGATTCAGGTGATTCCAAAGCCCACGTTCTCTATTCGTCAAGACCATTCCGTTCGTGCCATTTTCATGATGTTATACATTCTAAAAATGACCATTTTGCCCTTGCACTTAATCAGCCCCCTTAAGGAGAGAAACATGTCCGACGAATCTTTCCGCGAGCTTCTCGCACTTCTTCCCAGAGAATCCTACATCCCCAGGCAAGCCACGACAGCCGCTTGCATGATGGCCTTGCAATAGCCATGGTTTTCAACTTGAATATTTAATTGTTTTGTGCATGTTAATATTTCGTGAATGCTTTATATATGCTTGTGAATCCATACTTATCTTTATACCATGATCATTTGCATCTAGTTGGTTAAGTGATTACTCTCTAATATTATTATCATATTCTTTTCTGGTAATTATTTTCCGGTGCCAGTGATCATGCTATGTCCATCTGAAGTGTTATTATTTATTATACTTGTGCTATTCATGATCATCAGTATGCCATGCTCATTTGCATCTAGAGAATGATTTATTGTGGTAGATATGTTAAATGGTTATATTGCTCATCCATGTTCATGTTGATATCCTGCTCATATGCATTGTTATTGCATCATGCTCTTTCTTTATGACTCAGCTCATCACCATTCAAGTTGAACCGGACTTTAATCGAACTTGAACACCGTTGACTGAGTCATAGTGCCATCAAATCGAGCTGACCAGTGCAGCCACACTTGCTTGTATGACAACGCCCCGATGCAGTCTATTGTCATGCCTCTCGTCGATGCCTCCAACTAGGGAAGGTTATGTGCGCACGCTACCCTGATCAGGTAGGCGACCATAAGCCTTGTGTGCCCATAGTTGTTTGGTACCATTTGTCCCCGTTTGGGACCATTTTTGTTTTGCCACAACGGTGGCCGTTGATGTCCAGAGTGGCATTCGGGGCCACCCATGACTTAGCCGAAAGGGGAGTTGGTCGGAGTGGCTGGGAGAGTGTCATGCAGTAGATTGGTTTTGTCAGAACGCCCTTGGTCCACCCGAATGGGAGCACGAGGCCATGGGTTCTGTGGTGTGGGTACGGTGTACTAACCTCTGGTGAGTGTATAATCTATTGATAGTTGCACCCATGGATATGGGCCCAATTCGTAGTAGGTCACACTATGGGTCAACAGTAATAATAATCTGACTAATAAGCAACCCTGGTTCGATGAGGAAATAAGTTGATTGATATTATGTGATCATGAGAGGATCACAATGGGATCGTGGATACCGAAGTTGGTTGATCTTTATGGTGTCATGTGATGACCTAGGGTAAAGATTGAGCTCCCTATGGTCATGTAGTGATCACTATGGTATTGTTAATACCAAGCTTGGTTGATCCTAAGGTGATCGTGTGTTGTCCATGATGGTAAGTTGATACATGTGGTGGTTACGAGGTAACCTCCAAACAGAGTAAGTTGGTCCATGATATTTGTAAACCTGATGCATGCTAGTATCATCATTCTTCACATCATGAGTAACATGTTCATGCCATGCTCATCTTGTATTGTTCTAGTAGTATTATGCTCATCAGGGATGATTAATCTGTAAATGCCATGCTATTGTTTGTCTTGATTGATTTGGTTGCTGTGAGCTTGCGAGTACATTCAAAGTACTCACCTAGCATGTCATGCTAGCTTGCAGGTCATGTCGTGATTGCTTGTGTGTCGAGGATCCCGAGTTTGCGAGCTAGGATACATGTTCCAGCCAGAGTCCCTGCAGAGTGGAGTTCACCGCCGTCGTCATTGTTCCGCTGCTAGATGATATTCTGCGGCTACGAGTTGATCTGCTACTAGCATAGAACTACCCTAGCAGGCATAGTATCGCCGTGCCGATGTAATCCTTGGGTCTTCAGAACCCTTGTACCCATATCCATTGTAATAAAAAGCGGATTTGTTCTATGCCTAGAGTGTCGTATTCCAGAAGACTTGATCTCTGGGCTGGAATACGGGGTGTTCCGGTCTCTCTGAGCCGGGGTGCCACAATTATTCATGCTAGAATTGTATTGACCGGAAACTTAAATACATGTGTGAATACATAGACAACATAGTGTCCCTAGTGAGCCTCTACTAGACTAGCTTGTTGATCAAAGATGGTTAAGGTGTCCTAACCATAGACATGAGTTGTCATTTGATAATGGGATCACATCATTAGGATAATGATGTGATGGACAAGACCAAGCTATAAGCTTAGCATCAGATCATTTAGTTTATTTGCTATAGCTTTCTTCATGTCAAGTATTTGTTCCTTAGACCATGAGATCGTGTAACTCCATGACACCGGAGGAATACTTAGTGCGTATCCAAATGTCACTTCGTAACTGGGTGATCATAAAGGTGCTCTACAGGTATCTCCGAAGGTGTCTGTTTGGTTGGCATGGATCGAGATTGGGATTTGTCACTCTATATGACAGAGAGATATCTCTGGGCCCTCTCGGTAATACAACATCTTAAAGAGCTTGCAAGCAATGTGACTAATGAGTTAGTCACGGGATCTTGTATTACGGAACGAGTAAAGAGACTTGGCGGTAACGAGATTGAACTAGGTATGGAGATACCGACGATCGAATCTCGGGCAAGTAACATATCGCCAGACAAAGGAAATTGCATACATGATTAACCGAATCCTTGACATCGTGGCTCAACCGATAAAATATCTTCGTGGAATATGTAGGAATCAATATGGGCATGTAGGTCCCACTATTGGTTATTGACCGGAGAGGTGTCTCGGTCATGACTACATGATTCCCGAACCTGCAGGGTCACACACTTAACATTCGTTGACGCTAGAGTAGTATTGGGATATTTGATGATTGGTAACCGAATGTTGTTCAGAGTCCCAGATGAGATCCCAAACATCACGAGGAGTCTCAGAATGGCCGAGAGGTAAAGATTTATATATGGGAAGTCATATTTTGGGTTCCGGAAAAAGGTGCAGTTTTTTCGGTATTGTACCGTGAAGCTTCTAGAAGGTTTTGGAGGATTCCAGAGGGGTCCGAAAGTCCACAAGTGGGTCCACCACATCCCAAGGGCTGGCATGGGCTGAGGGAAGGCGCCCTGGCCTTATTAGGCTGGGTGAACCAAGTCCTCAAAAGCCCATATGTCTAGGGAAGGAAAAAAAGAGTCCTAGTAGGAATAGGATTGGACCTGGAGTCCAAGTCCCCCCTGGTTGTGCCCTAGGGCTTGGAGGGGTTGTTCCCCACGCCCCTCCACTATATATAGAGGGGAGGGGGCGCCCCAAGAGCACACACCAAGCCCTTGGCGTCCCTCTCTCTCCCGTTACTCCGTAGTTTCTCCATCCTCGTTCTAGTAGCTCTTGGCGAAGCCCTGCTGAAGTAGCTCCATCACCACCATCACCACCACGCCATTGTGTTGGTTGTGATCCCATCTACTTATCCGCCTTCTCTTGCTGAATCAAGGAGGATGAGACGTCATCGAGCCGCACATGTGCTAAACTCGGAGGTGCCGTCCGTTCGGCACTAGATTGGTTGGATCGTGAACGGATCGCGAAGAGTACAACTATATCAACCGCGTTATATACGCTTCCGCTTTCGGTCTACGAGGGTATGTAGACACACTCTTCCCTCTCGTTGCTATGCTTCTCCTAGATAGATCTTGGGTGTTCGTAGATTTTTTTTATTTTCATGCTTCGTTCCCCATCAGCGGTGAGTTTGTCGCGTAGTCGAGCTGATCTTTCAGGCGAGCGTGATGCTCGGATACTCCGACACCTTCGCCGGCTCCATCTCCGACAGGTTCCCCGATGGTTCCATGCGTCGGCGATGGAAGGAAGAAGAGGGTGGGACAAAAGAGCGGGAATTAGGCGAAAAGCGGCGGGGAATGGAAGAAGAGAGTGAGGAATTTTGACGCGGAAACAATGCGGGCTGCTACAAAAGCGCGGGCTCCAACTTCCTTTTGGGTGGGCTAGGGGTAGAGAGCGACGTTTAGCGTGTCCGCAAAGGCCCCTCATGTTTGTCTTTGGTTCGGATCGTCTTGCAGATCGATCCGCAACATATTCGGACAATACGATCCGGATGGACGCGGGTCGTTTGCAGGTTGCCGTTTGGAGATGTCCTTATAGTATATAGTAACTTATTCAGCCCTTCCGCTGTACGCGCTGTAGATTCACACCGACAGTAGGCAATGTGCCTTGTTTATCTGTCTGTTCTAACCAGTTACTTGGAACGCCGTAAGATAAAATACACGCGCCACACGCCTTCAAATCATTCGCCGCCCCTCACGCGAACGTGAGAAATAAGCATCGCCGCGTCCCACGTGATGCACGGTTTTGTTTATCCTAGGCCCAAGTCGCAGCAATGATATGACGAGCCACCTGTGCTCTCTCTCTGCCCCCTTCGTCGCCATGGACGCAGTTGCAGAGTAGAACAAGCAGCCATATCCTAGCAAACCTCACCAGCCGGCGGTCTCCACGGCGAGCTTGCAGCGAGAGGAGCTACGCGCGCAGGATCTGCGTTGGTGCTACGGTACGGTCTGCTCGTCCTCTCCCCTTTGTTAATTTCTCCTGAGCTTCTTCTTTTGCTGGTCTTTTAGTTGGTGGCGGGAAGGATCAGATAACTCCTTTTCCCGTTACGAAAAACATTTTTCCTTGGGTTTAGTTCACAGGTTCCTAGAGAGGACGACTTTTTCCGTTACAAAATATTTGCATGGTGGTCGATGGTGTTGTGGATTTGGAGCTTGATTGTTAGTTTTTGCATACCCAAATTAGAAACCCTTGCGCTCTCTGGTTCCATTCCATACATATACATTGTTCTAGCTGCAGTGCTGCACTTGTAGATTACTGGCGGACTAAGAAATGCAGTCAGGAGCTGAGAACAGCAGCGGCTCAGAGCAAAATTCGGTATAGAAAAAGGATGGAGAAGTGGAGAAGGCGAGAGAACATGGGAGGATCGGAGAATGATTTGCTTGCATCAGAGCCCTTGGTCTCGCCCACGAATCGAGCGCCTCGTGCCAAATTTAAAACTAAACCTTACTGCTACGTCATGTGTCCCCGCGCCAATTTTCTTCTTCTCGGCTCTTCTCTATGTTGGCACTGATCAAGATGGTACAGTACTAGTAGGTTGGCGCGAGGAGTTGAAAAGAAAATTAAACATTACTCCCTCTGTAAACAATTTAGTGATCTAAACGCTCTTGGGAGTACTAGCAAGTGTAGAATGGAGACATGGAGTTTTTGACCCCGAGCGCACATGCCTATGATGAACAGAAAAAAAAATTCAAAACAAATCTGATTTTTTTTCTTGATAAACATTGATTAATGTTTTAACAGCGTGCAAAATTTTCTGATGAAATGACATTGGTGGAGCCCTGAAAAAAGAAAAAAAATCGATGCTATGAAAAGAATATTGTGGAAGCATTTTCGAGCATCGATTTTGTTATTTTGCCCATACCTCCTCGAATGTTATTTCATCAAAAAGAATTGTTTTCACGCATATTTCAAGAAAAGTAAATATTAATTTGATCAACGAAATGTGATTTATACTCAATGAAAATTAGTCTAAACCATTGATTTTTTTTAAATGTTTATCAAACGGTATATATTGTGAAATATAGCTAATATTCATTTATCAAATAGATGAAAAAAAACTAAAACACAAGAGGCACCCGAATGGAGGGTATACCTCTTTTCATGTGACAAACTAAAGTGAGGAATTTAACCTAAATAAAAATAGGGAAATGTTTGTATACGGCGAGCCGGCCGAAAACTACGCCGGTCGCGCGCGCCGTGCGATCCCGTGCCATCCAGCGGCCCGCGTCACGCTCGTGTGAGTTGACTAGTCAACTGGGCCCGCCACAATCCCTTCCCCTTCTATTTTACTTTTTCCTCTCGTGATGGCACTGTCATCTCTTTCCTTTGGTTTTCTTTCTTCCTCTCGTTCCTTCTTCTCTCTCTCCTGTGGGGCATGGCGAGGCGCTGCCACACTTCTATCTCCATTGGCATGGGAGGTCACATCACTGCAAATTTGAGCACTCACCGCTCCTGCGAGAGGAGACGGGTGCTGTTTGTGGGGGCAGATAAGCGAGCTACAACCAGCGGCCAAAAGAGCTGCGACCAGTGTCCATTTTTGCTGGAACCTCGTGAAGACTAAGCTGCAACCACAGCTGCCCCGAACTACATCTGTTGCCGTAAAAAGCTACATGCAGTAGACAAAAAAGCTTCAACTGAACACTGGCACACTGAAAAAGTTGGAACCGTTGAAAGAAAAGCTTCAACAACAGATTGAAAAAGCTTCAACCACGGTTGAAAAAAGCTTCAATCATAGATAGAAAAGCTTCAATCGGCACTGCCCAACTAAAAAAGCTTCAACCATAGATAGATTTTGCTACTGCCGGCGAGGGGTTTTGCTACATCCATTATGGCGAAGCCGTGACCTCGTGCCGGCGGCGACGATGATTTTGCTGCAACCGTTGTCATTTTTTGCTACGCCCGATGATTTTTGTTTGCTACATCCATTCAACGACACATTTTTTGCTACCATGGAAAGCTGCATCCGACTGTATGTTTCGTTGACGGAGCTACATCCCCGCGACGACGGAGGTTATTTTGCTGCAACGGTTGTCGGCTTTTGCTACGACCAACGAGAAAATTTGCTACATCCATTAATGGCGCAGATGTGACGCTGGACGACGGTGACAATGATTTTGCTACAACTGTCGCTATTTTTTGCTACTACCGGCGAAATTTTTGCTACATCCATCTAAATGGCGTCGATTGGGCGGCCTTTGTTCGTGCAACCTCAGGCAGCGAGCATCGACGACGACGGTCAGAGTGGCGGCCGGCGACACGGTGGTGCTGCAACGGACGTGATATGGCGGCGACAGCTAGGTGCTACAAGGATAGGGGATGTTGGGCGTGATGGCGACGCCGTCCTTGCTGGAACCGGCGAGGACGGTGTGCTGTGACGGCGAGCACCAGCGACGAGGGAGGCGAGCACCGGCGACGAGGGAGGCGAGCACCGGCGACGAGGGTGGGGACCGGCGGAGGGAGGAGTTCCAGGCGAGGTGGTGGCGGTCGGCAGCCGAGATGACATCCACGCGAGCAGGGGGCGGCGTCTGCGCAGCGCACGAAGAGGACGAAGGAGATGAAAGTCAACAGACAGATCGGACGGGGAAGCGCACTGGATCTGACGGCTGGTGCTGGACCGGCCCAACAGTTGGGCCGGCGCACCGGCGCAGATCAGCGCCCATAAAAATATAAAAGGAAAAGGAAAGGACAACACAAACAAGTTTTTTTTTAGCAAAAGGAAAAGAAAATGACAGCACAAAATAGTGATTAGGACTCTTGAGAGAATGCGTGGGCCAGTTCATGTAGTCCAGCCGATTCGAGAGCGCAGAACGGTGACGGTCGCCTCGCCAGAGCAGGGGAGCACGCCAAAGCGGCGGCGGCGCCGCCGGCTTGGTGGCGAGTCGGCCAAAGACGGAGGTTGCTGGCTATGATGGGGACTCCGAGGTCGGGAGCGAAGAAAGCTGGTCCAGAAGGGACACGCCGAGATTGGGAGATACTGCTCCCTCTCTGGTTGCAGACAGTAGCTACGCTTGACACCAATGTCGCCGCAGAGTCGCGGCGGCCGGCGGGCTCGCCATAAATGCAGGTGATCCGGAGGAGGTCGCGTTCATCCTCCAGCTGCGGCGTCCACGCGGGAAGTAACTGCTCGTCCATCGCCTCTGCTTCATCCATTTGGACTTGGGTCACCGAATCAGTTGCTCAACAAGCAGAGCAATGGATAAAGGGCGCATACAACTGCAATTCAGCATATACTACATGTTATCTTGTTGAATTTGTTTTTACAAGTAGATGCACTTTTTTTGCTGACTAATCCAAGGTTTATGTTATTTTCAGGAACAAATGGGGCTAATTTCATGGCATCATTTAATTCTCTTCTCCAACCTAGTCTCGCTCTGCTGCGGTTTGAGTTCAGATGGCCATGCCCTTCTGGCTCTCTCCAGGAGGCTCATACTACCTGATACCATAAGCTCGAACTGGAGTTCTTCTGATACAACTCCCTGTGTATGGAAGGGAGTTCAGTGCGAGATGAACAATGTAGTTCACCTCAATCTATCATACTCCAAAGTTTCTGGTTCCATTGGTCCTGAGGTAGGGCTTATGAAGTACCTGCGTCAACTCGATCTGTCAAGCAACAACATCTCCGGTCCGATCCCTCGTGAACTAGGCAATTGTGTTCTGCTTGATCTGCTGGATCTGTCAGGTAACAGCCTTTCCGGTGGGATCCCGGCATCCCTCGTGAAGCTGAAGAAGCTATCACAGCTGGCTTTGTACAGCAACTCCCTCAGTGGAGAGATACCCGAGGGACTGTTCAAGAACCGGTTTCTGGAGCGGGTGTATCTCCAAGACAATAAACTCAGTGGCTCTATCCCTTCATCGATTGGTGAAATGAAGAGTCTGAAATACTTTAGGTTGGATGGGAACATGTTGTCCGGAGCTCTGCCGGACTCAATTGGCAACTGCACCAAGTTGGAGAATCTGTATCTATATGATAACAAACTGAATGGGAGTCTTCCGAGATCATTGAGCAACATCAAAGGGCTCGTGCTCTTTGAGGCCAACAACAACAGTTTTACAGGTGACATCTCTTTCAGATTCAAGAGCTGCAAGCTTGAAGTGTTTGTGCTATCTTGGAATCAGATCAGTGGGGAAATCCCGGGGTGGCTGGGAAATTGTAGCAGCTTAATCAGACTTGCATTTCTCCACAACCGTCTCTCTGGCCAGATACCGACTTCACTCGGTTTATTGAAAAAACTATCAATCCTTATACTTACCCAGAATTCTTTGTCTGGGCTGATCCCTCCTGAGATTGGTAGCTGTCGGTCGCTGGTGTGGCTGGAGCTGGACGCGAACCAGCTCGAGGGCACCGTTCCGAAACAGCTGGATAATCTGCGTAACTTGCAGCAGCTATTTCTGTTTGAGAATCGCCTCAGTGGGGAGTTCCCTCAGGATATTTGGGGCATCCAAGGCCTCGAATCCGTCCTTCTGTACAACAACAGCTTATCTGGGGCCCTACCTCCAATGTCGGCCGAGTTGAAGCACCTAAAGTTCGTCAAACTACAGGATAACCTGTTCACTGGAGTCATACCACCAGGATTTGGGATTAACAGCCCTTTAATACAGATTGACTTCACAAATAATAGGTTTGTTGGTGGAATTCCGCCGAACATTTGTTCAGGTAAAAGATTGAAAGTTTGGAACTTGGGGCATAATTTTCTCAATGGTACCATCCCGTCCACTGTGGCTAACTGCCCAAGTTTGGAACGAATTCGTCTCCATAACAACAGTCTCAGTGGGCAAGTTCCGCAATTCCAAGACTGTGCAAATCTGCGGTACATAGATTTGAGTCACAATTCCTTAAGTGGTCCTATTCCTGCAAGCTTGGGCAGGTGTGCTAACATTACAGCGATAAACTGGTCTGAAAACAAGCTTGGTGGTCCAATACCACCCGAACTCGGACAATTAGTGAAGTTGGAAAGTCTTGACCTCTCCCACAACAGCCTAGAGGGGGAAATTCCTGCACAGATTTCCAGTTGTTCGAAGTTGCACTTGCTTGATTTGAGTTTCAACTCTTTGAATGGTTCTGTGCTCACAACAGTATGCAAGCTGGAGTTCATGTTAAATCTGCGGCTACAGGGCAATAGATTAAGTGGAGGCATTCCAGATTGTATCTCGCAGTTACATGGGCTAGTCGAGCTACAACTTGGTGGCAATGTTCTTGGGGGCAATCTCCCTTCATCATTAGGAACTTTGAAAAGATTGAGTACTTCATTAAACCTTAGCAGCAATGGGCTTGAGGGCAGCATTCCATCTCAATTAGGCGACTTGGTGGATCTTGCAAATCTGGATTTGTCAGTTAATAATCTCAGTGGGAGTCTTGCTCCGTTAGGAAGTCTACGTGCATTATATGCCCTGAATCTTTCCAATAACAGATTCAGCGGGCCAGTGCCAGATAATCTTTTACTACAGTTTATGAATTCCACACCAAGTCCATTCAGTGGAAATTCAGGTCTCTGTATGCCTTGTCATGATGTTGGTTCTTCTTGCAAGGGAGCTAATGTTTTGGAACCTTGTAGTTCATTGAGGAAAAGAGGAGTACACAGCCGAGTCAAGATAGCTATGATATGTCTTGGTTCAGTTTTGCTCGGTGCATTTATGATACTCTGTATCTTTCTGAAATACAGAGGTTCCAAGACTAAACCTGAGGGAGAGTTAAATCCATTTTTTGGGGATTCATCTTCTAAATTAAATGAAGTTTTGGAATCAATTGAAAACTTTGATGACAAGTACATCATCGGCACAGGTGGCCAAGGAACTGTATACAAGGCAACATTGAGGTCAGGAGAAGTATATGCCGTGAAGAAGCTTGTGGGTCATGCACACAAGATTTTGCATGGAAGCATGATAAGGGAGATGAATACGCTTGGTCAAATTAGGCATAGGAACTTAGTAAAACTAAAGGATGTTTTGTTCAGGCGTGAGTATGGGTTGATCCTCTATGAATTTATGGACAATGGCAGCCTTTATGATGTTCTGCATGGGACCGAGCCAGCTCCAGTTCTAGAGTGGAGGACACGGTATGACATAGCTCTTGGTACAGCACATGGTTTAGCTTATCTCCACAATGACTGCCACCCAGCCATTATTCACCGTGACGTTAAACCGAAAAATATACTGTTAGATAAGGACATGGTACCACATATTTCAGACTTTGGCATTGCAAAGCTTATCGACCTATCTCCTGCTGCTTCAGAAACTACTGGAATCGTTGGCACTGTTGGGTATATGGCCCCAGGTATGAATGTTAAAAATATGGTGCATGCTTTTCTTGGCTTGGTCAATAAATTATTTCATATTTTTATTCTATTCTTTTGAGCATCCTGCGACTGATTTCATGTTATGTGTTTGTCAGAAGTAATGACATCAGAACCTTGATCTGTTTCTAAAGAAATTTTATCCAAGTCCTTGTTAGAATTTAGCTTATTCAAGGGAAGAAACAGTAATTTTGGTTGTTTCAATGCAGTCATACACAATAGTTGCCCCATCCTTTGACAAATAGGCTTGCTAAATCTGTAAATACACTGATAATGTGCATTTGTATTACATATATGTAATACAGTAATAGGCATGTAAATACTTTGAAAAACTACTTTGCATATACAACCGCAACTTCTTTCTAATCAGTATATCTAATGGACCGTATGGTTTCTGGCAGAGATGGCATTTTCAACCAGGAGTACCGTAGAGTTCAACGTGTACAGCTATGGAGTGGTATTACTCGAACTGATTACCAGAAAGATGGCCCTGGATCCCTCATTTCCTGACAATGTGGATCTAGTCAGCTGGGTATCCTCCACCTTGAATGAGGGCAACATAATCGAATCAGTGTGCGACCCTGCTCTAGTGCGTGAGGTATGTGGCACTGCTGAACTTGAGGAAGTATGCAGTGTGCTGTCGATAGCCCTTAGATGCACCGCGGAGGATGCAGGAAAGAGGCCTTCCATGATGGATGTTGTGAAAGAGCTGACACGTGCTAGGCGCGAGGTTGTATCACTACCGAAGCAGGCGATATCTGGTTCCAGCAGTTCCTGTCAAAACCTGGCAACTTGATGCTTTGCTTCAGCAGTTGTAGTAAGGGCTTGTTTGGTTCATAGGAAAAGTAGAGGAAAATTATAGGAACAGGAGAATTTCTTTTAGTAGCACTGTTCATTCATTTGGTTCAAAGGGAAAATAGAGGAGAATTTCCTTTGATCTCGCTTTTAAAGGGGAAATGCAGGAATTTTACAATCCAGTTGAACCTCCTTTTAGAATCTCTACACATGAAGTATTAGACATGAGTCCTTAGTGGTTAATAACAATATCATCCTAATTATTATACCTCTTCACTTTGTTTGACTTTGATTTGACTGTGTTTGGTAGTAGGATTTATGTGGTTTTCCTATTCTTGCGAACCAAACGCAAGTTTACATAATTCCTGAGTTCCCCAATCCTCTGTTTTCTATTCCTATCACAATCCTGCATGTTTCCAGTTTCTACGCTTTTAGAATATTGTGAATCGAAGACGCCCCAATAAGACGGACATAACAATCTTGGGTTGGGCTCCTCTGCAGTACGGTTGTTACTGTATGCATGCTGCAGCTCATAAATCTGTCGTCCATTCCAATCTAAAGGCTCTCCTCCCCCTCCCTCAATTATCTTATTAACTGGAAGAAAACACCACAGGGAAGTTAGAGACGCGCGCCGCAACGGCAGTCCTCCGGCTTCCAGGTTCCAGCGCCGGCCAGCACGATCGTCCACATAGCTGTGCATGTGAAGCCGGGCACGGCTGTGTTGGGTTACGTAGTAATTTCAAAAAAATTCCTACGCACACGCAAGATCATGGTGATGCATAGCAACGAGAGGGGGAGAGTGTGATCTACGTACCCTTGTAGATCGACAACGGAAGCGTTTGGTTGATGTAGTCGTACGTCTCCACGGCCCGACTAATCAAGCACCGAAACTATGGCACCTCCGAGTTCTAGCACACGTTCAGCTCGATGACGATCCCCGAACTCCGATCCAGCAAAGTGTTGGGGAAGAGTTCTGTCAGCACGACGGCGTGGTGACGATCTTGATGTACTACCGTCGCAGGGCTTCGCCTAAGCACCGCTACAATATTATCGAGGACTATGGTGGAGGGGGGCACCGCACACGGCTAAGAATATGATCACGTGGATCAACTTGTGTCTATGGGGTGCCTCTTGCCTCCGTATATAAAGGATCCAAGGGGGGTGCGGCCGGCCCTAGTAGGAGGCGCGCAGGAGGAGTCCTACTCCTACCGGGAGTAGGACTCCCCTCCCTTTCCTTGTCCAATTAGGAGAGGGGGGAAGGAAGGGAGAGAGGAGAGGGGGGCGCCACCCCTCCCTCCTTGTCCAATTCGGACTAGGGGGAGAGGGGGCGCGCGGCCTGCCCTGGCAGCCCCTCCTCTTCTCCACTTTAGGATGAGGCCCATTAACCCCCCGGGGGGTTCCGGTAACCCCCCGGTGCTCCGGTTTTATCCGAAACTTCCCCGGAACACTTCCGGTGTCCGAATATAGCCGTCCAATATATCAATCTTTATGTCTCGACCATTTCGAGACTCCTCGTCATGTCCGTGATCACATCCGGCATTTCGAACTAACTTCGGTACATCAAAACTCATAAACTCATAATATAACTGTCATCGAAACCTTAAGCGTGCGGACCCTACGGGTTCGAGAATAATGTAGACATGACCGAGACACGTCTCCGGTCAATAACCAATAGCGGAACCTGGATGCTCATATTGGCTCCTACATATTCTACGAAGATCTTTATCGGTCAGACCGCATAACAACATACGTTGTTCCCTTTGTCATCGGTATGTTACTTGCCCGAGATTCAATCGTCGGTATCTCAATACCTAGTTCAATCTCGTTACCGGCAAGTCTCTTTACTCGTTCCGTAATACATCATCTCGCAACTAACTCATTAGTTGCAATGCTTGCAAGGCTTATGTGATGTGCATTACCGAGAGGGCCTAGAGATACCTCTCCGACAATCGGAGTGACAAATCCTAATCTCGAAATACGCCAACCCAACATGTACCTTTGGAGACACCTGTAGAGTACCTTTATAATCACCCATTTACGTTGTGACGTTTGGTAGCACACAAAGTGTTCCTCCGGCAAACGGGAGTTGCATAATCTCATAGTCATAGGAACATGTATAAGTCATGAAGAAAGCAATAGCAACATACTAAACGATCGGGTGCTAAGCTAATGGAATGGGTCATGTTAACCAGATCATTCAACTAATGATGTGATCCCATTAATCAAATGACAACTCTTTGTCCATGGTTAGGAAACATAACCATCTTTGATTAACGAGCTAGTCAAGTAGAGGCATACTAGTGACACTCTGTTTGTCTATGTATTCACACATGTATTATGTTTCTGGTTAATACAATTCTAGCATGAATAATAAACATTTATCATGATATAAGGAAATAAATAATAACTTTATTATTGCCTCTAGGGCATATTTCCTTCAGGCTGGACGTCGTCGGAGGCCGGGAGCTCTCCCGCCTTGTAGAGGAGCAGCAGAACTGGAGCACAAGGTACCCAAGGAGGCTATCAGCATCATACGTCTATGAAGCTCAACGATTGGTGGCTGCAGCTCCGCCAGCGCCATGTGCTTCACAATGTCACGCAAAGAGGTGCCTGGACGGGGAGTGATGTCCGACGACCTTGTGTTGTGTTTGGTGACCTGTTGGTTCTTCTTGTTGCATTTTTTCCTGAACATCTAGACACGGGCAACGAAAAAAAATCAACCACTGAACTCTACAACAGAAATGAGAGGAGCTGATCAGCCAAAAAGACAGTTGACTAGGAGCTATGGAAGAGGATGAAACCCCATCCACGATCAAGATCATCCTGACCACGAGTGTCGCTGCGTAATTGTCGTGGCTTACAAGTTTTGGGAGATCGCTAGGATTCCTCCTCAGAGTTGTACACGAGAGGGAAACAGAAGATTACATCGGGAGGAAGAGGTAGACAGAAGAAAGAGATAGAAGTTTGAAGTATACACGCACATATCTATCTATCTATCTAACATCCTCCCTCAATCTAAACCTATGAAGATTTGTCTAGATTTAGATTGTATTTGAACTCATTCATCCTCCTCGTGGTAAGTGGTTTAGTGAAGCCATCGGCAAGTTGATCTCCTGTAGGAATAAACCTGATGTCAAGTAGCTTTCGAGCTACCCTTTCTCTGACAAAGTGGAAATCAACTTCTATATGTTTTGTCCATGCATGAAAAACAGGATTCGCTGAAAGGTAGGTTGCACCAATGTTGTCACACCATAACCTTGCAGCTTGTGGAATTTTGATACCTAGCTCACAGAGAAGAGTCCGGATCCACATAACTTCAGCAGTTGCATTTGCCAATGCTTTATATTCTGCTTCAGTGTTGGATCTAGAAACGGTAGCATGTTTCCTTGCACTCCATGATATAAGATTTGATCCCAGAAATACAACAAATCCACCAGTGGACCTTCTATCATCAATACACCCTGCCCAATCTGCATCAGAATATGCACTTACTAGCATAGGTGGTGACTTGATAATCTTAACTCCAAGTCCCATTGTAAACTTTAAATACCTCACAATCTGCTTAACTGTCGTCCAATGAACCGTACTAGGGGCATGCAAATATTGACATACCTTATTAACAGAATATGAGATATCAGGCCGAGTTAAAGTCAAGTACTATAGTGCACCAACAACACTTCTGTAATTTGTTGCATCCTTTGGACCAAGTGCCTCTCCTCCCTCAACTGAAAGTTTCTCTGAAGTTGAGAGTGGTGTACTTACTGGCTTACAATGCTCTAGTCCGACCCTTTTTATAATATCACTAGTATATTTCTCCTGTATTAAAACTTAAAAGTATGCCATCTTTCACCTGTTTTACTTCAATGCCGAGAAAATAGTGAAGATTACCCAAGTCCTTCAATGCAAACTCCATATTAAGATCCTGAAGAAGACATGTGGTGGCATCTGGACTGGAACTGGCAACAATTATATCATCAACATTAACAAGAACAAACATTGTTACATTACCTTTGTTATAAAAGAATAGTGAGGTATCTGCCTTTGATGGAGTAAACCCAAGTTGTTGTTACTGAGTACTTAATCTTGAGTACCAGGCTCTAGGGGCCTGCTTTAATCCATACAGAGCTTTATCTAATTTGCAAACATGATGTGGTGTGCTTTTGTTCTCATACCCTGGTGGTTACCGCATGAACACTTCTTCCTCAAGAACACCATGAAGAAACGCGTTCTGAACATCTAGCTGTCGTAGACTCCAACCTCTAGAAATAGCAATAGATAGTACAAGTCTGATAGTAGCTGATTTAATAACGGGATTGAAAGTATCCTCATAATCAATCCCAAATCTTTGTTTGAAACCTTTTGCAACTAGTCTAGCCTTGTATCTATCTATACTTCCATCTGCCTTTCTCTTAATCTTGTAAACCCACTTGTAATCAATAACATTTTTACCTCTTCCTGGTGGAACCAAATGCCAAGTTTTATTTTTCATAAGAGCTTGATACTCACTATCCATAGCTTCTTTCCACTCCTTTTGTGCAAGTGCATCACTAAGATGTTTAGGTTCACCAACACTAGTAAGAAAAGCATGTTTGCGACTGTCATACCTTACGGTGCCATCTTTATACTCTTTAGGCTTGAATATTCCAGACTGTGACCCGGTACTGTGCTGAGAAACTTCAGATATACGAGCAGAAATCCTTGGTGCAGAAATTGTTGGTGTAGTATTTTCATTTTCGGAAGTACAAAACTCAGATGCAGAAGATCCTGAAACAACCAGCTCAGTCGCAGAAGATCCGGGCACAGCCTCCGAAGGAGATCCATCATCCTGGCGCTCCAGATCTGAGGCGTCCGACACATCAAAAGAAATATGCCTCGTACCAGGTGTGCGAACCGGAGAATTCCGCATGGCAGCTACGGGTGCCGCCCGCTCGGGTGCGTGACAGGAAGTCTGGTTGGCGGGCCCTACGTTGGTCGGCCTGTCAGAGTCGGCCTGCCCACGCGAGGCGTCTGGTGAATCGTGACCACCCACGGTTGGGCTGGTGGGCTCGCCTTGGTCGGCCACAGAGCCGGTGGCCAGCCCAGCCTCGCCACTTGGCATCGAACCGGGTGCTGCTGCACGAGACATGAGATCCTTCTCGGATTGCACGTCCCCCGGACTGCTGGTCCTGTTTTCGTCCGTTTCTGCGCACATAAAATCATGTCTAGAAATAGCATTGTTATCATCAGCAGCATTATTTTCATCCAAATTTTTTTCTATTGGACTCATATCATGATCAGTTTCAATTAGTTCGCCCCCATGATCAAGAGAAGTCAAAGGATCAGAAAGGAGTGAAATTTCTTCACGAAGGAGAGCGTCTGCGTTGGGATGAAGTTGAGCAAAGGGAAAAATTGTCTCATCAAAAACGACGTCATGAGAGATATAAATTCATCCCGTGGAAACATCAAGGCACTTGTAGCCTTTGTGAAGATTACTATAGCCAAGGAAAACACATTGAGTTGACCGAAACTCAAGTTTGTGGCGATTATAAGGTCGAAGATTAGGGTAACAGGCACAACCAAATATTTTTAGAGAATTGTAATCTGGTTTTTGATGATACAAACGCTCTAGGGGAGTTGAATTTCCAGTGACTTTACTAGGGAGACGGTTGATAAGATATGTGGCAGCAATAAAAGCCTCGTCCCAATATTTGAGTGGCATAGAAGCATGAGCAAGTAGGGATAGCCCTACTTCGACAATATGACGGTGTTTGCGCTCGGCAGAACCGTTTTGTTGGTGCGCATGTGGACAAGAGACATGATGTTGGATGCCCACACTTCGAAAGAAGGAATTGAGTTTCTCATACTCCCCTCCCCAGTCACTTTGGACTGCAAGAATTTTTCTGTCAAAGTGACGTTCAACTAGTTTTTGAAATTCCTGAAAGATACCAAAAACTTCAGATTTGTGTTTAAGCAGGTATATCCAAGTGAACTTGCTATAATCATCAATGAAGCTAACATATTTTTTTCCTTCCAAAAGAATCTCTGGCATGACCCCATACATCACTGAATATAAGCTCTAAAGGAGCATGAGAAACACTAATAGACCTAGGATAAGGAAGTTGGTGACTCTTGGCACATTGACAAGCCTCACAAACCTAGGATAAGGAAGTTGATGCAAGATTTTTGTTAGCTTGAGGGACATGAAGAACATCCTTTAAAACAAGATCACGTTTGGATGTAGGGGAATTAATGAAAGCATGACCAATATGATGTATGTCCATACCTCCACCGGTTGCGGCAGTGTTCACTTGATCGTTGTCGTAGTATCTTTCACGAGCTGCAAGCTTCTCAAGTTCACCAGTGATGTGATCGGTTGCTCCAAAATCAGCATACCACACGGTGTCTCCTTCTCCTCCTTGTTCTCTCAAGGCAGCAAGAACATGGCTCTCTTCGGGCACATAATTCTCATCGTACCTATGCCAACAATCAAGTACCTCATGTCCAGGATTCTTACAGAGTTGGCACCTAGGACGGGGTCGGCCACCGTTGTTGCTGGAGGGACGTGAGCCATTGTTGTTGAAGCGCCCACGTCCATTGTTGCTGCTGTTGCCGCGACCTCGGCCTTGCTGACCTTGGTGACCATGACCACGACCACCATTACCGTGGCCATGGGTCATGGCGTTCATCGAGGACTGCCGCAGATTTGTTCCTTGCAGCAAGTTGATGCGGGCTTCAAAGCTTAAAAGTTGATTGTAGAGCTCGGTGACGGTGACTGGTTCGACGCAAGCAGAGAGCGCTGAGACCACCGAGTTGTACTCGAGGTCCAGGCCCTTCAGGACGAAGGAGACGATCTCCCCATCAGAGAGAGCAGTACCCGTGCAGGCAATCTCGTCCGTCAGGGCCTTGATCTTGGAGAGGTACTCCGGCATGCCCAGGTTGCCCTTCTGGAGGTTTGCAAGAGCTATGCGGGTGTTGACGAGCTGCGATTGCGTCTGTGCAACGAAGAAGGAGTGGATGGCGCTCCACACCTCGGCCGGCGTCTGAAGTGTTACAACCTGCGCAAGAACCTCACGAGAAAGAGACCCCATAAGGTATCCTTGGAGTTGTTGTTGTTGGGCGTACCAGATCGTCCGAGCGACATTGAAGAACTGTTCTTCCTTCCCATCGTTGGTGACGGTGATGGGGGCAGGGGAGCCTGGCTTGCGGCGTCCAGATAATGATCCATCTGTGCCCCCCTTGATTTGGGGTAGCACTATGGCCTTCCATAGGAGGAAGTTTGTCCTCGTCAGTTTTTCTGACGGAGGTGGCCCGAGGGAGCTAGCTGAGTTGCCGGAGGTTGAAGACGAGGCATAGGTGTGGCCAGCGAATTGGTAGGTCAGGGAACTCATGGTGGACGTGGCGAGCGTGGAGATGGTGGAAGCAGCGGTGGATGCGGCGGTTCCTGCCATGGCTAATCTCGGCGGCGGCTAGGCTGATTTCCTCTCGGGCTAGGTGGGCTTTCTCTCGAGTTGCTAGATGCGTGAGGATATGGCTCTGATGACCATGTAGAGATTGGGAAAGCAATGAACCCTTTGTCTCGGGCCGCTGTATATATTGATCAATTGTCGTGGCTTACAAGTTTTGGGAGATCGCTAGGATTCCTCCTCGGAGTTGTACACGAGAGGGAAACAGAAGATTACATCGGGAGGAAGAGGTAGACAGAAGAAAGAGATAGAAGTTTGAAGTATACACGGACATATCTATCTATCTATCTAACATCACATACTCCCACGGCAAATCTGACAAGGTAAACCAAGCGTCACAAACTTGTTCAAGCAGTTTTTGTTGGGGAACGTAGTAATTTCAAAAAAAAATCCTACACACAGGAAAGATCATGGTGATGCATAGCAACGAGAGGGGAGAGTGTGATCTACGTACCCTTGTAGACCCACAGCGGAAGCGTTAGCACAACGCGGTTGATGTAGTCGTACGTCTTCACGGCCCGACCGATCAAGCACCGAAACTACAGCACCTCCGAGTTTTAGCACACGTTCAGCTCGATGACGATCCCCGGACTCTGATCTAGCAAAGTGTTGGGGAAGAGTTCCGTTAGCACGACGGCGTGGTGACGATCTTGATGTACTACCGTCGCAGGGCTTCGCCTAAGCACCGCTACAATATTATCGAGGATTATGGTGGAAGGGGGCACCGCACACGGCTAAGAATATGATCACGTGGATCAACTTGTGTGTCTAGGGGTGCCCCCTACCCCCGTATATAAAGGAGCAAGGGGAGGAGGTCGGCCGGCCCTATAGGCGCGCCAAGGAGGAGTCCTCCTCCTAGTAGGAGTAGGACTCCTACTAGGAGGGGGAAGGAAGTGGGGAGGGAGAAGGAAAGGAGGGCGTCGCTCCCCCTCTCCTAGTCCAATTCGGACCAGGGGGAGGAGGCGCGCGGCCCACCCTGGCTGCCCCTCTCTCTCTCCACTAAGGCCCATATGGCCCATTACTTCTCCCGGTAGGGTTCCGGTAACCCTCCGGCTCTTCGGTTTTCTCCGAAATCACCCGGAACACTTCCGGTGTCCGAATATAGCCGTCCAATATATCAATCTTTATGTCTCGACCATTTCGAGACTCCTCGTTATGTCCGTGATCACATCCGGGACTCCGAACTAACTTCGGTACATCAAAACTCATAAACTCATAATATAACTGTCATCGAAACCTTAAGCGTGCGGACCCTACGGGTTCGAGAACAATGTAGACATGACCGAGACACGTCTCCGGTCAATAACCAATAGCGGAACCTGGATGCTCATATTGGCTCCTACATATTCTACGAAGATCTTTATCGGTCAGACCGCATAACAACATACGTTGTTCCCTTTGTCATCGGTATGTTACTTGCCCGAGATTCGATCGTCGGTATCTCAATACCTAGTTCAATCTCGTTACCGGCAAGTCTCTTTACTCGTTTCGTAATACATCATCTCGCAACTAACTCATTAGTTGCAATGCTTGCAAGGCTTATGTGATGTGCATTACCGAGAGGGCCCAGAGATACCTCTCCGACAATCGGAGTGACAAATCCTAATCTCGAAATACGCCAACCCAACATGTACCTTTGGAGACACCTGTAGAGCTCCTTTATAATCACCCAGTTACGTTGTGACGTTTGGTAGCACACAAAGTGTTCCTCCGGCAAACGGGAGTTGCATAATCTCATAGTCATAGGAACATGTATAAGTCATGAAGAAAGCAATAACAACACACTAAACGATCGGGTGTTAAGCTAATGGAATGGGTCAGGTCAATCACATCATTCTCCTCATAATGTGATCCCGTTAATCAAATGACAACACATGTCTATGGTTAGGAAACATAACCATCTTTGATTAACGAGCTAGTCAAGTAGAGGCATACTAGTGACGTTTAGTTTGTCTATGTATTCACACAAGTATTATGTTTCCGGATAATACAATTCTAGCATGAATAATAAACATTTATCATGATATAAGGAAATAAAATAATAACATTATTATTGCCTCTAGGGCATATTTCCTTCAGTCTCCCACTTGCACTAGAGTCAATAATCTAGATTACACAGTAATGATTCTAACACCCATGGAGCTTTGGTGCTGATCATGTTTTGCTCGTGGAAGAGGCTTAGTCAACGGGTCTGCAACATTCAGATCCGTATGTATCTTGCAAATCTCTATGTCTCCCACCTGGACTAGATCCCGGATGGAATTGAAGCGTCTCTTGATGTGCTTGGTTCTCTTGTGAAATCTGGATTCCTTTGCCAAGGCAATTGCACCAGTATTGTCACAAAAGATTTTCATTGGACCCGATGCACTAGGTATGACACCTAGATCGGATATGAACTCCTTCATCCAGACTCCTTCGTTTGCTGCTTCCGAAGCAGCTATGTACTCCGCTTCACATGTAGATCCCGCCACAACGCTTTGTTTAGAACTGCACCAACTGACAGCTCCACCGTTTAATGTAAACACGTATCCGGTTTGCGATTTAGAATCGTCCGGATCAGTGTCAAAGCTTGCATCAACGTAACCATTTACGATGAGCTCTTTGTCACCTCCATATATGAGAAACATATCCTTAGTCCTTTTCAGGTATTTCAGGATGTTCTTGACCGCTGTCCAGTGATCCACTCCTGGATTACTTTGGTACCTCCCTGCTAGACTTATAGCAAGACACACATCAGGTCTGGTACACAGCATTGCATACATGATAGAGCCTATGGCTGAAGCATAGGGAACATCTTTCATTTTCTCTCTATCTTCTGCATTGGTCGGGCATTGAGTCTTACTCAATTTCACACCTTGTAACACAGGCAAGAATCCTTTCTTTGCTTGATCCATTTTGAACTTTTTCAAAACTTTGTCAAGGTATGTGCTTTGTGAAAGTCCAATTAAGCGTCTTGATCTGTCTCTATAGATCTTAATGCCCAATATGTAAGCAGCTTCACCGAGGTCTTTCATTGAAAAACTCTTATTCAAGTATCCCTTTATGCTATCCAGAAATTCTATATCATTTCCGATTAGTAATATGTCATCTACATATAATATCAGAAATGCTACAGAGCTCCCACTCACTTTCTTGTAAATACAGGCTTCTCCAAAAGTCTGTACAAAACCAAATGCTTTGATCACACTATCAAAGCGTTTATTCCAACTCCGAGAGGCTTGCACCAGTCCATAAATGGATCGCTGGAGCTTGCACACTTTGTTAGCTCCCTTTGGATCGACAAAACCTTCCGGCTGCATCATATACAACTCTTCTTCCAGAAATCCATTCAGGAATGCAGTTTTGACATCCATCTGCCAAATTTCATAATCATAAAATGCGGCAATTGCTAACATGATTCGGACAGACTTAAGCATCGCTACGGGTGAGAAGGTCTCATCGTAGTCAATCCCTTGAACTTGTCGAAAACCTTTTGCGACAAGTCGAGCTTTGTAGACAGTAACATTACCGTCAGCGTCAGTCTTCTTCTTAAAGATCCATTTATTCTCAATTGCTTGCCGATCATTGGGCAAGTCAACCAAAGTCCATACTTTGTTCTCATACATGGATCCCATCTCAGATTTCATGGCTTCAAGCCATTTTGCGGAATCTGGGCTCACCATCGCTTCTCCATAGTTCGTAGGTTCATCATGATCTAGTAGCATGACTTCCAGAACAGGATTACCGTACCACTCTGGTGCGGATCTTACTCTGGTTGATCTACGAGGTTCAGTAGTATCTTGTTCTGAAGTTTCATGATCATCATCATTAGCTTCCTCACTAATTGGTGTAGGTGTCACAGAAACTGGTTTCTGTGATGTACTACTTTCCAATAAGGGAGCAGGTACAGTTACCTCATCAAGTTCTACTTTCCTCCCACTCACTTCTTTCGAGAGAAACTCCTTCTCTAGAAAGTTTCCGAATTTAGCAACAAAAGTTTTGCCTTCGGATCTGTGATAGAAGGTGTATCCAATAGTTTCCTTTGGATATCCTATGAAGACACATTTCTCCGATTTGGGTTCGAGCTTATCAGGTTGAAGCTTTTTCACATAAGCATCGCAACCCCAAACTTTCAGAAACGACAACTTTGGTTTCTTGCCAAACCACAGTTCATAAGGCGTCGTCTCAACGGATTTTGATGGTGCCCTATTTAACGTGAATGCGGCCGTCTCTAGAGCATAACCCCAAAACGATAGCGGTAAATCAGTAAGAGACATCATAGATCGCACCATATCAAGTAAAGTACGATTACGACGTTCGGACACACCATTACGTTGTGGTGTTCCGGGTGGCGTGAGTTGCGAAACTATTCCGCATTGTTTCAAATGTACACCAAACTCGTAACTCAAATATTCTCCTCCACGATCAGATCGTAGGAATTTTATTTTCTTGTTACGATGATTTTCAACTTCACTCTGAAATTCTTTGAACTTTTCAAACGTTTCAGACTTATGTTTCATTAAGTAGATATACCCATATCTGCTTAAGTCGTCTGTGAAGGTGAGAAAATAACGATATCCGCCACGAGCCTCAATATTCATCAGACCACATACATCTGTATGTATGATTTCCAACAAATCTGTTGCTCTCTCCATAGTACCGGAGAACGGTATTTTTGTCATCTTACCCATAAGGCACGGTTCGCAAGTACCAAGCGATTCATAATCAAGTGGTTCCAAAAGTCCATCAGTATGGAGTTTCTTCATGCGCTTTACACCGATATGACCCAAACGGCAGTGCCACAAATAAGTTGCACTATCATTATCAACTCTGCATCTTTTGGCTTCAACATTATGAATATGTGTGTCACTACTATCGAGATTTAATAAGAATAGACCACTCTTTAAGGGTGCATGACCATAAAAGATATTACTCATATAAATAGAACAACCATTATTCTCTGATTTAAATGAATAACCGTCTCGCATCAAACAAGATCCAGATATAATGTTCATGCTTAACGCTGGCACCAAATAACAATTATTTAGGTCTAATACTAATCCCGAAGGTAGATGTAGAGGTAGCGTGCCGACCGCGATCACATCGACTTTGGAACCATTTCCCACGCGCATCGTCACCTCGTCCTTAGCCAATCTTCGCTTAATCCGTAGTCCCTGTTTCGAGTTGCAAATGTTAGCAACAGAACCAGTATCAAATACCCAGGTGCTACTGCGAGCATTAGTAAGGTACACATCAATAACATGTATATCACATATACCTTTGTTCACCTTGCCATCCTTCTTATCCGCCAAATACTTGGGGCAGTTCCGCTTCCAGTGACCAGTCTGCTTGCAGTAGAAGCACTCAGTTTCAGGCTTAGGTCCAGGTTTGGGTTTCTTCTCTTGAGTAGCAACTTGCTTGCTGTTCTTTTTGAAGTTCCCCTTCTTCTTCCCTTTGCCCTTTTTCTTGAAACTAGTGGTCTTGTTGACCATCAACACTTGATGCTCCTTCTTGATTTCTACCTCCGCAGCTTTCAGCATTGCGAAGAGCTCGGGAATAGTCTTATTCATCCCTTGCATATTATAGTTCATCACGAAGCTCTTGTAGCTTGGTGGCAGTGATTGGAGAATTCTGTCAATGACGCAATCATCTGGAAGATTAACTCCCAATTGAATCAAGTGATTATTATACCCAGACATTTTGAGTATATGCTCACTGACAGAACTGTTCTCCTCCATCTTGCAGCTATAGAACTTATTGGAGACTTCATATCTCTCAATCCGGGCATTTGCTTGAAATATTAACTTCAACTCCTGGAACATCTCATATGCTCCATGACGTTCAAAACGTCGTTGAAGTCCCGATTCTAAGCCGTAAAGCATGGCACACTGAACTATCGAGTAGTCATCAGCTTTGCTCTGCCAGACGTTCATAACATCTGGTGTTGCTCCAGCAGCAGGCCTGGCACCCAGCGGTGCTTCCAGGACGTAATTCTTCTGTGCAGCAATGAGGATAATCCTCAAGTTACGGACCCAGTCCGTGTAATTGCTACCATCATCTTTCAACTTTGCTTTCTCAAGGAACGCATTAAAATTCAACGGAACAACAGCACGGGCCATCTATCTACAATCAAACATAAACAAGCAAGATACTATCAGGTACTAAGTTCATGATAAATTTAGGTTCAATTAATCATATTACTAAAGAACTCCCACTTAGATAGACATCCCTCTAATCCTCTAAGTGATTACGTGATCCAAATCAACTAAACCATGTCCGATCATCACGTGAGATGGAGTAGTTTCATTGGTGAACATCACTATGTTGATCATATCTACTATATGATTCACGCTCGACCTTTCGGTCTCCGTGTTCCGAGGCCATATCTGTATATGCTTGGCTCGTCAAGTATAACCTGAGTATTCTGCGTGTGCAACTGTTTTGCACCCGTTGTATTTGAACGTAGAGCCTATCACACCCGATCATCACGTGGTGTCTCAGCACGAAGAACTTTCGCAACGGTGCATACTCAGGGAGAACACTTCTTGATAATTAGTGAGAGATCATCTTAAAATGCTACCGTCAATCAAAGCAAGATAAGATGCATAAAAGATAAACATCACATGCAATCAATATAAGTGATATGATATGGCCATCATCATCTTGTGCTTGTGATCTCCATCTTCGAAGCACCGTCGTGATCACCATCGTCACCGGCGCGACACCTTGATCACCATCGTAGCATCGTTGTCGTCTCGCCAATCTTATGCTTCCACGACTATCGCTACCGCTTAGTGATAAAGTAAAGCATTACAGCGCAATTGCATTGCATACAATAAAGCGACAACCATATGGCTCCTGCCAGTTGCCGATAACTTGGTTACAAAACATGATCATCTCATACAATAAAATTTTAGCATCATGTCTTGACCATATCACATCACAACATGCCCTGCAAAAACAAGTTAGACGTCCTCTACTTTGTTGTTGCAAGTTTTACGTGGCTGCTACGGGCTTAAGCAAGAACCAATCTTACCTACGCATCAAAACCACAACGATAGTTTGTCAAGTTGGTGTTGTTTTAACCTTCGCAAGGACCGGGCGTAGCCACACTCGGTTCAACTAAAGTTGGAGAAACTGTCACCCGCTAGCCACCTTTGTGCAAAGCACGTCGGGAGAACCGGTCTCGCGTAAGCGTACGCGTAATGTCGGTCCGGGCCGCTTCGTCCAACAATACCGCCGAACCAAAGTATGACATGCTGGTAAGCAGTATGACTTATATCGCCCACAACTCACTTGTGTTCTACTCGTGCATATAACATCAACACATAAAACCTAGGCTCGGATGCCACTGTTGGGGAACGTAGTAATTTCAAAAAATTCCTACGCACACGCAAGATCATGGTGATGCATAGCAACGAGAGGGGAGAGTGTGATCTACGTACCCTTGTAGACCGACAGCGGAAGCGTTAGCACAACGCGGTTGATGTAGTCGTACGTCTTCACGGCCCGACCGATCAAGCACCGAAACTACGGCACCTCCGAGTTTTAGCACACGTTCAGCTCGATGACGATCCCCGGACTCCGATCCAGCAAAGTGTCGGGGAAGAGTTCCGTCAGCACGACGGCGTGGTGACAATCTTGATATACTACCGTTGCAGGGCTTCGCCTAAGCACCGCTACAATATTATCGAGGATTATGGTGGAAGGGGGCACCGCACACGGCTAAGAATATGATCACGTGGATCAACTTGTGTGTCTAGGGGTGCCCCCTGCCCCCGTATATAAAGGAGCAAGGGGAGGAGGCCGGCCGGCCCTATAGGCGCGCCAAGGAGGAGTCCTCCTCCTAGTAGGAGTAGGACTCCTACTAGGAGGGGGAAGGAAAGGAAAGGGGGCGCCGCCCCCCCTCTCCTAGTCCAATTCGGACCAGGGGGAGGAGGCGCGCGGCCCACCCTGGCTGCCCCTCTCTCTCTCCACTAAGGCCCATATGGCCCATTACTTCTCCCGGTAGGGTTCCGGTAACCCTCCGGCTCTCCGGTTTTCTCCGAAATCACCCGGAACACTTCCGGTGTCCGAATATAGCCGTCCAATATATCAATCTTTATGTCTCGACCATTTCGAGACTCCTCGTTATGTCCGTGATCACATCCGGGACTCCGAACTAACTTCGGTACATCAAAACTCATAAACTCATAATATAACTGTCATCGAAACCTTAAGCGTGCGGACCCTACGGGTTCGAGAACAATGTAGACATGACCGAGACACGTCTCCGGTCAATAACCAATAGCGGAACCTGGATGCTCATATTGGCTCCTACATATTCTACGAAGATCTTTATCGGTCAGACCGCATAACAACATACGTTGTTCCCTTTGTCATCGGTATGTTACTTGCCCGAGATTCGATCGTCGGTATCTCAATACCTAGTTCAATCTCGTTACCGGCAAGTCTCTTTACTCGTTTCGTAATACATCATCTCGCAACTAACTCATTAGTTGCAATGCTTGCAAGGCTTATGTGATGTGCATTACCGAGAGGGCCCAGAGATACCTCTCCGACAATCGGAGTGACAAATCCTAATCTCGAAATACGCCAACCCAACATGTACCTTTGGAGACCCCTGTAGAGCTCCTTTATAATCACCCAGTTACGTTGTGACGTTTGGTAGCACACAAAGTGTTCCTCCGGCAAACGGGAGTTGCATAATCTCATAGTCATAGGAACATGTATAAGTCATGAAGAAAGCAATAGCAACACACTAAATGATCGGGTGCTAAGCTAATGGAATGGGTCATGTCAATCACATCATTCTCCTAATAATGTGATCTCGTTAATCAAATGACAACACATGTCTATGGTTAGGAAACATAACCATCTTTGATTAACGAGCTAGTCAAGTAGAGACATACTAGTGACGTTTAGTTTGTCTATGTATTCACACAAGTATTATGTTTCCGGATAATACAATTCTAGCATGAATAATAAACATTTATCATGATATAAGGAAATAAAGTAATAACATTATTATTGTCTCTAGGGCATATTTCCTTCAGTTTTTGCCGAAGCAAGGTCGACCACCAAGGCATCTCATCACCAGGCTCCTCCAAGGACGGGTCGATGTGGACACAAAGGGTCTCGAGGGAAGGCGTCCTTTCGAGTAGGAGAAGTGGGCCATGAGAAATTTCTGACATCAACCAGATTAATCCTCGCACCACGATCTCCCATAGCATCAGAAACGAGCTAAATGTGAGACTTCATATAAATTTTGCAATGAGCAAAGTGTGATCTCTTAAAGACAAGTGGAGGGCCAACATAGTAATGTTGAGGGGCAGAAGGTGGTGGTGGTGGTGTGTAATTCCAACTGGCTTGCTTGTAGATAGGTGCAGGAACACCACTATCGACCTTGATTGGAGTCTCTACCGTTTGTGAGGCAGAAGCGTCACCACTATGGAACGAAAGAGAAGAGTTTCACAACTATGTTGGTGATTGCCCGTTTCGACGCTATAATCTAACATCATGAATTTGGAAAAGAGCTTGGACATCCTCTCTCGTCCGCGACTGCGCCGCCCCCGCGGGCGGCCGGCCGCGCCTTCCCTCCTTCCCCACGCGCGTCCCCCTCCCTCCTCCTCCTCCCTGCCGCCGTCGCCGGCGCCCGCCTCGGGCCTGGCCCGGGCGATGTTGGTGGCGGCGGCCCCCGGCCCTTCCCCGTCTAGGGTTTCTCCGGCGTGGGACGGAGCGGCTCCGGGCGGTGTCTTCAGGCGGCGGCGGTCCTGCGCGACGGCGGGGTGTCCTGTCACAGGCGGGGGCGGACTCTGGGCGGCGGCGGTGCCACTGGCGGCGGGGCAGCGCGGCAGCGCCTGCCCGGCCCAGATCTGGGCCCTTCGGGCTCCATCTTGGTCGGGGCGGGCCGGCGACAGGTGTGGCATCGGCGTGGCCTTCAGGAGGCGGTGGCGAGCGGTGATGATCGGCGGGTTGCTGGCGGCGTCGACACCAGCTTGCTGCAGCGTGGCCGGCGGGGCTTAGCGGGCCCGTTTCGGGCCTGGCCGGGCTAGGGGTGGCTTGGTATGCCCCGCTGCCGTGTCCGGACGGCTACCGCACGACGGCGGTGGAGGTGGTTCCCTCTCGTTCGGCCTTGATGCTGCTGCTCCTATCGCTCGGATCTTCTCTCCGGTCTTCTTGGCCTCGTGGTGGTGTTCGCAGCGAGACAGTGTTGGTGATGGCGCAACCGTGATGGCACATAGTTGGGCGATGGTTTGACTAGTTGGCTCTGATTGGCTGGTGGGGTTTGGCGTGCGGGAGAAATCCTTGCTGGTTCATCCGGCTCCGATGCGGTGACACCGGCGGGTGCCACTATCCCTTCTTAGAGGGTGTCGGGAGTAGCTATCCCCCACCTCCCTCCGCGTACTGGGGGAAACCCTAGGACTTGTCCGGGCAGCAGCATCGTCGGTGTCGCATCCCTTCTTAGAGGTGCTGCTTAGTTCGCGGTAGATCGGAGCCTCGGGCTGTGGTGGTTTGGTTCCGGACGACGCAGCGGTCGTGGGTCTTCCGCGCTTTGTCGAGTTTGCGATGTTGGCATTTTTTTCTTCTCCTTTTTATTTGGGCATGTTGTGCTGCTCGCCCCAGTATTGTGATATGTACAATGATGGTTTGCTTTGGAATACAAAGCGGGGGAAAACCCTTTTTCGGTAATTTAACATCATTTTATGTATGTCGGCGGGTGAGTAAATCTTCATGGCTTGGCTAGAATTCTCTGGCCACACCTTTTTCTCGGCCATCACACTCTTAAGGCGGTGAAGCCCTTAGAAAGAGTCCTTGGCTCTTATAGCAATTGAAAGGGTCGAGTAGCCTAAAGGGTGAGTGAATAGGTCTTCTACACATTTTAGCTCCTTTTCTTTACAAGTTAGGCTTGGTGGAATATAAGGATACCTTGATGTAACTATGGTGAGGACAACTTATATGACACTTGCAAGGTTACATGACCAAAGATAAACAATAACAAGTGACAAAGATCACGTATAGAGATAACCAAGTCATGCAGAGACGAAGATGTATGCCAATGTTCACTTCTTTAAAGGGAAGCTAATCGTCATTTGAGAGCTGGGGCCACCACAAAGGATTCCCAACACCACAAAGACCCATTCTCTTCTTCTTGAGCCACCACTACAAAGGCGATGCTCAACCACTAGTTGTTGACCTTGGGGTGGCCACAAAATCCATACAAACTCCGGGGATATCAATAAGCTCGGATTCTCATCGATGACTCCTACCACCCAGGAGTTTCCAACTTTCAAGAATAACAAGACAAGTGTAAAGCTTCAAATCTTGCTCAAACAAGAAAGTGAATGGTCAAACAGAGGGTAATGGATGGACCTTGCTAGAGTTAGCTCCACTCCAAAATCTCTACAAAAAATCAAATGATTAGGGTTGGCAGAGAGTGGAGAAAGCTTGGACGAAGTAGATCCGGAATAGAATGAACAAGGAGTACCCTATCCAAAGTGGGAAGGGGTATTCATAGATGGGGTTGGAAACTAGCCATTTTATGCGGAACTTGCACATCCGGATAGTCCGCCCTAAAGGCCCCGGAGAACACATATGTACAAATTGTACTTGTCTAAGTCTGAAATTGAAATTGAAAGCTGCTGGTAGAAAGGCAACATCCGAACAGTTAGGGCATCACCCCGGAAAAAGAAATGCAAACCGTCATCAATTGTCGAAACGCAAACCGTCACAAATGTGTGATGAAGTCGGCGATACATAAACCGTTGCAGCAACTCAGTAGCGGATACTGCAAACCAGTGATGAATTTGCCAACAGCCTTTATATCATAACAAATAAAAGTTAAAAAATATTACAAAGATAAGTTTATATGAGCAATATCACATTTGGCCCTCCTTGACTCATTGGGCCGGATCCGCTGCTCCAGCAACATGCCATGTGATCTATTGGTGTGTCCGGTTCCTCGATCTAACGGTTATCAAAATGAGAAAATGGTATTCCTTTGATTTACAAGAATTTTGTTAGAATTGTATATTATAGGATTCATTTAGAATTTTTATTTCTTCAAATCTCTTTGGTTTTTTTTTTGTGAATAAAAATCTCTTTGGTTTGTAAGAAAGGATTCATATTTCTATGTAGAATTTGTACTGATTCTTCACATTTCAAAAAAGAAAACTCAAACCTAATTAAAAGATTCATATCGTATAAATTGAATGACATTTTTTTTCCTAGAATGAGATGCATGACATTTCATTTCATATGACCCTGAACGTTTCACCGGATATGTTCTCGACCTGAACCTACCGATCTACTCCACTTGCTCTGCCCCCCACCTCCGACGCTCCTGCTCTCCAATCTTGGCCTCGCTGGCCGACGGCGCCGTTTCCTCGTTACCGCGCAGCCAGCCAGTTCTTTTCTCCCCTGCATCTCTTTAGTCCTCATCGCCGACCCAGCGCCGCCGCCCCCGATTGAGGCGAGTTCGGTCGCAGCGAAGAAAGACGGTGACTGCCATGGACGGGGGTGGTGAACTGGGGATCACCAAGAAAGAGGCGGAGGCCGAGTACCATTGCCACGACTTCGAGTGGGAGGACCTCCGGGCGGATGTGGAAGCCAACCCTTCCTTCTCCTACCACCTGTCCCCTTTCCCCACGACCACCGCCTCACCGCAGCCACCGTCATCGGAGGCCTGGAGAAGCTTCCACCGCCGCCACGCCTCCGGCAGGTTCTTCAAGGTTCCTTATTTCCCCTTCTCTCCTCGGCCCCTTGTGCGAAATACCTTCTTATTGTATTTCACCTATCAATTCGGTAGGTATATGAACTACTAGATCACATTGGTAGAGAATGTTCAGATTCATGGACTAGTGCAAGGTTGCATTTCTTTATCGGGCAAACGACTGCACTCCTTGGAGTTAAGCCGTGCAGCTAGACAAAGCACCATCAAAGTAACAGTGCATGTGTGCTCCACAAGGCGAGAGAAGGGAGACTAGATTACTTTCCTTCCCATTTTTTTCATGAGTGAAGACAGACTATAACTAAAGCGTCGAATGAGCAATTAGAATGAAACTATTTCCTGAGTAGCAGTGTTCGACACTCTCTACCATTATCACCAAATTCGCAAATACCAGAAGATTGTCCGTTTGTTCATTCTTATGGAATGGGAACTTTTACTAGGTGATAATGTATGAAGTGGCCATGTGGGTATACCAATATGTACACCAAGGACTCTCGTGTCAGCAGCATCTTGTTAGTATGGATCAAGACTAGCGATATTTATAGAGATACGGTGTTGCTATCTACAGCAGACTGAACTTAGGGGGATTGACAAAATACATCTTCGTTTAGCTTTGAAAAAATAATACGGTAGGTTTTTAACCACGGCTCTCATGTCGCAACCTGTGTGTTAGATGATCAATTTTGGTCTTGTGCATTTTTTTTTTCATTTTCTGCTTTTTGTTTACCCATAAGCTTTGGAAAAATCAAATTAAAGTGTTATACATCACCTTATTGATTGCTAGGCAAATATGTATGTGAACTAATGTAGTAGGACTTTGAGTAGGAAGAACTGACGAGTTCATATCATTTGTTCCTGCAAATCAATTTAAGATCCCATCTCACTTTGTTAGGAAAGAAGGTATTTGCTGAAGGAATTTCCTGAACTGCTTAACAGCAAAGGATGTGCAAAGGTTTTAGAGGTTGGGTGTGGGAATGGAAGCACTGTTGTCCCCATTCTACGGTAATGTTCTCGGATCTGTAATTTCATTTCAGTAAAATCAATCTATTGCTAATAGGTTCTCTCAATGCAGAATATTTATTGTATCATATTGCAGTAGTCTTATAGCCGCAAGCCCGCTAGCTTTGAATGTGACCATTTATCAAGGCACATGCAAAGATCGTGAGGGACGACTTTGAGGAAGAGGGAGATCAAAGTGAAGATTCAGGAAAAACATAGTAGATTCAAGAGGAAGGAAGGGGATTGGGGATGCAATTGCAATATTAGTGGTTCAGTCCAATACAACACACCATATATAAATAAAGAAAAGTTGCAGTGGGGCTTTGTTCTACTGTATAGCTCAAAACAAAAATACAATACACCGCCCTTGGCTTATACTGGTAGTCACTGCCTATGGAGCTCGAGCCATCCTTCCAAATTGCCGTGGATAGATGCTAGCACATCCGCCCACTTAATCAGCTCATGTTTAGTATTTGGTCCAAATTCTTTGGACCTGAGTGCACTGAACAATGACTATATCCCTCTAGACATTGGTTTAGCTGCTCTGTTTGGCAATCAAATTGAGGTGGTTAACAGAGCCCATCTGCAATTGAGCAGCTACTCTGTTTGGCTATCTGATATTGAGACTTGTGGGTTGTGGCGTACGATGAACCTTTTACGCATTTTGAGGAATGCTCAGAAAATCATGCAGAGCTGTCAAAGAGTATGCTTAAGGGGTGAGCAGTTATTAATAAATGACCACCAAAATCACAAGATGTTTGTTAGGCAAGAGAGGCCTTTCGATGAAGTAAATAGTTACTACTGTCTAGGTCCGGATGAAACCAGCAGAGGCTGCAAGATGCCTGTGCATATATGATCCTGAAGCATAACATTTTTGCGCCGTTCTTTGTTTGCCCACGACCCATGGTGCTTGAACTCTTATTATTTAATACTTCGGTGTGCCAACCCTGGCAATTCCCTTCCCTTTAAGTTTATTGCATGCAATGCGGACCTTTTCTTTTCTTTTTGCAGTTTGCACACTTACGGCACTGATCATATCTCTTTAAGGCATTTAGAGCAAAACACACGGATAGAATAAAGTTGCGAGTAGTCGTTGTTTCGTAGTCGATGAACATTTATTGTGAACACACAAGGACTATTGCTAATGATGATGACAGTCATAATGAACAATTTGTGCAGATGTAGTCCAAGCATCACTGTCTATGCTTGTGATTGTAGTGAAGACACTCTAGAGAAAGCAAATGAGATTGTGTGTAATACACAGGGGGTAGATGCCAAGGATAGGTTCCACCCTTTTTTGCTGGATGTTTCTAGAGAAAATTTTCCAGGTTGGTTGTTCTGCAAATGTTGTCAAAGTTCAGATGGAAAGGTTGTTGATCTCTCACCAGGTACTTTGTTTATATATTGTCTATTTCAAAGCAAAAAAATTGCATAATATTGAACTCATCTATGTCGCTCCTTCCAGATTCAATTCATCTTTATGTAAGGGGGAAAAACTCAATCTCGCTGAAAGAAGATCAGTGTTGTGTTGGCGGCATAGATTTTATCACCATGGTTAGTGAATTTTGTTCTACCATCTATCATTCTCCCTCCCTTCAGCCAGAGCATCTGCATCAGCATTAGATTCAGCTCAGTTATACTTTTAAAATTGACATCATGGTGTGATCGGATTTCTATTTGCAGAAGTTATAATAAATATTATAATTTTGGATGTATTAAATGGGAAATCCAAACCCTCATATTGGTGCCCACATCTATACTTGGTTAATAATACTGTCTTTTCGTTGACAGATATTTACGTTGTCAGCCATACCCTTCAACACAATTTCAGCTACTCTAGAGCGTTGTGTGTCTGTTCTAAAACCAGGCGGCCTTATTTTGTTCAGGGATTATGGTAACATCTCAGGCATGGTATTAACTTGTATAATTTACTTATAAACAATCCCTTCTTGACAAATCTTCTTGTTTCCATATTAGGCGTTTATGACATGACAATGCTTCGATTCTTGCCTCACCAAAGAGTGGGATTTCGGGAATATATGCGTGCTGATGGCACCTATTCGTATTTCTTCTCGTTGGACACTGTAAGAGAACTCTTTCATGCTGCTGGGCTACTAGAGGTAACTCTAAAATCTCAATGATTTAATATGGAAGGTTACTTTGAACAGTACTGAGTCAGTGGCACCTGCATCAGGCACATCAAGATGTCCATGCACAGGACAGTTTTATCTAGTTGCCAATTTCATTTCATCTATTCGTTTTATCTTGTAGAGTCGTTGTATTCAGTTGTCTTCTAGATATCTGTTGTTAGGGACTGGCTATTGAAATAAACCATTATCACAAGGAATATATTAAGTTCCTATCTGTCCCTATATACCACCACAGTAGGTCCAGGGTCACCCTGATCAGGCTTTTAGCATCTGAGCTATCCCTTTACACCCTCTGTGTTCCTTAATAGTATGCAACTGTCAGCGAACAATATAAGCATGATTTGTTGATTGTTCCGTATGTTTGCTGACATTATCTTTTGTGTGGATCATAGTTAATGCACCATAATTGTATGTCAAAATTATTCTTTATGCCTTAGTTTGGAGTTATAGACTTGTACTAAACAAAATATGGTTCCAATCCCAAATTTCATCTACAAGCTTCTAAAATTGCCCTGCTTTATCTAATTAATACTTAATCTTTTCATTTCCTTAATTTTGTTATTTGCTTCAGTTTCATTTTTCAATACGTGTCTACAGCTTATATGACGCTCACATGTATTTACTTATTATCTGTGTGCAGTTGGAGCTGGAATACTGCTGTGTCAGATCAGTGAATCGAAAGAATGGCAAGAACATGCAAAGGGTATGGGTGCATGGAAAATTTAAAAAACCCACAAGTCAATGACTTTGTGGTTCCTCGGATGTGCTTCTAATGTACGAATGCTCTGCCGCGAACATGTAAATTTGCGAATTTATATACATATGCTTTCACTTCTTGTCAATCATGGTTCCTTGATTTCTGCGGTGTGCTTCTAACGTAGAGATGGTATTTTCGGTAAAATAGCAATGTTTAATGAACGACAAATTTCTGCACCTAAATTTTGCACAGCAAGCATACCAATTTGCAAAATCAATTTTACTATACTAACCATGCATGTCATATATGTTGTGACAGCAACAATATATTTCTTTGTGTTACCGTCTTTTCTGATTTTATTAGTGGCAAATATCTGTATAGCAGTGATTATTTTGTTTCAACCATTGTCATTATATGCTTCTTTTATTGTAGAAACGTTGTGTTTCAACCACGACGCGTATGTGCTTCGGTCAATGTGTGCTGCTTCTTGGGTGGTTTCTTTTTCATCGACATTTCTATTAGACAGACATTATTTTGTTGCACCAGATTGCAGTCATATTGCCGAGGAGAATGCTACAATGCTGCAGAGTGCCTTTTGACCGGGAGCTTGCAGTGCATGTGAGATCTCCCATACTAATGTTGTAATTATGTTCTACTCCCTCCGTTTCTAAATATAAGTCTTTTTAATTATTTCAATATAGACTACATACGGATGTATATAGACATATTTTGAGTGTAGATTCACTCATTTTGCTCTGTATGCAATCCATATTAGGATGTACTCCCTCTGTAACCTACTTCCTCCGTTCCGAATTACTTGTCGCAAAAATGGATGTATCTAGATATATTTTAGTTCAAGGTACATTCATTTCTGCGACGTGTAATTTGAAACGGAGGGAATAATATAAGAGTGTTTAGATCACTACATGTTTAGATCACTAAAGTAGTGATCCAAACACTCTCATATTAGTTTACGGAGGGAGTATTTGCTAGTGGATGGAAGCAAATTGGCAGCATGTACGCAGATGTTATATGCATATATCAAGCATTGCAGCATTTTACACCGGTCACAAATTTCTATTAGATCGGAACAGAATTCAGTTGCTAGAACCTAGTCAGGCGCCCGCATGCCGACGCCATCCGTCTGCCGGCCAGTATTAAACACCTCTCCGCTTGGTTCATCAGTGTCCGCTGATTAGTCTCACTGGTCTGTGATCAATATGGTGTTTAATTTAAGGGTCGGCGTTGAAGATACCCGCATGTCATTTTCGTTGGCAATTTCTCTTCCAGCAAACGTTAAGCAGATATTCATGTCCTTTTTTATACGATCAAAAATTCTTCGGGGAAGAGACTGTACGTATGTTCTTCACGCTTAGCCCCTGTTCCGATGGTGCGTCTAGCATCATCGGAACACGTGTGATTGTATGTTTTCATGGATCTCGCAGGATTTGGTCGGCGGTTGTTTTTGATGGATCTGCTCGGATCCGGTCTTCGTTCGTGTGTCTTTATGTTGAATCCTTCCGATCTATGCGTCTTTTCGTTGGTGGCAGTTGCTGTTCTGATGCACTAGTCCTATGGAGTTTTAGCATGACGACTTTTCAAATGTCTACTTCAACAAGTTTTGTCCGGCTCCGGAGGTGGAGCGGTGATGACGACGGCACGTCTTCGGCTCACTTCAGTGTTTATAGTCATAACTAATTAGCCTAAGAATTTAGATATTATCTTTTTTATTTTTTGATGTTCGTTGTATTACCCTGACGGAAGATGAATATATCAAGAGTTCTCTAAAGAAACCTGCAAAAGGAGAAGAGTTCTCTAAAGAAAAGAGACGGTGCGTCACTGTTTGTGGGCGGTGGCCCTGCCGACGAGACGTCGGCCGTGGCTCTCGACCGGACCGAGTGTCCTACTACTACTAGTAGTACTGTACCTCGTAAGCGGTGGCGAGTGCGAGAGGGCGTGGCGTACTGGACCACAGCCAGAGGGACCAGATGACGCAGATCGGACACGGCGCCGCTGTGTCAACCACAGCCACGCACCTGCGCACGGCCCGTTGTACACTGCGTGAAGATGAGCTGTGGATTTACAAGCAGACGAACGAGTCCAGGTTTCTTTACGAGCGAGCGTGTCGGCGGTACGGTCTTTCGGCCGTGAAAAACAAAATACGCTTCGCAGAAGCAGTGGCCTACGGCCTGCCTGGCACGTCCGTGCACGGCACCACCTCTGTCCATTTTATTTTCCTATCCTATGACGACGGATTTACTTACTTTATTTAATCCTACCCGTCAGCACGCGCAGCGGTGCTTCTGCCGGTTTATTATAACCGCGCAAAATGTCGAGCCGTCTCGTGGTTGGTGACGGCCCTAGCCCTAGGGCCTAGGGATCGGCGGTGACGACGGGGTGATCAATTGGGTGGTCGGCGGCGTCGTCAGAAAGTCGGCCGCCGCCCGGCCCATGCTCCCATGTAACCCCGTGCTGCCCTGCCCGTACGTCAGAAGAGAAGAGAAGATGAGATACTTTACTCGGCCATGCACATGCATCTTACCTCCGGGATGATTAATGTATCACGTCATTGGCGTGGCACGAGGCAGCGGCGTCCCGGGTCAGCGCCGGCGACCTCCGGCACCGACCGACGCGCGCACCCACGTCAGTCAGTCTCGATCGGATAGTCGGATAGATTCCGCAGTAATCCACCACCGACCAGCAAAAGCAGAGCGGCGCCGCCGCGCGCGCCAGGGCCAGGCAGTGGAGGCGGAGCGCCCCGTGCCACGCGTGCGTGCGCGCTGCCGTTGCCCTCACGGCCACGCGCTCCGTCGTCGTCGCCTTTCGAGTTTCAACCGAGACAGCAAGCACAGTGGTAGTAGTATCTCTCTCGCTCTCTCGGACCCGGTCGCAGCGTGCAAGTTTTTTTACCGGCGCCACAGCCCACCGGAAAAAAGCTGAGCTTGACGTGTACGTGTACACACTGACCACAACCTCCACTGTAATGATCGAAGACCGTATGTAACCTCCACTGAGGAATGATGAAATTAGGTTCCGGTTATAGAATAGGACCTGGAGCCTGCCTGGTGCTGGTGGGCACCTAACGAGAGGCGACTGATAAGGGCGAACGGGCGATGGAAAAGATGGACTTTGATGAACGTGGGCGCTACTACTACTACTAGATTGTTTAGGGCATCGTCGTGTGTGTTTTAGCAGTCGGGCATGGGCTGCGCGACGGGACGGGCCGGGACGGGAGTAGGAGTGGAAGAAAAGAGTGGGGAGCGCGTGCGCGGGGGCTAGGCGCGTGAGGAGTCCGACGTGAGCGCCGTCCGGGAGACTGGAGCGGGAAGGGGAGGGACAGAAGCAGCTGCGAAGCCGGAGATGCTCCAGCCTACGCGCTTGATTCCCACTTCGTCCGACCTCCCGCCCGCTCGCGTGCGCGCGGTCCATGGACCGCGGGGCCTTGCTGGCCGCAGATAAGGATTCAACGAGGAGATCCTGTGCGTTCTATGGTTGACAATTGATTGTAGCCGTACTAGTACGTGCTAGGTAGCCTAGCCATAGTGAAAGTAACTTAGGTAGTAACTTAACACACTCCAAGACAATTTTACTTATGTGGCAAGTATTTAATGATGAGAAAGGTGTTTGGAGTAACATAGGTGGTGTTTAGTTCTCTAGTCCTAAGACTTTTTTTAGTCCCAACTAAAAAGTCTCTAGTCCCTAAAAAGTTCCTCCCTGTTTGTTTTCAGAGACTAAAAAGTCCCTAGTCCCTTCCTAGAGGTTATTAAATGACCATGTTGCCCCTAGTATATAGAAAAATAACAATTAAACAACACCATGGGATGGCGGGCCAATGGGTGCATGGAGGAGCATTATTGGAAAAGTCTCAAAGAGACTCTCCTTGAGAGTCTTCTTCATTTAGTCCCAAATGCCTAGTTTAGTCCCTAAAAAGTCCCTCCCGTTTGGTAAAAAAATCTTTAAGAGGGACTTTTTCTAATCCCTACACAAAAAAGTCCCTTGAAACAAATACCCACATAATATGTTACTGTAACATAGCGCTTTTCGAGGCAAAATAAATCTATAAGGTAATAAATGAAACAATCTATGACACTACTACTATGATACTTTGCACTATGAAGGTAGTAATTTAGACTAGTGGCATATGCATGACACTAGTATAAGTTACTCCCCACTATGACCAGCCTTACGGAAATGAATTTGTCGCACTTTTATGGTCAGCTTGGCACCACAAAATGGAGTATGTCTATATACATTCGTATGTAGTTTTTATTGAAATATCTAAAAATGACTTATATTTAGGAACAGAGGTAGTGCTAAAAAAAGAGACACTAATTACTACAACCATCTCTTTTCTTGAACGCGGTCAAACGCCTTCGTAGCCGGTGAAAACGTCTCCTCCCACTAAACACACATCATCAGAATACCTGAAAAAAATACAGAAAAATACGAACACCAATGTCAAGTAGGAGTATATGACTTGAACTCCGGTGGACTGGAGATACCGATGTCCCTCTGACCATCCAACCACAAGGTGGTTTACAATCAATCTTAAAATGCATCTTGTCTTGCAAAAAGATAAAATATGTACGTTTGACTTTTGATCACAACTAATTAATAGGAGGAAAAACATTTTAATTTGTTTCATAATAGTTGTAGCACTTGATCTCTCATGAAAAGAAAATACCTTTACAATATTCGATGACTAACTATCAAAGTTGCTCGTCGCAAAATCCAGAATAACATCTATTTTGGAATAGAGGAAATATCTTCGCACTCTACCTTGTGAACGCCTTAGGTCTTTTAGTATATTCACTGAAAAAGTTTAATTAACAATCAAGGACTCAGAGCATTCCCATGTATAATTTGGTGTCTCGTTCTAGAAACCTTTTCATGGCAAGAGATTTCTAGAAACCTTTTCATGTCAAGAATCAAGCGAACTTGAAAAGACCTGAAGTAGTACGGAGGCATGGTTTCAACTCTCTGGGCCTCTTTTCTAGAGCAGTTCAGCTCATCACTGAATAACTCAACTTATGAACAAGCATTTAGGTTGTATTCTCCTTTTCATCGTGTAAACGCACGTCATTTCCATGGCTTCTAGAAAAAAAAGGCACTGCCATAAATAGTTGAACGGCCAAAGTCAAATACTACTCTAGATCAAACCGGTGGGAGCCCAAACAAGCAAACTTTTAGCTGGAAGCTCGTACACATCCACCACCAGAACCTCGAACCGCTGCCCAAACGAGGAGCATCACAGGAACAGAAGCCAGATAGATAGATAGTAGATAGATAGATATTCACACGCAACGCAGCGCCCATGCACCGCGTCCAGGCGCCACCTGGCCGGGCGTATCCATCCTCCTCCTGCCCGCCTTTTGTCCCCGAGCTGCCCCGCCTTTGTCACGTTCCCTCACTCGGCAACGACGCTGCCAACCACAACCACCACCGGAGAGGCCCACCGGAGAGGCCGCGCGTGCAGATCCTATTAATAGCCCGGCATCCCCGCCCCCATCTGGCTCAAATCCATCCAGCTCCAGCTCCTCCTCCCACCGGCAGATCCAAAGATAGCGCCACCGGGCCTCCATATTTCAGACAGAGCCCCTCTCCCTCCTCCTCCTCCCTCCCCGTGGAGCTCCAAGAATCATCCGACGACAGCACCGGGCGGGTCATTGATCGTTGGATGGCGGCGATGATGGTGGCGGCGAGGCAGGGGCGCGAGCTGCAGCGGTACAGCGCCAGCACGGGCGGCCGCATCGTCGTGGGCTGCATCCCCTACCGGGTGCGCGACGACAACGGCGAGGTGGAGGTGCTGGTCATCTGCTCGCGCAAGAAGGGCGCCAGCGCGGGCGTGCTGTTCCCCAAGGGCGGGTGGGAGCTGGACGAGTCCATGGACGAGGCGGCGCGCCGCGAGGCCCTGGAGGAGGCCGGCGTGCGCGGCGAGACGGGGCCCAGCCTCGGCCGCTGGTGCTACCAGAGCCGCCGCTACGAGGCCACCTACGAGGGGTACATGTTCCCGCTGCGCGTCACCGACGAGCTGGAGCGCTGGCCCGAGATGTCCGGCCGCGGCAGGACCTGGGTCACCGTGCAGGACGCCATGGACCGCTGCCCGCACCTCTGGATGCGCGAGGCGCTCCAGCGGTTCGCCGACCGCGTCGCCGACGCCGCCTTGTAGGCGCCTCTCATCGATCGTTCTTCTCGCCGGGCGCGCCCGCGCGTGCTCCCCCGCCCTACGGTTTGTGCCGGCTGGGTTGGGCTCGACCGCGCGGCGCTGTGGCACTAGCGGTCAGGTCACAGGAACCAGAGCATTGTACTGTGACTCCTGTACATTCATTTGCTTGGGATTCGACCGGGCATGTAAATCTCACCCACTTCGCCTAATGTTTTGAGACCATAATATAGGGACTGCTAGCCAAGAACCATAACTCGGTTTATTGGAGTCAGAATGACCGTTTTTTCCTCTCCATGAAACTGACTTGAGTCAAATACATTTAATTTTTTGATAATTACATTTGTTGCAAGCTTATATTGTAGTGCCTTGGAATTTTGAAACAATCAAATGGGGACAACAGCACGGGCCTACCTTATGCTCGACATCTTAGAACATCTCTAGCAGACCCCGTATAACGTCGTGACTTGCAAAATAACCGTCAAAATACGGGTCTGCGCGAAAAATCCTGCCCGACCAGACACCGCAAACGCGGCCGATCCGTAAAAAAATTTGTGGGGCGTGGCATAATTCCCGTCCCAACCAACGAAAACGCGGGTTCCCCCCTCGACCCGTCGGCGCCCTGTATATAGGGGTAGCGGTTGGCGGTGGTGGTGGTGGTGGGGGGGGGGGGACACTTCAGCCTGCGCTTTTTCCCACTGATAACCCACAAGTATAAAGGATCGCAATAGTTTTCGAGGGTAGAGTATTCAACCCAAAATTATTGATTCAACACAAGGGAGCCAAAGAATATTCTCAAATATTAGCAGCTGAGTTGTCAATTCAACCACACCTGAAAGACTTAATATCTACAACAAAGTATTTAGTAGCAAAATAGTATGGAAGTAACGGTAACGGTGGCAAAAGTAACAGTAGCAGTTTTGTAACAGTCGTAACAGTGGCAGAAAAGTAACTTAGCAAAGATCAATATGTGAAAAGCTCATAGGCAATGGATCAATGATGGATAATTATGTTGGATGGCATTCATCATGTGATGGTTATAACATAGGATGACACAGAACTAGCTCCAATTCATCAATATAATATAGGCATGTATTCCGAATATAGTCATACGTACTTATGGAAAAAAACTTGCAGAACATCTTTTATCCTATCCTCCTGTGGCAGCGGGGTTCTATCGGAAACTAAGGGATATTAATGCCTCCTTTTAATATAGTATCGGATCAAAACATTAGCACTTAGTGAATACACGAACTCCTCAAACTACGGCCATCACCGGGAAGTGTCCCGACTATTGTCACTCCGGGGTTGCCGGATCATAACACGTAGTAGGTGACTATAACTTGCAATATCGGATCAAGAACACAAATATATTCATGAAAACATACTAGGTTCCGATCTGAAATCATGGCACTAGGGACCTAGTGACAAGCATTAGGCATAGCAAAGTCATAGCAACATCATCTTAGAACATAGTGGATACTAGGGATCAAACCCTAACAAAACTAACTCGATTACATGGTAAATCTCATCTAACCCATCACCGTCCAGCAAGCCTATGATGGAATCACTCACGCACGGCGGTGAGCATCATGAAATTGGTGATGGAGGATGGTTGAAGATGATGATGGCGACGGATTTCCCTCTCCGGAGCCCAAAACAGACTCCAGATCTGCCCTCCCGAGGAAGAACAGGGCTTGGCGGCGGCTCCGTATTATAAAACGCGATGAATCATTCTCTTTGATTTTTTTCTCCCGAACGTGAATATATGGAGTTGGAGTTGAGGTCGGTGGAGGTCCAGGGGGCCCACGAGGACGGAGGGCGTGCCCCAGGGGGTGGGCGTGCCCCGCAACCTTGTGGCCAAGGTGTGGGCCCCCTTCACTTGATTCTTTTGCCAATATTTTTTATTAATTCCCAAAATCATCTCCATGAAGTTTCAGGTCATTCCGAGAGTTTCTATTTTTGCACAAAAATAACACCATGGCAATTCTGCTGAAAACAACGTCACTCCGGGTTAGTTCTATTCAAATCATGTAAGTTAGAGTCCAAAACAAGGAAAAAAGAGTTTGGAAAAGTAGATATGATGGAGACGTATCAACTCCCCCAAGTTTAACCCATTGCTTGTCCTCAAGCAATTCATTTGACAAACTGAAAGTGATAAAGAAAAACTTTTACAAACTCTATTTGATCTTGTTGTTGCAAATATGTAAAGTCGACATTCAAGTTTTCAGCAAAGATTATGAATTAACCATATTCACAATAACATTTAGGTCTCACATTTACTCATATCAATGGCATAATCAACTAGCGAGTAATAATAATAAATCTCGGATGACAACACTTTTTCAAAACAATCATGATATGATATAACAAAATGGTATCTCGCTAGCCCTTTCTGAGACCGCAAAACATAAATGCAGAGCACCCCTGAAGATCAAGGACTGACTAGACATTGTAATTCATGGTAAGAAATATCCAGTCATAGTCATACTCAATATAAATTAATAACAATGCATACAAATGACAATGGTGCTCTCTAATCGACGCTTTTTATAAGAGGATGATGACTCAGCAATAAAAGTAAATAGATAGGCCCTTCGCAGAGGGAAGCAGGGATTTGCAACGATGCTAGAGAGCTTGAGTTTTAAAATAGAGAAATAATATTTTGAGCGGTATGCTTTCATTGTCAACATAACAACCAAGAGATCTCGGTATCTTCCATGCTACATACATTACAGTCGGTTCCCAAACAAAATGGTAAAGTTTATACTCCCCCACCACCAACAAGCACACTCCATGGCTGGTCCGAAACAACGGGTACCGTCCAACTAACAACAGTCCTGGGGAAGTTTTGTTTGCAATTATTTTGATTTGATTTGAGCATGGGACTAGTCATCCCGATTACTAGCCCTTTTCTCGTGAATGATGAGCGGAGTCCACTCATCGTGAGAATAACCCACCTAGCATGGAACATATTGACAGCCCTAGTTGGTACATGAGAGATTCGAACATACAAAACAGATTATGATCTGAAGGTTTAGAGTTTGGCACATGCAAATTTACTTGGAACGGCAGATAAATACCGCATATAGGAAGGTATGGTGGACTTATATGGAACAACTTTCGGTTTTATGGAAGTGCATGCAAAAGCAGTATTCCCGTTTAGTACAAGTGAAGACTAGAAAGAGACTGGGAACCGACCAACTAGAGAGCGACAACAGTCATAAACATGCATTAAGATTAACCAACATTGAATGCAGGCATGAGTAGGATATAAATCACCATGAACATAAATATCGTGGAGGCTATGTTGATTTTCTTTCAACTACATGTGTGAACATGTGCCAAGTCAAGCCACTCGAATCATTCAAAGGAGGATACCATCCTATCATACTACATCACAACCATTTTAATAGCATGTTGGCACGCAAGGTACACCATTATAAACTCCTAGCTAGTTAAGCATGGCATGAGTAACTATAATCTCTAATTGTCATTGCAAACATGTTTCATTCATAATAGGCCGAATCAGGAATGATGAACTAATCATATTTACAAAAACAAGATAGGTCGAGTTCATACCAGCTTTTCCTCATCTCAATCATTTCATCAAATATCGTCATTATTGCCTTTCACTTGCACAACCGAACGGTGTGGATAACAATAATAGTGCATGTGCATTAGACTAAGCTGGAATCTGCAAACATTTATTCAAAGGAGAAGACAAGGTAATATGGGCTCTTTGTTAGATCAACAATAATGCATATGAGAGCCATTCAACATTTTCACCGTGGTCTTCTCCTCTCGACCCCCAAAGAAAAGAAAAGAATTTCAAAGAAACACACTGAAATGTTTTTGGACTTTTTGTTTTTCTAAAGGAAGTAAAACAAGAACGAGAAAAACTATTTACACGGGAAAACTCCCAACAAGCAAAAGAAGAACGAGAAATCTTTTTGAGTTTTCTTTTAATACTACAACTAAGAAGAACGGTAAATTTTTGTGAAGTGGGGGAGATGCAAACGAGAGGCAAATGGCAAATAATGTAAATTGCGAGGAGATGCGATTTGTGATTAGGAACCTAGTAGATGTTGAAGATCCTCCCCGGCAACGGCGCCAGAAATTCACTTTGATGTCGCTTGAAGCTACGTCGGTATTTCTCCAAAGAGGAAGGGATGATGCAACACAGTGATGGTAGGTATTTCCCTCAGATATGAAACCAAGGTTTTCAAACCAGTAGGAGAACCAAGCAACACAACGTAAACAACCCCTGCACACAAATAACAAATACTCGCAACCCGATGTGTTAAAGGGGTTGTCAATCCCTTTCGGGTAACGGTGCCAAAAAGTGGTGCGTTGATGGGAGAAAGCTGTAAATATTGATAGATCGAACGCAAAATAAAATAAATTGCAGCAAGGTATTTTTGTATTTTTGGTTTAGTAGATCTAAAAATAAAAGGTAAATAAAATAGATCGCGAAGGCAAATAATATGAGAAAGAGATCCGGGGGCCGTAGGTTTCACTAGTGGCTTCTCTCGAGAAAAATAGCAAACGGTGGGTAAACAAATTACTATTGGGCAATTGATATAACTTCAAATACTCATGACAATATCCAGGCAATTATCATTATATAGGCATCACGTCCAAGATTAGTAGACCGACTCCTGCCTGCATCTACTACTATTACTCCACACATCGACCTCTATCCAGCATGCATCTAGTGTATTAAGTTCATGGATAAACGGAGTAATGCAATAAGAACAATGACATGATGTAGACAAGATCTATCTATGTAGAGATAGAACCCATCGTTTTATCCTTAGTAGCAACGATACATACGTGTCGGTTCCCCTTCTGTCACTGGGATCAAGCACCGTAAGATCAAACCCACTACAAAGCACCTCTTCCCATTGCAAGATAAATAGATCAAATTGTCCAAACAAAACCCAAATATCAGAGAAGAAATACGAGACTATAAGAAATCATGCATATAAGAGATCAAAGAAACTCAAATAACTTTCATGGATATAAAAAGATAGATCTGATCATAAACTCAAAGTTCATCCAATCCCAACAAACACATGCAAAAAGAATTACATCATATGAATCTCCAAGAGACCATTGTATTGAGAATCAAATGAGAGAGAGAGAGAGGAAGACATCTAGCTACTAACTATGGACCGGAAGGTCTACAAAGAATTATTCACGCATCATCAGAGAGGCACCAATGGAAGTGATGAACCCCTCTGTGATGGTGTCTAGATTGGATCTGGTGGTTCTGGACTTTACGGCGGCTGGAATTGTTTTTCATCGACTCTCCTAGGGTTTCTGGATTATTGGGGTATTTATAGAGCAAAGAGGCGGTCCGGGGGGTCACCCGAGGTGGGCACAACCCACCAGAGCGCGCCTGGGCCTCCTGGCACGCCCTAGTGGGTTGTGCTCTCCTTGGAGCACCCTCCAGGCGCAGCCTTGGCCCATTAGGTGTCTTCTGGTCCATAAAAAATCTCGGTAAAGTTTCATTGCATATGGACTCCATTTGGTATTGATTTTCTGTGATCAAACATGCAAAAAATAGCAACTATCACTTGGCACTATGTCAATAGGTTAGTACCAAAAAATGATATAAAATGATTATAAAACATCCATGATTGATAATATAACATCATGGAATAGTCAAAAATTATAGATACATTGGAGATGTATCAGCATCCCCAAGCTTAACTCCTACTCGTCCTCGAGTAGGTAAGTGATAAAAACAGAATTTTTTATGTGGAATGCTGCCTATCATGTCATACCATATTCTTTTCTTTATAGCATCGTCATTTGGACTTTTATATTGTTGAAAGCAATAGTCTAGTTTTGACATCATAACTTAAATACTCAAGCATATCAACAGGCAACCATGTCTTTCAAAATATCAATGCTAAAATAAGCTATCCCTAGCCCATCATGCTCAATCATTGATCCATTCATGAAACACACTCGCATATTAACTACACCAATGCTCAAGTACGATCATAGTGCCTCCTAGTTGGTGCTTCTATAAGAGAGGATGGAGACTCAAAATAAAAAATAAAAATTGCATAAAGTAAAAGAAAGGCCCTTCGCAGAGGAAAGTAGGGATTTGTAGAGGTGCCAGAGCTCAAAGCGAAAAACTTAGAGAAAAAACATTTTGGGAGGTGTGTCCTTCCCACCAACGAAAACGACTTAGAGTTCCCAACACTTTCCATGCTAGATATATCATAGGTGGTTCCCAATCAGAAAATAAAGTTTATTCATTTTTTCACCATACTTTCACTTTCCATGGCTAACCATATCCACGGGTGCCTTCCATACAACACTTTCCAAGGAATTTATTATTTCACAACATAAAGTAAATTCAATTTTCATTTCGGTATTGGCCATCTCTAATACCTTTGCCATACTCTCGTGCAATGACAAGTGAATAAACACCCATTGTGAGAATAACACATCTAGCACGGAAAATATTAGCCACCCCTCACCGCTCCGCGAGCGAAACGAACACACAAAAGAGAAGTTTATTTTGAAAATTAGAGATGGCACATACAAATTTGCTTATAACGGCAAAGAATACAACATATAGGTAGATATAGTGGATTCATGTGGCAAAACTGGTTTAAAGGTTTTGAGATGCACAAGTAGTGATCATACTTAGTGCAAAATAAAGGCTAGCAAAAGATTGAGAAGCGACCAACCAAGAAACGAATAATCTCATAAGCGAGCATTAAGCATAATTAACACCAAATAATGCACCACAAGTAGGATATACTTTCATTGCATAATTATTGACTTTCGTGCTTGCATAGGGAATCACACACCTTAACACCAATATTCTTACTAAATCATAATTACTCATCAACATAACTCACATATCACATTATCATATCTCAAAACTATTACTAAGAATCAAGTTTATTTTGCACAATGATCTTCATGAAAGTTTTTATTATATCCTTCTTGGATATCTATCACTTTGGGACTAATTTTCATATGTTGCTTTTGATAAGCTCAAACAAATATAAGTGAAGATCATGAGCATAATTTTTACTTTCTCTCAAATTAATTTAAGTGAAGCAAGAGAGAATTTCTTGAAAATTTTACTAACTCTCAAATAAATCTAAGTGAAGCAAGAGAGCATTTCTTCAAAAATACTAAAGCACACCATGCTCAAAAATATATAAGTGAAGCACTAGAGCAAGTCCATAGCTCATAAAAATTTAAGTGAAGCATAGAGAGCAATTCTATCAAGTCATGGCATAATTTTGGCTCTCTCAAATAGGTGTGTACAGCAAGGAACGAAGACTAAAAACACAAAATAAAACAAGCAAAGTCTCATATCATACAAGACGCTCCAAGGAAAACACATAGTTTGTGATGTATAAAAATATAGCTTCGAGTAAAATATCGATGGTCGTTAGAAGGAAGAGGGGATGCCCCGAGGGGCATCCCCAAGCTTAGTTGCTTGCTCTCTTTTGGATAATAGCTTGGGATGCCGGGGCATCCCCAAGCTTAGGCTCTTCTTACTCCTTATTCCCTCATCCATCGTAAGATAACCCAAAACTTGAAAACTTCAATCACACACAACTCAACAAAAGTCTTTGTGAGATCCATTAGTATAAGACCCGTTATACATTGAGTCAAATACATTTAAATTTTTGATAATTACATTTGTTGCAAGCTTACATTATAGTGCCTTAGAATTTTTTAAACAATCAAATGGGGACAACAGCGGGGGCCTACATTATGCTCCGACATATTAGAGCATCTCTAGCAGATCCCGTATAACACTGTGACCCGCAAAATAACCATCAAAATACGGGTCCGCGCAGAAAATCCTGCCCGACCAGACTCCACAAACGCGTCCGACTATAAATCTTTTAGTGGGGCGCGGCATAATTCCCGTCCCAACCAGCAAAAACGCGGGCTCCCCTCTCGGCCCGTCGGCGCCCTGTATATAGCGGTAGCGGTTGGTGGGGGGGGGGGGCGCATTTCAGCCCGCGCTTTTCCCCATCCACCACCGCCCCTCTTTGATGAATGATGACCCACAAGTGTAGGGGATCTATCGTAGCCTTTTCGATAAGTAAGAGTGTCAAACCCAACGAGGAGCAGAAGGAAATGATAAGCGGTTTTCAGCAAGGTATTCTCTGCAAGCACTGAAATTATAGGTAACAGATAGTTTTGTGATAAGAAAAATTGTAAGGAGCAACAAGTAATAAAAGTAAATAAGGTGCAACAAGATGTCCCAATCCTTTTTGTAGCAAAGGACAAGCCTGGACAAATTCTTATATGAAGGAAAGCGCCCCAGAGGACACATGGGAATTATCATCAAGCTAGTTTTCATCACGTTCATATGATTCGCGTTCAGTACTTTGATAATTTGATATGTGGGTGGACCGGTGCTTGGGTGCTGTCCTTACTTGGACAAGCATCGCACTTATGATTAACCCCCATTGCAAGCATCCGTAACTACAACAGAAGTATTAAGGTAAATCTAACCATAACATGAAACATATGGATCCAAATCAGCCCCTTATGAAGCAACGCATAAACTAGGGTTTAAGCTTCTGTCACTCTAGCAACCCATCATCTACTTATTACTTCCCAATGCCTCCCTCTAGGCCCAAACAATGGTGAAGTTTCATGTAGTCGACGTTCACATGACACCACTAGAGGGATGACAACATACATCTCATCAAAATATCGAACGAATACCAAATTCACATGACTACTAATAGCAAGACTTCTCCCATGTCCTCAGGAACAAATGTAACTACTCACAAAGCATATTCATGTTCATAATCAGAGGGGTATTAATATGCATAATGGATCTGAACATATGATCTTCCACCAATTAAACCAACTAGCATCAACTACAAGGAGTAATCAACACTATTAGCAACCCACAGGTACCAATCTGAGGTTTGGATACAAGAGATGAACTAGGGTTTGAGATGAGATGGTGTTGGTGAAGATGTTGATGGAGATTGACCCCCTCCCGATGAGAGGATCGTTGGTGATGACGATGGTGATGATTTCCCCCTCCCAGAGGGAAGTTTCCCCGGCAGAACAGCTCCGCCGGAGCCCTAGATTGGTTCCGCCAAGGTTCCGCCTCGTGGCGGCGGAGTTTCATCCCGTGAGCTTGCTTATGATTTTTTCTCGGACGAAAGACTCCATATAGCCAAAGATGGGCATCAGAGGGCCACCAGGGGGCCCACGAGGCAGGGGGTGTGCCCCCACCCTCGTGGATGGTGGGTGGCCCCCCTCTGGTACTTCTTGCGCCCAATATTTTTTATATATTCTGAAAAGTGCTCCTGTGGAGTTTCAGGACTTTTGGAGATGTGTAGAATAGGTCTCTAATATTTGCTCCTTTTCCAGCCCAGAATTCCAGCTGCCGGCATTCCCCCTCTTCATGTAAACCTTGTAAAATAAGAGAGAATAGGCATAAGTATTGTGACATAATGTTTAATAATGATATGTCTCCAACATATCTATAATTTTTGATTGCTCCATGCTATATTATCTACTGTTTTGGTCATTATTGGGCTTTATTATCCACTTTTATATTATTTTTGGGACTAACCTATTAACCGGAGGCCCAACCCATAATTGCTGTTTTTTGCCTGTTTTAGGGTTTCGAAGAAAAGGAATATCAAACAGACTCCAAACGGAATGAAACCTTCGGGAACGTGATTTTCTCATCGAATACAACTCAGGAGACTTGGACCCTACGTCAAGACACATAACAGGAGGCCACGAGGTAGGGGGCGCGCCTACCCCCCTAGGTGCGCCCTCCACCCTCGTGGGCCCCCTGTTGCTCCACCGACGTACTTCTTCCTCCCATATATACCCACGTACCCCCAAACAATCAGATACGGAGCCAAAACCCTAATTCCACCGCCGTAACTTTCTGTATCCATGAGATCCCATCTTGGGGCCTGTTTCGGAGCTCCGCCGGAGGGGGCATCGATCACGGAGGGCTTCTACATCAACACCATAGCCTCTCCGATGAAGTGTGAGTAGTTTACTTCGGACCTACGGGTCCATAGTTAGTAGCTAGATGGCTTCTTCTCTCTTTTTGGATCTCATACAATGTTCTCCCCCTCTCTTGTGGAGATCTATTCGATTTAATCTTCTTTTTGCGGTGTGTTTGCTGAGAACGATGAATTGTGGGTTTATGATCAAGTCTATCTATGAATAATATTTGAATCTTCTCTGAATTCTTTTATGTATGATTGGTTATCTTTGCAAGTCTCTTCGAATTATCAGTTTGGTTTGACCTACTAGATTGATCTTTCTTGCAATGGGATAAGTGCTTAGCTTTGGGTTCAATCTTGCGGTGTCCTTTCCCGGTGACAGTAAGGGCAGCAAGGCACGTATTGTATTATTGCCATCGAGGATAACAAGATGGGGTTTTCTTCATATTGCACGAGTCTATCCCTCTACATCATGTCATCTTGCTTAAGGCATTACTCTGTTTTTAACTTAATACTCTAGATGCATGCTGGATAGCGGTCGATGAGTGGAGTAATAGTAGTAGATGCAGTCAGGAGTCGGTCTACTTGTCTCGGACGTGATGCCTATATACATGATCATACCTAGATATTCTCATAACTATGCTCAATTCTGTCAATTGCTCAACAGTAATTTGTTCACCCACCGTAGAATACTTGTGCTCTCGAGAGAAGCCACTAGGGAAACCTATGGCCCCCGGGTCTATCTTTATTATATCAATCTCCTACTACTTAGTTATTTACTTTGCCTTTATTTTACTTTGCATCTTTATCATAAAAATACCAAAAATATTATCTTATCATATCTATCAGATCTCATTCTCGTAAGTGGCCCTATAGGGATTGATAACCCCTATTTGCGTTGGTTGCAAGGATTTATTTGTTTTGTGCAGGTGCGAGGGACTCGCACGTAGCCTCCTACTGGACTGATACCTTGGTTCTCAAAAGCTGAGGGAAATACTTATGCTACTTTGCTGCATCATCCCTTCCTCTTCGGGGAAAACCAACGCATTGCTAAAAGAGGTAGCAAGAACAATTTCTGGCGCCGTTGCCGGGGAGGTCTACGCAAAAGTTAACATACCAAGTACCCATCACATACCCTTATCTCCCGCATTACATTATTTGCCATTTTCCTCTCGTTTTCCTCTCCCCCACTTCACCCTTGCCATTTTATTTGCCCCCTCTCTCTCTATCCTCCCTCTATTTGCCTCTTTTTGTCCGCTTGCTTTTTGTTTGCTTGTGTGTTAGTTTGCTTGCTTGTCATTATGGCTAGTTCTTTACCTTCTACCTCTATGTCTGAAATTGGGGATACTATTTTCGATAATAATTTTGATGCTCCTACTAAAGAACCCACTATCTCACATATAAAAAGATTCCATGTTGGTAGTGGTAATATTATTGGAAAAGGAGTTATTCAAGATTTCTTTACTTGTGCCGGTGCTTTACCCTCTATGGGTAGTTATATCCTTCATAGAATTAGTAGTCTTGCGGACGCTATTGCCATGCTTATAGTTGAACTTGAAAGGCAATTCATGCACATGCATCCTTCCATACAAAGGATTTTCCTAGAATTTTTTAATATTGAGCATTCCTCTGTTAAGCATGCCATTACTATCTTTTTGACTCGTGAGTTTCGATTCATAATAAAAGAGGCCAAAGAAATCTTTGCGCATTATAGGGTGGACGCTTGCCGTCCTCCCATAGAGGCCATCCTCTTTGATCAAGAAGAAATAATGCATTTTCAATCTCTAGACTATGTTGCTTTTAATGAAAAATCTTAGAAAAAGGGTGCCTACCAATGTTTTAGTTGATAGAATTTCTGAACTTAATGATGATTTGACTATTCGAAATAATGAATTGGGATATTCTCTTGAATATAGGCTCACAAAGTTCTGTCAAAAGAATGCTTATAATGATGAATTGGTTGTGCATTATGAAGGACCGAAGGAGGAACCTATACCTCCCAAGGTTGATCTTGGAGACTTTTGTCCCAATAAATTTAGCCCTTTTGATTACTTTTGCTTGCCTCAAAGAAAACTTGCTGCTGAACGTAGAGAATATGAAATGAGTTTTAATAATCTATCTTACTATTATGGCAATACCTAGATCTATTCTTGCTTATTATGCCTAGCTAGGGGCGTTAAGCGATAGCGCTTGTTGGGAGGCAACCCAATTTTATTTTTATTCCTTGCTTTTTGCCCATGTTTAGTAATAAATAAATTATCCAACCTCTGTTTTGGTTGTGTTTTTGTGTTTAATTAGTGTTTGTGCCAAGTAGAACCGTTGGGAAGACTTGGGGAAAGTCTTGTTGAACTTGCTGTAAAAAATAGAAACTTTAGCACTCACGAGAACTGATGTCATTTTTATTTGGAGAGTGCTATTGCAGCGCCCCGAGAACGATGTGCCAGGTGTCTTCCAGTTATTCGCTGTTGTTGCGTTGTCATTGCTTGTGTGTCATGCATTGCATATCATGTCATCATGTGCATTTCATTTGCATACATGTTCGTCTTGACGAGTACATCATTTCATCTCATTGCATCATTTTCATTTGAGGTCATATTGGTGCCCGAAATGTTGTTGGAAGAGGGCTATGTGAGTAATTTGTCAGATCTGTTTCAGCAAATGGCATTTTGTCATTTTTGCCATGATTAATGTGTGCATGATATGATCTTGAGCTCTACATGTGTTTTGTCATATGCCATGCCATATTTAAAGTGGTGCTTGACATGTATTTTTGTGATCTTTGTGGTGACTAGCACAATCTTGCAAAGTAGCGTAATCGATAATGCTGATTTCAGGGACTTAGTTTTTCACTAAGTCCTTGTCCTGATTATGTCGTTATGCCATATGTTCATGTTGTTTCTTAGTGATCCGTGCCTCTTTTGAGGATGATCCGTAAGGATGTTTTGTTAACATTATGGTTCTCTATCCATCCATGTCTTTGTTTGCATTTATGGAGCACCCTAGATTGAGTCAATCGAGCTCTATGTTCGCTATATCGTGAATCCTGGCAGATTGTTGACTTGTTAGCGATTTTGCCGAGGATGTTGCTATTGATCCATGCATGCTATGATGTTGTTCTTGTCATGTCTAACTTCTATGACATGTCTTCTTGATGGGTGTATGCTTAGTTTGTCATGCCATGCTTTGTAGTGAGTGCATCGAGCTCGTAAACATGCCTACTCGTTAACTGATTTGCATGCTCCAGTTTTTCACTAAGTCTGAGATCTTTTTATATTTTTTCCATGTTCACATGCTTGCAATTGTATTTTCTGATCCCTTTTGGCTCAACGTCACTAAGGGACTTTTGTTAAGTGCTTTGAGTAGCTTCATGTCGTGCCTTGCTTTGTCATGTTAAGTTCCTGTAGCATGTAGTTTTCATGCTCTAAAGTGTGCTTCCTGATGATAAATTCCAGACTTGTGTTAATTTCACTAAGTCTGAAACCTGTTATCATTTGCACTTTTGCCATGCTTGTTTGAACCTGTTAATGGATGAATTAGCTGTAGCTCAGTGTTCTTCTTTGGTTAAGCTTCATGAGTGGATCCCTGCCATGTATTTTGTTGACATGTTTGAGTGCTGTAGCATATTTATCTTGATGCATTTAGTTGGTCACTTGCTGATTATCGCAGACCGGTGCCATATTTGTTTTGCTTGCCATTTCCAAACCGTGCTTTCGATTCCGGTGATCTTTATATCGATTTCAACCGAAATCACCTCACCTTTCCAGTGGCACTCTTGTAGTTCCAAGTTGAGGCCGGGTTCAATCATTCCTTTGCAAATCATGCATATGCATCGCATACCGCATCCCGCATATCATACCATGTTCATGTGTTGGTTGTTTACTATGTTGTGTGCTTCTTTCCGGTGTTTGCTTCTTCGGGTTGGTTTCGGTAACGTCATGTTTGTGAGGACCCGTTCGACTACGTCCGTTTGTCTTCTTCATGGACTCGTTCTTCTTCCTTGCGGGATTTCAGGCAAGATGACCATACCCTCGAAATCACTTCTATCTTTGCTTGCTAGTTGCTCGCTCTTTTGCTATGCCTATGCTGTGATACCTACCACTTGCTTATCATGCCTCCCACATTGTTGAACCAAGCCTCTAACCCACCTTATCCTAGCAAACCGTTGTTTGGCTATGTTACCGCTTTGCTCAGCCCCTCTTATAGCATTGTTAGTTGCAGGTGAAGATGAAGTTTGTTCCTTGTTGGAACATGGAGATGTTGTTCCTTGTTGGAACATGTTTAATTATTGGGATATCACAATATCTTTTATTTAATTAATGCATCTATATACTTGGTAAAGGGTGGAAGGCTCGGCCTTATGCCTGGTGTTTTGTTCCACTCTTGCCGCCCTAGTTTCTGTCATATCGGTGTTATGTTCCCGGATTTTGCGTTCCTTACGCGGTTGGGTTATAATGGGAACCCCTTGACAGCTCGCCTTGAATAAAACTTCTCCAGCAATGCCCAACATTGGTTTTACCATTTGCCAGCTAGCCTTTTCTTTCCCTTGGGTAGGCCTGCCCAAGGGTCATCTTTATTCTAACCCCCCCGGGCTAGTGCTCCTCTGAGTGTTGGTCCGAACTGGGCAGCCTGCGGGGCCACCTCGGGGCAACTCGAGAGTTGGTTTTACTCGTAGCTTGACCTATCTGAGTGTGCCCTGAGAACGAGATATGTGCAGCTCCTATCGGGATTTGTCGGCACATTCGAGCGGTGTTGCTGGACTTGTTTTACCATTGTCGAGGATGTCTTGTAACCGGGATTCCGAGCCTGACCGGGTCTTCCCGCTAGAAGGAATATCCTTCATTGACTGTGAGAGCTTGTGATGGGCTAAGTTGGGACACCCCTGCAGGGATTTGAACTTTCGAAAGCCGTGCCCGCGGTTATGGGCAGATGGGAATTTGTTAATGTCCGGTTGTAGAAAACCTGAAGTTGACCTTAATTAAAATACATCAACCGCATACGTAACCGTGATGGTCTCTTCTCGGCGGGGTCCGGGAAGTGAACACGGTGTTGGAGTTATGCTTGACGTAGGTTGTTTTAGGATCACTTCTTGATCATAGTTCATCGACCGTGCTTTTGCCTTCTCTTCTCGCTCTCTTTTGCGAATATGTTAGCCACCATATATGCTAGTCGCTTGATGCAACTCCACCTCATACCTTTACCTTACCTATAAGCTTAAATAGTCTTGATCGCGAGGGTGTGAGATTGCTGAGTCCCCGTGACTCACAGATACTTCCAAAACCAGTTGCAGGTGCCGATGTTACCGAGCAGGTGATGCAACCAAGCTCAAGGAGGAGCTCGATGAAGATCTTGTCCTTTGTGTTGTTTCGTTCTTTTTGATCAGTAGTGGAGCCCAGTTGGGGTCGATCGGGGATCTGTGTAGCTTTTGGGGTAGTCTTCTTTTATTTTGGTTCCGTAGTCGGACCTTGATTGTATCTGGATGATGTAATGCTTTATTCATGTATTGTGTGAAGTGGCGATTGTAAGCCAACTATGTAACTCTTTCCCTTATGTATTACATGGGTTGTGTGAAGATTACCTCACTTGCGACATTGCTTTCAATGCGGTTATGCCTCTAAGTCATGCTTCGACACGTGGGAGATATAGGTGCATCGAGGGCGTTACAAGTTGGTAATCAGAGCCTTCCCCGACCTTAGGAGCCCCCTGCTTGATCAAATCGCTGGCGTTATTGAGTCAAGAAATTGTTTTGAGTCTTTTAGGAATTATATATATCGGAGAGTTAGGAATTCTTTTTACTCCTCAGTCCCTTCGTCGCTCTGGTGAGGCATCCTGACATAGAGTTTTGACTCTTCTCTTCTCAAATTTCACTAAATTTTTTTAGGATCACGCGGGTATCTTGGAATCGTTCCGATGGTTTTGTGACGAGAACATTGTTCTTGGTGCCTCCTGACATTTAGGGGTTGTGGCAGTGTCCCGGGAAGTTGAGCTCCAAGGTATTGTCGTCACAATTTTATCGTTGCAGTTCTGGAATACCTGAGTTTAGTTTCGCCGACATCGAAAATCTCTTTTATGCATTTGTTGGTGAGATAACCTCGACGCCACCCAGTACTGGGGCGGGAGTTTGGGAGTATTGCCATAACTCGTATAACGGATGCTTTTCGAAGGTTGAGGTAAACGATTTCCGAAGGTTTCTTGGTTATGTGTTGAAGAATGGATACAACTGGATGTAGGATTTGTTAGTTTTGGGTGAGATATTATGCTTCCCCTGTATCCCCAACACCTGATTGCATAACCGGAAAATTTCAGGAGTTTATAAGTGGGAATTCAAGTAGCTCTTAGGATATCTTTCCAACAGATGTATGATATGAAATTGGGGTTCGACGTCTAGTGGTCCGCCTATCCACGGTTGGTTTTACAGTGGTCTCGTTGTGTCTTAAAGAGTCCTTGGCTATGCCGACTCGGGGACGCTTCGTATTTCATGTGCACTGCCTTGTACATGATGGTGCTGTATGATCAAGCCCGTGTAGGCCCCACCACGAAAACTTTGGATGAAATCTCTATCATATGTTTGTTCCGGCTTATTCTGCAAGCCAATCCTTTGTTTTGTTTTGAGTTGTGGTATTCGAGTTGTTTCAAAGTCAAATGTTGATTCCATACCTTTTCCTAAGCGGTGTTCTCATACCCCGATGTGAACAATAATCCTTCTCGATCATTGAGTTTGTCATGTCAATCCTTTTTAACCGGTGTGCTTCTCTTCAAGTGGATCCGATCATTACAACATCTGAAAGATCAAGTATCAGTTCTTCTCAACGGTGTTTGTTTCATCCGTCCCCAAGTTGCCTTTGTTTTTTCCACCCTCCCACCCTTTTTCTTCGAGGACCCAGATTTCTTTTCCAACTATCCATTTTATCGATGGAGGTCTCTCCATTCTTTTCCTTCACGTTCCTACACGGTGGTTCTCTTGAAGATGCTCTACTCGTTCGTCATTCTTCATTCTTTTCTTCTTCGGTGGATTCAATTCAAACTTTGGTATTGAGCATAGTCTTTTCTTTTGCCCAATGTTTTTTAATGCCGGTGCACCTCTTAACCTTCCCCGCTTGCTATTCAATTGTTCCGGAGAGCTAAAGATATCTCGAAGATTTTCATGTTTCCACTCTGCATTCGTTCAAATTCTTTCAAGGTTGTAATCTCATTCTAGCCATTTAAATCTTACCGGTGCATACTCTCTTTTAAATCGTTTTACGGTGTTTCTTTTGAGTGGGCCCTAATCCACAGGTCTTTTCCCAGGATCTTACCTGACTCTTCTTACTTTACCGGAGTTTTTTCTCAAATCTTCTAAAGTTTGACGTAAGAATGATTTATCATCAGTCAAATGCCCTTCTCCAAGATCTTTCTAACTCTTTTCATCGTTGGCTCAACCTCTTCGTTTTGATTCTTCCGGAGTGTCTAAATAATTCTTGGTGGTGTTTCTCGTCGTCATTCTCAACATTTGAAGACCGAAGAAGAGTTTTACACCCATATCTTATCCGTTCTCTCAGAGATTCGTGGCTCTAGTTCGAGACCATCCTCTCATAATCGTTTTTGATTGTCAAAATTCTTTTCACCCACCCGGAGCATTTCATGAGTTGTTTTCCATTTATTTCCTCCGAAGGCCATCTTTTCAAATATTATTCATTCTCAGCTTTTAGCTATCATTCTCCAAATCTTACCGGTGCATCATTCAAATATTCTCTAATCAATTCATGATCTCTCCGTTCCCTTGTATCTAAATCCTCTCAAGTATTTTTGTTCATTTTATAATTCTTCCCGGTGATTCATCCCTTTACTTCGTTCATTTCCAATTCTTACGGTGGCTACTCAGGATTTTTCTTCCTTGCTATCATATCTATTTATTCATTGTCAATCCTAACGGTGGTTCGTGCAAGAGTTCTCGTCATTCGTTATCGTATATATTCATTCGTTCTTCTCTATCCTACCGGTAACTTGTTGAAGACGTTCTCAAGTTATGCTATATCTATCTTAATCCTTTCTACGAGAATAAGTAGTGTGCCAAATCCGTTGATTGTCATCAATTTAATTGGTGAAGGATAAGCATAATGTAATTCTTATTCCTGTTTCATCCAAGTGATTAATTCCTTATTCCAGAGGTTCATCATATCACATTCTCGGTTCGAGAGGACTTATCTTTTCTTTTCCGGAGCTCCAAGCCTTTCCATTTTGTCTCGTTGCGAAGCTCCTTCTAAATCATTACAAGGTTTCACTTTATGTTTTCAACTTCTCTTTCCTTACGTTTGATCATTCTTTTGTTTAACGGAGTTCTTCATGGAGGTTCTACATGATAGTTCATCAAGGACTTAATCCGTTCTAGAAACGTTCATCAAGATTATTTTCAGAGGAGTTCAAGTTTTCTTCTTCTTGCAATCCGGAGTGCAATTCTATGACGCCCCGAGACCGATGTGCCAGGTGTCTTCCAGTTAGCCGCTGCGTTGCCATGTCATTTGCTTGCGTGTTGCATTTCATCATGTCATCATTTGCATAGCATCATCATGTTTTTCAAAACTTGCATTCGTTCGGGTTCTCCGAGTTCTCTCCGTTGTCCGTTCTGAGCCCAACCACACTTGCACGCGCCCGCGACATGTCCGAGATAGTATTTTATAAGTGGTCGGAAAATGTTCTCGGATTGGGATGAGAGTTGGCATGCGGTCTGGTTATGGTGTAGGTAGACCGCCTGCCATCGTTTGACGCCCCAACGATTAACTATAGAGACATTATAGTCGGTCTAACGTCGGACGTTTTCGGTCTCCGGAAACAGATGCCGGGCCCTCTCTCTCTCTTCTCCCCCTTGCAGTCTCGCCACAGCCCACCTAGTCCATCCTCCTTCCCCTCTTCGCTTCCGGAGTTGTCCGATGCGACCGCACGGTCCGAAACCCCCTCTGCACAGTGCATCGAACCCCTCACGCGCGCGTCCAAAATTGTCCCGAACCTGACCCGGGCAATCGTCACCGTTGGATCCGGATCATCCCGTAACGTCTACAAAACATCTCCGTTTTGTTAATTGGACTCCCTAGCTATTTTATCCGCGATCGTCCGATTGCAATCATAGGGTCGAGATAGCCCCTAACCTAATCCGTGAGGTATATATGTAGTCCACCCTTAGTCTAATTTCAGACCAAATCCCTAATTTCTAGGGATCCTCCCAGCCGCCGCCACACTCATTCCCCACCTCGGGTTCCTCTCATTCCCCCTGCACCAGCCATCTCCCTTCGATCCATCGATCCACCCAACCGGCCGCTTCTTCCTCCATCCACCCAAGCCCATCGATCCTCTACCTCCTCGCTCTCCTCGCCGACCAGGGAGACGAGCTCCTCCCGAGCACCTCCGCCTTACCTCGTCACCCGCCAGCATGCTCAAGGACGCCCGAGGCCGTGCCTCCTCTCCCTCCTCGGCTTGATCCCGAATGGATCATGAGCACCGAGCGCTCAAACCAGCTAGCAGATGAGTCGCCGCCCGTCTCCATTTCTCCCCCTGTTTTCCTCTCTTTCCTCCTCTAACCTCTCCCCCTTGTTTGATTTCTTCTCTGCCAGGAAATGAAAGGGGCTCGCCCCTAATGCCATGGCCGCCGGCGACCGAAGCCGCCATGTGTCCTCTCCTTCTCGTCCCTGCCGTCCCCGTCGCCTGACCGCGCTCCCGCACATGGCGCCCACGACGCCCTCCTCCGGCTCGACCCCGCTCGCCGAGCTCCCTGCCACACCGGAGTTCTGCCACTTCCTTTCCCTGCAACGCCGCCAGGCCTCATCGCCGAAGTCCTGTGCGTCGTCGTGCCGGTTGACTGGGTCCACTGCTGCGCCTTCCTTTCGAGGGAGATGAGCGACGCGACCTGGAGCCTACGTCCTTCCCTCGCGTTGACTGCGGCCTCGATCCGAGCCAGCATGGACGAGCGCCAGAACCCAGCTTCCCCTGCCTTGCCCACGGGCTTCTTCGTTCGATCCAACCGCCCCTGCCCGTTGACCTCCACGCCCGTGTGGACCAAGTCCAACCGCAGAACGCTGCGGCCCAGCGCACCAAGCCGCAGCCAGCCCATCCAGCCGCTACATCTATTGGGCCAGCCGGCAGTTTCGGCCCAACTCGTATTTTTTTCCCGTGAAACGATTTATCTTTTTCCAGAGGAGACCAGTTTTGCAGAAAAGGCCTTGTGGATCATGCATATAATAACTCACAATTGGTGCATCGGTTTAAAATGATTTGTATATGAAAGTTGCTTAGAATTTTGTGTAGATTCATATTGTGCAACTTTCATCTATGTTTAAAATGTTTAAAATGATGTTTGTTCATAATTTACCTAATGCCATGCTAAAATGTTTTATTTCATAACTAAATAACCGTAACTCCGAATTTAATAAACTTTATATGTAATTGGGGTAGAAAAATGCCTAGTTTAACATGGTGGCTTTACTTTGCATGTTTAATAACTCTAAAATGGTGTTTAGCACAGAACAGTACCTAACCTAATATATGCACATGAGGAGTTTCCGGACTTGTTGTTTTGTTGTTCCGGCCTCATTTAAACTTGACTAGATAGGTAATTTTATTTTGCTTCCCCTCTTGCCATGTTTAACAACATTTAATATTGTTGGGTACATAAATGAGAGAGAACTAAATAAGTCATGTGGTGTTTTCTTCAAATATGCAACTCCGTTGCATAATGAGCTCCACTTAATTTGTAGGATTGTTTGTGCACTTTGCCATGCCATGCTTCATTAAACCGGACATGCATCATACTTGGTTGTGCATCATCCCATGTTCATGTATTGGTTGTTTACTATGTTGTGTGCTTCTTTCCGGTGTTGCTTCTTCGGGTTGGTTCTGATAACGCCGTGTTTGTGAGGACCCGTTCGTCTACGTCCGTTTGTCTTCTTCATGGACTCGTTCTTCTTCCTTGCGGGATCTCAGGCAAGATGATCATACCCTCGAAATCACTTCTACCTTTGCTTGCTAGTTGCTCGCTCTTTTGCTATGCCTATGCTGCGATACCTACCACTTGCTTATCATGCCTCCTATATTGTTGAACCAAGCCTCTAACCCACCTTGTCCTAGCAAACCGTTGTTTGGCTATGTTACCGGTTTGCTCAGGCTCTCTTATAGCGTTGTTAGTTGCAGGTGAAGATTGAAGTATGTTCCTTGTTGGAACATGGAGTTGTTGTTCCTTGTTGGAACTTGTTTACTTGTTGGGATATCACTATATATCTTGTTTAATTAATGCATCTATATACTTGGTAAAGGGTGGAAGACTCGGCCTTATGCCTGATGTTTTGTTCCACTCTTGCCGCCCTAGTTTCCGTCATATCGGTGTTATGTTCCCGGATTTTGCGTTCCTTACGCGGTTGGGTAATAATGGGAACCCCTTGACAGTTCGCCTTGAATAAAACTCCTCCAGCAATGCCCAACATTGGTTTTACCATTTGCCACCTAGCCTTTTCTTTTCCCTTGGGGGTCGCGCGCCCAAGGGTCATCATTATTTTAACCCCCCGGGCCAGTGCTCCTCTGAGTGTTGGTCCAACCGAGCGATGTCCGGGGCTACCAGGGGCAACTCTGGGCTGGCCTATCCGACGTCTTGCTCATCCGGTGTGCCCTGAGAACGAGATATGTGCAGCTCCTATCGGGATTTGTCGGCACATCTGGATGGTGTTGCTGGATTTGTTTTAACTTGTCGAAGTGTCTTGAAGAACCGAGATACCAAGTCTGATCAGAATGTCTCGGGAGGAGGTCTATTCCTTCGTTGACCGTGAGAGCTTGTCATGGGTTAAGTTGGGACACCCCTGCAGGGATTTGAACTTTTGAAAGCCGTGCCCGCGGTTATGGGCAGATGGGAATTTGTTAATGTCTGGTTGTAGATAACTTGAACCTTAACTTAATTAAAATGAATCAACTGCATGTGTAACCGTGATGGTCTCTTTCCGGCGGAGTCCGGGAAGTGAACACGGTGTTGGAGTTATGCTTGACGTAGGTTGTTCTAGGATCACTTCTTGATCATACTTTTATCGACCATGCTTTGCCTTCTCTTCTCGCTCTCATTTGCGTATGTTAGCCACCATATATGCTAGTCGCTTGCTGTAGCTCCACCTCATACCTTTTACCTTACCCTTAAGCTTAAATAGTCTTGATCGCGAGGGTGCGAGATTGCTGAGTCGCCGTGACTCACAGATACTTCCAAAAACCAGCTTGCAGGTGCCGATGAGTCTGTGCAGATGACGCAACCAAGCTTAGGAGGAGCTCGATGATGAGCTTGCCCTTTGTGTCGTTTCGTTCTAGTTGATCAGTAGTGGAGCCCAGTTGGGGTCGATCGGGGACCTTGTCGCATTTGGGGTTCTTCTTTTATTTTGGTTCCATAGTCGGACCTTGAGTGTATTTGGATGATGTAATGCTTTATTCATGTAATTGTGTGAAGTGGCGATTGTAAGCCAACTATTTATCTCTTTCCCTTATGTATTACATGGGTTGTGTAAAGATTACCTCACTTGCGACATTGCTTTCAATGCGGTTATGCCTCTAAGTCGTGCTTCGACACATGGGAGATATAGCCGCATCGAGGGCGTTACAAATTCCTTCTACTGTATCATTTGAGGTGGTATTATGTCATTCTTGATAATTTGAATTCATGTTTCATGATTCACAGGTTGTTAAGAATGGGGTATTTTAAATCCATCAATCTCTTCATTGGAGTTATCTTGTGTCATGTTACACCTAAAGCTTTCCCTAAGGATTGTTGCTACTTATGGTGCTTATAAATGATCCAAGTTCTTCATTTATCCTCCCGGTGAAATAAGTTTCTCATCTCCTTGTTCTTATCAATCAAATTCTTTTCCCGTGAGTGGCAGGTTGTCACCTCATAATTTGAGAGGTATTCCATAAGACCATATCAAGCTTATTCTTTTCGTTGGTGGTTTTCCAACAACTCCATTCTACCATTTGTTGTAAGCGTGCTCCCTCAAGATCTTGTTTCTCGTCGTTCATTCCATTCCATTCTCACGTTTGTTTCGGAGGCATTGTGATGTTGCTCTCTTCAACCAATCTTCTTGTCTTGTCAGGTTCGTGTTTGATTCGTGCTTATCCATTTAACCGGAGTGTTGTGCCCCTTTCCTCAACTTCTTTTCGCCTTATCAAGTCTTGTAACACTTTTCAATCGGAGTACTGCCCGAATTTGTTCTTCCTTGTTACTCTTCCCAAACGGAGTGATTTCAACTTCGTTCATCTCCGTGGTATTCTTTTCTCGAAGTGGCTTAACCTTTTCAAGGTTCTTTGGTTTCACTCGTTTGTCAAAGAAGCAACTTAGTTTTACCTCTTCTCTTTCTCTTCCGTTTTCCCTCCGGTGCCATTCTAGATCTCGGGACGAGATCCTCTCGTAGTGGTGGAGTGTTGTAGCGCCCCGAGACCGATGTGCCAGGTGTCTTCCAGTTATTCGCTATTGTTGCGTTGTCATTGCTTGTGTGTCATGCATTGCATATCATGTCATCATGTGCATTTCATTTGCATACATGTTCGTCTCGACGAGTACATCATTTCATCTCATTGCATCATTTTCATTTGAGGTCATATTGGTGCCCGAAATGTTGTTGGAATAGGGCTATGTGAGTAATTTGTCAGATTTGTTTCAGCAAATGACATCTTGTCATTTTTGCCATGATTAATGTGTCCATGATATGATCTTTAGCTCTACATGTGTTTTGTTATATGCCATGCCATATTTATAGTGGTGCTTGCCATGTATTTTTGTGATTTTTGTGGTGACTAGCACAAGCTTGCAAAGTAGCGTAGTCGATAATGCTGATTTCAGGGACTTAGTTTTTCACTAAGTCCTTGTCCTGATTTTGTCGTTATGCCATATGTTCATGTTGTTTCTTAGTGATCCGTGCCTCTTTTGAGGATGATCCGTAAGGATGTTTTGTTAACATTATGGTTCTCTATCCATCCATGTCTTTGTTTGCATTTATGGAGCACCCTAGCTTGAGTCAATCGAGCTCTATGTTCGCTATATCGTGAATCCTGGCAGATTGTTGACTTGTTAGCGATTTTGCCGAGGATGTTGCTATTGATCCATGCATGCTATGATGTTGTTCTTGTCATGTCTAACTTCTATGACATGTCTTCTTGATGGGTGTATGCTTAGTTTGTCATGCCATGCTTTGTAGTGAGTGCATCGAGCTCGTAAACATGCCTACTCGTTAACTGATTTGCATGCTCCAGTTTTTCACTAAGTCTGAGATCTTTTTATATTTTTTCCATGTTCACATGCTTGCAATTGTATTTTCTGATCCCTTTTGGCTCAACGTCACTAAGGGATTTTTGTTAAGTGCTTTGAGTAGCTTCATGTCGTGCCTTGCTTTGCCATGTTAAGTTCCTGTAGCATGTAGTTTTCATGCTCTAAAGTGTGCTTCCTGATGATAAATTCTAGACTTGTGTTAATTTCACTAAGTCTGAAACCTGTTATCATTTGCACTTTTGCCATGCTTGTTTGAACCTGTTAATGGATGAATTAGCCGTAGCTCAGTGTTCTTATTTTGTTAAGCTTCATGAGTGGATCCCTGCCATGTATTTTGTTGACATGTTTGAGTGCTGTAGCATATTTATCTTGATGCATTTAGTTGGTCACTTGCTGATTATCGCAGACCGGTGCCATATTTGTTTTGCTTGCCATTTCCAAACCGTGCTTCCGATTCCGGTGATCTTTATATCGATTTCAACCGAAATCACCTCACCTTTCCAGTGGCACTCTTGTATTTCCAAGTTGAGGCCGGGTTCAATCATTCCTTTGCAAATCATGCATATGCATCGCATACCGCATCCCGCATATCATACCATGTTCATGTGTTGGTTGTTTACTATGTTGTGTGCTTCTTTCCGGTGTTTTCTTCTTCGGTTTGGTTTCGGTAACGTCATGTTTGTGAGGACCCGTTCGACTACGTCCGTTTGTCTTCTTCATGGACTCGTTCTTCTTCCTTGCGGGATTTCAGGCAAGATGACCATACCCTCGAAATCACTTCTATCTTTGCTTGCTAGTTGCTCGCTCTTTTGCTATGCCTATGCTGCGATACCTACCACTTGCTTATCATGCCTCCCGTATTGTTGAACCAAGCCTCTAACCCACCTTGTCCTAGCAAACCGTTGTTTGGCTATGTTACCGCTTTGCTCAGCCCCTCTTATAGCATTGTTAGTTGCAGGTGAAGATGAAGTTTGTTCCTTGTTGGAACATGGAGATGTTGTTCCTTGTTGGAACATGTTTAATTGTTGGGATATCACAATATCTTTTATTTAATTAATGCATCTATATACTTGGTAAAGGATGGAAGGCTCGGCCTTATGCCTGGTGTTTTGTTCCACTCTTGCTGCCCTAGTTTCTGTTATATCGGTGTTATGTTCCCGGATTTTGCGTTCCTTACGCGGTTGGGTTATAATGGGAACTCCTTGATAGCTCGCCTTGAATAAAACTCCTCCAGCAATGCCCAACATTGGTTTTACCATTCGCCACCTAGCCTTTTCTTTCCCTTGGGTAGGCCTGCCCAAGGGTCATCTTTATTCTAACCCCCCCGGGCCAGTGCTCCTCTGAGTGTTGGTCTGAACTGGGCAGCCTGCGGGGCCACCTCAGGGCAACTCGAGGGTTGGTTTTACTCGTAGCTTGACCTATCTGACTGTGCCCAGAGAACGAGATATGTGCAGCTCCTATCGGGATTTGTCGGCACATTCGGGCGATGTTGCTGGACTTGTTTTACCATTGCGAGGATGTCTTGTAACCGGGATTCCGAGCCTGATTGGTCTTCCCGCTAGAAGGAATACCCTTTGTTGACCGTGAGAGCTTGTGGTGGGCTAAGTTGGGACACCCCTGCAGGGATTTGAACTTTCGAAAGCCGTGCCCGCGGTTATGGGCAGATGGGAATTTGTTAATGCCCGGTTGTAGAAAACCTAAAGTTGACTTTAATTAAAATACATCAACCGCGTGCGTAACCGTGATGGTCTCTTCTCGGCGGGGTCCGGGAAGTGAACACGGTGTTGGAGTTATGCTTGACGTAGGTTGTTTTAGGATCACTTCTTGATCATAGTTCATCGACCGTGCTTTTGCCTTCTCTTCTCGCTCTCTTTTGCGAATATGTTAGCCACCATATATGCTAGTCGCTTGCTGCAGCTCCACCTCATACCTTTACCTTACCTATTAGCTTAAATAGTCTTGATCGCGAGGGTGTGAGATTGGTGAGTCCCCGTGACTCACAAATACTTCCAAAACCAGTTTGCAGGTGCCGATGTTATCGAGAAGGTGACGCAACCAAGCTCAAGGAGGAGCTCGATGAAGATCTTGTCCTTTGTGTTGTTTCGTTCTTTTTGATCAGCAGTGGAGCTCAGTTGGGGTCGAATGGGGATCTGTGTAGCTTTTGGGGTAGTCTTCTTTTATTTTGGTTCCGTAGTCGGACCTTGATTGTATCTGGATGATGTAATGCTTTATTCATGTATTGTGTGAAGTGGCGATTGTAAGCCAACTATGTAACTCTTTCCCTTATGTATTACATGGGTTGTGTGAAGATTACCTCACTTGCGACATTGCTTTCAATGCGGTTATGCCTCTAAGTCGTGCTTCGACACGTGGGAGATATAGCCGCATCGAGGGCGTTATAGCTATTTAGTTAATTATTTTTGAAGATGATTAATAGATAAATTCCTCACGTCCAGCAATTTATTTTAGAATTTTTGGGGTTCCAGATCTTGCGCTAGCTACAGATTACTACAGATTGTTCTGTTTTTGACAGATTCTGTTTTTCGTGTGTTGTTTCCTTATTTTGATGAATCTATGGCTAGTAAAATAGTTTATAAACCATAGAGAAGTTGGAATACAGTAGTTATAACACCCATATAAATAAAGAATGAGTTCATTACAGTACCTCAAAGTGGCCTTTTGTTTTCTTTCGCTAACGGAGCTCACGAGATTTTCTACTTTAAGTTTTGTGTTGTGAAGATTTCAAGTTTTGGGTAAAGATTTGATGGATTATGGAACGTGGCAAGAGCCTAAGCTTGTGGATGCCCATGGCACCCCCAAGATAATATAAGGACACCTAAAAGGCAAAGCTTGGGGATGCCCCGGAAGGCATCCCCTCTTTCGTCTACTTCTATCGGTAACTTTACTTGGAGCTATATTTTTATTTACCACATGGTATGTGTTTTGCTTGGAGCGTCTTTATGATTTGAGTCTTTGCTTGTTAGTTTACCACAATCATCCATTCTGTACACACCTTTTGAGAGAGCCATACATGATTTGGAATTTGTTAGAATACTCTATGTGCTTCGCTTATATCTTTTGAGTTATATAATTTTGCTCTAGTGCTTCACTTATATCTTTTAGAGCGCGGTGGTGGATTTGTTTTATAGAAACTATTGATCTCTCATGCTTCACTTAGGTTATCTTGAGAGTCTTAAATAGCATGGTAAGTTTCTTAAAATCCTAATATGCTTGGTATACAAGATTAATAATAAAACTCTCTTATGAGTGTGTTGAATATTATGATAAGTTTGATACTTGATAATTGTTTTGAGATATGAAGATGGTGATATTAAAGTCATGCTAGTTGAGTAGTTGTGAATTTGAGAAATACTTGTGTTGAAGCTTGTGATTCCCGTAGCATGCACGTATGGTGAACCGTTATGTGATGAAGTCGGAGCATGCTTTATTTATTGATTGTCTTCCTTATGAGTGGCGGTCGGGGACGAGCGATGGTCTTTTCCTACCAATCTATCCCCTAGGAGCATGCGCATAATACTTTGCTTTGGTAATAGGTAGATTTTTGCAATAAGTATATGAGTTCTTTATGACTAATGTTGAGTCCATGGATTATGCGCACTCTCACCCTTCCACTTTTGCTAGCCTCTCTAATACCGCGCACCCTTCACCGGTATCATACACCCATCATATACCTTCCTCAAAACAGCCACCATACCTACCTATTATGGCATTTCCATAGCCATTCCAAGATATATTGCCATGCAACTTTCCACCATTCTATTTATGACACACTCCATCATTGTCATATTGCTTAGCATGATCATGTAGTTGACATCGTATTTGTGGCAAAGCCACCATTCATAATTCTTTCATACATGTCACTCATGCATCATTGCATATCCCGGTACACCGCCGGAGGCATTCATATAGAGTCATATTTTGTTCTAAGTATCGAGTTGTAATTGTTGAGTTGTAAGAAAAATAAAAGTGTGATGATCATCATTATTAGAGCATTGTCCCACTGAGGAAAGGATGATGGAGACTATGATTCCCCCACAAGTCGGGATGAGACTCCGGACGAAAAATAAATAAAAGAGGCCAAAGAAGCCCAAATAAAAAAGAGAGAAAGAAAAGAGGCCATACAAAAATAAAAAAGTCCCAAATAAAAAAAATGAGAGAAAAAGAGAGGAGGGACAATGTTACTATCCTTTTACCACACTTGTGCTTCAAAGTAGCACCATGATCTTCATAGTAGAGAGTCTCTCTTGTTATCACTTTCATATACTAGTGGGAATCTTTCATTATAGAACTTGGCTTGTATATTCTAATGATGGGCTTCTCAAATTGCCCTAGGTCTTCATGAGCATGCAAGTTGGATGCACACCCACTTAGTTTCTTTTTGATATCTATACGTATAGCTCTAGTGCATCCGTTGCATGGCAATCCCTACTCACTCACATTGATATCTATTGATGGGCATCTCCATAGCCCGTTGATACGCCTAGTTGATGTGAGACTATCTTCTCCCTATTTGTCTTCTCCACAACCACCACTCTATTCCACCTATAGTGCTATATCCATGGCTCACGCTCATGTATTGCGTGAAAATTGAAAAAGTTTTGAGAATGTCAAAAGTATGAAACAATTGCTTGGCTTGTCATCGGGTTTGTGCATGATTTAAATATCTTGTGTGGTGAAGATAGAGCATAGCCAGACTATATGATTTTGTAGGGATAACTTTCTTTAGCCATGTTATTTTGAGAAGACATAATTGCTTTGTTAGTATGCTTGAAGTATTATTATTTTTATGTCAATATGAACTTTTGTCTTGAATATTTCGGATCTGAATATTCATGCCACAATTAAGAAGAATTACATTAAAATTATGCCAAGTAGCACTCCGCATCAAAAATTTTGTTTTTATAATTTACCTACTCGAGGACGAGCAGGAATTAAGCTTGGGGATGCTTGATTCGTCTCCAACGTATCTATAATTTTTGATTGCTCCATGCTATATTATCTACTATTTTGGACATTATTGGGCTTTATTATACACTTTTATATTATTTTTGGGACTAACCTATTAACCGGAGGCCCAGCCCAGAATTGCTGTTTTTTTGCCTGTTTTAGGGTTTCGAAGAAAAGGAATATCAAACGGAGTCCAAACGGAGTGAAACCTTCGGGAACGTGATTTTCTCATCGAATACAACTCAGGAGACTTGGAACCTACGTCAAGACACGTAACAGGAGGCCACGAGGTAGGGGGAGCGCCTACCCCCCAGGTGCGCCCTCCACCCTTGTGGGCTCCCTGTTGCTCCACCGACGTACTTCCTACTCCTATATATACCCACGTACCCCCAAACGATCAGATACAGAGCCAAAACCCTAATTCCACCACCATAACTTTCTATATCCACGAGATCCCATCTTGGGGCTTGTTCTGGAGCTCCGCTGGAGGGGGCATCGATCACAGAGGGCTTCTACATCAACACCATAGCCTCTCCGATGAAGTGTGAGTAGTTTAATTCAGACCTATGGGTCCATAGTTAGTAGCAAGATGGATTCTTCTCTTTTTTTGGATCTCAATACAATGTTCTCCCCCTCTCTTGTGGAGATCTATTTGATGTAATCTTCTTTTTGCGGTGTGTTTGTTGAGACCGATGAATTGTGGGTTTATGATCAAGTCTATCTATGAATAATATTTGAATCTTCTCTGAATTCTTTTATGTATGATTGGTTATCTTTGCAAGTCTCTTCGAATTATCAGTTTGGTTTGGCCTACTAGGTTGATATTTCTTGCAATGGGAGAAGTGCTTAGCTTTGGGTTCAATCTTGCGGTGTCCTTTCTCGGTGATAGTAAGGGCATGTATTGTATTGTTGCCACCGAGTATAACAAGATGGGGTTTTCTTCATATTGCATGAGTCTATCTCTCTACATCATGTCATCTTGCTTAAGGTGTTACTCTGTTTTTAATTTAATACTCTAGATGCATGCTGGATAGCGGTCGATGAGTGGAGTAATAGTAGTAGATGCAGGCAGGAGTCGGTCTACTTGTCTCGGACGTGATGCCTATATACATGATCATACCTAGATATTCTCATAACTATGATCAATTCTGTCAATTGCTCAACAGTAATTTGTTCACCCACCGTAGAATACTTATGCTCTCGAGAGAAGCCACTAGTGAAACCTATGGCCCGCGGGTCTATCTTTATTATATCAATCTCCTACTACTTAGTTATTTACTTTGCTATTTACTTTGCCTTTATTTTACTTTGCTTCTTTATCATAAAAATACCAAAAATATTATCTTATCATATCTATCAGATCTCACTCTCGTAAGTGGCCCTATAGGGATTGACAACCCCTATTTGCGTTGGTTGCGAGGATTTATTTGTTTTGTGCAGGTGCGAGGGACTCGCGCGTAGCCTCCTACTAGATTGATACCTTGGTTCTCAAAAACTGAGGGAAATACTTACGCTACTTTGCTGCATCATCCCTTCCTCTTCGGGGAAAACCAACACAGTGCTAAAAGAGGTAGCAAATAATAGCCCGTAATGCAATATATATAGATATAAAAGCATGATGCAAAATGGATGTATCAACTCCCCCAAGCTTAGAACTCGCTTGTCCTCAAGCGAAAGCCAAAATCGAAAATATGTCCACATGTTTAGAGATGGAGGTGTCGATAAAAATAAAATACGGACATGAGGGCATCATGATCATTCTTAGAACAATGACAACATATATATATATTGTCATATGATCTCTTATGCTAAAGTAACAATTCAATCACAATTTCAGGTATGAATCATAAACTTCATTGAAAACTAACAAACTCTAATCTTAGTCAATGAGGCAATTGCAATTTATCATAACATAGGAAAGAGTCAATATAAGAGCTTTTTAGCAAGTCCACATACTCAACTATCATTTAGTCTTTTACAATTGCTAACACTCACGCAATATTTTATGGGTATGGAGTTTTAATAGGACACAGAGAATGACAGGGGGTTATAGTTTTGCCTCCCAATGTTTTACCTCAAGGGTAATGTCAACAATAATAGCTCATGCAGACTCACATCCAATTAGCTATATGTATCTGGATCTTTCCAACACATTGTGCTTGCCAAAGGATAAAATGTAAAAAGGAAAGGTGAAGGTCACCATGACTCTTATGTAAGGTAGAAGATAAAAGTAAAAGATAGGCCCTTCGCAGAGGGAAGCAGAGGTTGTCATGCGCTTTTATGGTTGGACGCACAAAATCTTAATGCAAAAGAACATCACTTTATATTGCCACTTGTGATATGGACCTTTATTATGCAGTCCGTCACTTTTATTTCTTCCATATCACAATATCGTATAAAGCTTATTTTCTCCACATTAATAAGTCATACATATTTAGAAGGAAATTTTTATTGCATGCACCGATGACAACTTACTTGAAGGATCTTACTCAATCCATAGGTAGGTATGGTGGACTATCATGGCAAAACTGTGTTTAAGGATATTTGGAAGCACAAGTAGTATTTCTACTTGGTGCAAAGAACTTAGCTAGGATGAGAAGGAAAGGCAAGCTCAACATGTTGGATGATCCATGACAATATAATTTATCTCAGATGTAAGAAAACATAACCCATTATGTTGTCTTCCTTGTCCAAAGTCAACTCTTTAGCATATCATACTTTAATGAGTGCTCACAATCATAAAAGATGTCCAAGATAGTATATTTATATGTGAAGACCTTTCTTTCTTTATTACTTCCTATTAATTGCAGCGATGACCAAAACTATGTTTGTCAACTCTCAACAACTTTTATTCATCATACTCTTTATATGTGAGCTCATTACTCTCCATAAGATCCATATGATCTCTTTATTTCTCTTTATTTCTTCTCTTTTATTTTATTCCCTCAAGATCATAGCAAGGTAATAAAGCCCTTGACTCAACACTAATCTTTAATATATAGCTCATGGACTCAATTGCATAGGAAGATCATAAAGCAAAGATCACAACTAGATCATACTAAAACTTTATTCTACTAGATCAAGATATTATCAAAAGGATCGAACTAAGAAAAATGGTAAAGATAAAAGTGATGTTGATACGATACCGGGGCACTCCCCCAAGCTTGGCAGTTGCCAAGGGGAGTGCCCATACCCATGTGATTATGTCTCCTTCTTCGGGGGCGGTGATGTGATATTCTTGGCGATGATGCCCCTCAGGATACGATTCTCTTCCTCGAGCTTATTGACTTGCCGCTTGAGGTTCATTATTTCCTTACGGAGCTTGCCAGTGACGGCTAAAGCTCCTTTCACCCAAGAATGTTGCATAGCTGCGGGAGAACAAGTAACACTCTTTTTCATATTTTCATAAGAAAGAAATCTAACATTGGAAGGGAGGACTGAGTTTGGAATAGCTGAGCTCTGTGGTTCTCCCATCGTGAATCCTGCCCGAAAACGAGAAGTAACTTCTTGATCCTCCTCCATGTCATATATCCTTTTCAAGTCAGCTTCCATCTCTTCCTCCGTTGAGGGCCCAAAGTGATAGGCATCGCTATTTGCCCCTGGACCTGATGTCGGATGAGATACCCGACTCTCCCCGACTGACTCTTGAGAAGACATCTTGCTCTAATCTGCGGCAGAAACATCTCGAAACAAAGACAAGATATATTTGCGTGATACGGTGGTCAAAACCTTCGGGATATTATATAATGAATTTTTACCGACCAAAAGAAGTATCGTGCAAGAAAACAAAGTCCGGAGAGCACACGAGGTGCCCACGAGGCAGGGGGGCGTGCCCGGGGGGTAGGGCGCGCCCTCCACCCTCGTGGAAGCCTCGTGTCCTTTCCAGTCTGCTTCTTATTTTCCTATTTTCTTAAATATTCCAAAATGGAGAAAAATTGCCATTAGAACTGTTTTGGAGTCGGTTTACTTACCATACTACGTACCTATTCCTTTTCGGAGTCTGAAACATTCCGGAAAGTGTCCCTTATGTATTCCTCCGGGGTTACGGTTTCAATAGTATTAGTTTCAACATTTATGGGATTACCTGAGATATAATGTTTGATTCTTTGACCATTTACCACCTTCGGATTTGTGCCTTCGAAGTTGTTGATTTTTATGGCACCGAAACGATAGACCTCCTCGATAACATAAGGACCTTCCCATTTGGAGAGAAGTTTGCCTGCAAAAAATCTTAAACGAGAGTTGTATAGCAATACGTAATCACCTACATTAAACTCATGTTTTTGTATCCTTTTATCATGCCATCTTTTAACTTTTTCTTTAAATAGCTTGGCATTTTCATAAGCCTGGGTTCTCCATTCATCAAGTGAGCTAATGTCAAAAAGCCTCTTCTCACCGGCAAGTTTGAAGTCATAGTTGAGCTCTTTAATGGCCCAATATGCCTTATGTTCTAATTCAAGAGGTAAGTGACATGCTTTACCGTAAACCATTTTATACGGAGACATACCCATATGATTTTTATATGTAGTTCTATAAGCCCATAATGCATCATGAAGTTTCTTGGACCAATTCTTTCTAGATCTATTAACAGTCTTTTGCAAAATTAATTTGAGCTCTCTGTTACTCAATTCTACTTGACCACTAGACTGCGGGTGATAAGGAGATGCAATTCTATGATTAACATCATACTTAGCAAGCATTTTACGAAAGGCACCATGAAGAAAATGTGAACCACCATCAGTCATTAAATATCTAGGGACTCAAAACCTCGAAAATATAACTTCTTTAAGCATCTTAATAGAGGTGTTATGATCAACACTACTAGTTGGAATAGCTTCTACCCACTTAGTAACGTAATCAACAACAACTAAAATATGTGTATACCCATTAGAGGAAGGAAAAGGGCCCATATAATCAAAGCTCCAAACATCAAATGGTTCAATAACAAGTGAATAATTCATAGGCATTTCTTGACGTCTACTAATATTACCGATTCTTTGACATTCATCACAAGATAAGACAAACTTACGGGCATCCTTGAAGAGAGTAGGCCAATAAAAACTGGATTGCAATACCTTATGCACAGTTTTATCTCCAGCGTGGTGCCCTCCATAAGCCTCAGAGTGACACTTGCGTAGGATCTGTTCCTGTTCATGCTCAGGTACACAACGTCTAATAATACTATCTACTCCTTCTTTATAAAGATGTGGGTCATCCCAAAGTAATGTCTCAAATCATAGAAAAACTTTTTCTTTTGCTCATATGTGAAACTAGGTGGTATGAATTTAGCAACAATGTAATTAGCATAATCAGCATACCATGGAGCAGTACGAGAAGCATTTATGACAGCTAATTGTTCATCAGGAAAGCAATCATCAATAGGTAGTGGGTCATCAAGAACATTCTCTAACCTAGAAAAGTTGTCTGCAACGGGGTTCTCAGCTCCCTTTCTATCAATAATATGCAAATCAAATTCTTATAGCAAGAGAACCCATCTAATAAGTCTAGGTTTAGCATCTTTCCTTTCCATAAGGTATTTAATAGCAGCATGATCAGTGTGAATAGTTACTTTAGAATCAACAATATAAGGTCTGAACTTATCACAAGCAAAAACAACATCTAAAAATTCTTTTTCAGTAGTAGCATAATTTCTCTGGGCACTATCTAGAGTTTTACTAGCATATTGGATAACATTAAGCTTCTTATCAACTCTTTGTCCTATAACAGCACCTACAACATAATCGCTAGCATCACACATAATTTCAAAGGGTAAATTCCAATCAGGTGGCTGAACAATAGCTGCAGAAATCAAAGCTTTCTTAAGTATTTCAAATGCTTCTACACAATCATCATCAAAGACAAAAGGAATATCTTTTTGTAATAGGTTAGTCAGAGGCCAGGAAATTTTTGAAAAGTCCTTAATGAACCTCCTATAAAAACCAGCATGACCAAGGAAACTTCTTATACTTTTGATGTCCTTGGGACATGACATCTTTTCAATAGCATCAACTTTAGCTTTATCAACTTCAATACCTCTTCCAGAAATTTTATGCCCCAAGACAATACCTTCATTAACCATAAAGTGGCACTTCTCCCAGTTCAAGACAAGATTAGTTTCTTCTCATCTCTACAAAACTCGATAAAGGTTGCTCAAGCAATCATCAAAAGAGGATCCATAAACGGAGAAATCGTCCATGAAAACCTCACAAATCTTTTCAGAAAAGTCAGAGAATATAGCCATCATGCATCTTTGAAAGGTAGCAGGTGCATTACATAAACCAAAAGGCATACGTCTATAAGCAGAAGTACCGAAATGGTAAGTAAAAGTGGTCTTTGCTTGATCATCAGCTGACACAGGTATTTGAGAGAAGCCAGAGTAACCATCTAGAAAGCAAAAATGTGTATGTTTGGATAATCTTTCTAGCATTTGATCAATGAAAGGAAAAGGGTAATGATCTTTTTTGGTAGCTTTATTTAATTTGCAAAAATCAATTACCATCCTATAACCTATAATAATTCTTTGTGGAATCAATTCATCTTTATCATTAGGAACGATAGTAATACCTCCCTTCTTAGGGACACAATGGACATGACTTACCCATTGACTATCAGCAACGGGATAAACTATACCTGCCTCAAGGAGCTTTAATATTTCCTTTCTTACCACTTCTTTCATCTTAGGATTCAGCCGTCATTGGTGATCAATAACTGGTTTGGCGTCTTTCTCCAAATTTATTTTGTGTTGACATAGAGTGGGACTAATGCCTTTAAGATCATCAAGAGTATATCCAATAGCAGCGCGGTGCTTCTTCAGAGTTTTCAATAATTTTTCTTCCTCCTTCTCTGAAAGGTTAGCACTAATAATAACATGATATATCTTCTTTCCATCAAGATAAGCATATTTAAGAGTATCAGGTAATGGTTTAAGCTCAAACATGGGATCACCCTTGGGTGGAGGAGGATCCCCTAGGATTTCAACAGGCAAGTTGTGTTTCAGAATAGGTCCCTGTTTAAAGAATACTTCATCTATTTCCCTTCTTTCATTCATGAACAGATCATCTTCATGGTCTAGCAAATATTGTTCTAAAGGATCAGTAGGAGGCACGGCAATAGAAGAAAGACCAATAATTTCATCTTTACTAGGCAATTCCTCATCACGGGGTTGTCTATGAAACTTAGCAAAATTAAACTCATGAGACATATCCCCTAAACCAACAGAAACAATATCCTTATTACAGTCTATCTTAGCATTAACCATATTCAAGAAGGTTCTACCAAATATAATGGGACAAAAGCTATCTTGTGGGGAACCAAGAACAAGAAAATCAGCAGGATATTTAATCTTCCCACACAAGACTTCAACATCTCTAACAATCCCAATTGGTGAAATAATATCTCTATTGGCAAGCTTAATGGTAACATCGTTATCTTCTATCTCAGCAGGTGCAATATCATACATAATTTCTTTGTATATGGAATGAGGTATTGCACTTGCACTAGCACCCATATCACATAAGCCATGATAGCAATGATCTCCTATTTTAACAGAAATAACAGGCATGCCTACAACATGTCTATGTTTATTTTTAGTATCAGGTCTAGCAATTCTAGCAGTCTCATCACAGAAGTAAATAACATGCCAATCAATATTATCGGCCAAGAGATCTTTAACCATAGCATTATTAGGTTCAACTTTAACTTGCTCAGGGGGTTTGTGTGTCCTAATATTACTTTTGTTGACTACAGTTGAAACTTTAGCATGATCCTTTATTCTAACAGGGAAAGGTGGTTTCTCAACATAAGCAGTAGGAACAAAATGATCATTATAAGTGATAGTCTTTTCTTCAACTTTAATAGGTGCAACTACTTTTACTTCAATGGGAGGATTATATTTAAACTACTTCTCCTTAGGGAGATCAACATGAGTAGCAAAGGATTCACAAAAGGAAGCTACTATCTCAGAGTCAAGTCCATATTTAGTGCTAAATTCACGAAATGCATCTGTATCCATAAAAGATTTAACACAATCAAACTTAGGTGTTATACCTGACTCCTTACCTTCATCAAGGTCCCAATCTTCAGAGTTGCATTTAATTCTTTCCAAGAAATCTCATTTGAATTCAATAGTCTTCATCATAAAAGATCCAGTACAAGAAGTATCGAGCATGGAGCGATTACTGAGAGAAAGTCGATCATAAAAATTTTGAATAATCATTTCTCTTGAGAGCTCATGATTGGGGCATGAATATATCATTTACTTAAGCCTCCCCCAAGCTTGAGCGATGCTTTCTCCTTCGCGAGGCCAAAAATTATATATATAATTACGATCACGATGAACAAGATGCATAGGGTAAAACTTCTGATGAAATTCCAATTTCAATCGCTTGTAGTCCCATGATACCATATCATCACATAGCCTATACCATGTCAATGCATCTCCCTTCAAATATAAAGGGAAAACCTTCTTCTTGATAACTTCCTCGGGCATACCTACAAGCTTAAATAATCCACAAACTTCGTCCACATAGATTAAGTGAAAATCGGGATGCAATGTTCCATCTCCTGCAAAAGGATTAGCTAGCAGTTTCTCTATCATACCCAAAGGAATTTCAAAGTAAACATTTTCAGTAGGTTGAGGAGCAACTCTTTGCTCTACTGGTCGGGGTGAAGATACCCCGAACAAGCCCCTCAAAGGATTATGTTCGATAGTAACAAGTGACAGTAAATTTCAGCACACTATATAAATTTTTCCTTACCAAATTCCACCTACAAAAGGCGCTTCACTCAATGGCAACGGCACCAGAAAAGAGTCTTGATGACGCACAAGTGTAGGGGATCTACCGTAGCCTTTTCGATAAGTAAGAGTGTCGAACCCAACGAGGAGCAGAAGGAAATGATAAGCGGTTTTCAGTAAGGTATTCTCTGCAAGCACTGAAATTATCGGTAGCAGATAGTTTTGTGATAAGATGAATTGTAAGGAGCAACAAGTAATAAAAGTAAAAAAGGTGCAGCAAGATGGCCCAATCCTTTTTGTAGCAAAGGACAAGCCTGGACAAACTCTTATATGAAGGAAAGCACTCCCGAGGACACATGGAAATTATCGTCAAGCTAGTTTTCATCACGTTCATATGATTCACGTTCGGTACTTCGATAATTTGATATGTGGGTGGACGGGTGCTTGGGTGCTTTCCTTACTTGGACAAGCATCCCACTTATGATTAACCCCCATTGCAACCATCTGCAAGTACAACAGAAGTATTAAGGTAAATCTAACCATAGCATGAACATATGGATCCAAATCAGCCCCTTACGAAGCAACGCATAAACTAGGATTTAAGCTTCTGTCACTCTAGCAACCCATCATCTACTTATTACTTCCCAATGCCTCCCTCTAGGCCCAAACGATGGTGAAGTGTCATGTAGTCGACGTTCACATGACACCACTAGAGGGATGACAACATACATCTCATCAAAATATCGAACGAATACCAAATTCATATGACTACTAATAGCAAGACTTCTCCCATGTCCTCAGGAACAAACGTAACTACTCACAAAGCATATTCATGTTCATAATCCGAGGGGTATTAATATGCATAATGGATCTGAACATATGATCTTCCACCAAATAAACCAACTAGCATCAACTACAAGGAGTAATCAACACTACTAGCAGCCCACGGGTACCAATCTGAGGATTGGATACAAAGATTGGATACGAGAGATGAAATAGGATTTGAGATGAGATGGTGCTGGTGAACATGTTGATGGAGATTGACCCCCTCCCGATGAGAGGATCGTTGGTGATGACGATGGCGATGATTACCCCCTCCCGGAGGGAGGTTTCCCCGGCAGAACAGCTCTGCCGGAGCCCTAGATTGATTACGCCAAGGTTCCACCTCGTGGCGGCGGAGTTTCGTCCCGTGAGCTTGCTTATGATTTTTTCTCGGACGAAAGAATACATATAGCCAAAGATGGGCATCGGAGGGCCACTAGGGGGACCACGAGGCAGGGGGCGCGTCCAGGGGGGTAGGGCGTGCCCCCACCCTCGTGGCTGGTGGGTGGCCCCCCTCTGGTACTTCTTGCGCCCAATATTTTTTATATATTCTGAAAAGTGCTCCCATGGAGTTTCAGGACTTTTGGAGATGTGTAGAATAGGTCTCTAATATTTGCTCCTTTTCCAGCCCAGAATTCCAGCTGCCGGCATTCCCCCTCTTCATGTAATCCTTGTAAAATAAGAGAGAATAGGCATAAGTATTGTGACATAATGTGTAATAACAGCCCATAATGCAATAAATATCGATATAAAAGCATGATGCAAAATGGACGTATCAATGACCCACAAGTATAGGGGATCAATCGTTGTCCTTTAGATAAGTAAGAGTGTCGAACCCAATGAGGAACGAAAGAAGGAAATGATAAGTGGTTTTCAGCAAGGTAATTTCTGCAAGCACTGAAATAGTCGGTAACAGGTAGTTTGATAGCAAGATAATTTGTAATGAGCAAGTAACCATAACGGTAAATAAAGTGCAGCAAGGTAGCCCAATCGTTTTGTGACAAAGGACAGGCCAAAACGGTCTCTTATGATAAGAAAATTGTTCTTGAGGGTACATGGGAATTTCATCTAGTCACTTCCATCGTGTTGGTTTGATTCATGTTTGCTACTTTGATAATTTTATATGTGGGTGGACCGGTGCTTAGGTGTTGTTCTTACTTGAGAAAACATCCTACTTATGATTAACTCCCTCACAAGCGTCCGCAACTACGAGAAAAGTATTAAGATAAAATCTAACCATAGCATTAAACTTTTGGATCCAAATCGGTCCTTTACGAAGTAGCACATAAACTAGTGGTTTAGGCTTCTGTCACTCTACCAACCCATCATCTAATAACTACTCAACAATGCATCCCCTTAGGAACAAATATGGTGAAGTGCCATGTAGTCGACGTTCACATGACACCACTAAGGGAATCACAACATACATATCATCAAAATATCAAACACATATTAGGTTCACATGATTACTTGCAACATGACTTCTTTTGTGACCTCAAGAACAAAAGTAACTGCTCACAATTGATAATCATGCTCAAGATTAGAGGGGTATTAAATAGCATAATGGATCTGAACATATGATCTTCCACCAAATAAACCACATAGTAATTAACTATAAGATGTAATCAACACTACTAGTCACCTGCAAGTACCAATCTAAGGTTCCGGTGCAAAGATTGAACACAAGAGGAACTAGGGTTTGAGAGGAGATGATGTTGTTGATGATGTTGATGGAGATTGCCCTCCCAAACATGGGACAATTGTTGGTGATGACGATGGCGATGTTTTCCCCCTTGGGAGGGCAGTTCCCCCGGCAGAATCGCTCCGCTGGAGGGCAAAAGTGCTCCTGCCCAAGTTCCACCTCAAGATGGCGGCGCTTTGTACCGAAAGTCCCCCTCTGAGTTTTTCTAGGTAAAAATGACCTATATACCAGAAGATGGGCACCGAAGGTGGGCCGAGGAGGGCACAACCCACCAGGGCGCGCCTGGGCTCCCTGGCGCGCCCAGGTGGGTTGTGCCCACCTGGTCGGCCCCCTCTGGTAGTTATTTGCTCCAATATTTTTCATACATTGAAAAACAATTCTTCGTAAATTTTTAGCTTATTTGGAGATGTGCAGAATAGGTAACTCTGACGTAGCTTTTTCAGGTCCAGAATCCCACTTTGTGTAAACCATGCATATTATGAGAGAAAACGCATTAGAATTACTCCAAAAAGCATTATTGTGCATCAAAACATTATAAATAATAGTAGGTAAACATGATGCAAAATGGACGTATCGTCCATTTTGCATCATGCTTTTATATCAATATTTATTTCATTATGGGCTGTTACTACACATTATGTCACAATACTTATGCCTATTCTCTCTTATTTTACAAGGTTTACATGAAGTGGGGGAATGCCGGCAGCTGGAATTCTGGGCTGGAAAAGGAGCAAATATTAGAGACCTATTCTGCACATCTCCAAATTTCCTGAAACTCCACGGGAGCACTTTTCGGAATATATAAAAAATATTGGGTGCAAGAAGTACCAGACGGGGGCCACCCACCAGCCACGAGGGTGGGGGGCGTGCACTACCCCCTGGGCACGCCCCCTACCTCGTGGTCCCCCTAGTGGCCCTCCGATGCCCATCTTTGGCTATATGTAGTCTTTCGTCCGAGAAAAAATAATAAGCAAGCTTTCGGGAAGAAACTCTGCCGCCACGAGGCGGAACCTTGGCGGAACCAATCTAGGGCTCCGGCAGAGCTGTTCTGCCGGGGAAACCTCCCTCCGGGAGGGGGAAATCATCGCCATCGTCATCACCAACGATCCTCTCATCGGGAGGGGGTCAATCTCCATCAACATGTTCACCAGCACCATCTCATCTCAAACCCTATTTCATCTCTTGTATCCAATCTTTGTATCCAATCCTCAGATTGGTACCTGTGGGCTGCTAGTAGTGTTGATTACTCCTTGTAGTTGATGCTAGTTGGTTTATTTGGTGGAAGATCATATGTTTAGATCCATTATGCATATTAATACCCCTCTGATTATGAACATGAATATGCTTTGTGAGCAGTTACGTTTGTTCCTGAGGACATGGGAGAAGTCTTGCTATAATTAGTCATGTGAATTTGGTATTCGTTTGATATTTTGATGAGATGTATGTTGTCATCCCTCTAGTGGTGTCATGTGAACGTCGACTACATGACACTTCACCATTGTTTGGGCCTAGAGGGAGCCATTGGGAAGTAATAATTAGATGATGGGTTGCTAGAGTGACATAAGCTTAAACCCTAGTTTATGCGTTGCTTCGTAAGGGGCTGATTTGGATCCACATGTTTCATGCTATGGTTAGGTTTACCTTAATACTTCTATTGTCGTTGCGGATGCTTGCAATTGGGGTTAATCACAAGTGGGAAATTAAGGACAGTACCCAAGCACCCGTCCACCCACATATCAAATTATCAAAGTACCGAACGCGAATCATATGAACGTGACGAAAACTAGCTTGACGATAATTCCCATGTGTCCTCGGGAGCACTTTCCTTCATATAAGAGTTTGTCCAGGCTTGTCCTTTGCTACAAAAAGGATTGTGCCATCTTTCTGCACCTTATTTACTTTTATTACTTGCTACTCGTTACAAATTACCTTATCACAAAACTATCCGTTACCGATAATTTCAGTGCTTGCCGAGAATACGTACCTTACTGAAAATTGCTTATTATTTCCTTCCGCTCCTCTTTGGGTTTGACACTCTTACTTATCGAAAAGCTATGATAGATCCCCTACACTTGTGGGTCATCAAGACTCTTTTCTTGCGCCGTTGCCGGGGAGTGAAGCGCCTTTGGTTGGTGGAATTTGGTAAGGAAAAAATTTATATATTGTGCTGAAATTTACTGCCACTTGTTACTATGGAACATAATCCTTTGAGGGGTTTGTTTGGGGTATCTTCACCTCGTCCGGAACCACAATTAGATACCACTCAACCTACTGAAAATGTTTACTTTGAAATTCCTTCGGTTATGATAGAGAAACTGCTAGCTAATCCTTTTGCAGGAGAAGGAACATTGCATCCCGATTTACACTTAATCTATGTGGATGAAGTTTGTGGATTATTTAAGCTTGCAGGTATGCCCGATGATGTTATCAAGAAGAAGGTCTTACCTTTATCTTTGAAGGGATATGCATTGACATGGTATAGGCTATGTGATGATATGGGATCATGGGACTACAAGCGATTGAAATTGGAATTTCACCAGAAGTTTTATCCTATGCATCTTGTTCATCGTGATCATAATTATATATATAATTTTTGGCCTCGTGAGGAGAAAGCATCTCTCAAGATTGGGGGAGGGTTAAGTCAATGTTATATTCTTGCCCCATTCATGAGCTCCCAAGAGAAATGATTATTCAAAAAATTTATACTCGGCTTTCTCTTAGTAATCGCTCCATGCTCGGTACTTCTTGTACTGGATCTTTTATGATGAAGACTATTGAATTCAAATGGGATTTATTAGAGAGAATTAAATGCAACTGTGAAGATTGGGACCTCGATGAAGGTAAGGAGTCAGGTATAACACCTAAGTTTGATTGTGTTAAATCTTTTATGGATACCGATGCTTTCCGTGAATTTAGCACTAAATATGGACTTGACTCTAAGATAGTAGCTTCTTTCTATGAATCATTTGCTACTCATACTGATCTCCCTAAGGAGAAGTGGTTTAAATATAATCCTCCCATCGAAGTAAAAGTAGTTGCACCTATTAAAGTTGAAGAAAAGACTATCACTTATAATGATCATGTTGTTCCTACTGCTTATGTTGAGAAACCACTGCTACTTCTTGAGCACTGCGTTGGATTTCCCCGAAGAGGAAGGGATGATGCAGCAAAGTAGCGTAAGTATTTCCCTCAGTTTTTGAGAACCAAGGTATCAATCCAGTAGGAGGCTACGCGCGAGTCCCTCGTACCTACACAAAAACAATAGCTCAACGCAACCAACATGCTTAGGGGTTGTCAATCCCTTCACGGTCACTTACGAAAGTGAGATCTGATAGAGATGATAAATAATATTTTTGGTATTTTTGGTATAGAGATGCAAAGTAAAAAGTAAAAGCAAACCAATAATAAAGTGATGGAGACTGATATGATGAGAAAGAGACCCGGGGCCATAGGTTTCACTAGTGGCTTCTCTCAAGAGCATAAGTATTCTATGGTGGGTGAACAAATTACTGTTGAGTAATTGATAGAATTGAGCATAGTTCTGAGAATATCTAGGTATGATCATGTATATAGGCATCATGTCTGAGACAAGTAGACTGAAACGATTCTGCATCTACTACTATTACTCCACTTATCGACCGCTATCCAGCATGTATCTAGAGTATTAAGTTAAAAACAGAGTAATGCCTTAAGCAAGATGACATGAAGTAGAGGGATAGTTTCATGCATTATGATAAAAAAACCATCTTGTTATCCTCGATGGCAACGATACAATACGTGCCTTTCTGCCCCTTCTGTCACTAGGAAAGGACACTGCAAGATCGAACCCAAAGCTAAGCACTTCTCCCATGGCAAGAACAACCAATCTAGTAGGCCAAACCAAACTAATAATTCGAAGAGACTTGCAGAGATAACCAATCATACACAAAAGAATTCAGAGAAGATTCAAATATTATTCATAGATAGACTTGATCATAAACCCGCAATTCATCGATCTCAACAAACACACCGCAAAAATAAGATTACATCGAATAGATCTCCACGAGAGAGGGGGAGAACATTGTATTGAGATCCAAAAAGAGAGAAGAAGCCATCTAGCTACTAGCTATGGACCCGTAGGTCTGAAGTAAACTACTCACACTTCATCGGAGGGGCTTGGATGATGATGTAGAAGCCCTCTGTGATTGATGCCCCCTCCGGCGGAGCTCCGGAACAGGCCCCAAGATGGGATCTCGTGGATACAGAAAGTTGCGGCGGTGGAATTAGGTTTTTGGCTCCGTATCTGATCGTTTGGGGGTACGTGGATATATATAGGAGGAAGAAGTACGTCGGTGGAGCTTCGAGGGGCCCATGAGGCAGGGGGGCGCGCCCGGGGGGGGCCTCCACCCTCGTGACCGCCTCGTGGCTTTCTTGACGGAGGGTCCAAGTCTCCTGGATCTTATCTGATGAGAAAATCACGTTTCCGAAGGTTTCATTCCGTTTGGACTCCGTTTGATATTCCTTTTCTTTGAAACCCTAAAACAGGCAAAAATAGCAATTCTGGGCTGGGCCTCCGGTTAATAAGTTAGTCCCAAAAATAATATAAAAGTGGATAATAAAGCCCAATAATGTCCAAAACAGTAGATAATATAGCATGGAGCAATCAAAAATTATAGATACGTTGGAGACGTATCAAGCATCCCCAAGCTTAATTCCTGCTCGTCCTCGAGTAGGTAAATGATAAAAATAGAATTTTTGATGCGGAGTGCTACTTGGCATAATTTTAATGTAGTTCTTCTTAATTGTGGTATGAATATTCAGATCCGAAAGATTCAAGACAAAAGTTCATATTGACATAAAAATAATAATACTTAAAGCATACTAACAAAGCAATTTTGTCTTCTCAAAATAATATGGCTAAAGAAAGTTATCCCTACAAAATCATATAGTCTGGCTATGCTCTATCTTCACCACACAAAATATTTAAATCATGCACAACCCCGATGACAAGCGAAGCAATTGTTTCATACTTTTGACATTCTCAAAACTTTTTCAATCTTCACGCAATACATGAGCGTGAGCCATGGATATAGCACTATAGGTGGAATAGAGTGGTGGTTGTGGAGAAGACAAAAAGGGAGAAGATAGTCTCACATCAACTAGGCTTATCAACGGGCTATGGAGATGCCCATCAATAGATATCAATGTGAGTGAGTAGGGATTGCCATGCAATGGATGCACTAGAGCTATAAGTATATGAAAGCTCAAAAACAAACTAAGTGGGTGTGCATCCAACTTGCTTGCTCATGAAGACCTAGGGAAATTTGAGGAAGCCCATCACTGGAATATACAAGCCAAGTTCTATAATGAAAGATTCCCACTAGTATATGAAAGTGATAACATGAGAGACTCTCTACTGTGAAGATCATGGTGCTACTTTGAAGCACAAGTGTGGTAAACGGATAGTAACATTGTCCCTCCTCTCTTTTTCTCTCATTTCTTTATTTGGGCATGTTCTCTTTTTTATGGCCTCTTTTCTTTCTCTTTTTTTATTTGGGCTTCTTTGGCCTCTTTTATTTATTTTTCGTCCGTAGTCTCATCCCGACTTGTGGGGGAATCATAGTCTCCATCATCCTTTCCCCACTGGGACAATGCTCTAATAATGATGATCGTCACACCTTTATTTTTCATACAACTCAACAATTACAACTCGATACTTAGAACAAAATATGACTCTATATGAATGCCTCCGGCAGTGTACCGGGATATGCAATGATGCATGAGTGACATGTATGAAAGAATTATGAATGGTGGCTTTGCCACAAATACGATGTCAACTACATGATCATGCTAAGCCATATGACAATGATGAAGTGTGTCATAATAAATGGAATGGTGGAAAGTTGCATGGCAATATATCTCGGAATGGCTATGGAAATGCCATAATAGGTAGGTACGGTGGCTGTTTTGAGGAAGGTATATGGTGGGTGTATGATACCGGCGAAAGGTGTGCGATATTAGAGAGGCTAGCAAAGGTGGAAGGGTGAGAGTGCGTATAATCCATGGACTCAACATTATTCATAAAGAACTCATATACTTATTGCAAAAATCTACAAGTTATCAAAGCAAAGTATTACGTGCATGCTCCTAGGGGGATAGATTGGTAGGAAAAGACCATCGCTCGTCCCCGACCGCCACTCATAAGGAAGGCAATCAAAAAATAAATCATGCTCCGACTTCATCACATAACGGTTCACCATACGTGCATGCTAGAGGAATCACAAACTTCAACACAAGTATTTCTCAAATTCACAACTACTCAACTAGCGCAACTTTAATATCACCATCTTTATATCTCAAAACAATTATCAAGCATCAAACTTCTCATAGTATTCAACACACTCAAAAGAAAGTTTTATTATTAATCTTGTATTCCAAGCATATTAAGACTTTAAGAAAATTACCATGCTATTTAAGACTCTCAAAATAATCTAAGTGAAGCATGAGATATCAATAGTTTCAATAAAACAAATCCACCACCATGCTCTAAAAGATATAAGTGAAGTACTAGAGCAAAATTATATAACTCAAAAGATATAAGCGAAGCACATAGAGTATTCTAACAAATTCTATATCATGTATGGCTCTCTCAAAAGGTGTGTACAGCAAGGATGATTGTGGTAAACTAAAAAGCAAATACTCAAATCATACAATACGCTCCAAGCAAAACAAATATCATGTGGCGAATAAAAATATAGCTCCAAGTAAAGTTACCGATAGAAGTAGACGAAAGAGGGGATGCCTTCCGGGGCATCCCCAAGCTTTGGCTTTTAGGTGTCCTTAGATTATCTTGGGGGTGCCATGGGAATCCCCAAGCTTAGGCTCTTGACACTCCTTGTTCCATAATCCATCAAATCTTTACCCAAAACTTGAAAACTTCACAACACAAAACTTAAAGTAGAAAATCTCGTGAGCTCCGTTAGCGAAAGAAAATAAATGACCACTTCAAGGTACTGTAATGAACTCATTCTTTATTTCTATTGGTGTCATACCTACTGTATTCCAACTTCTCTATGGTTTATAAACTATTTTACTAGCCATAGATTCATCAAAATAAGCAAACAACAGACGAAAAACAGAATCTGTGAAAAACAGAACAATCTGTAGTAATATGTAGCTAGCGCAAGATCTGGAACCCCAAAAATTCTAAAATAAATATCTGGACGTGAGGAATTTATCTATTAATCATCTGCAAAAATAAATTAACTAAATAGATCTTTCCAAATAAAAATGACAGCAGTTCTCATGAGCGCTAAAGTTTCTGTTTTTTACAGCAAGTTCAACAAGACTTTCCCCAAGTCTTCCCAATGGTTCTACTTGGCACAAACACTAATTAAACACAAAAAACACAACCAAAACAGAGGCTATATAAATTATTTATTACTAAACAGGATCAAATATCAAGGAATAAAAATAAAATTGGGTTGCCTCCCAACAAGTGCTATCGTTTAACGCCCCTAGCTAGGCATAACAAGCAAGAATAGATCTAGGTATTGCCATCTTTGGTAGGCAATACATAAGTGGCTCTCATAATAGATTCATAAGGTAATTTAATTTTATTTCTAGGAAAGTGTTCCATGCCTTTCCTTGATGGAAATTGGAATCTAATATTTCCTTCCTTCATATCAATAATTGCACCAATCGTTCTAAGGAAAGGTCTACCAAGAATAATAGGACATGAAGGATTACAATCTATGTCAAGAACAATAAAATCTATGGGCACATAATTCCTATTTGCAACAATAAGAACATCATTAATTCTTCCCATAGGTTTCTTAATAGTGGAATCCGCAAGGTGCAAGTTTAGAGAGCAATCATCAAAATCACGGAAACCTAACAAATCACACAAAGTCTTTGGAATCGTGGAAACACTAGAACCCAAATCACATAAAGTATAGCATTCATGATATTTAATTTTAATTTTAATAGTTGGTTCCCACTCATCATAAAGTTTTCTATGGATAGAAACTTCCAATTCAAGTTTTTCTTCATAAGATTGCATCAAGGCATCAACGATATGTTTAGTAAACGCTTTTATTTTCACTATAAGCACAAGGAGAATTTAGCACGGATTGCAACAAGGAAATACAATCACTCAAAGAGCAATTTTCATAGTTAAATTCAATAGTGGGTTTAGCAACATCTAGAGTTTTAATTTCTTCAATCCCACTTTTATCAATTTTAGCATCAAGATCAACAAATTCTGAATTCTTGGAACGCCTTCTAGGTAAAGGTGGATCATATTCAGTCCCATCATTATCAAGATTCATATTGCAAAACAAAGATTTAATAGGGGACACATCAATAACTTTTAGATCTTCATCTTTATTTTCATGGGAACTAGAAGAACACGCTCTTATAAATGCATCTTTCTTAGCACGCATCCTAGCGGTTCTTTCTTTGCACTCATCAATGGAAATTCTCATGGCTTTGAGAGACTCATTGATATCATGCTTAGGTGGAATAGATCTAAGTTTCAAAGAATCAACATCAAGAGCAATTCTATCAACGTTCCTAACCAAATCATCAATCTTAAGCAATTTTTCTTCAATCATAGCATTAAAATTCTTTTGCGAAGTAATAAATTCTTTAATATTAGATTCAAAATCAGAGGGCATCTTATTATAATTTCCATAAGAATTGTTGTAGGAATTACCATAATTATTAGAGGGATTACTAGGATAAGGCCTAGGGTTGAAATTTCCTCTATACACGTTGTTACCAAAATTGTTCCTACCAACAAAATTCACATCCAGAGATTCATTATTATTCTCAATCAAAGTAGACAAGGGCATATCATTAGGATCAGAAGAAACACTCTTATTAGCAAATAATTTCATAAGTTCATCCATCTTTCCACTCAAAACATTAATTTCTTCTATCGCATGCACCTTTTTATTAGTAGATCTTTTAGTGTGCCATTGAGAATAATTAACCATAATATTATCTAGGAATTTAGTAGCTTCTCGTAAAGTGATTTCCATAAAAGTGTCTCCCGTGGCCGAATCTAAAAGATTTCTAGAAGCAAAATTCAATCCGCATAAAAATTCTGAACAATCATCCACAAATTTAAACCATGAGTAGGGCAATTACATACCATTAATTTCATTCTCTCCCAAGCTTGTGCAACATGTTCATGATCAAGTTGCTTAAAATTCATAATATCGTTTCTAAGAGAGATGATCTTAGCGGGAGGAAAATACTTAGAGATAAAAGCATCTTTGCACTTGTTCCATGAATCAATACTATTTTTAGGCAAAGATGAAAACCAAGCTTTAGCACGATCTCTGAGAGAAAAAGGAAATAGCTTCAATTTAACAATATCATTATCCACATCTTTCTTCTTTTGCATGTCACATAAATCAAAGAAGCTATTTAGATGGGTAGTGGCATCTTCACTAGGAAGGCCGGAAAACGGATCTTTCATGACAAGATTCAGCAAAGCAGTATTAATTTCACAAGATTCAGCATCGGTAAGAGGAGCAATCAGAGTGCTAATAAAATCATTGTTGTTGGTATTGGTGAAGTCACACAATTTAGTATTATCTTGAGCCATCGTGACAAGCAAGCAAACTAACACACAAGCAAACAAAAAGCAAGCGGACAAAAAGAGGCAAATAGAGAGGGAGGATAGAGAGAGAGAGGGTGAATAAAACGGCAAGGGTGAAGCGGGGGGGGGGGAGAGGAAAACGAGAAGCAAATGGCAAATAATGTAATGCGGGAGATAAGGGTATGTGATGGGTACTTAGTATGTTGACTTTTGCGTAGACCTCCCCGGCAACGGTGCCAGAAATCCTTCTTGCTACCTCTTGAGCGCTGTGTTGGTTTTCCTCGAAGAGGAAGGGATGATGCAGCAAAGTAGCATAAGTGTTTCCCTCAGTTTTTGAGAACCAGGGTATCAATCCAGTAGGAGGCTACGCGTGAGTCCCTCGCACCAGCACAAAACAAATAAATCCTCGCAACCACCGCAAATAGGGGTTGTCAATCCCTATAGGGCCACTTACGAGAGTGAGATCTGATAGATATGATAAGATAATATTTTTGGTATTTTTATGATAAAAGATGCAAAGTAAAATAAAGGCAAAGTAAATAGCAAAGAAAATAACTAAGTAGTAGGTGATCAATATGATAAAGATAGACCCGGGGGCCATAGGTTTCACTAGTGGCTTCTCTCGAGAACATAAGTATTCTACGGTGGGTGAACAAATTACTATTGAGCAATTGACTGAATTGAGCATAGTTATGAGAATATCTAGGTATGATCATGTATATAGGCATCACGTCTGAGACAAGTAGACCGACTCCTGCCTACATCTACTACTTGTAAGTGCATCTAGTGCCCCTTAGTGATTTTGGTGTATTGAAGACTTATAGGTTAAGGGACTAATGCGTGTGTGAGTGTACACAGGTCTATAAGTCTATGAGGAGTTTGATATTTATAGGAAAAGTCGACCCCTAAAAATGAACATCTGCGATTAAAGATTTTGGTATTCCTGAAGACTTTCATGAGGACTTTGAAAGTGAAGAAATTGGTGTGTCCATGAAGACTTGATATTCATGCGAGGAATATGAAGCTTGAAGACTTTCATTTTCATAGTTTTGTTTTTCTCCTTCTTGAGTCATAGGAAACACCGTACTATTAAAGGGGGTCGAGGAAATACTAAGGAAAAATTTCCATGTGATGCTCAACTCAAAATCCTACACCTACCAATCCCTTCGAGTGAAGCCATTGGAAATCTCATACAGTTCAGTCAATTTCTTCAGTGACAGAGACGAAGTTCTTCTGGTCTCTGAGGAATTTGTCCTGACTGAGGAGTTAGGAATTCGCCAGTGCGGATTGCCTACACAGTGAGGAACATGATAGCCCTGAGGATTTTGCTACTCAAAATTCCGACCGTTGCTGTGCTATGCGCCAGCTGTCCCAAAATATCTATCCACCTAACGGTCATATCATTGAAGGGCATTTATGTCTTATCATGTCGGGCTGCTCCCTAGGCTATAAATAGCCGCCCCCTACAACCACTAGTTGGTTGGCTGCTCCGAGAGAAACTGACACTTGTCATTTGAGAGCAACCCATCCTCTGAGGACTTTGAGCGAAAATCATCAAGTGAGGAAAAACCAAAAACCCAAAACCCAAACACCTACAAACCCCAAGTGATTGAGCATCACTGAAGAGATTGATCCTGAGTGGATCCGACGCTTGTTACCTTTGAAGACTGCGCTTCTTCCAGACGGTTAGGCGTCATGGTCTAGAGCATCCAAGAGGAATTGTGGATCGCCGAGTGACCAAGTTTGTGAAGGTTTGGAAGTCGCCTGAAGACTTACCACGAGTGATTGGACGAGGTCTGTGTGACCTTAGTTCAAGGAGAATACGGTGAGGACTGGGTGTCTTGGACTAAGTGTCCTTGATTGGGTGTCCGGGTCTGTGTGTCCTCGAGTTTAAATACTCAGCCGCTCCAACCAGACGTACAACTGAGACAGCAGTTGGAACTGGTCTACCAAATCATTGTCTTCACCGAGATTACTGGTTCTATTTCCTCAACTCTTTCATTTCCTCATAACTGTGTTGTATGTTTTTTCATATCTGTGTTTGAAGACTTTGACTAAAGACTTTCTCAATTTCCTCAGTTCAATTTCGTCAGTCTGTTTGTCCTCATCCTGTGTTATCCTGTGATTACACTTCCTGTACTCTATGCCTGTCTTCATTTCATCATGATGACTATGCTTGTATTCTGTTGTGTTTACTTTTGAGTACTTATTCCGCTGCTAGTAGTTCTTCGCTAAGGAATTTCCTCACTGGCAAATTCCTTAGTGAATAATTTCATAAACATCGCCTATTCACCCCCCCCTCTAGTCGATATAACGCACTTTCAATTGGTATCAGAGCAAGGTACTCCCTTGTTCTATGTGATTTTGGTTTAACCGCCTGGAGTTTTAGTTATGTCGACCGTAGGTATGATCTAGGTCTCTGCTGGGTGTCCTACCTTCGATGGGATGGACTACCCCTATTGGAAGAATAAGATGCGAATGCATCTTGAAACAATTGATAATGATCTCTGGTATGTTGTGGAAAATGGTGTTCCCTTAGTCACACCTTCTCTGAATGCTGCCGGTGTGAAGAGATTCAAGCAACTCGACTCTCAAGCGAAGAATATCATATGTGGTCATCTGAGCAAAGGACAGTATGGCATAGTGAGTGCTTTGGAAACAGCGAAGCTTATCTGGGACAGGTTGTCCAAAGTGAATGAAGGAGTCTCAACTCAGTGTGACTCTCGAGTTGATGTTCTTCGCAATCTCTTCAACCGCTTCAAAAGACTGAACAATGAAAATGTTCAACAAACCTTCGATCGCCTCACTGACATCTCAAATGAGCTTCAAGCACTTGGTGCCACTGACATCACCGACCATGACGTGGTGAAGAAATTGCTGAGATCGCTTGATTCCTCATTTGACACTCTGGCATTGATGATACAAGAACGTGTTGATTACAAGTCACTTGATCCCGCTGATATTCTCGAGAGGCTAAATACTCATGAGTTCCAAATTGCTGAAAAGAGAGATCTCTATGGTTCAAGCTATGGCAGAACACGTGCACTGAAGGCCAAGGCAGTATTTGAGTCCGAAGATGAAGACTCTGGCAGCAGCCTTGGTGATCCTGAAGAACTGAGCCATGATCTGGCTCTGCTCGTGAAGAAGTTCCAAAAGTTCTCAAGACGTGGTCGCCTTGGAAGATCCTCAAGGAGCAATGATTCCTCATCCAGTGACTACAAGAAGAGGCTCTGTAACAAGTGCAAGAAACCTGGATATTTCATTCAAGATTGTCCTCAGTGGGAAAAGGAATCAAAGAAGAAGAAATACAAGGATTATAGTTCTGATGATGCGAAGAAAAAGAAGAAATCCACAAAATCCTCATCAACAAAATCCTCCAAGCCTTCATATCACAAGAAGAGCATCTCCAAGAAGGCCAGGGCATTCATTGGCAAGGAAATGGACCCTGAGGCTGAATCTGAAGAAAATGAGGAAGAGGAGTCATCTGAGGAGTCCGAATCCGGAGTGGCGAGCCTTGCTCTCGCTACTGCATTCGTCAACAAGTCTATCTTCAACACTAAAGAAAATGACCTCACCAACAAGGCTGATGAAGGCGATGATGACTACGCTCCCACCTATTGCTTCATGGCAAAGGGTGCCAAGGTACTCAAATATACCTCCTCTGAATCAAGTGAGAATGAATTTGATGAAAACCTTAAACCCAGCTATTCTAAACTTGCTAAGATTGCTATAAAACAACAAAGGGCTTTAGAAAAGGTTCAAAACATGCTAAATAAAAGTGATGATATGTTGGGTGAAGAAATGGATCGCACTGAAACTTTGACTAAAAATCTTCAGAGACTTCAGTCCAAGCTTGACAAACTTCAAAGTCATCATAACACTCTCTTATCGGATCATGAGAAGCTTTCTTATGAATTTCTTCAAAGAAAGCAAGACCTTGAGAAGCTAAGAGTGAGTTATTAAGATCTTCATAAGGAGTGCGATTCATTACTTGCTCAACAAATCAGTGCATCTCAGGAAGAATTTGTTCCTCCATGCTTGAAGTGCATTGAACATGAATCTGCTAATTCTTCACCTGAATGTTCAAATGCTGCTAATGTTTCAAATTCTCCACATGCTTCTGCTATCACTAATTACTCATCTAAGCACATTGCTAGTTTCACTGACGATGCAGGGCTGAAGGAATTGTACACGACAGGCATGTACAAAAGCCTCAAAGGGCATCAGGCTCTTTGTGATGTGCTTAAAAAGCAGATCCTCAACAGGAACCCTAGGAAAGAGGGTATCACCTTTGAGAGGAAACTCAATGCTGATGGTACAAATTGGAAGCCTGAGCAGTACCCCAAAACTACATGGGTTGCTGCAAAGGGACCTCCAGTTGATCCATCTAACTTATCTGGATTTGCATGTGAATCTCCTCATTCTGATGATGAGTCAATTGACTCCAACTATAAGCTATTCAAGAATCAGAATGGTGAAGTATTTGCTAGATATATTGGCACTAACTACAGGAACGGCTCCCCTATGAAGAAAATCTGGGTTCCCAAAAGATGTCTTGATAATCTTTAGGTGAATGTCATCATGACGCCACCTGTGAATAATAGGAACCCCAGATCAAATTCTTCATATGGACCAAATTCCTCATATGGAGCAAAGTCCTCACATGAACATCATCATGCTAAGGATTATGGATATGTGCATTATTCCTCTTATGTGAAACGAAATGGACTGGCTTCTATGCCATCCTTCTCGTATGGAGCTCGCAGAATGATGAACTCTTTGCCACCCCTTCAGATGTCGGTGGTGAAGAAAAAGAACTAATCTCTTCTGCAGGGTCAGGTCTCCAAACGCACGTAAACGTCTGAAGAATTTGCTGGAGACCTGAGCATGCCTGATAGGACGCAGGCTCATCATGAAGAAATGAACTTTCATTTCTCACGTCCTCATATTGCTTTATCAGTTCTTTTACTTGATGAAATTGATCTGATGAATTGATGTCATATTCTTCACTGATGAAGTATATGAGTTTGTAAGCTGCACTAATTCATCTGCAAGATGATCAACCCAAAGCCACTGAGTGAGTCCTCGATAGTGGATGTACAAACCACATGACTGGTGACGAGAATCTATTGATGGATGCTCCATTATCTCCGTCGCATCTGAAGCATATCATCTTTGCTGACAAAGGCAAAAGTCAGGTATTGGGTCTAGGTAAGGTTGCGATTACAAAGGATCGACACATGGACAAAGTCATGCTTGTTGAGTCCTTAGGATACAACCTTATGTCTGTCTCAATGCTTTGTGATCTTGATATGGTTGTTGTCTTCGGCAAGTACCGTTGTGTTGTGGTTATGGAAGCTGACAATTCCAAAGTCTTCCAAGGCTTTAGGAGAGGAGACCTGTATATTGTTGATTTCTCTACAAGACCACAACCAGCAGTGTGCTTACTTGCAAAAGCTTCAGAAGGCTGGCTCTGGCATTGACGACTTGGTCATGCAGGCATGAGGAATTTGCACACACTTGCGAAGAAAAAGCATGTCATTGGCATCGAGAATGTCAAATTCCTCAAGGATCACCTATGCGGAGCCTATGAAGTTGGGAAGATGACCAAGGCCAAGCATCCAGCGAAGACTATCACGACCACCACTCGCCCATTTGAATTGCTTCACATGGATCTCTTTGGTCCTAATCATTATTCTTCTATCTCAAATGAAGCATCTCAATATGGCTTTGTTGTTGTTGATGATTATTCTCGCTACACATGGGTACACCTTGTTACTTACAAACATGAAGTGCAGGAAGTCTTCAAACGATTTTCCTCGAGGGTTTCGACCAACTTTGGTGTGAAGATCAAGCACATCAGAAGTGACAGTGGCACTAAGTTCAAGAATTCTGGTCTCGATGACTATCTTGACGAACTTGATATCACTCATGAGTTATCTGCTCCTTACACTCCTCAGCAGAATGGCGACGTGGAGCGCAAGAACAGGACTCTTGCTGAGATGGCTCGCACTATGCTTGATGAATACAAAACACCTCGTCGTTTCTAGACTGAGGCAATTGATACTGCGTGCAACATCATCAATAGAGTATATCTTCACAAATTCTTCAAAAAGACTGCCTATGAACTCCTCACTGATAAGAAACCCAATATGAACCAGCACCTGAGGAAACTATCAAGTTCAAGGCTACTAAGGATGTCATTCCTACTGAAGAATCTGCTGAAGAATTCATTCCAGAACATGAAGAACGTCGAGCTAATGCACCTGAAGAAAATGCTGAAGAAAATGGTGCTGAAGAAAACGCTGATCAAATTCTTCAACGACAACCAGCTCATCCTCGCATTGCAAAAGAAGTGCAAGTTGAAAAGATCATCAATGACATCAAAGCGTCAGGTCCTCTCACACGCTCAAAAGCTTCACATTTGTCTAAATTTTGTGGGCAGTATGCTTTTGTCTCTATTACAGAGCCCACTAAGGTAGATGAAGCATTTCTGGAGCCTGAGTGGATTCAGGCCATGCAAGAAGAATTACATCAGTTCGAGCTCAACAATGTCTGGGAACTGGTCAAACGTCCAGATCCTCGCAAGCACAATATCATCGGCACAAAGTGGATCTACCGCAACAAGCAAGATGAAAATGGCCTTGTGGTGAGGAATAAGGCATGACTTGTAGCTCAAGGCTACACACAGGTTAAAGGAATTGATTTCGACGAAACTTTTGCACCTGTTGCTAGACTTGAGGCTATTCGCATATTACTTGCTTATGCTAACCATCATGATATCACTCTATATCAAATGGATGTGAAAAGTACATTCCTCAATGGTAAGCTTGAGAAAGAAGTATATGTTGCTCAACCCCCAGGTTTTGAAGATCCAAAGAATCCTGACAAAGTCTTCAGACTCAACAAGGCCCTCTATGGCCTCAAGCAGGCCCCACGGGCTTGGTATGATACTTTGAAGGAACTCTTCATGAAGAAAGGCTTCAAACCCGGTTCACTTGACCCTACTCTTTTCACTAAATCTTATGATGGTGAATTGTTTGTGTGCCAAGTATATGTTGATGATATTATCTTTGGCTGTACTGACCAACGTTATAGTGATGAATTTGCCTATATGATGAGTGAAGAATATCAAATGTCTAGTATGGGAGAGTTGAAATTCTTCTTAGGTCTTCAAATTCGTCAACAACACAATGGCATATTCATATCTTAGGAGAAATACCTCAAGGATGTACTGAGGAAATTCGGCATGCAAGATTGCGAAGGCGTCAAAATTCCTATGCCCACAAATGGCCATTTGTGCACTGATGAAAATGGTATTGACTTCGATCATAAGGTACACCGCTCCATGATAGGTTCCTTATTATACTTATGTGCATCTAGGCCAGATATAATGTTTAGTGTTTGCATGTGTGCCCGATTTCAAGCTGCACCGAAGGAATCACACCATAAGGCTGTGAAGCATATTCTTCGATATCTAGCTCACACACCAACACTTGGATTATGGTACCCCAAGGGCTCGGCTTTTGATCTTGTTGGATATTCTGACTCTGACTATGCTGGTGATCGTGTGGATCGCAAGTCAACATCTGGTACATGTCATTTCCTTGGACGATCTTTGGTCTGTTGGTCCTCAAAGAAACAGCACTGCGTATCACTATCTACTGCTGAAGCTGAGTACATTGCCGCTGGTTCTTCCTGTGCCCAATTGCTATGGATGAAGCAAACTCTCAAGGACTACGGCGTCAACATGAAGAATGTACCTCTCTTATGTGACAATGAGAGTGCCATCAAGATTGCTCACAACCCAGTTCAGCACTCGAAGACAAAGCACATTCAGATTCGTCATCATTTTCTTCGTGATCATGCATTGAAGGGCGATATTTCTATTGAGCATGTGAAGACTGAAGAACAGCTAGCCGATATCTTCACAAAGCCCTTGGATGAGAAGAGATTTAGCAAGTTGCGGTGTGAGCTAAATATCCTAGAATATTCGAATGTTCTTTGAAAAGGACACTCATCCTAACACTTATGCAAAATTGATGACTTAGATGTGCAACACATGAAGAAACGTTTTACTTCAATCAATGAAGAATAACACTCTTAGTGTGAAGAAATTAACGAAGAATTTGATTCTCAGAACCCTACGATAATTGTACGCGATGTCTGAAATCATCATTCTTATACGGTGGGTCATGCCACCACCAAAAGTTGAAATTTCTCGAATTATTCATATTCTTCAACTTTGCATAGTCTTCACTGGTTCTGTCATTTTTCTTCATTGGCTATATATATATGAGTTTATGTCCTCTACAGCATTCACTTATTGCTATTTCTTCAAGTTGGTTTTCTGCTAAGTGAATGTGATCGGACCCTTCCCCTCTATGCTATACTCAACCCAATCTGTTCACAAATTCTTCACGTGCGTGCTATTTGAAACTCATTCAAAATCTTCATTGTGTCCTTGTCAGCTGAAGAAATTGCGAATGGAACTTTAAAACCTATCTTATCGAAATTTTTGGCTTTGCCACTCAAACCGTTCCGCATCCCACAATATACTTATCCACTCACCCACGATCTAACACGATCTCCACCTCTCACTACGTGGGTGACACATGTCATGCGAATGAGAAGGGTCAGGGGCACGTTCATCCAATTTCTTCGGGCGAGCAATTTTTCACCGTGGCTATAAATACCCCTCCTTCCCTTCCTCACTTCTTTTACTCCGCTCGACCTCTCTCTCCAGCTCGAGCTTCTCAAACCCTAGCGCCGCCGCTACTTCATCGCCGCTAGTGAGGAAGAGCTTCACTGCCTCGACCTCGTCGCCGACGTACTCGCGCCGACCGCGGACATCTTCACTCTGCCGCCGCCGTAGCCGTCTTCCTCCGCCAAGTTAGGGCGTGGAAGATCTGCACAGACGAACCTCACATCTCCTCACTCCAGTTCGTCGCGTTCTTCGTCTAGGGTAAATAAAAGTTACTTTTACTACCCTCGTTGATTCGATTGATTATCTACAAAATCTTCAAAAGTGTTTTTCTTCATATCTTCACACACTAAACACCTCACAAAGTCATCTGTTCTTGATTCGTTTCTCTAATCATCATTTTTCTTCAAGATTCCTGAATTGTGTGGATCTTCGATCTATACAACTCTGGAACCTAAGACAAAGAACACTTAGTGAAAATCTTCAAGACTCATCTGGTCAAATTCCTCAAACTTGTTCTTTCTGAAAAACCTTCTGAGAACGCATATGACCTCTCCAAATTCCTCACAACTATACTCTATTCATAGGTACTCATGTCAGCTGCTGAATCACTAGGTTCTCATCAACTTAACTCATTTGCAGCATTCCTCGAAGAAAAGTTGCATACTTCTTCAGAGAATTCAATTGTTCAAATTCCTCAACTGAAGAAAATGGCTGATGGTAAAAGGCCACAGAAGGGAGGAAAGAGGCCTGAGGTAAATACAGCGTTTGAAATCCCTGATGACATATATGCTGGATACTGCACTCCTCCTGAGGAAACCAAGAATGAGCGCAAAGTGCGCATTCAGAAGATAGAGAGGAGATGGGCAAGAGAATGGAGGGAGTACAGATATGTCACTCCTAAGTACATGAAGAAATTTGCACTCAATCCTCCATGCCCAAGAGCACCACTGGCACCTGGCCAAATTGCTGATCCCACCAGCCTCAAGCGAGGTGAGGACTATCCTGATGAATGGGCCAAGCGCCAAGGCAAGTTGGCTAAGCAAGACAAAGAAGCAGTGAGGAAATTCAATGAAGACTCTGCTGTTGCTGCTGCCTCTGCGGAGGTCCTTGCTGTCAAGCAAAGAAGGCTATGTCAAAGAAGCCTGCGTGCAAGCCAAGTGGTTCCTCAACAATGCCCTCACAGCTAGAATCATCAAAGCCCTCACGGCCAATTCCTCATGCTGCTCCTATTCCTCCAAAGTCCTTAGCTCCTCCGCCAAAGCCTTCAGCTGTTCCGACCAAATTCTCAGCACTTGTGGATCTCGCTTTGTGCCAAAGGACTACCGTCATCTCCATTGCCTCAGGTGTCTCAGCTAGTTCCTCAGCTGCACCAAGTTCCTCAGCTGGCCCCTCACTACTGAAGACAAAGGCCACTGCTGGACGAGGTCCACGCCTAAGTCCTCAAAAGAAGCAAGTCGCTTTCCAAGTGCCGTCTGATGATGATGAACATGCAGAAATCATCAGAGACAGGCAAGTCAGGGCCGCAAGAGCCAAAGGATCAGAGGTGTCACTGCTTTTGGATCCCAAGCTAATCCTCGACTACGTTGATGATTGACACAAGGACCCCAACACTCCCTTGCCTGACTTCAAGCTAACTCCTGGCCAAAGTCACATGCTGACCCACTTCATTCAAGAAGAAAAGTGGAAATTTGAGAAGGCCAGGCAGATCAAGAAAGCACAGTACAAGAAGGAGAAATTTCTGAAGAACAACATTGTCACTATGACAACTGATGAACTTGTAAAAATCCAATCTGAAATCAAAACCCTCAGCGATGACTTCAAAGCCTACTGTGCTGATTGGCAAGGAGCCAAAGTTAGATTTGTAAAGATAACTGAACAGTTCACTTCAAATGTTGTTGCCCCAACGCAACAGGAAATTCCTCAGGCTGAAGCATCTGCTCAGCCTACTGAAGAAAATGCCAGCACCGCTGATGACAATCAGGCTGCTGAAGAAAATGTGAGTTCCAGGGCTGATGACTACATTCCAGCCACTGAAGAAATTGCCAGGGCACCCACTAGTGGTCCGCTTGAAGAAACTGAAGAACTTAGGGAAACTGCATCAGTTGTGCCTAAAGAAAATTAACCAGATTCCTCAGCTGCTCCTGCACCAACTTCAACTCCAATCCTTCCATCTGCATCAGATGTGAAGAAGACCAAGGCTGCAGAGCGTGCTGTAGTGAAGAAAAGGAAAGCATCAGCTGCTTCAGATTCTTCAGCTCCGAAGAAAATGAAGCCTATGACAAGTTCATTTGCACATCCGATTGATGATGTTCCCATCTCAACCAGGCCATCAAAGGACCTTGTTCCTTTTGATGACGAATATGTGATCCCCAGCGGATCTGATGAAGCAACTCATTCAGCTGCTTCGTCTGTACCGTTGGATGAAGAAATTGAAGTGGATGCGGTCCCTTCAACACCTATCATCTCCTCGCCTATGCCTCAGTTCACAGCTGAAGAGGCTGGCGTTGAAGAAATGAAAGATGAAGATGTGGACATTGGCTGCTCCACACCCGTAATCAGTGATGAATTCTGGGAAATTCAGCATCCAAACTCTCCAATGTTCACCCCTCTACAGCAAATTCCTTAGTCCCCCACATAAACGGTTCACATGGGCTCTGAAGAAACTCATCCCACTGCATCTGTCCATGAGGAAATTCCAACCACTAGCACTGAAGAAACTGCTGCTACTGAACAACCAACTATGCAGACTGCCACTGAGGAGGAACCAGAAATTCCTCATCCTGAATAACCTGTGATTGAGATTCCTGATGTCATGATGCAACTCACTGACACTCCTCTGCCGAAGCCAAAGGATCCATTCTCATGCAAGCAAAAGTTCAAGGCTGATGATTTCTTCGGCGAGCACGTATTCTTCGAAGATTACAACCCATATGACTCTGCTTGCATTAGGAAGAGGCGTTTCTGGACTGCTAGTCAAGCCAATTTCTATTCTTTAGTGTTGTTCAACAAGGAGAAGATTTTCTACCATGAGCATATTCCTCACGTGGATATGGAATCTCTGTCGTGCTTCGCACCAGTCCACAGTGTTCTTCACGATGCTGGACTGCTCAACTTCTTCTCTGACATCTGCGATTGGAATGAAGAACTGATTCTTCAATTTTATGCAACGCTGCACATCACCGGAGATGCTGAAGATGTGAATTCATGGGTGCTGGACTGGATGTCTGAAAACACTCACTACACTGCACCAGCCTCTGAATTGCTTCGTGCTCTACCACTTAGTCCTCCCCTTGAAGAAGCTCGCTGCATCTACAGTGAACCTGAGCTCACACATCATTACATGCAGGTGCTGATGAAGCCTTTGAAACCAGGTCAGGCACCACGAACCAAATTCCTCGTGAAGGAATTGTTGTACGTGCCCAGAACTGTCTATCGTATTCTCACGAGGACAATCAGTCCCTGTCGGTGTCAAAACCGGTGGATCTCGGGTAGGGGGTCCCGAACTGTGCGTCTAGGCCGGATGGTAACAAGAGGCAAGGGACACGAAGTTTTACCCAGGTTCGGGACCTCTTGATGGAGGTAAAACCCTACGTCCTGCTTGATTAATATTGATGATATGGGTAGTACAAGAGTAGATCTACCACGAGATCAGAGAGGCCAAACCCTAAAAGCTAGCCTATGGTATGATTGTTGATGTGTATGTCGTCCTACAGACTAAAACCCTCTGGTTTATATAGAAACCGAAGAGGGTTAGGGTTACACAGAGTCGGTTACAATGGTAGGAGATCTGAACATCCGTATCGCCAAGCTTGCCTTCCACGCCAAGGAAAGTCCCTTCCGGACACGGGACAGAGTCTTCAATCTTGTATCTTCATAGTCCAGGAGTCTGGCTGAAGGTATAGTTCGGCTATCCGAACACCCCCTAATCTAGGACTCCCTCAGTAGCCCCTGAACCAGGCATCAATGACGACGAGTCCGGCGCGCAAATTGTCTTCGGCATTGCAAGGCGGGTTCCTCCTCCAAGTACTTCATAGAAGATTTTAAACACAAAGATAGTGTCCGGTTCTGCAAAATAAGTTTTCCACATATTGCCATAGAGAGAATAATATTTACACAAATCTAATCTGCTGACGTATTCCGTGGTGCGACACACCACGGCCAAGCCTTTATCCTAGTCGTTTAATTATCCCACCTCAGCGCGTCATGCGAGGCGTTTTCCTTGGCACGTCTTGTCAAAGCAGAGATCGTGCCCCTTATTCCGGGATCCTCATCAATACAGGCGTGGGTAACCCAACCGCTTCTAGGACTCCTAGATCATAGGCAAGTCCAAACGGACCCGGAGAGGACGCTCGATATCCACCCTCTTTATAAAGGGACGAGGCCTTTTATTTTTCCCTCCCGTGCTCAATCGAATCCTTCCCCCACCTCAAGCTCAAACGCCCAAAGTTCAGGTCAGGTGCTCCGAACCTTCTGTCATGTCCGGATCTATCCTTCAAGGCCGATGGGTGCCTTCTTCCATCACGGAAGAAGACGTCAAAAAGTTGAGGGAGGCCAGATATCTGACCGCCGAGATTCTGCATCGGCTGCCTCCCCGGGGGCAGGTCGTCCCCTCCCCCAAACCCAATGAGAGCGCCGTGTTCATCTCCCACTTCCTCCGAGGTCTAGACCTTGCATTGGATCCTTTTGTCAGGGGCTTGATGTTTTACTACGGGCTAGATTTCCATGATCTAGCTCCGGACTCCTTTCTTCATATCATGACATTTATCGTTGTGTGCGAGGCCTTCCTCCGGGTTACCCCTCACTTTGTCCTATGGCTCAAGACCTTTCAAGTAAAACCGAAGATGATCGAGGGGCAACATGCGGAGTGTGGAGGTGCCTCAATATGCAAGATGAAGGGAGCTGCATGGCCCAAAGGTTCCATTCCAGAGGTGTCTGAATTGTGGTAACAGGAGTGGTTCTACATCATAGCTCCTAGAAGTGCCAAGTGGGCGGCCGCCCCTGTCTTCCACCCGGGCCCTCCATAGCAACTGATGTCATGGATTAGCAGAGGATTGAGCTGGGGTTCGGCCAAGGACGTGCCTATACTGCAAAGCCGCATTCAAGATCTCTTTGATGGAGATTTCAGTTTGGTTGCGGTAGCACAAGTTATGCCGGTTCGCCAAGTCCAGCCTTGCAAACGCCGGCCTCTTCGCTTGTGGGAGTTCAATCCCGAGGGACCGCGCGCCATTCGAAATTTCCTCGGCCTGATGCACGAGGAGATGTACAAGTTGTTCTTCGGACCTCAAGTGGAGTGTCCGGAAATTACCGAGGACGTGGGCCTGAGTAGCAACCGTGCCGCCGAACAGGTAAGGCATCTTTCGACCGAGCGTACTACCTCTCCTTTGATGCGAAGTTATTTCTGAGAGTTTGCTTTTTGACCAGGACTGGCTAACGAAGGCGAAGTTGATTCGGTGCTCGGCCCCCCTCCTTGAGGGTTTGCAAAATCCGATATTGGAAAAGATGCTCTAGACCGCACCTTGCCCGGAGCCCTTGAAGGAAAATGCAGGCGGTCGCGGGCCCCAAACGCTGGCCGCTCTAGCCGAGGGAGCGAGCGTCTCCATGAAGGAAGTCGACCAGAAGAGGAAAAGGATTGCGTCTGGGGATTCGGAAGATGAAGCTTCCAAACGGGAGAAGAAGTCTCCCGCAGAGGGTCCTACCCAGGGGGGTGCGGTTGCCGCACAAAGTCCGCGGGGGGATCAATTCTCCCACGAGTCATAAGTGACCCAAAATACCTTAATAGTACAGATATGTCGTCTTTTCTTCTGAGAAGATAACCACTGCATGTATCTTTTCAGTTCGGGCCTTAGCCCCTCTCAAATGAGCTCGCCTTCGGGGGATCTTCTTCCAGAGATGATGGAGAGCGAAACGCCTCCTCCGGACTCCTCCGCTCCAGAAGCGAGCGACCCTGAAGTGTCGTCGCAGAGGGCCTCTCCGAGTCCGGCGAGGCCAGAAGATAATCCCGTCGACCCCCGAAGTTCCCAATGTCCGGCTCCCGAAGAGAGCAGACAAACAAGTCCGGCACCGTCTAGTGTGCGGTCGGATGTTCTAAGGGAGTTGGTGGGGCGAGCGGCCATCTCAGATGAACACCATGTGCTGATGAATACGGTGATGGAGAGAATCTTGTCCGCCGAAAGCGGATTGCATAAAGCTTTTATGAGTCTACTGACAGGCTTTGAGGTACGTAAAATAATGTATGATAGTCTCGCACATACTAGGTGTGCCCTGTGTAGATAGTAGCCCCTGAGACTCTGGTCGTCTTTGGAAACGATGACGAACAGAGGATCATATTCCCAGGTAATAACCATACTGCCTTTATGTGCATGTGATGGAAGCTCCGGTGGCTAGCCGGGCTCGCGAGTTTGCCCATTTAGAACGTCAGTCGGATGCGGCAGACGCCGACATCGAGCTTGTTAACAAAAGGCTTGACAAGGCCCAAGGTAAGTGTCATTATCTGGTAAACGCCACATAGGAAGAACAGCATGATGCCAGTATCTTTAATGTGTTGTGACTGCAGATGGAGCTGCCATTGTTGAAGCCTTGCGGGCAGAACTTGCCCGAGCCAAGGAACAAGCGAGGTTGGGTAATGCGGCTGCTTTGAAGGCGGCCGAAGAGTTGCAAGCCGAGAAGGCCGCACATGGCGAGAGCCGAGATAAGATGGCCAAGATGGCCATAGAATTAAAAGCCGCCACCGACTGTTGCTGGGTTCTTGAAAAGGAAAACCAGGCGAAGGTATCGGACCTTGAGAAGGCTGCTGCAACGGGGAAAGACCTCCGCTCTGCAATGAGGGCAAAGAAGGAGGAGCTGTGGGAAGCCGGGGATATTGTAGCCGAGAAATCCTTTATGCTGCAGAGGAAGTTCGGAGATCCACGGTATGCCCCTCTGGTTCGACTGTGGAGTTTGGAAGATGTGTACATGGATTTGGCAGCGAGCGCTGCCGATGCGGCCAAGTACTTCCATAGTCAGACGGACCGTGAAGTAGACCAGTTGTTTTGGAAACAATTCCTTTATCCCGAGCGTCCGCTTTCATTGACGGACCAATTAGCCAAATGGGCCGAACTAAATAGGTTGTCCGGACTCTCCATGAGGTCTGTTGTGGATCAGCTATGGCCGAAAGGTCAAAACCGAGCAGCTATTTCAGCTTGGTGCAGCAGTTCCTTGACGTGGTGCCGCGCATAAATGCGATGAAGAGGTCGGCATGCATAGAAGGCGCACGAATGGCCTTTGCCCGTGCTAAAGCATACTGGGCAGAGATGGATGCTACCACTGTTGCAGCGCAGGATTCGGCCATAGGTCGAAGGGCTGCTGAGCACTACTTTGAGGAAGTTCTTGAGGGTGCTCGTTTGATAGAGACCCAGTGCTCAAAAAATATTATGTTTGAGTGACATGTAATCTCATTGTAAGCGAAATGCTTTTATAAATTTTCATAAGGCTACTTTTATACTTTTGCCTGAAAGTATTGTGATGTCTCCTGGGCGGCCGTTTATGTATACATGTGTATAACCTGAAAGATTCCAGTCGTCGGCTTCAAACCCCAAGCATATAATGCGGAGGTGTTCTCAGAAACACGCGTTCACACTTAACCCAACGTCTTGGTCCTATTAAGGAGGTGATAGCGGAGCGAGCAAGGCAACCAGACGATAATGCTTTAACACTTTCACTTAGCCATAGGAGTTTGACAGTGGGGTTACTAGATAGCCCCTGGTGGCTCCGCACTCTCCCGATCCCGGGGTGCGTATATGCCTGGGCGGAAAGCGGCCCTTCGTTAAGGCGGGGGAATTCTAACATTCCCATGGGTCATCGAGTGGTTGACCAGTCTCGCGCTAGATCATGACAGTCCGTTTTTGGTTTTCTCTACTGAGGTGCTCGTCCGGATGAACCAGGGCACAGTCGCAGTAGTTCTCCTGGTGCTACCTTAGCCGGTAAAGCGGAACGTAAGGCACCAAAACACAGGAGCCGGGCAAACCCAACATTTGACCAAAGACAATGATTCGGAGCTGATGCATATAGGGCCAAACTCGCGACGCCGAATACTCCCTAAGGTATTCGGTCTTTGTGGTATAAACCGGGCCTAAATAATGGCCTTCGTAAGAAGCCCCTTATGTCCAGGTACGTGCATTGGTTTGGCGTGGCCACATGCCAAGACGTCAGCATCCTTCTCAACGGTGGATATGTATCAACAAGAGACAGTAAAAAAGGTTTACACAGGGTCTTAATCTAAAAAGAATCCTTGGAGCGGGTCCCTGCTGCACGTCTGTGCCTGTGTCTCCGTTGTGCCGTATCCTGGACGGGTGTGGCACGATGATCGTTTGTAAAAGAGAGGAATTTAGGTGAAAAAGGTTGTCGTGCAAAAAAAGATAGTTAAAGAAACTATACATATTTCAAGATGAGGAGGAATGGCCACATGTTTGCGCGCGTTGAGCCCCTTGTATTGATGACTAGGGGTGTGACCATTTATGCGGTATAAGTAGTGGCACCGGACTCGATTAGTTGTGTTTGAGGTCTTGACGACCTATTGGATGCTTTCATTGGTCCGGGCGCCTTTAGTGTGCGGCTGCCAAGGCAGCCTCACTCTCTTCGGCACGCAGAGATCGCTTGATACTTCCGTGCACTAAAATGATGCCTCGTGAACCGGGCATCTTGAGTGTAAGGGAGGCGTAGTGTGGTATTGCATTAAAGCGAGTGAAAGCTTCGCGTCCGAGCAGTGCTTGATAGCCACTTTGGAACGGAGCGATGTGGAAAGTTAAATGCTCGTGACGGAAGTTATCAGGGGAGCCGAATATGACTTGTAATAGGAGGGAGCCCGTGCAACGAGCCCCCGGGCCTGGCGTTACTCCTTTAAAGGTAGTGTTGCTATGGCGAATTTTTGTTGGGTCTAACCCCATCCCACGGATTGTATCCTGATATATTAGGTTTAGGCTGCTGCCGCCGTCCATCAATACTCGTGTGAAGTGATATCCTCCAATTACTGGGTTTAACACCAGGGCCCATCCTGCGTGTCGGATACTTGCTGAGCAATCGCGATGGTGAAAATGATCAGTTGAGATGACCAGTGGCAGGACTTCGCGGTGATAGGCGCTTCGGTATATTTTTCTGGGAGTGCTGCATTGCTTTTTCCCTTGATCACGTGTAACACGTTTACTATTTTGACTTCGGGTGGAAATTTCTTTTGTTCCCCCGTGTCTCGCTTGGGAGGTTCGTCCTCGTCTTCACTTGGTGTATCCTCCCCCTTGTGTACGGCATTGAGCTTGCCGGACTGCTTGAAGACCCAGCATTCTCTGTGGGTATGATTGGCAGGTTTGACAGGGGTACTATGGATCTGACATACTTGGTCCAGAATTTTGTTGAGGCTAGACAGTTCATCCCTGGTGCCTTTAGGGGCGGCTTTTGGCCTGGCCGAGAGACTTTGAATCCGGCATTTACTGCCGTGCCCTTCGTGCTGTCTTCTTTATTCCAGCGTTTGTTATTGCTGTTGCGCCGTGATTTCCCGTTTCCATCTCTAACTTCAGATGTGTTGGCATCGCTAGTGCTGCATCTGGCTAGCCAGCTGTCCTCACCTGCGCAAAAGCGGGTCATGAGGTTTGTTAATGCGGCCATTGTTCTCGGCTTATTTTGGCCGAGGTGTCTGGCGAGCCATTCGTCACGGATGCTATGCTTGAAAGCCGCTAAGGCTTCGGCATCCGGACAGTCGACAATCTGGTTCTTTTTAGTAAGAAACCTATTCCAAAGCTTTCGGGCTGACTCACCGGGCTGTTGAGTTATATGACTCAGATCATCCGCATCCGGAGGTCGGACATAAGTCCCTTGAAAATTTGCCCGAAAGGCGTCTTCGAGCTCTTCCCAACTTCCAATGGAGCTTTCGGGGAGGCCTTTGAGCCAGTGACGAGCTGGCCCTTTGAGCTTGAGGGGTAAGTATTTGATGGCGTGGAGATCATCTCCTCGAGCCATATGGATATGAAGGATATAGTCCTCAATCCAAACCCCGGGGTCTGTTGTTCCATCGTATGCCTCTATGTTTACGGGTTTGAATCCCTCTGGAAATTCATGGTCCAGCACCTCGTCGGTGAAACATAGAGGGTGTGTGGCACCCCTGTAGCTGGGTGTACCGCGTTGTTCGGATATTTGTTGTGTTGCATTGTATGCTGGGGGGCGCTTGCGTGGTCCATAGATGGATCTTGTTGCGTCGTCCTTTGGGTGCGAACCCTCGCCTGGGTCGCGTGTTGTATTGTGAGCGGCGTTGTATGCCGCTCTGTGTTGGTAGAGGGGTCGTCTATCCGACCAGGTGGCTGCTTTGATATTTGGTTGTGGGGGGTCTGCGGCCTCCTCATCGAATTCGGGTAGCAGCTTCCGCTTTGGGTAGCTCTTGGAGGGGCGATTGTCGCCGTACCTTGCTGCAGTGTTGACTATTTTGCTCCATCTGAATTGGAGTGTGTCTTGCGTGGCCTTGAGCCTTCGCTTCTGCTTTTTAAGGCTCCTCGCGGTGGCAACAAGCCTTTTACGGGCGTTCTGTTGCTCCGGGTGCCTGTCCGGCATTATGTCATCCAGACCATTATCCTTGATAGGATTTGTTTGTTCGGTTTAATTATCCGGATTGCCGTTGTCCGGCAGTGGTTCGCCCTGCTCTAGCGCTGGGTCTGTGTGATCGCTATTTCTGTCGAGGCGGGATTTGGGGCGGCGCTTGCGTCGCCGCTTTGACTGCTTTTCGAGGGAACAATCCTTCGGTGCGTCCTTCCGCTCTTCGTCGTCATATTTTGGTGCGTCCACCATGTATACGTCGTATGACGAGGTGGTGTTCCAGGGCTCAATAGGCGCTGGTTGTTCATCGTCTCCTTCATCGGCGTCCATACCATCAATGTCGTCGGAGTCGAAGTCGAGCATGTCAGTTAAGTCGTCGACAGTGGCTACGAAGTGGGTGGTGGGTGGGTTTTGAATTTCTTCATCGTCCGTACCCCAACCTTGCTGACCGTAGTCCAGCCAGGGCTCTCCTGATAAAGAGAGAGACTTCAGTGACTTCAGGATATCGCCGAAAGGCGAGTGCTGAAAGACGTCCGCGGCTGTGAACTCCATGATCGGCGCCCAATCGGATTTGATCGGCAGGGGCGCGGAGGGTTCGGAGTCCGGAGAAGAATCCGGCTCCATGGAGTCACGAGTCAGGGCTGGTGTTCGGCTCAACCGCTGTTGGGATTACAGCCCCCGAGGTGGCGTCCAACCGCCCATCCTCGATCGGCGCGGTTGGCTCCGAACTAAGGGTCGGAGCCGATGCGGGTGCGGCCTCCAGGGCACTGTTCGGCGGCAGAGCTAGATCGTGCTCGTCGTGACAGTGCGGCGCGCTCGGCAGTGGTTCGAATCCGTCGAAGATCAAGTCTCCATGGATGTCAGCTGTGTAGTTTAAACTTCCGAATCTGACCTGACGGCCAGGAGCGTATCTTTCGATCTACTCTAGATGGCCAAGCGAATTGGCCCGCAGCGCGAAGCCGCCAAAGACGAAGATCTGTCCGGGGAGGAAGGTCTCACCCCGGACTGCATCGCTGTTGATGATCGTAGGAGCCCTCGGGCCTGACGGCGACGGCACAAAAGAACTCTCAATGAAAGCACCAATGTCGGTGTAAAAACTGGCGGATCTCGGGTAGGGGGTCCCGAACTGTGCGTCTAGGCCGGATGGTAACAGGAGGCAAGGGACACGAAGGTTTACCCAGGTTCAGGCCCTCTCGATGGACGTAAAACCCTACGTCCTGCTTGATTAATATTGATGATATGGGTAGTACAAGAGTAGATCTACCACGAGATCAGAGAGGCTAAACCCTAGAAGCTAGCCTATGGTATGATTGTTGACGTGTATGTCGTCCTACGGACTAAAACCCTCCAGTTTATATAGACACCGGAGAGGGTTAGGGTTACACAGAGTCGGTTACAATGGTAGGAGATCTGAACATCCGTATCGCTAAGCTTGGCTTCCACGCCAAGGAAAGTCCCTTCCGGACACGGGACGGAGTCTTCAATCTTGTATCTCCATAGTCCAGGAGTCCGGCTGAAGGTATAGTTCGGCTATCCGAACACCCCCTAATCCAGGACTCCCTCAGTCCCATCAAAGGCCACGACTCATCTGATGAGGAAATTGTTGGCATCATGAAGAATCTGGTATTCAACTTCGTTCATGGCATTCCTGTCAATTATCATGATTTCTTCATGAGGACTATGGCCAATGTTGCACTGTCTCCGTTTGAGCTGAAGCCTTATGCACCTTGGATCATGAGATTCCTCAGGACAAGGTCTTCACTCAACTACAAAGCTGATTTCCAGAATCATCTCAGCTACTTGCCCCCAATTGAAGTCCTCAAGCAGACATATTCCTTAGTTGATGGAAAGGGCAAGGCACCAGCTGTAATTGATGAAGGCATTCGTCCATTGGATGGTCAGTTTCGCAAAGCTGCATCTTATTCCACCAATGATGACTCCGCCACACATGACTCTGCCAATGCTCCCAAGTCCACTCCTCAAGCCACTGCTCCGCGCGTGATGACAGACCGTGAACTTCTGCTTAGTCTTCACCAGAAGGTGGATCGAAATCACAAATGGGTTAAGCATCAGTTTGATTCACTTCTTCACAACATGAATGCCACACACAATGCAGTGAAGAAAAACCACTACTACCTCCATCAAGTCTTCGGTCGCACCTGGGCAATCCTGTCACATCTGTATGGTGAAGAAGATCTGAAGAACATGGGTCTTAATGAAGATTTTGACTGGTCTACACCTCCACCGAAGAAATTCAAGAAGGTCAAGGTTCCTTCTCTGGTGGCGAGCTCATATTCTTCATCGCGCGACACTGATGAACATGAAGATTTGGACGACACTGCGGCAGGCCCTACATCAACCAACGACCCCAACAACGCTGGCACTCCTTCATCAACATGATTATTTTCAGGGGCGTTAGTCCTCATTTTCGATCCTTTTGGTCATTCGATGACAAAGGGGGAGAAATATGAGTTAGTCTTCAAGCGGGTCTACTATATGGGTGTTTTTTTGCTAAGTTACAACTCTCGTTCTTCTGAAACTTTATTGGATCGAGTTCTAATCTTAAACCCGATGGTGCTCTGATACTTTTGATGCACTATGCTCTGATACTCTTGATGCACTATTCTGCATGCTTATTCCTCGTTAATATTATTGCATGCATACTGAATTTCATCAGGCACCATATTTCATCATGCATTTCAAATTCTTCATATTATATGTTAAATGCGTGCATGAATTACAAGATATAGGGGGAGATCTCCATGATTCAACTCTTCAAGTGTGCATTGCTTCAAAAGCAAATTCCTCACTATGCACATCTTCAAGGGGAGTTCTTCTATATCTTGCAATCAAATTCCTCAATATCAGTATTTACACTTCATATGTTTATCCCCCTTGAAAACTTAACCTATATTGTCATCAATCACCAAAAAGGGGGAGATTGTAAGTGCATCTAGTGCCCCTTAGTGATTTTGGTGTATTGAAGACTTATAGGTTAAGGGACTAATGCGTGTGTGAGTGTACACAGGTCTATAAGTCTATGAGGAATTTGATATTTACAGGAAAAGTCAACCCCTAAAAATGAACATCTTCGATTGAAGATTTTGGTATTCCTGAAGACTTTCATGAAGACTTTGAAAGTGAAGAAATTGGTGTGTCCGTGAAGACTTGATATTCATGCGAGGAATATGAAGCTTGAAGACTTTCATTTTCATAGTTTTGTTTTTCTCCTTCTTGAGTCATAGGAAACACCGTACTGCTAAAGGGGGTCGAGGAAATACTAAGGAAAAATTTCCATGTGATGCTCAACTCAAAATCCTACACCTACCAATCCCTTCGAGTGAAGCCATTGGAAATCTCATACAGTTCAGTCAATTTCTTCAGTGACAGAGACAAAGTTCTTCTGGTCTCTGAGGAATTTGTCCTGACTGAGGAGTTAGGAATTCACCAGTGCGGATTGCCTACATAGTGAGGAACATGATAGCCCTGAGGATTTTGCTACTCAAAATTCCGACCGTTGCTGTGCTATGCGCCAGCTGTCCCAAAATATCTATCCACCTAACGGTCATATCATTGAAGGGCATTTATGTCTTATCATGTCGGGCTGCTCCCTAGGCTATAAATAGCCACCCCCTACAACCACTAGTTGGTTGGCTGCTCCGAGAGAAACTGACACTTGTCATTTGAGAGCAACCCATCCTCCGAGGACTTTGAGCGAAATCATCAAGTGAGGAAAAACCAAAAACCCAAAACCCAAACACCTACAAACCCCAAGTGATTGAGCATCACTGAAGAGATTGATCCTGAGTGGATCCGACGCTTGTTACCTTTGATGACTGTGCTTCTTCCAGACGGTCAGGCGTCATGGTCTAGAGCATCCAAGAGGAATTGTGGATCGCCGAGTGACCAAGTTTGTGAAGGTTTAGAAGTCGCCTGAAGACTTACCACGAGTGATTGGATGAGGTATGTGTGACCTTAGTTCAAGGAGAATACGGTGAGGACTGGGTGTCTTGGACTAAGTGTCCTTGACTGGGTGTCCAGGACTGTGTGTCCTCGAGTTTAAATACTCAGCCGCTCCAACCAGACGTACAACTGAGACAGCAGTTGGAACTGGTCTACCAAATCATTGTCTTCACCGAGCTTACCGGTTCTATTTCCTCATAACTGTGATGTGTGTTTGTTTGTTGGAAATATGCCCTAGAGGCAATAATAAATTGATTATTATAATATTTCCTTGTTCATGATAATCGTTTATTATCCATGCTAGAATTGTATTGATAGGAAACTCAGATACATGTGTGGATACATAGACAACACCATGTCCCTAGTAAGCCTCTAGTTGACTAGCTCGTTGATCAATAGATGGTTACGGTTTCCTGACCATGGACATTGGATGTCATTGATAACAGGATCACATCATTAGGAGAATGATGTGATGGACAAAGACCCAATCCTAAGCCTAGCACAAGATCATGTAGTTCGTATGCTAAAGCTTTTCTAATGTCAAGTATCATTTCCTTAGACCATGAGATTGTGCAACTCCCGGATACCGTAGGAGTGCTTTGGGTGTGCCAAACGTCACAACATAACTGGGTGGCTATAAAGGTACACTACAGGTATCTCCGAAAGTGTCTGTTGGGTTGGCACGAATCGAGACTGGGATTTGTCACTCCGTGTAAACGGAGAGGTATCTCTGGGCCCACTCGGTAGGACATCATCATAATGTGCACAATGTGATCAAAGAGTTGATCACGGGATGATGTGTTACGAAACGAGTAAAGAGACTTGCCGGTAATGAGATTGAACAAGGTATCGGGATACCGATGATCGAATCTCGGGCAAGTATCGTACCGCTAGACAAAGGGAATTGTATATGGGATTGATTAAGTCCTTGATATCGTGGTTCATCCGATGAGATCATCGTGGAACATGTGGGAGCCAACATGGGTATCCAGATCCTGCTGTTGGTTATTGATCAGAGAGTCATCTCGGTCATGTCTGCATGTCTCCCGAACCCGTAGGGTCTACACACTTAAGGTTCAGTGACGCTAGGGTTATAGAGATATTAGTATGCGGTAACCCGAAAGTTGTTCGGAGTCCCGGATGAGATCCCTTACGTCACGAGGAGTTCCGGAATGGTCCGGAGGTAAAGAATTATATATAGGAAGTGCTATTTCGGCCATCGGGACAAGTTTCGGGGTCACTGGTATTGTATCGGGACCACCGGAAGGGTCCCGGGGATCCACCGGGTGGGGCCACCTGCCCCGGGGGGCCACATGGGCTGTAGGGGGTGCGCCTTGGCCTATATGGGCCAAGGGCACCAGTCCCAAGAGGCCCATGCGCCAAGAGAAGAGGGAAAGGAAGAGTCCTAAAGGGGGAAGGCACCTCCGAGGTGCCTTGGGGAGGAGGGACTCCTCCCTGGCCGCACCCTTCCTTGGAGGAAGGGCCAAAGGCTGCGCCCCCCCTCTCCCTTGGCCCTATATATAGTGGGGGAAAGGGAGGGCAACCATACCTAAGCCCTGGCGCCTCCCTCTCCCTCCCATGACACATCTCCCTCCTCCCGCAGCGCTTGGCGAAGCCCTGTTGGAATCCCGCTACTTCCACCCCCACGCCGTCGTGCTGCTGGATCTCCATCAACCTCTCCTTCCCCCTTGCTGGATCAAGAAGGAGGAGACGTCACTGCTCCGTACGTGTGTTGAACGCGGAGGTGCCGTCCGTTCGGCGCTAGGATCATCGGTGATTTGGATCACGACGAGTACGACTCCATCAACCCCGTTCTCTTGAACGCTTCCGCGCGCGATCTACAAGGGTATGTAGATCCACTCCTCCCTCGTTGCTAGATGACTCCATAGATAGATCTTGGTGACACGTAGGAAAATTTTGAATTTATGCTACGTTCCCCAATAGTGGCATCATGAGCTAGGTCTATGCGTAGTTTCTATGCACGAGTAGAACACAAAGTAGTTGTGGGCACTGATTTTGTTCAATATGCTTACCGTTACTAGTCCAATCTTGATTCAGCGGCATTGTGGGATGAAGCGGCCCGGACCGACCTTACACGTACTCTTACGTGAGACTGGTTCCACCGACTGACATGCACTAGTTGCATAAGGTGGCTAGCGGGTGTCTGTCTCTCCCACTTTAGTCGGATCGGATTCGATGAAAAGGGTCCTTATGAAGGGTAAATAGCAATTGGCATATCACGTTGTGGTTTTTGCGTAGGTAAGAAACGTTCTTGCTAGAAACCTATAGCAGCCACGTAAAACATGCAAACAACAATTAGAGGACGTCTAACTTGTTTTTGCAGGGTATGCTATGTGATGTGATATGGCCAAAAGGATGTGATGAATGATATATGTGATGTATGAGATTGATCATGTTCTTGTAATAGGAATCACGACTTGCATGTCGATGAGTATGACAACCGGCAGGAGCCATAGGAGTTGTCTTAATTTATTTATGACCTGCGTGTTAACATAAACGTCATGTAATTACTCTACTTTATTGCTAACCGTTAGCTGTAGTAGTAGAAGTAATAGTTGGCGAGACAACTTCATGAAGACACGATGATGGAGATCATGATGATGGAGATCATGGTGTCATGCCGGTGACGATGATGATCATGGAGCCCTGAAGATGGAGATCAAAAGGAGCAAAGTGATGATGGCCATATCATGTCACTATTTGATTGCATGTGATGTTTATCATGTTTATACATCTTATTTGCTTAGAACGACGGTAGTAAATAAGATGATCCCTCATTAAAATTTCAAGAAAGTGTTCCCCCTAACTGTGCACCGTTGCGAAAGTTCGTCGTTTCGAAGCACCACGTGATGATCAGGTGTGGTAGATTCTTACGTTCACATACAACAGATGTAAGCCAGATTTACACACGCAAAACACTTAGGTTGACTTGACGAGCCTAGCATGTACAGACATGGCCTCGGAACACAAGAGACCGAAAGGTCGAGCATGAGTCGTATGGCAGATACGATCAACATGAAGATGTTCACTGATGTTGACTAGTCCGTCTCACGTGATGATCGGACATGGCCTAGTTGACTCGGATCATGTAATCACTTAGATGACTAGAGGGATGTCTATCTGAGTGGGAGTTCATAAGATGAACTTAATTATCCTGAACATAGTCAAAAGGTCTTCCCAAATTATGTCATAGCCCGCGCTTCAGTTCTACTGTTTAGTTATGTTCCTAGAGAAAATTTAGTTGAAAGTTGATAGTAGCAATTATGCGGACTAGGTCCGTAAACTGAGGATTGTCCTCATTGCTTCATAGAAGGCTTATGTCCTTAATGCACCGCTCAGTGTGCTGAACCTCGAACATCGTCTGTGGATGTTGCGAACATCTGACATACATATTTTGATAACTACATGATAGTTCAGCTAAATGGTTTAGAATTGAGGCACCAAAGACGTTTTTGAAACGTCGCGAAACATATGAGATGTTTCGAGGGCTGAAATTGGGATTTCAGGCTCATGCCCACGTCAAGAGGTATAAGACCTCCGACGATTTTCTTAGCCTGCAAACTAAGGGAGAAAAGCTCAATTGTCGAACTTGTGCTCAGATTGTCTAAGTACAACAATCGCTTGAATCGAGTGGGAGTTGATCTTCCAGATGAAATAGTGATGGTTCTCCGAAGTCATTACCACCAAGCTGCTAGAGCTTCGTGATGAACTATGATATATCAGGGACATATATGATGATCCTTGAGATATTCGCGATGTTTGACACCACAAAAGTAGAAATCAAGAAGGAGCATCAATTGTTGATGGTTGGTGAAACCACTAGTTTCAAGAAGGGCAAGGGCAAGAAGGGATACTTCATGAAACGGCAATTCAGCTGCTGCTCTAGTGAAACCCAAGGTTGAACCCAAACCCGAGACTAAGTGCTTCTGTAATAAAGGGAACAACCACTGGAGCAGAATTACCCTAGATACTTGGTAGATGAGAAGGCTGGCAAGGTCGATAGAAGTATATTGGATATACATTGTGTTAATGTGTACTTTACTAGTACTCCTAGTAGCACCAGGGTATTAGATACCTAAGTGTTAGTAACTCAAAATAAAAGCTACGGAATAAACGGAGACTAGCTAAAGGTGAGCTGACGATATGTGTTGGAAATGCTTCCAATGTTGATATGATCAAGCATCGCACGCTCCCTCTACCATCGAGATTGGCATTTGCGTTGAGCATAGACATGATTGGATTATGTCTATCGCAATACAGTTATTCATTTAAGGAGAATAACAGTTACTCTGTTTATTTGAATAATACCTTCAATGGTCTTGCACCTAAAATGAATGGTTCATTGAATCTCGATCATAGTGATACACATGTTCATGCCAAAAGATATAAGATAGTAATGATAGTACCACCTACTTGTGGCACTGCCACTTAAGTCATATCGGTATAAAACGCATGAAGAGGCTCCATGTTGATGGATCTTTGGACTCACTCATTTTTGAAAGGTTTGAGACATGCGAACCATGTCTATTGATGTATATGCATGAAGAAACTCCATGCAAATGGATCGTTTGGACTCACTTGATTTTGAATCACTTGAGACATGCAAATCATACCACATGGGCAAGATGACTGAAAGCCTCGTTTTCAGTAAAATGGAACTAACTTGTTGGAAGTAATACATTTTGATGTGTGCAGTCCAATGAGTGCTGAGGCGTGTAGTGGATATCGTTATGTTCTTACTTCACAAATGATTTGAGTAGATGTTGAGTATATTTACTTGATGAATCACGAGTCTGAATTATTGAAAGGTTCAAGTAATTTCAGGGTGAAGTTGAAAGATCGTCGTGACAAGAGGATAAAATATCTATGATATGATCATAGAGATGAATATCTGAATTACGAGTTTGGCACAGAATTAAAACATTGTGGAAATTGTTTCACAACTAATATAGCCTGGAACACCATAGTGTGATGGTGTGTCCGAACATCATAACTGCACCCTATTGGATATGATGCATACCATGATGTCTCTTATCGAATTACCACGATAGTTTATGGGTTTGGCATTAAAGACAACCACATTCACTTTAAATAGGGCACCACGTAATTCCGATGAGATGACACCGTATGAACTATGGTTTAGAGAAACCTAAGCTGTCATTTCTTAAAAGTTTGGGGCTGCGACGCTTATGTGAAAAAGTTTCAGGCTGATAAGCTCGAACCCAAAGCGGATAAATGCATCTTCATAGGACACCCAAAATAGTTGGGTATACCTCCTGTCTCAGATCCGAAAGCAATTAGGGATTGTTTCTAGAATCGGGTCCTTTCTCGAGGAAAAGTTTCTCTCGAAAGAATTGAGTGGGAGGATGGTGGAGACTTGATGAGGTTATTGAACCATCTCTTCAACTAGTGTGTGGCAGGGCACAGGAAGTTGTTCCTGTGGCACCTACACCAATTGAAGTGGAAGCTTACGATACTGATCATGAAACTTCAGATCAAGTCACTACCAAACCTCGTAGGATGACAAGGATGCGTACTTCTTCAGAGTGGTACATAATCGTGTCTTGGAAGTCATGTTGCTAGACAACAATGAACCTACGAGCTATGGAGAAGCGATGGTGGGCCTGGATTCCGATAAATGGCTCGAGGCCATAAAATCCGAGAGAGGATCCATGTATGAAAACAAAGTGTAGACTTTGACAGAACGGCTCGATGGTCGTAATGCTATTGAGTACAGATGGATTTTAAAAGGAAGACGGACAATGATGGTAAATGTCACCATTAAGAAAGCTCGACTTGTCGTTAAGAAGTTTCCCACAAGTTCAAGGAGTTGACTACGGTGAGACTTTCTCACTCGTAGCGATGCTAAGAGTCTGTTGGAATTATATTAGCGATTGCTGCATTATTTATGAAATCTTGCAGATAGGATGTCAAAACATTGTTTCCTCGACGATTTTCTTGAGGAAAGGTTGTATGTGATACAATCGGAAGGTTTTGTCAATCCTGAAAGATGCTAATAAGTATGCAAAGCTCCAGCAATCCTTCTAAGGACTTGAGTAAGCATCTCGGAGTTGGAATGTATGCTTTGATAAGATGATCAAAGTTTTGGGTGTATACAAAGTTTATGAGAAACTTGTATTTCCAAAGAAGTGAGTGGGAGCACTATAGAATTTCTGATGAGTATATGTTGTTGACATATTGTGGATCAGAAATGATGTAGAATTTCTGGAAAGCATATAGGGTTATTTGGAAAGTGTTTTTCAATGGAAAGCATGGATTAAGCTACTTGAACATTGAGCATCAAGATCTATAAGGATAGATCAAAATGCTTAATGGTACTTTCAAATGAGAACATACCTTGACATGATCTTGAAGGTGTTCAAGATGGATCAGTCAAAGAAGGAGTTCTTGCCTGAGTTGTAAGGTATGAAGTTAAGACTTAAAGCTCGACCACGGCAGAATAGAGAGAAAGGACGAAGGTTGTCCCCTATGCTTAAGACATAGGCTCTACAGTATGCTATGCTGTGTACCGCACCTGAAATGTGCCTTGCCATGAGTCAGTCAAGGGGTACAAGATGATCTAAGAATGGATCACAGGACAGCGGTCAAAGTTATCCTTAGTAACTAGTGGACTAAGGAATTTTCTCGATTATGGAGGTGGTAAAAGAGTTCATCGCAAAGGGTTACGCCGATGCAAACTTTGACACTAATCTAGATTATTCTGAGTAGTAAACTGGATTCGTATAGTAGAACAGTTATTTGGAATAGCTCCAAATGTAGCGTAGTAGTTGCATCTACAAGATGACATAAGAAATTTGCGAAGTACATACGGATCTGAAAGATTCAGACCCGTTGACTATAACATCTCTCACAAGCATAACACGATCAAACCCAGAACTCATCGAGTGTTAATCACATGGTAATGTGAACTAGATTATTGACTCTATTAAACTCTTTGGGTGTTAGTCACATGGGGATGTGACCTTGAGTGTTAGTCACATAGCGATGTGAACTAGATTATTGACTCTAGTGCAAGTGGGAGACTATTGGAAATATGCCCTAGAGGCAATAATAAATTGATTATTATAATATTTCCTTGTTCATGATAATCGTTTATTATCCATGCTAGAATTTTATTGATAGGAAACTCAGATACATGTGTGGATACATAGACAACACCATGTCCCTAGTAAGACTCTAGTTGACTAGCTCGTTGATCAATAGATGGTTACGGTTTCCTGACCATGGACATTGGATGTCATTGATAACAGGATCACATCATTAGGAGAATGATGTAATGGACAAAGACCCAATCCTAAGCCTAGCACAAGATCATGTAGTTCGTATGCTAAAGCTTTTCTAATGTCAAGTATCATTTCCTTAGACCATGAGATTGTGCAACTCCCGGATACCGTAGGAGTGCTTTGGGTGTGCCAAATGTCACAACGTAACTGGGTGGCTATAAAGGTACACTACAGGTATCTCCGAAAGTGTCTGTTGGGTTGGCACGAATCGAGACTGGGATTTGTCACTCCATGTAAACGGAGAGGTATCTCTGGGCCCACTCGGTAGGACATCATCATAATGTGCACAATGTGATCAAAGAGTTGATCACAGGATGATGTGTTACGAAACGAGTAAAGAGACTTGCCGGTAACGAGATTGAACAAGGTATCGGGATACCGACGATCGAATCTCGGGCAAGTATCGTACCGCTAGACAAAGGGAATTGTATACAGGATTGATTAAGTCCTTGATATCGTGGTTCATCCGATGAGATCATCGTGGAACATGTGGGAGCCAACATGGGTATCCAGATCCTGCTGTTGGTTATTGATCGGAGAGTCATCTCGGTCATGTCTGCATGTCTCCGGAACACGTAGGGTCTACACACTTAAGGTTCAATGACGCTAGGGTTATAGAGATATTAGTATGCGGTAACCCGAAAGTTGTTCGGAGTCCCGGATGAGATCCCTTACGTCACGAGGAGTTCCGGAATGGTCCGGAGGTAAAGAATTATATATAGGAAGTGCTATTTCGGCCATCGGGACAAGTTTCGGGGTCACTGGTATTGTATCGGGACCACCGGAAGGGTCCCGGGGATCCACCGGGTGGGGCCACCTGCCCCGGGGGGCCACATGGGCTGTAGGGGGTGCGCCTTGGCCTATATGGGCGAAGGGCACCAGCCCCAAGAGGCCCATGCGCCAAGAGAAGAGGGAAAGGAAGAGTCCTAAAGGGGGAAGGCACCTCCGAGGTGCCTTGGGGAGAAGGGACTCCTCCCTGGCCGCACCCTTCCTTGGAGGAAGGGCCAAAGGCTGCGCCCCCCTCTCCCTTGGCCCTATATATAGTGGGGGAAAGGGAGGGCAACCATACCTAAGCCCTGGCACCTCCCTCTCCCTCCCATGACACATCTCCCTCCTCCCGCAGCGCTTGGCGAAGCCCTGTTGGAATCCTGCTACTTCCACCACCACGCCGTCGTGCTACTGGATCTCCATCAACCTCTCCTTCCCCCTTGCTGGATCAAGAAGGAGGAGACGTCGCTGCTCCGTATGTGTGTTGAACGCGGAGGTGCCGTCCGTTCGGCGCTAGGATCATCGGTGATTTGGATCACGACGAGTACGACTCCATCAACCCCGTTCTGTTGAACGCTTCCGTGCGCGATCTACAAGGGTATGTAGATCCACTCCTCCCTCGTTGCTAGATGATTCCATATATAGATCTTGGTGACACGTAGGAAAATTTTGAATTTATGCTACGTTCCCCAACATTGTTCATATCTGTGTTTGAAGACTTTGAATGAAGACTTTCTCAATTTCCTCAGTTCAATTTCTTCAGTCTGTTTGTCTTCATCCTGTGTTATCCTGTGATTACGCTTCCTGTATTCTGTGCCTGTCTTCATTTCATCATGATTACTATGCTTGTATTCTGTTGTGTTTACTTTTGAGTACTTATTCCGTTGCTAGTAGTTCTTTGCTAAGGAATTTCCTCACCGGCAAATTCCTTAGTGAAGAATTTCATAAAAATCACCTATTCACCCCCCTCTTGTCGATATAACGCACTTTCACTACTATCACTCCACTCATCGACTGCTATCCAGCATGCATCTAGAGTATTAAGTTAAAAATAGAGTAACACCTTAAGCAAGATGACATGATGTAGAGGGATAGGCTCATGCAATATGAATAAAACCCCATCTTGTTATCCTCGATGGCAACAATACAATACGTGCCTTGCTGCCCTTACGGTCACCAGGAAAGGACACCGCAAGATTGAACCCAAAGCTAAGCACTTCTCCCATTGCAAGAAAGATCAATCTAGTAGGCCAAACCAAACTGATAATTCGAAGAGACTTGCAAAGATAACCAATCATACATAAAAGAACTCAGAGAAGATTCAAATAATATTCATAGATAGACTTGATCATAAACCCACAATTCATCGGTCTCAACAAACACACCGCAAAAATAAGATTACATCAAATAGTTCTCCACAAGAGAGGTGGGAGAACATTGTATTGAGATCCAAAAAGAGAGAAGAAGCCATCTAGCTACTAACTATGGACCCGTAGGTCTGAGGTAAACTACTCACACTTCATCGGAAGGGCTATGGTGTTGATGTAGAAGCCCTCCGTGATCGATGCCCCCGTCGGCGGAGCTCCGGAACAGGCCTCAAGATGGGATCTTGTGGATACAAAAAGTTGCGACGGTGGAATTAGGGTTTTTTTTCTCCATTTCTGATCGTTTGGGGGTACGTGGATATATATAGGAGGAAGGAGTACGTCGGTGGAGCAATAGGGGGCCCACGAGGGTGGAGGGCACTTGGTTGGGGTGGGCGCGCCCCCTACCTCGTGGCCTCCTGTTTCTTTTCTTGACATAGGGTCCAAGTCTCTCTGGTCTTATTCATGGAGAAAATCACGTTCCCGAAGGTTTCATTCCGTTTGGACTCCGTTTGATATTCCTTTTCTTTGAAACCCTAAAACAGGCAAAAAAACAGCAATACTGGGTTGGGCCTCCAGTTAATAGGTTAGTCCCAAAAATAATATAAAAGTGGATAATAAAGCCCAATAATGTCCAAAACAATAGATAATATAGCATGGAGCAATCAAAAATTATAGATACGTTGGAGACGTATCAAAGTGTCATAAGCATGACAGAAAAAAATTCGTTCAGCCCAAAATGTCACGGATGTGTTTTTTTGTAGGGAGAGTAGTTTGATAGGAAGATAATTTGTAATGAGCAAGTAACGATAATAGTAGCAAAAGTGTAGCAAGGTAGCTCAATCCTTTTGAGGAAAAGGACATGCCAAATGGGTCTCTTATAATAAGCAAAGCATTCTTGAGGTTACACGGGAATTTCATCTAGTCACTTTTGCAAGTGCATCTAGTGCCCCTTAGTGATTTTGGTGTATTGAAGACTTATAGGTTAAGGGACTAATGCGTGTGTGAGTGTACACAGGTCTATAAGCCTATGAGGAGTTTGATATTTACAGGAAAAGTCGACCCCTAAAAATGAACATCTTCGACTGAAGATTTTGGTATTTCTGAAGACTTTCATGAAGACTTTGAAAGTGAAGAAATTGGTGTGTCCGTGAAGACTTGATATTCATGCGAGGAATATGAAGCTTGAAGACTTTCGTTTTCATAGTTTTGTTTTTTCTCTTTCTTGAGTCATAGGAAACACCGTACTGTTAAAGGGGGTCGAGGAAATACTAAGGAAAAAATTTCATGTGATGCTCAACTCAAAATCCTACACCTACCAATCCCTTCGAGTGAAGCCATTGGAAATCTCATACAGTTCAGTCAATTTCTTCAGTGACAGAGACGAAGTTCTTCTGGTCTCTGAGGAATTTGTCCTGACTGAGGATTTAGGAATTCACCAGTGCGGATTGCCTACATAGTGAGGAACATGATAGCCCTGAGGATTTTGCTACTCAAAATTCCGACCGTTGCTGTGCTATGCGCCAGCTGTTCCAAAATATCTATCCACCTAACGGTCATATCATTGAAGGGCATTTATGTCTTATCATGTCGGGCTGCTCCCTAGGCTATAAATAGCCGCCCCCTACAACCACTAGCTGGTTGGCTACTCCGAGAGAAACTGACACTTGTCATTTGAGAGCAACCCATCCTCCGAGGACTTTGAGAGAAAATCATCAAGTGAGGAAAAACCAAAAACCCAAAACCCAAACACCTACAAACTCCAAGTGATTGAACATCACTGAAGAGATTGATCCTGAGTGGATCCGACACTTGTTACCTTTGAAGACTGTGCTTCTTCCAGACGGTTAGGCATCATGGTCTAGAGCATCCAAGAGGAATTGTGGATCGCCGAGTGACCAAGTTTGTGATGGTTTGGAAGTCGCCTGAAGACTTACCATGAGTGATTGCACGAGGTCTTTGTGACCTTAGTTCAAGGAGAATACGGTGAGGACTGGGTGTCTTGGACTAAGTGTAAATCTTCTTAATTATGGTATGAATATTCAGATTCAAAAGATTCAAGACAAAAATTCATGTTGACATAAAAATAATAATACTTCAAGCATACTAACAAAGCAATTATGTCTTCTCAAAATAACATGGCCAAAGAAAGTTATCCCTACAAAATCATATAGTCTGGCTATGCTCTATCTTCACCACACAAAGTATTTAAATCATGCACAACCCCGATGACAAGCCAAGCAATTGTTTCATACTTTTGACATTTTCAAAACTTTTTTGATCTTCATGCAATACATGAGCGTGAGCCATGGATATAACACTATATGTGGAATAGAATGGTGGTTGTGGAGAAGACAAAAAAGGGATATAACACATCAACTAGGCGTATCAATGGGATATGGAGATGCCCATCAATAGATATCAATGTGAGTGAGTAGGGATTGCCATGCAACGGATGCACTAGAGCTATAAGTATATGAAAGCTCAACAAAAGAAACTAAGTGGGTGTGCATCCAACTTGCTTGCTCATGAAGACCTAGGACATTTTGAGGAAGCCCATTATTGGAATATACAAGCCAAGTTCTATAATGAAAAACTCCCACTAGTATATGAAAGTGACAGAATGAGAGACTCTCTATCATGAAGATCATGGTGCTACTTTGAAGCACAAGTGTGGTAAAAGGATAGTAACATTGTCCCTTCTCTCTTTTTCTATTATTTTTTGGGCCTTCTCTTTTTTTATGGCCTCTTTTTTTTCGTCCGAAGTCTCATCCCGACTTGTGGGGGAATCATAGTCTCCATCATCCTTTCCTCACTTGGGACAATGCTCTAAAAATGATGATCATCACACTTTTTATTTTTCTTACAACTCAACAAGTACAACTCAATACTTAGAACAAAATATGACTCTATATGAATGCCTCCGGCGGTGTACCGGGATATGCAATGAATCAAGAGTGACATGTATGAAAGAATTATGAACGGTGGCTTTGCCACAAATACGATGTCAACTACATGATCATGCTAGCAACATGACAAGGATGGAGTGTGTCATAATGAATGGAACGGTGGAAAGTTGCATGGCAATATATCTCGGAATGGCTATGGAAATGCCATGATAGGTAGGTATGGTGGCTGTTTTGAGGAAGGTATTTGGTGGGTGTATGATACCGGCGAAAAGTGTGCGGTATTAGAGAGGCTAGAAATGGTGGAAGGAAGGAACGTGCGTATAATCCATGGACTCAACATTAGTCATAAATAACTCATATACTTATTGCAAAAATCTAGAAGTTATCAAAGCAAAGTATTACGCGCATGCTCCTAGGGGGATAGATTGGTAGGAAAAGACCATTGCTCGTCCCCGACCGCCACTCATTAGGAAGACAATCAATAAATAAATCATGCTCTGACTTCATCACATAACGGTTCACCATACGTGCATGCTACGGGAATCACAAACTTTAACACAAGCATTTCTCAAATTCACAACTACTCAACTAGCATGACTCTAATATCACCATCCTCATATCTCAAAACAATTATCAAGCATCAATTTTTTCTTAGTATTCAACGCACTCAAAAGAAAGTTTTACAAATCTTGAATACCAAGAATATTATTATTAAGCAAATTACCATGCTATTAAGACTCTAAAAATAATCTAAGTGAATCATGAGAGATCAATAGTTTCTATGAAACAAATCCACCACCGTGCTCTAAAAGATATAAGTGAAGCACTAGAGCAAAATTATATAACTCAAAATATATAAGTGAAGCACATAGAGTATTCTATCAAATTCAAAATTATGTATGGCTCTCTCAAAAGTTGTATACATCAAGGATGATTTTGGTATACTAACAAGCAAAGACTCAAATCATAAAATATGCTCCAAGCAAAACACATATCATGTGGTGAATAAAAATATAGCTCCAAGTAAAGTTACCGATAAAAGTAGACGAAAGAGGGGATGCCTTCCGGGCATCCCCAAGCTTTGGCTTTTTGGTGTCCTTAGATTATCTTGGGGGTGCCATGGGCATCCCCAATTTTAGGCTCTTGCCACTCCTTGTTCCATAATCCATCAAATCTTTACCCAAAACTTGAAAACTTCACAACACAAAACTTAAAGTAGAAAATCTCGTGAGCTCCGTTAGCGAAAGAAAACAAAAAACCACCTCAAGGTACTGTAATGAACTCATTCTTTATTTATAGGGGTGTTATACCTACTTTATTCCAACTTCTCTATGGATTATAAACTATTTTACTAGCCATAGATTCATCAAAATAAAGAAACAACACAGGAAAACAGAATCTGTCAAAAACAGAACAGTCTGTAGTAATCTGTAGCTAGCTCAAGATCTGGAACCCCAAAAATTCGAAAAAAATATTCGGGACGTGAGGAATTTATCTATTAATCATCTGCAAAAATAATTAACTAAATATCAGTCTCCAAATAAAAATGACAGCAGTTTTCGTGAGCGCTAAAGTTTCTGTTTTTTACAGCAAGTTCAACAAGACTTCCCCCAAGTCTTCCCAACGGTTCTACTTGGCACAAACACTAATTAAACACGAAAAAACACAACCAAAACAGAGGATAAATAATTTATTTATTACTAAACAGGAGCAAAAAGTAAGGAATAAAAATAAAATTGGGTTGCCTCCCAACAAGCGCTATCGTTTAACACCCCTAGCTAGGCATAACAAGCAAGAATAGATCTAGGTATTGCCATAATAGTAAGATAAATTATTAAAACCCATTTCATATTCTCTATGTTCGGCAGCAAGTTTTCTTTGAGGCAAGCAAAAATAATCAAAAGGACTAAATTTAACGGGACAAAAGTCCCCAAGATCAACCTTGGGAGGTATAGGTTCCTCCTTTGGTCCTTCATAATGCACAACCAATTCATCATTATAAGCATTCTTTTGACAGAACTTTGTGAGCCTATATTCAAGAGAATATCCTAGTTCATTATTTCGAATAGCCAAATCATCATTAAGTTTAGAAATTCTATCAATTAAGACATTGGTAGGAACCCTTTTTCTAAGATTTTCATTGAAACCAACATAGTCTAGAGATTGAAAACGCATTATTTCTTCTTGATCAAAGAGGATAGCCTCTATGGGAGGACGTCAAGCGTCCACCCTATAATGTGCAAAGATTTTTTTGGCTTCTTTTATTATGAATCTAAACTCATGAGCGAAAAATATAGTAGCGACACGCTTAACAGAAGAATGCTCAATATTAGAAAATTTCAGAAAAATCCTTTGTATGGAAGGATGCTGTAACATCCCAAATTTTCAATTTGGAATGTTATACATTAGATCATCATGCATACCATATTTTATTTTGCATTTTGGTTGATCTTAGAAATTTCTACGCAACTCAAGGACCCGCGGAGAGAGTTGGGGAATTCATTATTTTGATATTTGAGTTTTCTCAAATTTTGAGAATAGGATCATTTGATTTTTATTATTTTATCATCAATTATTTCTATTACAAAAATATGAGAGAGGGAATAAAATGACTTTCCCAAAATAAAGAAATACTGAGGATTTAATAATAAAATCAAATAAGTTTTTATTTCGGAGTTTTTCGTTATTTTATTTGAATTTAGGAAAAATGTGCGTTTTTCAAAATTGCATTTAGGCCCCAAATAAATGTTCACCTTGTGCGGCTTGATTTTAGAAGCCCGGGAAAATTTATTTCGGGATTGTTGGAGTCTGTTTAGTATTTCTTTTTATTTTTCTTCCACGCGTAATTATTTAAAAAAACCAAACCGACCTAACGGGTCGTGTCCGACCCGGACTCCTGGCCCAGTCGCCTTTATAAGCCGAGGGGAGGCCCAGCCGAAGCCAAACCCTAGCCCCAGCCCCGAGCCACCCCCGCCCGCACGCGTCGCCGACTCGCCGCCGAGGTCGCCTCGATTCCCGCGCCGGTTTTTTTATTTTCTTCTCGAAAAAACCCGTTCGGTTTTCCGTTGGTTTTTCGTTGGTTTTTTTAGTTTCGGGTTTTTTTAAATAGATCGGTTTTTCTGATTTGTTTAATTAGCGAGCGTTCGTCCGTTCGTTCATTCTAGCGAACGTTCGTCGTTTTTCTTTTTCTCGGATTAAATCCGCGATTTTTCTGATCGCGATTCCTGATCCGATTTTCATTTTAGTATAACTTTTCACTCGTTTACCGGAATCATGCAATTCAAGTGCCTGGAGTTTCGTCTCGAAATCCTCTATCCGTTTAACCAACTTAAACAAGTTTTTGCTACTGTAAAAATTGCCTTAGATCCAGATTAGTAGAACGAAGTTGTTTTCTTTTGCCGTTTGACTTTCGTTGCTTCGTTCGATTTGATTCTTTTTGCAAACCGGAGTTCTTAATTTGAACCTTCTAGTTAGATCTCTTATTTGAGTTTTACCTGTGCATTAGATGAGTACTTATTGTATGATTGTTTGTTTGTCTGCGATAGAATACCCGTAGTGCGCCGCTTGTTACTTCGAATCGCTAGGTTTCTCGGATCATCAGCAAGGCAAGTAACACTTTGATCATACCTTTTCTACTACCCAGTTTTATTGCATTAGATCAATCCTCAAACATTGCATGGTTAGGATCTAATTAAATTGTGGGATGGGAAGTAGTTGAGGTAGTACCTATTACCTGTTTATTTTCAAACCTTTGGGAGTTACTTCTACGCTTGCTTATTATGCCCTGCTATGCTAGTAGACGTGGATTGGGTGAGTGATATCCGTGACAGTTGTGAGTTTGTTAATTAAGGTTTATCTAAGGTGGCAACTTAAACACACATCTGGGTGGATTGAGGCACCTGGGTAATCCAGGACTTGCCTGTTTTCTTTTGGACCGCCACCCAGGCTCAAAGGGATCATGAGATTATTCATACTAGAAACTTCCATGTGCAGCCACAAGCTATTATGGGCTCTAGCATAGTTGACTAAGTCGTGCGAACTCTTACAGTGGTAGACTAGCAGATGTAGGGGATGTACGTGGTACGGTCTACCCGATCGTAGGGTGCTAGCGCTTCTGAAAGACTATGTCTCGGTCATCCGTTTCTCAAACACCATGTAGTGCGAGAAACCAAACGGATGCGATCGAGTCTTGTGGGGAAAAGTGTGCAAACCTCTACAGAGTGTATTAAACTAATCATGGTTAGCCGTGTCCCCGGTTATGGACGTTTTGAGTATCTAGTACCTGGGTTATCATGTGAATCTCAACATGTTACCCTAAATTAATTTTGTTGGGCTTTGTTAATGATGATGCTTAATTGGGATTGAGAATGCTGTCAACCATTCTCAATGTTTAACAACTACCATGATAGTTAAATAAATTTATTCCTTTGTAGTAGGGAAAAATTGGCTTTACGCAAAACAGTAACCATAGAGCTTTCCACCAGCCAAATATGCATATAGTATAGCTGTTTCATTCCATTACTCTCTATGTGTTACCTTGCCAGCATATTCCATGTGCTGACCCGTTTCGGGCTGCAATGTTGCAGATTTTTTAGACGACGATTAAGGAGTTTTAGGTCGTGGTTCTATACTCAGTGATGCCGTTGGAGTTGATGGACTCACTTATCTTCCAAGCCTTCCGCTGTTATCATTATTAGATGGCCTTAAGCCATATTTATTGTAATAAGTTCTCTCTTGAGACACTCGATGTAATAAGTGTGTGATTGCAACTCTGTTATAAATCCTCCGAGTACTGTGTGGTGTCAGCATTACTGATCCAGGGATGACACTGGAGCACAGAGATCAGACTGTTTGAGGTCTGGTCGCTACAAATGCATGTGCATGAATTGTCTTTCAAGTTCAACTACAAGCATGGCAATAGCGTCCACAAGACTACTAGTTCTGTGAAGGATAGAACTACCCATAGAAGGTAAAGCACCGGCACAAGTAAAGAAATTTTGAATAACTCCTTTTCCAATAATATTACCACTATCAACACAGAATTTTTTTGTATGAAAGATGGTAGGTTCTTTAGCAGGAGCATCAGAATTTTTCATGATATTATTATTGTCCATATCAACAATAATTTCCCAAATTTCAGACATAGAGGCAGAAGGTAAAGGACTTGACATAACGACAAGCAAACAAACTAACACACAGGTAAACAAAAAGCAAACGGGCAAAAGAGGCAAATAGAGAGAGAGGGAGGATAGAGAGAGAGGGTGAATAAAATGGCAAGGGTGAATTGGGGGAGAGGAAAACGAGAGGCAAATGGCAAATAATGTAATGCGGGAGATAGGGATTGTGATGGGTACTTGGTATGTTGACTTTTGCGCAGACTCCCCGGCAACGGCGCCAGAAATTCTTCTTGCTACCTCTTGAGCACTGCGTTGGATTTCCCAGAAGAGGAAGGGATGATGCAGCAAAGTAGCATAAGTATTTCCCTTAGTTTTTGAGAACCAAGGTATCAATCCAGTAGGAGGCTATGCGCGAGTCCCTCGTACGTACACAAAAACAATAGCTCAATGCAACCAACGCGCTTAGGGGTTGTCAATCCCTTCACGGTCACTTACGAAAGTGAGATCTGATAGAGATGATAAATAATATTTTTGGTATTTTTGGTATAGAGATGCAAAGTAAAAAGTAAAAGCAAAGTAAAAGCTAAGCAATAATAAAGTGATGGAGATTGATATGATGAGAAAGATACCCCGGGGCCATAGGTTTCACTAGTGACATCTCTCAAGAGCATAAGTATTCTACGGTGGGTGAACAAATTATTGTTGAGAAATTGACAGAATTGAGCATAGTTATGAGTCATGTATATGTGCATCACGTCCGAGACAAGAAGAACGAAATGATTCTGCATCTACTACTATTACTCCACTCATCGACCGCTATCCAGCATGCATCTAGAGTATTAAGTTAAAAACAGAGTAACGCCTTAAGCAAGATGACATGAAGTAGAGGGATAGTTTCATGCAATATGATAAAAACCCCATCTTGTTATCCTCGATGGCAACGATACAATACGTGCCTTGCTGCCCCTTCTGTCACTGGGAAAGGACACCGCAAGATCGAACCCAAAGCTAAGCACTTCTCCCGTGGCAAGAACAACCAATCTAGTAGGCCAAACCAAACTGATAATTCGAACAGACTTGCAAAGATAACCAATCATACATAAAAGAATTAAGAGAAGATTCAAATATTATTCATAGATGGACTTGATCATAAACCCACAATTCAGCGGTCTCAACAAACACACCGCAAAAAGAAGATTACATCGAATAGATCTCCACGAGAGAGGGGGAGAACATTGTATTGAGATCCAAAAAGCGAGAAGAAGCCATCTAGCTACTAGCTATGGACCCGTAGGTCTGAGGTAAACTACTCACACTTCATTGGAGAGGCTATGGTGTTGATGTAGAAGCCCTCCGTGATCGATGCCCCCTCCAGCGGAGCTCCGGAACAAGCCCCAAGATGGGATCTCATGGATACAGAAAGTTACGGTGGTGGAATTAGGGTTTTGGCTCCGTATCTGATCGTTTGGGGGTACGTGGGTATATATAGGAGGAAGAAGTACGTCGGTGGAGCAACAGGGGGCCCACGAGGGTGGAGGGCGCACCTGGGGGGTAGGCGCGCCCCTACCTCGTGGCCTCCTGTTACGTGTCTTGACGTAGGTTCCAAGTCTCCTGAGTTGTATTCGATGAGAAAATCACGTTCCCGAAGGTTTCATTCCGTTTGGACTCCGTTTGATATTCCTTTTCTTCAAAACCCTAAAACAGGCAAAAAAAACGGCAATTCTGGGCTGGGCCTCCGGTTAATAGGTTAGTCCCAAAAATAATATAAAAGTGGATAATAAAGCCCAATAATGTCCAAAACTGTAGATAATATAGCATGGAGCAATCAAAAATTATAGATACATTGGAGACGTATCAACCACCTTTCCGTGTTAGAATAAAGGATCATGCTAAAGTTTCAACTGTAGTCAACAAAAGTAATATTAGGACACACAAACCCCCTGAGCAAGTTAAAGTTGAACCTAATATTGCCATGGTTAAAGATCTCTTAGCCGATAATATTGATGGGCATGTTATTTACTTCTGTGATGAGACTGCTAGAATTGCTAGACCTGATACTAAAAATAAATATAGACCTGTTGTAGGCATGCCTGTTATTTCTGTTAAAATAGGAGATCATTGCTATCATGGTTTATGTGATATGGGTGCTAGTGCAAGTGCAATACCTCATTCCTTATACAAATAAATTATGCATGAAATTGCACCTACTGAGATAGAAGATATTGATGTTACCATTAAGCTTGCCAATAGAGATACTATTTAAGCAATTGGGATTGTTAGAGATGTTGAAGTCTTGTGTGGGAAGGTTAAATATCCTGTTGATTTTCTTGTTCTTGGTTCCCCACAAGATAGCTTTTGTCCCATTATATTTGGTAGACCCTTCTTGAATACTGTTAATGCTAAGATAGACTGTAATAAGGATATTGTTTCTATTGGTTTAGGGGATGAGTTTAATTTTGCTAAGTTTCATAGACAACCCCGTGATGAGGAATTGCCTAGTAAAGATGAAATTATTGGTCTTGCTTCTATTGCCATGCCTCCTACTGATCCTTTAGAACAATATTTGCTAGACCATGAAAATGATCTGTTCATGAATGAAAGAAGGGAAATAGATCAAGTATTTTTTAAACATGGACCTATTCTGAAACACAACTTGCCTGTTGAAATCCTAAGGGATCCTCCTCCTCACAAGGGTGATCACGTGTTTGAGCTTAAACCATTACGTGATACTCTTAAATATGCTTATCTTGATGGAAAGAAGATATATCCTGCTATTATTAGTGCTAACCTTTCAGAGAAGGAGGAAGAAAAATTATTGAAAACTCTGAAGAAGCACCGCGCTGCTATTGGATATACTCTTGATGATCTTAAAGGCATTAGTCCCACTCTATGTCAACACAAAATAAATTTGGAGAAAGACGCCAAACCAGTTATTGATCACCAACGACAACTGAATCCTAAGATGAAAGATCTGGTAAGAAAGGAAATATTAAAGCTCCTTGAGGCAGGTATAATTTATCCCGTTGCTGATTGTCAGTGGGTAAGTCCTGTCCATTGTGTCCCTAAGATGGGAGGTATTACTGTCATTCCTAATGATAAAGATGAATTGATTCCACAAAGAATTATTATAGGTTATAGGATGGTAATTGATTTTCGCAAATTAAATAAAGCTACTAAAAAAGATCATTACCATTTGCCTTCCATTGATCAAATGCTAGAAAGATTATCCAAACATACACATTTTTGCTTTCTAGATGGTTACTCTGGCTTCTCTCAAATACCTGTGTCAGCTGAAGATCAAGCAAAGACCACTTTTACTTGCCCTTTTGGTACTTTTGCTTATAGACGTATGCCTTTTGGTTTATGTAATGCACCTGCTACCTTTCAAAGATGCATGATGGCTATATTCACTACAAAAAAAGACACATCCGTGACATTTTGGGCCGAACGAATTTTTTTCTATCATACATATGACACTTCTATGACGACAATTGTGACAAAACCCGGTATTATCATAGATGTGGTGGGCTCCTACTTCTATGGCAAAAAATCATGACAGAAAATGGGCTTTTCGTCCTGGGCGGGCCGGAGACGCAGCTGCATGACATTCTTTGGGCCATCCATGACGGAAAAAACCAGGGTAGAAGAGAGGGGGAGGAAAATTTCGGGCAGTTCCCGGTTACGGTGGGAGGTCGGGGGCCGAGTGATGCGCGTTTCTCTCGTACACGTATGTGCGTGTGTGTGAGGCGTTGGCTCTAACTGAACCCGAGTGAGGCGTTGGGCTCTAACTGAACCCGAGCGATTGCACTGCAGGCTACGCGTTATTGAACCCGAGCGATCGATCAATGGCTGTCAACTGAACCCGATCGAGTGATTCCTTCGCTACTGCTGCTAACTAAAGCCGATCGATGGGATGAATAGTGAGCATTGCGGGGGGCGGGGGTTGGATGAACAGTGAGCGGTGGCGTTGCCTCTGGGTGAACAGGACCCCGTGGTGTGGTGGAGGGCTGGATGAACAGTAGACGGTGGAGGGGTGGTTGAACAGGACCCCGTGGTGTGGAGGGCTGGATGAACAGTAGACAGTGGAGGGGTGCCCGTGGAGGGGTGGTTGAACAGGACCCTGTGGTGTGGAGGGCTGGATGAACAGTAGATGGTGGAGGGGTGGTTGAATAGTAGCCGGTGGAGTAGTGCGTGGTGGAGGCTGGATGAACAGGAGCCCGTGGATGAACAGTCGCAGGTGGAGGCTGGAGGAGGTCGACGATGGATGAACAGTAGCTCGTGGAGGCTGGAGGGGGTCGACGGTGGAGATGAACAATATCCCGTGGAGTCTCATTTTGCGGTACGCCACACCCCCCGATGAACAGGACCCCCATTTCGACCGTAGCGCTCCAACACAAGTCCATTTCCTCCGTTTTGCGGTACGCCACACCCCTCTCGATGAACAGGACCCCCGTTTTGACCGTAGGAAGTCCATTTCCTTTGTTTTGCAGTACGCCAGACCCCTCCCGATGAACAGGATCCTGTTTCGAACGTGGCCGGTCGAACACAAGGCCGTTTCCTCTGTTCTACGGTACGCCAGGCCTCGTTTCCATCGCCTGTTCCGTCCAAGCCCTCCCGATGAACACAACGCATTCCGTTGCCTCCCCATGAACACGACGCATTCCGTTGCCTCCCCATGAACACGACGACGATGCTGTTTCTCTGTTCCGACCAAGCCATGTACACGAGCCCTGGCCGTACGTATGCGCGAGTAGGCGTTGGAGACCCCGCCCGTATGTACACATACGTGGCCGTATTTTCTTTCTTGCACCCTGGCCTCTGTACGTACATGTAAATGCTACGTGCGCGCCTCTACTACGACACGTGCACACCTCTACATTGACCAGTATGTACGTACACGTTTGCGACCAGAATGACAACACTACGTACGCTTCGACCAGGTGGGTCCCGACAGTCAGGCACTTCCTTGCCTGCGAAGATGTAGCTGGTCGGTCCCAGCAGTCAGGGGGCGAATCGTTTTTTTGCCCGGACGCACTTCCTTGTGTGCGAAGATGTAGCTGGTGGGTCCCATCAGTCAGGGGGAAACATTTTTTTTTGCGAAATACGATGGCCCGTCCGGTGGGTCCCGCTGTTAGGTGGAGGAATAATTATTTTGCACGTAATAAGGAGGCACTTCCTTGCTGTGGCGGTGGACCCAGCTGTCAGCCTCTCCACGTATAGTCCACGTCCGATGGAAGCCGTTCCTTGACCACGTTGACCATGCCGTGTCGAGAGCACCAGGGCGGTGGATGACGGCGAGGCCTAGGAAGGGGATGACGCGGAGCCGGGGAAGACACGGCAGTGGATGCCCACGCGTAGAGGAGTATGAGGGTTCACTGGTTCGCTACGGTGTGAGGCTCCTGTTGTCGCAGAATAACAAGGGGTGTGGGTGAGTAGAGGGATGGCCTGGCTAGCGGTGGGAGTAGTAGGGGGCGGTGAGGCTTCCGCCGCATCGCAGCCGGCCACGGGAGGCAGGAGCACGAGGCACGACCGGCACTGGTTTGGGCGGCTGGAGCAAGAAGACCAGAGGTTGAAGAAGCACTACGGCTGTTGGATGGACATCGTACGGTCACTTGAGCTAGAGTCGTGCATATTGACTAAGTTGACAAAGCCCTCTGTCCCCGTCAACTTAGTAGGCCCACAAGTCAGCCTCCCACCAAGGTGGGTCCCAGCTAGCAGGGGGGTATTCATTTTTTGAGCGTAATAAGGAGGCACTTCCTTGCGTGCGAAGATATAGCTGGTGGGTCCGAGCTGTCAGCGGCGGTAACATTTTTTTCTCGAAATACAGAGGCCCTTTCGGTGGGTCCCTGATGTCAGGTGGAGGAATTATTATTTTGCGCGTAATAAGGGGGCATTTCCTTGCGTGCGGCCATGGACCCAGCTGTCGGCCTCTCCACGTACAGGCCACTTCAGATGCATGTCGGTCGTTGACCATGTTGAACAGGCCGCGCCAAGAGCACCAGGGCGGTGGACGACGGTGAGGCCTAGGAAGGGAACGACACGGAGGCAGGGAATACTCAGCAGTTGTTTCCCACGCGGAGGGGAGTATGACTGTACGAGGGTTTACTGATTCGTCTATCGTCGCTGGAGAATAACAGCAGGTGTGGGTGAGTAGAGGGATGGCTAGGCCAGCGATGGGAGTATGATGGGGCGGTGAGGCCTGCGCGGCAGCAGAGCCGGCCGCGGGGAGGAGGGAGCAGGCAGTTCCGCCGGCGCCTGTTTGAGTGGCTGGAGCAGGAAGAGCAGAGATTGAAGAAGCATGACGGCCGTTGGATGGCCATCCAATAGTCATTGCTTGTGCGTCAACCTTTTTTTAGGAAAGCCTCAAATCTGTGGAAAACAACATACATCCCATCTGCCATTATTTCTAATAATTTACAGCCCATTTTCTAATTATTAAGGTTTCTTTTGGAGCACATATTCTTTTTGTTAGCATTACAGCCCATATTGTGGCCACGGTTAAAAAATTATATGAAATTTTGCATATTTCGGTGTGGTCCGAACTGTTTTTAATCCCGAAATTTCGACTCACATTCAAACTGATTTTAAAAATAAATGTATATCAATATAAAATCCAACAAATTCTCCACGCATAAAAATTAATGTAATTTCAAATCTCAAAATGAAGAAAAGATATTTGAAACTAATTGCCGGTTTGATGTGTTTTAAAAATGTACAGCCCATTTCTCATTACTGATGGGACATTTTCTCGGCCAGCCGAATGAAAGCTCTCCTCGTCTTGAAAGATTTGCATCCCAACAGGCCTGACAAAGTGACTTACTTGGCAAATCACAAAAAAACTGGGCTGTGGCCGTGGGCCCAGCTGTCAGCCTCTCCACGTACAGTACTCTTCCGATGGAATGTCGTTGACCACCCCACGCCGAGAGCACCAAGGCGGTGGATGACGGCGAAGCCTATGAAGGGGACGACGCAGAGCCGGGGAAGATGCGGTAGTGGATGCCCACGCGGAGAGGAGTACCAGGGTTCACTGGTTCGGCTGCGGTGTGAGGCTGCCGTCGCCGCGGGGCCCGGCTAGCGGTGGGAGTAGTAGGGGCGATGAGGCCTCATCGGCAGCACAGCCAGCCACTGGAGGCAGGAGCAGGTGGTCTCCCCGGCGCTGGTTTGAACGGCTGGTGCAAGAAGAGCAGCGATTGAAGAAGCAGCAGGACCGTTCGATTCAAATCCAACGGTTACTACTGCTAGAATTGTTTGTTGACTAAGTTGACAAGCCCCGCGCACGCGTCAACTTAGTAGGCCCACATGTCAGCCTCCCAACCGGTGCGCCCCAGATGTCAGTGGGAGGAATCATTTTTTTCGCGTAATGAGGAGGTAGTTAATTGCATGCGGCCAGGCCAGCGGAGGGAGTAGGGTGGGCCGGGGAAGCCTGCGCGGCATCACAGCGGGCCACAAGAGGTGGGAGCAGGCAGTCCCGCCGGCGCTAGTTTAGGCGGCTGGAGCAGGAAGATCAGAGATTGAAGAAGCACGTCAACCGTTGGATGGACATCCAACACTAACTACTGCTAGAATCGTGTGTTCACTGACAAAAGCCTTGCGTAAACAAGTCAGCCTCGAAATCTGTGGCGTGTACAGCCCATTTGCTATTATTTTTATAATTTTTACTCATTTTCTAATTCATATGGAATTTATTGCAGCCCGTTTTCCATTTTTAGAATTGCTGGCCATTTTCTGGTCAGTACCAGGGTCAAAAAATCAACTAAATATGTGGGAAATTTTGAAAATTCGCAAATTTTTACTGGGGAACGAAATATTCTTAATCCAAAAATTAATAGCCATACTAAAATAAATTTAAAAATAAATTAGTACTATGTCATGTTAAATCCAATGAAATATGTATAAGATATCAGTGAAGAACAAAAACAAAAAAAGAAACTTATATCCCATTTGCTATAATTTTTTTGGAATTTTCAACCCCTTTTGATATTACTTTTAACAGACATTGACCATACTCTTAAGCCAGGCCGGAATGCATTCCTCCTCATCTTGAAAGATTTGTAGCCCAGTAATTTGGAGAAAACAAATAGGCCTAGCTTGGGTATTCTTCAAAAAGAAATACTGGGCTACCTATTTTCCCAAAGAACTGGTGCATGAGCATTTAGCTTTATTTATTTATTTATTTATTTATTTATGTTTAGGGGACCATGAGCATGTTCCTGGGCCGGATTCATGTGAGAGCCTCCCTTCCAGTTAATTATGGGCTTCTCTATTGGGCCTTCATCAGTGGGCTGCATGTTATCAACAAGTGGAAAATGTGTTCCGAGTTTCAAAAAAATGTGTTCCGTACGATAAATAGTATGCGCTACGTACGGTACGGGGCACTAAAGGATCGAACTGTGCAATGACTTCCAAAACATTGTGTTTGTCCTTCTAACAACACATTTATTCAACCAACAAATGAAATATACTACTGATTGTACATTGAAAACAGCAGCAACAACAACCAGGGCTGGGGGTGCAACAGAAGCAGTAAGCAGGCCAGAAGAGTGAAGACGCAGCTCTCTCTTCCAAACCAAACACCAGCCATCATTACAAAAGGGCTACCAAAAAAGAACAAGTGTATGCATCAAACTAAATAAAGATCCTACTACACCAAGTGTACGCATCTAACTAACTGGCTCAGTTAGACGTTACTATGTATTAAGCTGTGGAGATTGGCTGACGGCTTGAACCAGATGGGTGCCTGACGGGGGAAACTCCAGCCAGCAGGTCGAAGTCTGATACTTGCGACCCTCTCTCCTACTTTGGGCTGTAGAGCGTGGCGGCACATATCAGGGTATGGTGCATACAGAGACACATGGTACGCTGTGTACTCACAGTTTTGCCTGATGAACGAAACTGCGCTGCCATCATGATCCTTGCCATCGGTTATCTCCTGGTTAATCGGATAATTCAGTCCGACAAACAGAGAGAGTGTACCAAGTCTATTTACCAGCCTCCAGTCAAAAATTCTTGAAGGCCCAAAGAAGCTGTGATCCTGCTCAAAGACCTTGCAGTGACTGTGATTGTATTCCGCGAAACAACACGTCCGGTACGTGCGAACGATCATCAATCTTTCGCCGTCGTCTGATCGAGCCAGGAACCACCTGCAACTGCCATGCCGCTTTTCTTTGAAAGGATCTGGGATTAGGAAGGGTAGGGACACCAGGCGGCCTACAACATCATATCAAGTTGGAGTCAAATAAAAAAGGGCTCTTGGTTTAGTCAATCTTAAGAATAGCATGTTATGAGCATGAATATTTTTTTTAGAAAATGTTGACAGTAATATAAGCAAGCCATCATGATATCATAGGAAAGTAACATACTGCTGCAACAGCCGTTTGTAGCGATGACTGGAGTAGGCCAGCTGAGGGAGTCCTGGATTAGGGGGTGTTCGGGTAGCCGGACTATACCTTCAGCCGGACTCCTGGACTATGAAGATACAAGATTGAAGACTTTGTCCCGTGTCCGGATGGGACTTTCCTTGGCGTGGAAGGCAAGCTTGGCGATGCGGATATTCAAGATCTCCTACCATTGTAACCGACTTTATGTAACCCTAACCCTATCCGGTGTCTATATAAACCGGAGGGTTGTAGTCCGTAGGCAATCAACTCCATACACAACAATCATACCATAGGCTAGCTTCTAGGGTTTAGCCTCCTTGATCTCGTGGTAGATCTACTCTTGTACTACCCATATCATCAATATTAACCAAGCAGGAGTAGGGTATTACCTCCATCGAGAGGGCCCGAACCTGGGTAAAACAAAGTGTTCCCTGCCTCCTGTTACCATCCGGCCTAGACGCACAGTTCGGGACCCCCTACCCGAGATCCGCCGGTTTTGACACCGACATTGGTGCTTTCATTGAGAGTTCCCCTGTGTCGTCGCCTTTAGGCCCGATGGCTCCTTTGATCATCAACAACGATACGGTCCAGGGTGAGACTTTTCTCCCTGGATAGATCTTCGTCTTCGGTGGCTTCGCTCTGCGGGCCAATTCGCTCGGCCACCTGGAGCAGATCGAAAGCTACACCCCTGGCCATCAGGTTGGGTTTGGAAGCCTAAACTACACGGTTGACATCCACAGGGACTTGATCTTTGATGGATTCGAGCCACGGCCAAGCGCGCCGCACTGTCTCGATGGGCATGATATAGCTCTGCCGCCAAACAGCGCCTTGGAGGCCGCACACGCATTGGTTTCGACCATTGATTCGGAGCCTAATGCGCCGATCGAGGATCAGCGGTTGGACGCTGCCTCAGGGGCTGCGATCTCAGAGGCGATCGAGCCGAACTCCAGCCCCGCACTCTGCACGACCCGTGACTCTGAGGGTCCGGACTCCTCCCCGGACTCCGAACCCCCCGTGCCCCTGCCAATCGAATCCGATTGGGTGTCTATAATGGAGTTCACCGCCACATACATCTTTCAGCATTCGCCTTTTGGCGACATCCTGAATTCTCTTAAGTCTCTCTCTTTATTAGGAGAGCCCTGGCCGGACTACGGTCAGCGAGGGTGGGAAATTCAAAGCCCAACCACCACCCACTTTGTAGCCACTGTCGACGATCTAACCGACATGCTTGACTTCAGCTCTGAAGACATCGACGACATGGACGACGATGTAGGAGACTAACAGGAACCAGCACCTGTAGGGCGCTGGAAGGCCACCTCATCATATGACATATATATGGTGGATACTCCAAAAGATGGAGATGGCGATGGAACAGTGGGGGATGACGCCCCAAGAAACAGCCAAAGCGCCGGCGTCAGCGGCGCCGCTCTAAATCCCGCCAAAGCAAAAACGGTGATTCCGGCACGGGAGATAATACTACCCCGGATAGCGCCGAAGAACACCCACCTCAGCAAGATTTGGCATAGGAAGATGGAGAAGCCAGCCCTCATGAGAGAGCGGCAGACCGAGAGGTCGAGGATGATAACTATACGCCTCCCTCCGAAGACGAGGCAAGCCTCGATGACGACGAATTTGTCATACCATCAGACCCCGCCGAACAAGAGCGTTTCAAACGCAGGCTTTTAGCCACGACAAGCAGCCTCAAGAAAAAGCAGCAACAGCTTAGAGCTGCCTAAGATTTGCTAGCTGACAGATGGACTGAAGTCCTTGCGGCCGAAGAGTATAAACTCGAACGCCCCTCCAAGAGTTACCCGAAGCGCAGGCCGCTACCCCGATCAGAGGAGGAAGCACCTACATCACCAACACATGACATGGCAGACCGGCCACCTCGCGGCCGCGACAGAGAGGCCTCTCGGCCCTCCAGCCAAGCCATGCCCCGACGCCGCTCAACTAAGGCACGGGAAAATGCGCCCGACCTGCGAGACATACTGGAGGATAAGGCACGACAAACAAGATCGATCTACGGATCGCGCAGGCGCCCTACGGCATGTGACAATGATCTTCACTCCGGATACAACAAATCCGGCCGGGCCGAACACAACAGACATAGCTCTTCCGAGCTGCATCATGATATAGCCCAGTACAAAGGCGCCGCACACCCGCTATGCTTCATGAATGAAGTAATGGATCATAAAATCCCAGAGGGTTTCAAACCCGTAAACATCGAATCATACAATGGAACAACAGACCCGGCGGTATGGATCGAGGATTATCTCCTTCACATCCACATGGCACGCGACGATGATCTACACGCCATCAAATACCTCCCGCTCAAACTTAAAGGACCGGCCCGGCATTGGCTTAACAGCTTGCCAGCAGACTCAATCGGTTCTTGGGAGGACCTGGAAGCCGCATTCCTCGACAACTTCCAGGGCACTTACATGCGACCACCGGATGCCGACGACTTAAGCCACATAATTCAGCAGCCAAAGGAATCGGACAGACAATTCTGGACACGGTTCCTAACAAATAAAAACCAGATAGTCGACTGTCCGGACGCAGAAGCCCTAGCAGCCTTCAAGCATAACATCTGCGATGAGTGGCTTGCCTGGCACCTGGGACTGGAAAAGCCGAAATCCATGGCAGCCCTCACGACACTCATGACCCGCTTTTGCGCGGGAGAAGACAGCTGGCTAGCTCGCAGTAACAACTTATCAAAGAACCCTGATAATTCGGATACCAAGGACAAAAGTGGCAGGACACGTCGGAATAAGCAAAAACGCCGCGTTAATAGCGACAGCAATGAAGACACGGCAGTCAATGCCAGATTCAAAGGCTATAAATCCGGTCAGCGGAAAAAGCCATTCAAAAATAATACTCAGGGCCCGTCCAGTTTGGACCGAATACTCAATCGCTTGTGCCAGATACATGGCACAACCGAAAGGCCAGCCAATCACACTAATAGGGATTGTTGGGCGTTCAAGCAGGCAGGCAAGTTAAGGGCCGAAAACAGAGACAAGGGGCTGCACAGCTACGACTAGGAGACCAAGCCACCGAACACCAATGGACAGAAGGGCTTTCCCCCACAAGTGCGGACGGTGAACATGATATACGCAACCCACATTCCCAAGCGGGAGCAGAAGCGTGCGCTACGGGACGTATACGCGATAGAGCCAGTCGCCCCAAAGTTCAACCCATGGTCCTCCTGCCCGATCACTTTTGATCGAAGGGACCATCCCACTAGCATCCGTCATGGCGGCTTCGCCGCATTGGTTCTCAACCCAATCATCGACGGATTTCATCTCACAAGAGTCCTCATGGACGGCGGCAGTAGCCTGAACCTGCTTTATCAGGATACAGTGCGGAAAATGGGCATAGATCCCTCAAGGATTTAGCCCACAAGAACGACCTTTAAAGGCGTTATACCAGGTGTAGAAGCCAACTGTACAGGCTCAGTAACACTTGACGTGGTCTTCGGATCCCCGGACAATTTCTGAAGCAAAGAGTTAATCTTCGATACAGTCCCGTTTCGCAGTGGCTATCATGCCTTGCTCGGACGAACCGCATTCGCAAAGTTCAATGCGGTGCCGCACTACGCATATCTCAAGATCAAAATGCCAGTCCCTCGAGGAGTAATTACGGTCAACGGAAACACCGAGCGCTCCCTCCGTATGGCGGAGCATACGGCGGCTCTCGCAGCGGAGGTATGAAGTAGCCTTCTCAGGCAATTCTCCAGTCCGGCCATTAAAAAGCCAGACACTGCCAACCGCGCCCGGAGTAACCCACAGCAGGACCGCCTGGCACACTCTGAGCAAGCGTAGCAATACGGCCCCAACCCCAGCTTTCGCGACATAGCGAAACCAGTACCTCGCGTACATAACTACGCCCTTGAAATACCATGGGCACAGGGGAAGGGGCACAATAACGGCACGCCCAAAATACGGCTTAAAACATACTAGGGGCTGCCGGATTCTTTTTTTAATTTTTTCTTACTTTCAGGACTCCATACTTCGGATGACCTGTTCGGCAATTCGACTGCCGCACAAACGATGCAAGATCTAGGGAGGTAGACAAGCCATGCCACATTATGGAACTCCCAGGTGGTCTCTGTTACGAGCGGTATACCTGTTTTAAATACAATTCCGCGGCCTGCCCCTGGCCAGGACATACTGAATAGTCCAATATCTTTTGCTTACCGCACTATTTGTATCGTTCGGCTTTGATAAATAGCCTCTCTGGTATTCCCCCTAGCGCCGGACTCTGTGTTCGTCTCCTTCCCCTCTTTTCTTTTATAGCCCTTAAAGGCTCATCTAGTGACGCTCCACTCGCGCTCATTAAACCTAGGGGCTTCTTTAACAGAAGCTTATTTATACGGGCTTCACGCCCAACACATGCGTCAAACTTCCGCATGTACCTTTTTCTTCACCATTATATGCATCGATATGACTTAAGTTTTGGCCAAGCTGGGTTGCCTGGCTCCTCTGCTTACCCCTACATTCCCGATTGTTCGGCTAGGCGGTAAAGGGAGCACCTCTACGATTGTTACTGCCCGGTCAGCCGGATGTGTACCTCAGACTGGGTGAAGCCGAAAGCTAGCGTTCTTAAGGGAATATTCGGCCGGTGAGATAAAAGATGATCTTTTTACTCATTTTATGCACCCCCGGATGCTTTTTTGCGTCTTTTTATGCAGTCCGGACATGCACTTTAGGGCATGCCTCCCAGCGAAAGGAACCCCTAACGGAACTATTCTCTCTGAAAGATGTTTCTTACTAACCATGTAATTAACATAACTAGTTGGGCACTTGTCTGATAAAGCACTAATGACCCCTACGCCTGGTCTCCACGCATACCCCGGTTCTTATATAACTGCTATAGTATTCGGACACACTCCGGACCGTCAGGTCCCGAGGTTGAAGCGAAAAGGTCGGCAATGACAAACGATCTACAATCCGGCTAGAAGGCATTACACATGTCAATTCAAAATTACATAGTCATTCTAACTGATTGTATTCCTCTTCTATACCATCTAACAGGTTGTCTAATTTATAGTCTGGTTGCCTGGTTCATTGTGCTGAGCGCCTCCCTCGAAGGGCCCAACTATGGGAAAAAGAGCGCTCAGGTTTATCCCGAACACCCCAGCACTAGTGGCATGGGGGCAGAAGACGACGACTGGCCATCTCTCAATTTTTTTATAAACGGCCGCACCTAAAATAATATTTTAATTTCAACAAGCATTGCTTAAGCGCCTATGAACAAGTTTTCAGCGCACAGGATAAAAACGAGCGAGTTTATTCAAAAATTACATCCTTGGTACATTCATCCGCCACAAGGCGGGCACCCGCAAGAACATCCTTGTAATAGTTCTCGGGCTTGCGATGCTCCTTCCCTGTCGGCGGCCCGTCCTTCACAAGCTTCTCATCGTCCAGCTTACGCCAGTGCACCTTTGCACGGGCAAGGGCCCGACGGGCACCTTCGATGCAGACGGAGCGCTCGATGACCTCGAGCCTTGGACAGGCCTCCGCCAGCCGCCACACCAGCCCAAAGTAGCTCCCAGGCAGGGCCTCTCCGGGCCACAGCCGAACTATGAAGCCCTTCATGGCCTGTTCGGCCGCCTTGTGGAGCTCGACCAGCTGTTTCAGCTGGTCGCTCAAGGGCACAGGGTGTTCGACCTCAGCATACTGAGACCAGAACACCTTCTCCGTCGAGCTGCCCTCTTCAGCTCGGTAAAATGCGGTGGCGTCGGATACGCTGCGGGGAAGATCTGCGAATGACCCTGGAGAACTCCGGATTCGGGTAAGTAACAAGTAGTTTACTTTTATATTTCTGCTTTGCATAAAGAATGTCTTACCTGCTGCTATCTTCTTCATCTCCTCCAACTCTTGGAGGGCCTTTTGGGCTTCGGCCTTGGCAGACTTGGCAGTCTCAAGGGCCGCTGCGAGCTCGTACGCTTGGGTCTTTGACTCAAGCTCCAAACTCTCATGTTTTTTCATGAGAGCCTGAAGCTCTTGCTGCACCTCGCCGACCTGAGCCCCAAGTTTCTCTCGCTCGGTGCGCTCCGCGGCCGTTTTCTTTTTGGCCTTGGACAGTGCGTGCTTGAGGGTCGCCACCTCAGTCGTGGCCCCTATAATAAGCAGTGCAATCCTGTTATTTTTTGCAATCACGCCTCTCTATAGGCACTTTTTCTGTAAGGTATTTCTTACCTTCTTTCTCCTCGAGCCGTCGCTTGGCAAGGCCGAGCTCTTGCTCGGTCTGCTCGAGGTCCTGCTTCAGGACACCCACCTCCGCAGTCAGTGCGGCGGTGGATAGCAGCGAAGCCTGCATACGCATATTGACTCTTTTTGTTAGACTCCTGTGAAATTTAATAGATCCTCTATTCGGCTTTTCTTTCCGAACGCCAAACAGAGCATCGGGGGCTACTGTCTATGCGGTTATATTTTTACATATTTTTACTTACCTCGAAGCCTGTTAGAAGGCTAGCGCAAGCTTCAGTCAGTCCGCTCTTGGCGGACTGAACCTTCTGAATCACCGTACTCATAATAGTACGGTGCCCCTCGTCGATGGAGGCACCGTCAAGGACCTCCAGCAGATTGTCCGGCACCTCTGGTTGGACGGAGGCTGCCGGCTCAGAAGGCTTCCTCCTCTTGGAAGGAGTTCGCCTACCGCGGTCCGGAACTGTGGAAGATTCCGGCGCGGTGTCCGGCACCAAGCCGGGGTTGGAGCCCTGGGGGGTCTTGTCCCCTTTACTCCTGGGGTCCGGGAGGTTGCCTTGCGGCTCCTCCAGGACCACCTCCTCCTGCCCCGGAGCTCGTTGCGACGCCACTTCGGCGTCGTCCGCAGTGCGGGGGGAGACAGCGGGCGGAACTAAGTTCACGTCCGATGAGTCCAGGGAGCCGCCCGACGATTCGTCGAATTCGGCCCAGGGCGGACTGCATAATTACATTCGACATTAGGGAAAGCTGTGCAACAAAGGAACATCATGAGTTACTCTAGTATCCGAACACTTACGATTTCGCCGGACGTCTGGCCTTGTCCGGCCACTCCTCTTCCTCCTCGTCGGCGTCGGGGGCATAGTCCGGCGGAGGGGTTTTCCTCTTCTTGGACCCTTCGGCCTCCCCTACTGGGGCGGCCTTCCTCTTCTTTCCTCCCCCCGCTGGAGGGGGAGAGGTTTCTTCTTCCTCCTCCTTGTCTTCACGGGAGGAGTGCGTCTTGGAGTTGTCGGACAGCGAGTCCGACACCACCATATGCCGGGAACTCTTTCGAGTTCCCGTGGCCTTCTTCTTCTTGGCCTTCTTCTCCGGCACCACATAAGGCGCCGAAACCAGCAGCTTCACTAGTAGAGCTGGGGCTGGGTCTTCGGGCAGCGGAGCCGGACAGTTAATCGGTCCGGATATCGCCCGCCAAGCCTGTCAAGGTAAGGGAGTTTAGATCCCGCATAGAGTCAAACTATGAAGAAAGGTTAACATCATGTAAAAGGTGAAGATAGCTTACCTCGCTTTGTGATTTGTGAATGCCATGTGTCATCCATCAGGATGGGTCTCGCGTGAGACCTGGTCTCATAGAATTCTTTTCCTGCGATAGTATATAGTAAAGTTTGTGCTATATGCACGTACTTGCAAAATGCGTACGAATACACAAGGTTTACAAACTTTCCCTTTTACATACTTAATTAAGGATGCTAAAAATTCCTGAACGTTCGGGATTTATCATTTGCATCCCAAAACTAATAAGATCGCCTTACGAAACAAAAATTATACTCCTCCTAAAAGCCACGGTGCTTGCAGGAGCGCTTGCGGCGCGCCACGAGTGCCCTGGTGCACGGCCGTTTCCCAACGCACCGACACAACGCCTGTTCCTCAGCCTCGCAACTCGCGAGGTGCTGATTGGCGGCTTGTCGGCGGGCGAGCGCGATCTCACAGGTGTGGTGATCCCGCGCCAACAGGTACTCCTCCTCGTTGGAAGCGTGCACCTGGTCCACGTACCGCCAAGCGTAGATGAGGCGCTTGAGCCCGACTGCACTCAGGGCATCGGCACGGGCGTCCTCCGCCACCCTCACGGCCCTCGCACGAGCCTTCTGCCAAAGAGCCAATTGCCTGACTCTCTCGGACATGACATAGGCCTCCCAGGCAGCTTGTTTCGCGGTGCGCTTCTCTTCCTCGGCCTTCTTCTCCGCCTCTATTTTGGCACGCTCTGCTGGAGGCAAAGCCTCCCACAAGGCTACATCCATTTCTTTCCAAAGCTCCTCAAGGTTGGGGGGCTCGGCGGGCGGCGCGACGTTCTCCTCATAGCGGGGAGCCGGTGCGTCCTCCGGCGTGCATGCTGGCGAGATTGGGAATGCCGACGCGTCCACCTCGACGCGTCGCGGCGAGGAGCGGAACGCCGACGCGTCCTCCTCAACTAGTGGCGGGGAGGATCGGAACGGTGACGCGTCGCATAGCGGCGAGGAGCGGAACACCGACGCGTCCTCCTCGACTAGTGGCGGCAAGGAATGGAATGGCGACGCGTGACCGTCCGCGCGATGCAGTGAGGGGGTCCTAGGGCTTGGGAGGGGCGATGTCATGGTGGTCGACGTGAGAGGGAGGGGGAGGAGATAGCGATGAATGTGAACATTAGGGGGAGGAGATAGCGATGTCGTGGGAGGCGCAGTATTTATAGCGAGCAATGGCACACCTACGTAAGATATGGACTGAGCTGCACTGACTTAACTGCCGGTCCAGTTGCCTCACTGACATGTGGGCCAGACCCCTGTTGGGCCCATATGTCAGTGACCAAATGCACCTGCAGTTAAGTAACAGCTACGTGGGCATATTTGTTGGAGTAAATTACGGGGGAGCGAAGGGGTGGAAATATTGCTGGTCACAAGGGATTGGACGAGCGTGGGGGGAGGAGAGTCATGCATGCAGATTTTTTCACACGGGGTGGAGTGGTGGGACCGCCGGAGGGAGAAGGAGAGTTTGGCAGGCATATTGTTTCACACATGGAGAGGAAAAATTTTTGAGACGAACGGGCTTCCTGCAGGTATGGGGAATGGTGCATAATAAGTAATCTTGCATGCCGGGCTAGGTATAGTGTCAAGTCATTAAAAACAAACACGCCCAACACATGTTCATATTTCAAGGTGCACTAAATTATTGCATGTGATGATTAAGGCTGGCCATAATGGTGGTATCTTAGCTGGTATCATGCACACGGGAATAGCAAACATGCTGATGTGGCAAAGAATTAAAGAAGAGAGGGGGGTTAGAGTAACTAGAGTTCATGCATGCATTGGTAAACACATTTTTTTGTGGATAACGACATCACTAGTTGAGTACTTTTGCAGACTTCAAAAACTATTCCACAATGTGTCAACATTCACAATGTCAAATCAATATTTTTACACTCATTATAAAACATAGTTCTTATACTAGTACTAGTTGATAACTCATTATAATCAGTACTCCCTCCGTCTAGGTGAGCAAGTCATCTTAGATTGTGCACTGTGACCAAGGAGGAGGGGAAAACAAGAGATCTTAATGTTTATAATCAGTACTCCCTCCGTCTAGGTGAGCAAGTCATCTTAGATTGTGCACTGTGACCAAGGAGGAGGGGAAAATGGGAGATCTTAATGTTTATTTGCTAATTAATAGCATTGCATGCAATGAACTAACCACTGCATGTCGTGTTTGGTAGTCTCAAATCATTAAAGGCATGCACACCCACATCTCCTATTGGTTGATATGTCAAGAAACAAGAAACAAGGTAGAAGTTAATGCACCGCGCCTAAGTGTTTTGGGAGTATTGTAGATATTGATATTTTTAGTATAAGTTTGGTCGTGGGATTTCATTGATGCCTGTCAGAGTTTTGATAGATCTGCTATGCGTGACCTGAAGATGAAAGCGTTGAGCATCTCGAAGTTGATCAACAATCTTCAATTGTCAAAGATTAGCCGTTCGACCAATACGGTGGTACACTTAATCGCTAAGTATAGCTTTGACAATAGATTAGATGGTATTCTTGTAAATAACATACCGCCCTGTGTGGTGAATATTGTATCGAATGAGTGTACTGGTGTGGCTGGTTAATTAATATAAGGTGGTGTTCAAAAAAAGTATAAATTTGGTCCAACACTTTGCAAACGGTTGACGGGAGTAAAAAGGACCAGAGGGAGTATCATGCATGCGAAGTAGGCAAAAAATTGCTTGTCTAAAAAAGGCAAAAAAATTGCTCATTTATAGCCGGTCGAAGTCTCAAAGGGCGCGACCACGCGAGGGAGGCGAAGGTCATGGGAGGCGCGACGTTTGACAGAATTAAGTGAAGTTACATCCACGCGCCGGCATGGCGTGCGAACAGGCAGAAGCTATACCGTCAGGCCTACGATATGGGTCTAGTAGACATGACATCTAGTGTGTCCCGCATAGTTCTCGAGAACTCTTTGGGGGCTTGCAGCCGTTTATCCACCGGGCAAGCCAACAACCCCACGCCGTTCGCACGCCCTACTCGTCCCTGTCTTCTACCTTACAACAGTTCGCTCCCAGCGTCCCGTCCTTTCACATTAGTTCGCTCCCAGTTTTTTTTGCGGGGTACAACAGTTCAACTTCTCCTAACCTTCCTCCAAAATCCATGGCCTCCCAAATCTCCATGGTCGCCGCTGAGTACCAGGTTAGAGCCATCACCGGTGATCAGTTCATCGTCATCTACACACGTGGATCCGAGACGGTGAAAGCATGGGTTGCTCGCTTCCTACGCATGTTCAACAGTTCAACGGATGAGTGGGTCGCTGGGCTAGATGTTGAGTACACCACAGTCCTGGGACGAGAGAAGGATCTAAAGGACGAAGAGAGGAAGAAGCCCGCCGTGATCCAGGTTTGCGTACATAATGTTTGCTTGGTCTACCACATATGCCATGCCGACGTTGAGTGCCAGGATTTTAAGAACTTCCTCAAGGACAAAAGAGTGAAATTTGTTACTGTAGGCTTTAAGAACGACAGTGACGTCCTACGTCGGATAGGTCTCGTTGTAGGCCAGCCCTTTGATCCCCAGAAGGCAAGCCTGGTGTCCTCCTCTCAACCTTCAATGCTGACCCTGGCAGCAGCCATGATTGATCCTTCGTACGCTAAACTGAAGAAACCTCATCACGAGTTTCATCATGCATGGGAGTCGAAGACATTAGATGAAGATCACATCCTGTACGCAGCAATGGATGCCTACCTTTGTTTAAATATCTACAAGGGTTGGATGAAGAAGCAGAGCCCAGTGTCCGGTTCAAGCAAAGAAGCGTCGGCGAAGAGGAAGAGGGACGAGGACAAAGTCGAGGACGTGGACTCGGACTCCAAGTAGGTGGCAGTGCCGTTGCTCATGCTGGTTCTACTGCAGTGTCAAGCGGACTAGTTGCTTATTAGTTTATTTTCAAGGGTGTATTGTGCTGAGGCCCCAGCAGAACTATGTTTATGTTCTTTCTCGTTATTTGAACTCTTTAGTACGTACAGTAGTACTAGTACTATGTCTTACTACTGTTCTTCTTGCAGTTGGTACTACTTCTCGTATCTTTGTGTTCCTACTGTACTTAATACGTTAGTACTAGTAGTATAATTTGGGTCAGTCGATTTGTGAAAGAAGTTCGACGGAGCGAAGGAAGAAGATGACAGAAGAGGTGGAAGAAGCCCTTCTAGCCATCCATGTTGCATCAAACGGCTCACATGAGTCGACTGACCCAAATTGCTCCTTCAGATTGCAGGATCCACGTGGCATTCAAGGTCTTGAAGGTAGATTCCGCGTCCGCACCCGGTTTGCGGGCTCTACGCACACGCGACCGGCTTCCGCCGTGACAGCCACCATGCGTGCCTCCTCCACGCGGGCAGAGACGACAATGACACGCTAGTTCCTCCTCGCCGGCGTGCTGGAGCATGCGCTTGTCCTCCTCTTCGTACGCTGCGTGCATAGATGTGGCTCCACCAGCTGCTCGCGTGCTTGGCAGCGCGGCGGCATCGCGAGGAGGGACTGCAGACGACGTGAGAGGGCGAGCCTTCGGCTTCATGGCACAGGGATGGCGGCGACACGACGGTGATGGGAGAGAAATTGTTGGCCAGAGCAGGCGGGCGCCGGCATGCGCAACGGCGGCGGCATATTGATGAGTGCGCGTGTGGGAGCTTACTTTAGCTTTATATATAAGGTTGGTCAAACATAAAAGAAAACCGTACTAGTACACATAAACATTAGACTTAGGCAGTGCTTTTATTAGTTACTAGCTTATGTTCTTGCCCATTGTGACCAGCCTTAGTACCACGACCACGATACGGAATCCTGTGCAAGCGCGTGAACCGCGGATGCACGGTCGATCGAACGGTGCGTCACTGTGTCGCGCTCAAAGGACATCCACCGAACCTTTTTGTGTGTGTGAAAACAATCCTCGAATATTACTCAATTTTTTTCCTGTGAAAGTTCTTGATGCTGCAATATTTCCATATATTTGAATTTAGCTCCAGTTTGTGTTTATTTGGATTTGGACGTTTTAGGTGCGCCCTAGTTTTTTTAATACTGATTTTGTGTGTGTGACTGAGAGAGAACGTGTGAATGTGTCTGATACGTCCATTTTGCATCATGCTTTTATATCGATATTTATCGCATTATGGACTGTTATTTCACTTTATATCACAATACTTATGGCTATTCTCTCTTATTTTACAAGGTTTACATAAGGAGGGAGAATACCGGCAGCTGGAATTCTGGGCTGGAAAAGGAGCAAATATTAGAGACCTATTCTGCGCAACTCCAAAAGTCCTGAAACTCCATGGAACATCTTAAAATAAATAAAGAAAAATCCTCGCCAAAGATGAAGGCCAGGGGGCCCACACCCTTCTCACGAGGGTGGGGGCGTGCCCCCCCTAGGGCGCCCCCTACCTCGTGGGCCCCCCTGGTGGCTCTCCGACGCCCATCTTCACCTATATGAAGTCTTTCGATGAGAAAAAAACAGGAAGGAACTTTTCGGGACGAGACTCCGCCGCCACGAGGCAGAACCTTGGCGGATCCAATCTAGAGCTCCGGCAGAGCTATTCTGCCGGGGAAACTTCCCTCCGGGAGGGGGAAATCATCACCATCGTCATCACCAACGCTCCTCTCATCGGGAGAGTGCAATCTCCATCAACATCTTCACCAGCACCATCTCATCTCCAAACCCTAGTTCATCTCTTGTATCCAATTCTTGTCTCAAAGTCCGGGATTGGTGCTAGTAGGTTGCTAGTAGTGTTGATTACTCCTTGTAGTTGATGCTAGTTTGTTTAATTGGTGGAAGATCATATGTTCAAATCCTATATGCATATTATTACCCCTCTAATTATGAACATGAATATGCTTTGTGAGTAATTACGTTCATTCCTGAGGACAAGGGAGAAGTCTTGCTATGAGTAGTCATGTGAATTTGGTATTCGTTTGATATTTTGATAAGATGTATGTTGTCTAGCCTCTAGTGGTGTTATGTGAATGTCGACTACATAACACTTCACCATTATTTGGGCCTAGAGGAAGGCATTGGGAAGTAATAAGTAGATGATGGGTTGCTAGAGTGACAGAAGCTTAAACCCTAGTTTATGCGTTGCTTCGCAAGGGGCTGATTTGGATCCACATGTTTCATGCTATGGTTAGGTTTACCTTAATACTTTTGTTGTAGTTGAGGATGCTTGCAATAGAGGTTAATCATAAGTGGGATGCTTGTTCAAGTAATAACAACACCCAAGCACCGGTCCACCCACATATCAAATTATCAAAGTATCGAACGCAAATCATATGAACGTGATGAAAACTAGCTTGACGATATTGCCATGTGTCCTCGGGAGCGCTTTTCCTATTATAAGAGTTTGTTCCGGATTGTCCTTTGCTAAAAAAGGGTTGGGCCACCTTGCTGCACTTTATTTACTTTTGTTACTTGTTGCTCGTTACAGTTTATCCTATCACAAAACTATCTATTACCACTTATTTCAGTACTTGCAGAGAATACCTTGCTGAAAACCGATAATCATTTCCTTCTACTCCTTGTTGGGTTCGACACTCTTACTTATCGAAAGGACTACGATAGATCCCCTATACTTGTGGGTCATCAAGACTCTTTTCTGGCGCCGTTGCCGGGGAGTGTAGCGCCTTTGGTAGGTGGAATTTGGTAAGGAAAAATTTATAATGTGCTAAAATTTACTATCACTTGTTACTATGGAAAGTAATTCTCTGAGGGGCTTGTTTGGGGTATCTTCACCCTGTCCAGTAGAGCAAAGAGTTTCTCCTCATCCTACTGAACCTATTGAAAATGAAACTCCTTTTGAATTTCCTGCGACTATGATGGAAAAACTGCTAGCTAATCCTTTTACAGGAGATGGAACAAAGCATCCTGATGAGCACTTAATATATGTGGATGAAGTTTGTGGATTATTTAAGCTTGTAGGTATACCCAATGATGTTGCTAAGAAGAAGGTCTTCCCTTTATCTTTGAAGGGAGACACATTGATATGGTATAGGCTATGTGATGATATGAGATCATGGGACTATAAAAGATTGAAGTTGGAATTTCATCAAATGTATTACCCTATGCATCTTGTTCATCGTGATCACAATTATATATATAATTTCTGGCCTCGCGTAGGAGAAAGCATCGCTCAAGCTTGGGGGAGGCTTAAATCAATGTTATATTCATGCCCCAATCATGAGCTCCAGAGAGAAATAATTATGCAAAGTTTTTATGCTCGGCTTTCTGAAAACAATCGCAACATGCTCGATACTTCTTGTGCTGGCTCTTTTATGATGAAGACTATTGAATTCAGATGGAATTTATTGGATAGAATTAAACGCAACTCTGAAGATTGGGACCTCGACGAAGGTAAGGAGTCAGGTATGACACCTAAGTTTGATTGTGTTCAATCTTTTATGGATACGGATATTTTCCATAAGTTTAGCACTAAATATGGACTTGACTCTGAGATAGTAGCTTCTTTCTGTGAATCTTTTGCTACTTATGTTGATCTCCCTAAGGACAAGTGGTTTAAATATCATCCTCCCATAGAGGTAAAAGTAGCTGCACCTATTAAAGTTGAAGAAAAGACTGTCACTTATAATGATCCTATTGTTCCTACTTCTTATATTGAGAAACCACCTTTCCCTGTTAGAATAAAGGATCATGCTAAAGGTTCAACTGTTGTTCATAAAAGCAATATTAGAACTTATACACCTCCTGAGCAAGTTAAAGTACAACCTAATGTTGCTATTGTTAAAGATCTCTTGTCTGATAATATTGATGGGCATGTTATTCAGTTCGAAGGTGAAACTGCTAGAATTGCTAAACCTTGTGCTAAAGATAAACATAGACCTGTGGTAGGCGTGCCTGTTATTTCTGTTAAAATAGGAGATCATTGTTATCATGGCTTATGTGACATGGGTGCTAGTGCTAGTGTTATACCTCATGACTTATACGAAGAAATTAAGAATGAAATTGCACCTGTTGAGTTAGAAGATATTGATGTCACAATTAAACTTGCCAATAGAGATACTATTTCACCAATTGGGATTGTTAGAGATGTTGAAGTCTTGTGTGAGAAAACTAAATGTCCTGCTGATTTTCTTGTCCTTACTTCCCCACAAGATAGCTTTTGTCCCGTTATATTTGGTAGACCCTTCTTGAATACTGTCAATGCTACCATAGATTGCACAAAGAATGTTGTTACTGTTGGCTTGGATGATATGGTTCATGAGTTTAATTTCTCTAAATTTAGTAAACAACATCATGAGGAAGAATTACCTAGTAAGGATGAGATTATTGGTCTTGCTTCTATTTCCGTACCTCCTAGTGATCTTTTAGAACACTATTTGCTAGACCATGAAAATGATATGTTCATGAATGAAAGAAGGGAAATAGATGAAGTATTCTTTAAACAGGAACCTATTCTGAAACACAATTTGCCTGTTGAAATTTTAGGGGATCCTCCTCCACCTAAGGGTGATCCCGTGTTTGAGTTTAAACCTTTGCCTGATAATCTTAAATATGCTTATCTTGATGAAAAGAAGATATATCCTGTTATTATTAGCGCTAACCTTTCAGAGCATGAAGAAGAAAGATTATTGAAAACTCTGAAGAAGCATCGTGCTGCTATTGGATATACTCTTGATGATCTTAAGGGCATTAGTCCCACTCTATGTCAACATAAAATAAATTTGGAAGCAGATGCCAAACCAGTTCGTGATCCTCAACGACGTCTGAATCCTAAAATGAAAGAAGTGGTAAGAAAAGAAATACTCAAGCTTCTGGAGGCAGGTATAATTTATCCCGTTGCTGATAGTGAGTGGGTAAGTCATGTCCATTGTGTCCCTAAGAAGGGAGGTATTACTGTTGTTCCTAATGATAAAGATGAATTGATTCCAGAAAGAATTATCACAGGTTATAGGATGGTAATTGATTTCCGCAAATTAAATAAATATACTAAGAAAGATCATTACCCCTTACCTTTTATTGATCAAATGCTAGAAAGATTATGCAAACATACACACTATTGCTTTCTAGATGGTTATTCTGGTTTCTCTCAAATACCTGTGTTGGCTAAAGATCAATCAAAGACTACTTTTACGTGCCCTTTTGGTACTTTTGCTTATAGACGTATGCCTTTTGGTTTATGTGATGCACCTGCTACCTTTCAAAGATTCATGATGGCTATATTCTCTGACTTTTGTGAAAAGATTTGTGAGGTTTTCATGGACGACTGTTCCGTCTATGGTTCCTCTTTTGACGATTGCTTGAGCAATCTTGATCGAGTTTTGCAGAGATGTGAATAAACTAATCTTGTCTTGAATTGGGAAAAGTGCCACTTTATGGTTAATGAAGGTATTGTCTTGGGGCATAAAGTTTCTGAAAGAGGTATTGAAGTTGATAAAGCCAAGGTTGATGCTATTGAAAAGATGCCATGTCCCAAGGACATCAAAGGTATAAGAAGTTTCCATGGTCACGCCGGATTTTACAGGAGGTTCATTAAGGACTTCTCAAAAATTTCTCGGCCTCTGACTAATTTATTGCAAAAAGATATACCATTTGTCTTTGATGATGATTGTGTAGAAGCATTTGAAATACTTAAGAAAGCATTAGTCACTGCACCTGTTGTTCAGCCACCTGATTGGAACCTACCCTTTGAAATTATGTGTGATGCTAGTGATTATGCTGTAGGTGCTGTTCCAGGGCAAAGAGTTGATAAGAAATTAAATGTTATTCATTATTCTAGTAAGACTCTAGACAATGCTCAAAGAAATTATGCTACTACCGAAAAAGAGCTTTTAGAAGTTGTATTGCTTGTGATAAGTTCAGATCTTATATTGTTGATTCTAAAGTAACTATTCAAACTGATCATGCTATTATTAAATATCTTATGGAAAAGAAAGATGCTAAACCTAGACTTATTAGATGGGTTCTCTTGCTACAAGAATTTGATTTGCATATTGTTGATAGAAAGGGAGCTGAGAACCCCGTTGCAGACAACTTGTCTAGGTTAGAAAATATTCTTGATGACCCACTACCTATTAATGATGACTTTCCTGATGAACAATTAAATGTTATAAGTACTTCTCGTAGTACTCCATGGTATGCTGATTATGCTAATTATATTGTTGCTAAGTTTATACCACCTAGTTTCACATACCAGCAAAAGAAAAAGTTTTTCCATGACTTGAGACATTACTTTTGGGATGACCCACATCTTTATAAAGAAGGAGTAGATGGTGTTATTAGGCGTTGTGTACCTGAGCATGAACAGGAACAGATCCTACGCAAGTGTCATTCCGAGTGTTATGGAGGACACCACGCTGGACATAGAACTGCACATAAGGTATTGCAATCTGGTTTTTATTGGCCTACTCTCTTCAAGGATGCCCGTAAGTTTGTCTTGTCTTGTGATGAATGTCAAAGAATTGGTAATATTAGTAGACGTCAAGAAATGCCTATGAATTATTCACTTGTTATTGAACCATTTGATGTTTGGGGCTTCGATTATATGGGACCTTTTCCTGCCTCTAATGGGTACACACATATTCTAGTTGCTGTTGATTACGTTACTAAGTGGGTAGAAGCTATTCCAACTAGTAGTGCTGATCATAACACTTCTATTAAAATGCTTAAGGAAGTTATTTTTCCGAGGTTTGGAGTCCCTAGATATTTAATGACTGATGGAGGTTCACACTTTATTCATGGTGCCTTCCGTAAAATGCTTGCTAAATATGATGTTAATCATAGAATTGCATCTCCTTATCACCCATAGTCTAGTGGTCAAGTAGAATTGAGCAATAGAGAGCTCAAATTAATTTTGCAAAAGACTGTTAATAGGTCCAGAAAGAATTGGTCTAAGAAACTTGATGATGCATTATGGGCTTATAGAACTGCATACAAAAATCCTATGGGTATGTCTCCGTACAAAATGGTCTATGGAAAAGCATGTCACTTACCTCTCGAACTAGAACACAAGGCATATTGGGCTATTAAAGAGCTCAACTATGATTTTAAACTTGCCGGTGAGAAGAGGTTATTTGATATTAGCTCACTTGATGAATGCAGAACCCAAGCTTATGAAAATGCCAAGTTGTTTAAAGAAAAAGTTAAAAGATGGCATGACAAAAGGATACAAAAGCGTGAGTTTAATGTAGGTGATTATGTATTACTATACAACTCTCGTTTAAGATTTTTTGCAGGAAAACTTCTCTCTAAATGGGAAGGCCCCTATGTTATCAAAGAGGTCTATCGTTCCGGTGCCATAAAGATCAACAACCTCGAGGGCACAAATCCGAAGGTGGTAAATGGTCCAAGAATTAAACATTATATCTTAGGTAATCCCATAAATGTTGAAACCAATATTATTGAAATCATAACCCCAGAGGAATACATAAGGGACACTTTCCGGAACGTTTCAGACTCCGAAAAGGTATAGGTATGTGGTACGGTAAGTAAACCGACTCCAAAACAATTTTTAAGGCAATATTTCTCCGTTTTAGAATATTTAGAAAAATACAAAAATAAGTAGCAGTCCGGAAAGGACACGAGGGTGGTGGGCGCGCCCTACCCCGTGGGTGCGCCCCCTACCTCGTGAGCACCTCGCGTGCCTTCCGGACTTCGTTTTCTTGCACGTTACGTATTTTGGTCAGTAAAAATTCATTATATATTCTCCCGAAGGTTTTGACTCCCGTATCACGCAATTATCCTCTGTTTTCGTTTCGAGCTGTCCCGTTGCAGATTAAATCAACATGTCTTCCCAGGATTCAAAAGGAGAAAGCTATGTGGGTGATTACTTAGCAAATCCCAAGGTCTATGGGGATGTGGAATACGACGGATGGACCACGGAGGAAGAAGAGGACTATGAACCCAAGGGGAAGGAGGAGACGAGCTCAGATGAAGATGAAGCACCATTACCGCAACCGGGGGACATGCACGTGGAGTTCAAAAAGTCAAGTCTCCCTGATAGGGTAAAGAAACCCAAGTTCGAGTTTATCCCTTTTTGTCTATTGCAGGAAAATAAGCAGGACCTATGCAAAAAGATATTAACCCTAGAGTGGGAGATTGATGATCTAAAGGATCAAACTGCCGTCCTCAAGCTTAAATTAAGGGAGAAGTCTAAGCCATCAACTATGCCAACATCACCACCACCTTCTTCACCGACAAAGATGAATTGAGTATCTGGGTATGGGCACTCCCCTTGGCAACTGCCAAGCTTGGGGGAGGTGCCCCGTTATCATATCACAATCACAACTCCTACCTTTAATGTTTTTTCTTAGTTCGATCCTATTAGTAGTATCTTGATCTAGTAGAATAAAGTTTATGGCATGATCTAGTTTTGAGTTTGCTTTATGATCTCTCTATGTAATCGAGTCCGTGAGCTATATATAATAAAGATTAGTGTTGAGTCAAGGGCTTGATTATTTTGCCATGATCTTGGGTGAATAAAAGAAAAGAGAAAAAGAATAAAAGAAACAAAAAGTTCATATTGATCTTATTGAGAGTAATGACTTCACATAGAAAGAGTATGATGATTAAAAGTTGTTGGGAGTTGGCAGACATAGCTTTGGTCATTGTTTCAATTAATAGGAAGTAATAAGGAAAGAGAGGTTTTCACATATAGATATATTATCATTGACATCTTTTATGATTGGGAGCACTCATTAAAATATGACATGCTAAAGAGTTGATGTTGGACAAGGAAGACAACATAATGAGTTATGTATTTCTTATATCTGAGATAAAGTATGTTGTCATGGATCCTCTAACTTGTTGAGCTTGCCTTTCCCCCTCATGCTAGCCAAATTCTTAGCACTAAGTAGAAATACTACTTGTGCTTCCAAAATCCCTAAACCAGTTTTGCCATGAGAGTCCACCATATCTACCTATGGATTGAGGAAGATCCTTCAAGTAAGTTGTCATCAGTGCAAAGCAATAAAAATTGCTCTAAATATATATGATTGATTGGTGTGGGAGAAATAAGCTTTATACGATCTTGTGATGTGGAAGTAATAAAAGCGACGGACTGCATAATAAAGGTTCATATCACAAGTGGCAATATAAAGTGATGTTCTTTCTCATTGAGATTTTATATATCCAACCATAAAAGCACATGGCAACCTCTGCTTCCCTTTGCGAAGGGACTATCCTTTATTATTATCTTCTACCTTATGCAAGAGTCACGGTGATCTTCACCTTTCCTTTTTCATTTTATCCTTTGGCAAGCTCAGCACGTTGGAAAGAAGATGATATATATATCTAATTGGATGTAGGGGAGCATGAACCATTATTGTTGACATTACCCTTGAGGTAAAAGGTTGTGGGGCAAAACTATAAGCCCCTATCTTTCTATGTGTCCGATTAAAATTCTATAACCACAAGTATTGCGTGAGTGTTAGCAATTATGGAGGATTAAATGATAGTTGAGTATGTGGACTTGATTTTTAGCTCTCACATAGACTCTTTCCTATTTTTTGATAAATTGCAATTGCTTCAGTGACTGAGATTATAGTTTGTTGGAACCCAATAAGGTTTATGATTTATACTTTTACATTGTGAATAGATCATCACTTGAACATAAGTAATCATATGACAAAACCTATATATGTTGCTGTTATCAGAATAATCATGATGCCTTCATGTCCGTATTTTATTTTTATCAATGCCTCTACCTCTAGATATGAGGACATATTTATTGTTATCGGCTTTTCTCTTGAGGACAAGTGAGGTCTAAGCTTGGGGGAGTTGATACGTCCATTTTGCATCATGCTTTTATATCGATATTTATCGCATTATGGACTGTTATTTCACTTTATATCACAATACTTATGGCTATTCTCTCTTATTTTACAAGGTTTACATAAGGAGGGAGAATGCCGGCAGCTGGAATTCTGGGCTGGAAAAGGAGCAAATATTAGAGACCTATTCTGCGCAACTCCAATAGTCCTAAAACTCCACGGAACGTCTTAAAATAAATAAAGAAAAATCCTCGCCAAAGATGAAGGCCAGGGGGCCCACACCCTTCTCACGAGGGTGGGAAGGCGCCCCCCCTAGGGCGTGCCCCCCTACCTCGTGGGCCCCCTGGTGGCTCTCCGACGCCCATCTTCTCCTATATGAAGTCTTTCGATGAGAAAAAAACAGGAAGGAACTTTTTGGGACGAGACTCCGCTGCCACGAGGTGGAACCTTGGCGGATCCAATCTAGAGCTCCGGCAAAGCTATTCTGCCGGGGAAACTTCCCTCCGGGAGGGGGAAATCATCACCATCGTCATCACCAACGCTCCTCTCAATGGGAGAGGGCAATCTCCATCAACATCTTCACCAGCACCATCTCATCTCCAAACCCTAGTTCATCTCTTGTATCCAATTCTTGTCTCAAAGTCCGGGATTGGTGCTAGTAGGTTGCTAGTAGTGTTGATTACTCCTTGTAGTTGATGCTAGTTTGTTTAATTGGTGGAAGATCATATGTTCAAATCCTATATGCATATTATTACCCCTCTAATTATGAACATGAATATGCTTTGTGAGTAATTACATTCGTTCCTGAGGACAAGGGAGAAGTCTTACTATGAGTAGTCATGTGAATTTGGTATTCGTTTGATATTTTGATAAGATGTATGTTGTCTAGCCTCTAGTGGTGTTATGTGAATGTCGACTACATAACACTTCACCATTATTTGGGCCTAGAGGAAGGCATTGGGAAGTAATAAGTAGATGATGGGTTGCTAGAGTGACAGAAGCTTAAACCCTAGTTTATGCGTTGCTTCCCAAGGGGCTGATTTGGATCCACATGTTTCATGCTATGGTTAGGTTTACCTTAATACTTTTGTTGTAGTTGAGGATGCTTGCAATAGAGGTTAATCATAAGTGGGATGCTTGTTCAAGTAAGAACAACACCCAAGCACCAGTCCACCCACATATCAAATTATCAAAGTATCGAACGCGAATCATATGAACGTGATGAAAACTAGCTTGACGATATTGCCATGTGTCCTCGGGAGCGCTTTTCCTATTATAAGAGTTTGTTCCGGATTGTCCTTTGCTAAAAAAGGGTTGGGCCACCTTGCTGCACTTTATTTAGTTTTGTTACTTGTTGCTCGTTACAATTTATCCTATCATAAAACTATCTGTTACCACTTATTTCAGTACTTGCAGAGAATACCTTGCTGAAAACCGCTTATCATTTCCTTCTACTCCTTGTTGGGTTCGACACTCTTACTTATCGAAAGAACTACAATAGATCCCCTATACTTGTGGGTCATGAGTGTCCATATGTGTGTTGTGGCGGAAGGGCAATGTGGAGACGGTGTGCGTGTGATACAGACATAGAGAGGTGTGAATGTGCATATGATCATGCATGAGTGAGACAGACAGATGCCGATATGTTGTGTATACATGAGAGAACGGTCTTCTAGTTTACTTGTGTGTGTGTGTGAGAGAGAGAGAGAGAGACAGAGAGAGGAGCATCTGTAACACAACAACCATCTCTCTCGATTCTTCCATCCCTCGCACGGTCGCATGCAACACATGCATCAACGCGCACATTTTGACACCCTCACCCGGCCCCTGCCCACCTCAAGGCCCGCACAATCTCTTCGTGAATACCCATTTCTCTCCTTAGGTTTGTTTTCTCTCAATATCTGACACACACACACACACACAGAGAGAGAGAGACACACGCAGCACAACACACACACACACACACACTCCCCCGAGCACACAATTCATCTCCATCCAAGGTTATACAGCGACCACTCTCGCTTGTGCTTCTTTGCACCCCAACATGCACAACACCTCAATCTTCAAAGAGGGCAACGAGCAGATCGAAGACGGCGACCACACCGCGCTAGAGAATGCGGGGTCATTTGGAAGCAGGGTGATGTGACGACGGCTGACTGACTCCTCCCCCACCCTCTCTCTCTCTTGCATAAAATTACCAATCCCTCTCTCCCCCGCACAAAATTGTCAATCCCTCAACCCACGAGATCCTTCTCCTCTCGTCCATGTTTTTCCTGCTCTCTCATCAAACATGTTGTCTCTTCTCCTTCCACGTATACAAAATCCAGATGCACACGCATCTCATGTATATTACATGTTTGCATCTTTCTCACAGACCTAAGTTCATCCTCTCTCTTTCTCTCTCTATCACTCTCTCTCTGTCTCGTTAGGTTTGTCTCCTACTCTCTCGTCCACATACATACAATCTTTCTCTCCCTATCTGCTCCATCTTCAAAAGCCCTCTCTACACGTTTCATTCACACATTGGGATATGTCAAAATGTTGCTTCTATAATGGCTGATGTAGAGTTATGGTTGTTCTTGTTGCACCCTACAAAGTAACAGCTATGAAATGCATTTAGATTCTCATTTGACTGGGATTATGTGAGTTTGAGCATGTTGTGAAGTACTATAGACCTTGTATACATCTTGGGATTCGACAATGATTGTAACTATTGAATTGTATAGACCATTACATTTGAAGTCAATAGCCTAATATATTTATTTCACAATTTCAACAAATGATTAGTTCACTACAAACTAAGAAAACAAATGTGTACTCCCTCCATTTTTATTTAAGTCCGTGTATTAGCATTGGTCAAAGTCAAGTTTTGTAATCTCTCAGAAAGCTTATAACAAAAAATATTAACATATACAATAACAAATAAATACCATTAGATTCATTATTGAATGTACTTTCACATCATACATATTTGTTATGGTAAATGTTTATATTTTTCTATAAACTTGGTCAAACTTTAGGAAGTTTGACTTCGGTCAAACCTAATATGCAGAGTTTACTACTACTACTACTCGCTAGTTGCTTAGCCGAATCACTCAACACGCCACACGGGGAGTCCAGTGTCACAAAATTTGAGGTTGGCGGGAAAATCTCCCGTGACCCTGATTCGAGTAGTGGGAAGTTACCATCATAGCCTTCGGAACAGGCCTACGGATGACGCTTGGTAGGGGGCTGTTTTCGTAACTTCAGGTTCACCCTACCCAGCCAACCCCACCCCGGCACCCAGAGTAGTACACCTGAATACTCCCCAATTTCTATCCCCACCGCAAAATAGACGTCTCCACGGCACCGCAGCCTTCGTGCTCCTCCCCTTTACATCGGCACACTCGTCCACCGCAGCGCATCTGCCTAATCGACGACCTCGTACGCCGTACTGGAGCCGGTCCACCGTCATCGTCGTACACAGAGCCTCTTCCCCGACATCGTCTTCCACGGTCTCGTATCTGCTTCCCGGAAGCCGACGCCAAGCGCAGAAGTACCACCGTCGTGGACAATGAACTAACTCCCGTTGCCGACCATGACTCACAGAGGCCGCCGCGACCATCGTTCTCCTCCTCGATTGGTAATGTGTGTATTGAATCACTTAGCAGTACATGTGCAGTTCCAATTTTGTTCATACCTACCCTTCAAATTTCCTGGGTGCTATTGTTCCCGTAAAAGTAATTGGTTATAGCCTCCTTTGTCCAACAGAATATCAGCTTGTAATTGTGTGTCACTCCTTTATCGCGCTGTGCTTGGGTAGGTTATTCATCTGCAACCAGTAGTGTGGCAAAATGATGGAAAGGTTTTTAGAACTAGCAAAATGCCCATGCGTTGCACGCATCAAGATGCATTTGTATGAGTAGTTTATCTTGTTGGAGATGCTCTAACATGGCAGGCGAGTGCTTTAATGTTGCCCACAAGATGCGCGAGTATTACTAGTAGTATATTTTTCTTGCCATGTTGAGATTTTAAAACCATGAGTGCAAACATACAGAGGAGCAATGAAGATCAAACATGGGATATTCGGGACACCTTCAAGGAGTGTGGCAAGTTAAAGAGGAGCTGCACCGAACCTGTAAAACGAGCTTTGGTAAGTAACACCCTTTCAATTACTTCTGTGTAGCCTCGTGTTCTTCGATGTGTATATGTTGTAGTTTCTGTTTCTCTTAAGCGTGGTGTTCTTCGATGTGTAATAAGAAGAGTCTTAATCGTCCTAATGCTTTCGTTTTTAGCTTGATGTAGGAAGTGGGTGTTCTCACCTTGTAGTCTGTTTTTATTTATTTATTCCTTTTGAATTCACTTCTTCGAGTTCTGTTTATCTGGCTTCTACTAAATGGATCTAGGTTGCTCTGAGTATTGATCTAAAAAAGAAGTAACTTCATGTCAGGATGCAGTTCCTGCGAGGAGGGAAGTATGGTCAACCTCGAGATCATGTTTCCAAAATGAGGCTGGATTACACACAAGGTGCCAGTTCCCTAATGATGCTGGATTAGACACAAGGTGCAAATTCCCAGATGATGCTGGATTACACACAAGCCAGGTGGAGTCGTCAGCTGTTCATGTCCTTGTGGCATTAGTAAAGGCTGAAAGAAAGCGTGCAGCAGCCCTTGAGAATGTAGCCGAGTTCCTGAAGAAGCGAAAAGAGCAATCAGATGCTCTCTTCACCCAAGCCAAAGAAGAGATGGAAGAAGCCAGAAATAAGCTAGCAGAGGTAGAGCAGGCTAGGCGTCTCCTGCTATCTAAAACTGTTGTCAATACAAAATTTCCTTCGTAATAGCTAGGTTCAAATGTTTATCCAATCAGTATGCTTGTTGTGATGTCCGTGCATCTACTGATGTGGCACAAAATGTTTTTTCCGGGTCATGTAATAACAACAATTACTTTCCAAACAATAACAGATGAAGCATTGGACATGGTATAGTTCACGCGCAAGCCCGACATTCCAAGTTCAACTTCCACATCAAACTCATGTTCACAGATATCTGCACATTCATACATAATGTCCATAACCATGATTCACTTCAAAGCCAAAAAAAATGTGAGGAGAGTTATAAATAAAGAAAATCCTCTACTAGTTCCTGCTACCAGTGCGAGCACAACAAGTCAAGACCATGTGTAAATTAATTATATTGTAGTCATTTTTTGTGTTCTAAAATGCCTGCCGGCTCGCGGAAGGACGTGTTGCTGGCACACGCGCGGATTCAATGAAGGCAGGCAGGGCAGTCTTAAGCTGGTTGCACGCGGCGAGGAGGCGTGCTCAGCCGAGCCTGCAGCGAGTGCGGCCCTCTTGGTCGGCGCGCCAGTTCAATGCCTGCGCTATGAGAGGTCGCGTCCGTGTCAGAGCAATCACTCCCTCCAGTCCTTTTTTGTTTGGGTATAACAAAATCTTGTTTTCCATTCACATTTTAGTGGTAGGAGTTGTGCGTGTGTGTCTGTGAGAGAGAGAGAGGAGACGGTAGTCGGGGTTGTCTGATCGGTAAACAAATGAATAATGTCAGTCTGGGATGGAGACTAAAAGGAGACCGCAACAAATGTTGTGTCTATAGGAGAGATAGAGAGAGTAATTTTAGTGGTATGAGTAATATGTAGAGACATATAGGGTGTGTGAGAGAATCCCATAGAGAGAAAGACAATGTGAAAGATGAGTGGAGACTGTGTGTTTGGCGGTGAAAAAGAAAGCTTAGGTACCGAGTGATACCAGAGAACAGTAGAGACGTGAGAGATAATGAAAACCGTGTAATTTCTAATGATAGGGAGAGTGTGACACTTCTCAAGGGAGACGTCGAGAGACCATGTTTGCGAGGATAGGAGCAACATGAAGTGAGCGTGCGGGTGAGCTGGAGAAAAGAGAGTGATAGCTACCTGAAGGAGCATGCATGCGAGAGAGATGGGCGTGAAAGGAGTGAACAAAAAAGGGATTCAAATATTTGAATTTGAGATGATGATACATGTAATCCATACTCGAACCAAAATTGATCTATCAAACATGCATACTCATATGAATTCATGCACATCTATGTTATTTAATATGTAGATATTACTGATCCATACATTTTAGTAGAACATAATTTGGTTAATTTTTTTCGAATTCAACCTTAAGATTTCAATATCGTTGTATTTGTAGATCATATTATACATATAAAGGAGCAGAATTCTTTGTTGTGCTTTTGAAAGTATATATATATATAAATGATGTATATAGAATGTAATTCCAATTGAAAATGGATCCCGCCCGAAAAAAATAGAATACAAACGGGATTCGAATTGAGTTGGCACGGTAAACGTGCACTCTGCAAAATTTGAACGAAGCATGGAAAGTCGCAATAACCGTCCGAAACCAAAATCTGCGGGATGGAAATCACTACTGCCTATCCCTGCCATGCAAAGCCTATATGCTGGATTTCTATAGGTTACGATAGGGGTAGGTTTGTAATTTCACCCAAACGTGACGTAACCGCCTCTCACTCGAATTCATAGATGGTGGGCGCCAAAACACAGTGTGTCCTCGGCCGAAATCGACTCCCTCCCCAATTCATATTCATACATGGTGGGCGCCAAAAACAAACTCTCGTCGGCAAATATTCGGTGTATGCGAGATTACCGTCCTATCCCCGACCGACTAGTGTTGCTGTGATGTAGTAGAAATTTGAAACGAGGGCTAAGTTTGTAAATTTCCTCGCATTTGAGACAAGCGCGCCCTGAATACATGGTTCCCCCCTTCCTCTCTACCTCCCTTTTCCCCATTCGTACTCCATGGGCGCCAAAACACCCTTTCCACCCCACCCTCCTCCATCCACTGCCATACTCCTCCACCATGCCGGAGCTGATACCCCGATGCCGCCGTCCATTACAAGAGATCGACCTCTCTCATCCACGGCTTCGGACCGGGATCCTTGCATCCCGTCCTCTCGCTTCATCCCCGCCGTCGTCCACCTTGCCGGTGCCGCTCCTACGACCGTCTCGTCCATGGCGCCCTGCCGCCACCGTCTACCCTCCTAGATCTTCTTCCACGCTGCCGACAGCCATCGCTACCGCAGCGCCGTCAAATTCTCAGTAGATGCCTACATGGCGCCGCACCAGAGGCGGTACTCTTTCGTATCTGCTCAACTTATTTATCGCAGGAAGAAAATAGATTGCCACTTCTTTACTCTGATTTCTTGTCTTGGTTGCGAAGTTGCCTTTGTCTGGTTTGCACCTTCAGATCCGTCGTGGCATGCTCAACACCATACTCGCAATGCTTATGGTTTTCCCCTTTTATATTCCACACTAGTTAAATCACAGTAGACTAAACTTCAAAATTGGGTCAATCGATTTTTCAGAGCTCGCCGGAGTTCGCCGGTGCGATCGAAGGGGCTCGGGTGGTTGTGGGGCCTCGCCGAACGAAGAAAACTCGACGCTGGTGGGGGTTTGGGTGGGGGTGGGGGTGGCGGAGGAACACAGTTGGTGGGGGCCGGTGGTCTAGCCGGTGGCCCGTGCGGTGTTTTGTATGGGAAGAATCAGAGACGAGGAAGCAGAAGGGTTAGGAGACGTAGGATCTTCATCCAACCACCTGAAATGGTCGAGAGACAGCTAGGAGTTGCATTCTTAATGCGCTCTGGTTCATCATGTGTGGGTACTGCGCAACCAACATTTTATTATCCAAAATCTGCTTGCTCTTCTTTACCATGTTCCTCTTCTGTTCTTCTTTAATATGTACTCTCTCCGTTCCTAAATACAAGTCTTTGTATAGTTTCCACCATGGACTACATATGGAGCAAAATGAGTGAATCTACACTCTAAAATGTACCTGGATACATCTGTATGTGATCCATAGTGGAAATCTCTACCAAGACTTATATTTTGGAATGGAGGGAGTATGATAGTAGTACAATATGTTCCTTGTACTGAAGATGAGCAGGGACATTTGCAGTGTAGAGATCTATACGGTCGGCTGTGATGGACACTTTGAGCCTCTTTGATTCGTACGATCTTGTAAACATAGGAATAGGATTTGTAGTGGCCTGCCCACTTGAATCCTATAAGAATAGCAAGGAAATGCGGGGAGCTGTGTCGCCTTTGAGAGTTACATTGATATTAACAGTACCGCACCTTCACTTGAAGAGAGCTGGTATCCGAAGCCTTTCTAGCCGTACCGACAATACTAGCACATATATTCCAGCAAGTTCCACTTTGCTGATTTTACTCTGATGCTTAAGGTTTTCCCGTTATATCTACACCATGATATGTGTAGGTGCTTTGTGTCGCACTAGCAGCAGTCCACTCTTGAAGCTAAACACTGCAATGACTTACAAAATTGGCACCAAGGCATTGAGTGCCATTCTGGATGCAATGAAACTCATACGCTCCCCACCTGTTGATTCTTGTTCAGAATATCATCCTAATGACTATTCTAACCTCGAGGAGTCAAAGGCAGATGGCATGTCCTGTTCACCCATCAAGGTGTCTGTTCTAATTTGGCAATGTTTTATTGATTGCGGGTATCTTGCATATGTTGTCTTGCATTTCTTCTACTTTGTTGCACCGCCATCTGCTTAGTTTACTCATCATATATGTCGAGATGCCATGCCCATCCCTTATCAATACATATTCCATCTATCATCATACCATGTTTTTCCACTCAAATGTTGTTCTTGTGCATCAGACATCAAAAAGGAAGAGGGTGATTGCCGAACCTGAAGGAACACCAACAAAGTCCTTGAAAAATGTGGTGGTGCCGGAGAAATCAGACATCACCCCACTTATATTGGTTGTATAACCAGTGACAAAAAACGTAGGACCGACTCCAGCAGACTGTACCCATACTTCACTGGCCACACCGCTAGCCTGACCACACAGGACCTGCGCTCTAGCAAAAGGTATACCGATTTCATTTGCCATAGCACCAGCTATACCACAGAAAAATCCCACTCCAGCAAAAACTACAGCAAGTCCACCGGCCGAAGACCTATCCCAACTGCAGAGACAGCCAATTCCTGTAGATTGGAACCCCATTCCATTTATTCCTAGTTTAAAAGACAATGCTTTCAATGTTGTTAGGGACTACGTGCATATATTCCCATCATGGGAAGATTATTGTGAAGACAAACACCATTTTCACATCTTCCTGTCCAACTTACGTGTAAGTGCTATTATTCATGGCTATTGTTTTCCTGTTTTCTGCTGATTGAACACATCAATCATTTACATTACATTGTTGTAACTAGGCGAGGGTCAATCTGGATAGTCATGACGAGCAAAGCTTGCTTGTGCTTTTCAAGGAAGCATTGCAGTAGTATTGGTGTTACCTGAGGAAATCACACTTTGATGGCAAGTCTATAAACGAATTCCTGGTGAAGTCTCCTGTTCTAAATTTAGAAGACATTGAATGGAAAAACCTTGTTATGCACTGGTCTCGTTCCCAGGATGAGGTACTGTCTATGAAATCACATGACAATTTGAACTTCTACTTTTCTACATGTGCCTTATAGATCTTTTTTGCAGGAAATCTGCTCGATGAAGAATTCCGGTTTGACAAGAACGACATGATATCTCAAATATGCTGCCCGCTGCTTTGCTCTTGTTAGTACCTGTTGTCCTGTATCACTATACTTGCATACATACCTGGTTCATTATGTGACAACAGTATGCATGATAGCTTGCTTATCAATTGTTCGCTCCAAATTATCTGATCTCTATGAATGGTTACATTAGTGTAGAATATATCCAATGCCAATGTTTTTTAGCTCTGCATTGTTCTTGTAAGTACATGCTGTCCTTTATCAGTGTACTTATAATGACAGGTAGTTGTTCATGTACCATCACTCTGCAGCTTATTTTCCTTTGCCCTCCATTTTCTACACACCAGATCTATATTTACTCTTACCATAAGGTTGGTACTGAAGAAGTTGAGATGTGCATTTCTCTTGGCTGTACCTTTTGCCTGTATCGCTGCACTTACATTTTTAGCTACTTGGTTATGTAGCATCACTCTTCATCTTATCTTAAATATTCTCCATTTTTTCGTATATTATCACATCTATATTTACTCTTAACAAAATGTAGAATAAAGGCAATGCTTTTGAAGAAGATTCTATGGTAAACTTCTTGAATTGCCCCCCCCCATCAGCATGGACAAGGCCTTTATAGAGCATGTCTTCACCAATAATTAAGTTTGTCCATCTCAAGCCTTCAAACTTTGTTGTATATATTTGGTTAGGCATGACTGCAACAGCTGTTTATTTTTGTTGTTTGCATCAAATTGCTTGTTTAAAGTTTATTATATGTAGTTCATAAACAAAAGTTCGTCCTTTCTCAATTTAAGTTTTCAGTTGTACAACCAAGTTCCTTCTTCATACCATGTAAATTAAACTATACAGAGCAAGTGATCTTCTTTTGCACTGCATGTATGCTTCTGTTCTTCATCTGTAATCCAGTGGTGTGGTGAACCTACCCACTACAGCACAATGTCATATTCTGCAATGTCTTAACTATGAAAAATGTCATATCATTCTACTATTATTTAAACCATCTCTTTATTTGCCAATCTGAAATGGTATAAATTGACAACACACTAATCATTGATACTAATGAGTTCTTGATCTGTAATCCAGTAGTGTCGTGAAGCTGCCAACTCCTTCACAATGTCATTTCCTGCCATGTCTTGACCGAAACAATACCATATTGTGTTAATGCAAATTTAAATTATGTCACTTTATTCGTTAGTAAGAAATGTGATGAATTGTTAGCACTGATACTTTTATGTGCAAAACCTGTCATTTGTCTGCTTGTTTATCTTTCAGAGTGAGGAAGATATAAGTGTTGAACAAGAGCAGTCTCATCATCTTGCTCAACTGCTTGCGCTGCAGCTCCCCAGCAGGGCTAACCTTTCTTGAACTCTATTGAAGTGCTGCCGATTTTGTATATTATTTTGTCGGCGTGTTTATTTGCACTGGTGGCGATCTTTGATGCCCAGTGTATGTAATCTGTTGTCTACTTGTGCTTTATGATCATAGTGGCGAACTTTGATGCCCAGTGGATGTAATATGCCGTAATTTCTTTATTGTATAGTATAGGTGTTTTCTTATTCACGATGCTGCAGTTATTTTACTGTATATATATCCTGTCTTCGTAGTAAACCGGCCAAACCGTCTAATTATGGTACATAATCGGGCCGTCATGCAATCACAATGTAGGTTGGGCCTGAAACGTGTCGATCAGCTCACGGGCCGGCAGCAGCCCGAAATGAACCCCGACCCATGATTGTGCGAATCAAATCACGGGCTTTTAACAGGCCAAAAAATTGTCTCGGTCCTTGTTTGGCCCAATTAGATATCGGCTACGAGCAGGCCGGATGCAAACCGGGCCGTAGTTAGGCCCAACTATATGACGGGCTTTTAACAGGCTGAAATTAATATAGGGCCGAAATGTTAAACGGCCCTTAACAGGCCAAAACTAATATCAGGCCGAATTACTAAGTGGGCCTTTAGCAAGTGGGCCCAAAAGCATAGTGTCCAGTTGACGGGCCGAATCTCATATGGGCCATAATTAGGCCCAAAACCTCTTAAAGGGCCGGACCTGATCTGGGCCGTAATTTGGCCCAGAACGTGGTAGGCTTTTAACGGGCCGGATCTCATATGGGCCACTATTAGGCCCGGAGCATGGCGGGCCATTAATAGACCGTATCAAATATGGGCCGACATTTGGCCCAAAACATGGCAGCCAGTTAACGGGCCGGCCTACTAGGGTCCTCAAAATCTTGTGGGCCTACAGCTGGGCCGGCCCATTAATGTCGGCAAAATCTCGTGGGCCTTTAGCTGGGCCGGCCCATTATGATCCGCAAGAATTTTGTGGGCCTTTACCTGGGCCGGCCTATTATGACACAAAAAACTCTCGTGGGCCTGTACCTGGGCCGGCCCATTATGGCCCGCAAAATCTTGTGGGCCTTTAGCTGGGCCAGCCCATTATGGTCCGCAAAATGTCGTGGGCCTTTAGCTGGGTCGGCCCATTATGGTCCGCAAAATCTTGTGGGCCTTTAGTTGGGCCATGCCACGTGTCAACGTATCATAGGCGCCTTCTGTCCAGTGAGTGGATGACATCTGTCCCGACGATGATCCAACACGTGTTTCCTCTAGCCAATGATGATTTTACACGTTGAAAATCCCCATTAGTCGGGGCTGTTAATGGGTTGTCGGATCCAAAACCCGACCCGATAGCTTAACGGCATTCCGTTACGGTGGATGCCACGTGTCGGTCACCCTTGACAAAAGCACTTCTGTGACGCGCGATTTATCATCATGGAAGTGGACACTTCTGTGATGATAATTTTGGTAATGTCATGGAACACTTCTACGACAGCACAGGTATGACTATCTTGATTCTGTCATAAATTTGTCATGGATGTACATGCATGACAAAAAAAGCGACCTACTGTGACAAACACGTATCATCATGGAAGTCTATTTTCTTTAGTGATTCTCTGAGTTTTTTGAAAAGATTTGTGAGGTTTTCATGGACGATTTCTCCGTTTATGGATCCTGTTTTGATGATTGCTTGAGCAACCTTGATCGAGTTTTGCAGAGATGTGAAGAGACTAATCTTGTCTTGAACTGGGAGAAGTGCCACTTTATGGTTAATGAAGGTATTGTCTTGGGGCATAAAATTTCTGAAAGATGTATTTAAGTTGATAAAGCTAAAGTTGATGCTATTGAAAAGATGTCGTGTCCCAAGGACATCAAAGGTATAAGAAGTTTCCTTGGTCATGCCGGTTTTTATTGGAGGTTCATTAAGGACTTCTCAAAAATTTCTCGGCCTCTGACTGTGTAGATATTCCTTTTGTCTTTGATGATGATTGTGTAGAAGCATTTGAAATACTTAAGAAAGCTTTAATTTCTGCACCTATTGTTCGTCCACCTGATTAGAATTTACCCTTTGAAATTATGTGTGATGCTAGTGATTATGCTGTAGGTGCTGTTCTAGGACAAATAGTTGATAAGAATTTGAATGTTATCCAATATGCTAGTAAAACTCTAGATAGTGCCAAGAGAAATTATGCTACTACTGAAAAAGAATTTTTAACAGTTGTTTTTGCTTGTGATAAATTCAGACCTTATATTGTTGATTCTAAAGTAACTATTCAAACTGATCATGCTGCTATTAAATACCTTATGGAAAAGAAAGATGCTAAACCTAGACTTATTAGATGGGTTCTCTTGCTACAAGAATTTGATTTGCATATTATTGATATAAAGGGAGTTGAGAACCCAGTTGCAGACAACTTGTCTAGGTTAGGGAATGTTCTTGATGACCCACTACCCATTGATGATAGCTTTCCTGATGAACAATTAGTTGTCATAAATGCTTCTCGTACTGCTCCATGGTATGCTGATTATGCTAATTACATTGTTGCTAAATTCATACCACCTAGTTTCACATACCAGCAAAAGAAAAAGTTTTTCTATGATTTGATACATTACTTTTGGGATGACCCACATCTTTATAAAGAAGGAGTAGATGGTATTATTAGACATTGTGTACCTGAGCATGAACAGGAACAGATCCTACGCAAGTGTCACTCCGAGGCTTATGGAGGGCACCACGCTGGAGATAGAACTGCGCATAAGGTATTGCAATCCGGTTTTTATTGGCCTACTCTCTTCAAGGATGCCCCTAAGTTTGTCTTGTCTTGTGATGAATGTCAAAGAATCGGTAGTATTAGTAGACGTTAAGAAATGCCTATGAATTATTCACTTGTTATTGAACCATTTGATGTTTGGGGCTTTGATTATATGGGATCTTTTCCTTCCTCTAATGGGTATACACATATTTTAATTGTTGTTGATTATGTTACTAAGTGGGTAGAAGCTATTCCAACTAGTAGTGCTGATCATAACACCTCTATTAAGATGCGTAAAGAAGTTATTTTTCCGATGTTTGGCGTCCCTAGATATTTAATGACTGATGGTGGTTCACATTTTATTCATGGTGCCTTTCGTAAAATGCTTGCTAAGTATGATGTTAATCATAGAATTGCATCTCCTTATCACCCGCAGTCTAGTGGTCAAGTAAAATTGAGTAACAAAGAGATCAAATTAATTTTGCAAAAGACTGTTAATAGATCTAGGAAGAATTGGTCCAAGAAACTTGATGATGCATTATGGGCCTATAGAACTGCATATAAAAACCCTATGGGTATGTCTTCTCGTATAAAATGGTTTATGGTAAAGCATGTCACTTACCTCTTGAACTAGAACATAAGGCATATTGGGCTATCAAAGAGCTCAACTATGACTCCAAACTTGCCGGTGAAAAGAGGCTATTTGACATTACCTCACTTGATGAATGGAGAACCCAGGCCTATGAGAATGCGAAATTGTTTAAAGAAAAAGTTAAAAGATGGCATGACAAAAGGATACAAAAGCGCGAGTTTAATATAGGTGATTATGTATTGCTATACAACTCTCGTTTGAGATTTTTTGCAGGCAAACTCCTCTCTAAATGGGAAGGTCCTTACGTCATCGAGGAGGTCTATCGTTCTGGTGCCATAAAAATCAACAACTTCGAAGGCACAAATCCGAGGGTGGTGAATGGTCAAAGAATAAAACATTATATCTCGGGTAATCCTATAAATGTTGAAACTAATGTTATTGAAACCGTAACCCCGGAGGAATACATAAAGGGCACTTTCCGGAACATTTCATACTCCGAAAAGGAATAGGTATGTGGTACGGTAAGTAAACCGACTCCAAAACAGTTCTAATGGCAATTTTTCTCAGTTTTGGAATATTTAAGAAAATAGGGAAATAAGAAGCAGGCCGGAAAGGACACGAGGCTTCCACAAGGGTGGAGGGCGCGCCCTACCCCTTGGGCGCGCCCCTGCCTCGTGGGCACCTCGTGCGCTCTCCGGACTCCGTTTTCTCGCACGATAGTTCTTTTGGTCAGTAAAAAATCATTATATGATTTCCCGAAGGATTTGACCACCGTATCATGCAAATATCCTCTGTCTTTGTTTCAAGTTGTTCCTGCTGCAGATTAGAGCAATATGTCATCCCAGGATTTAGAAGGAGAAAGCTATGTGGTTGATTACCTTGCAGCACCTAAGGTCTATGGGGACGTGGATTATTGTGGTTGGACTACGGAAGAAGAAGAGGACTATGAACCCAAGGGAAAAGAGGAGACGAGCTCAGATGAAGATGAAGTCCCATTACCTCAACCTGGGGACATGCATGTGGAGTTCAAAAAGTCAAGCCTCCCTGATAGAGCAAAGAAACCTAAGATCGAGTTTATCCCTTTTCGCCTCTTGCAGGAAAACAAACAAGAATTATGCAAGAAGATATTAAGCCTTGAGCAAGAGATCGATGATCTAAGGGATCAAAATTCTGTCCTCAAGCGCAAATTAAGGAAGAAGCCTACGCCATCAACAAAACCAACACCTTGTTCATCGACAAAGAAGAACCGAGCAACGGGTATGGGCACTCCCCTTGGCAACTGCCAAGCTTGGGGGAGTGCCCCAGTATCGTATCACCATCACTTTTACCTTTACCATTTTTCTTAGTTTGATCTTTTGATAATATCTTGATCTAGTAGAATAAAGTTTCAGTATGATCTAGTTATGGGTTTTGCTTTATGATCCTTCTATGTAATCGAGTCTGTGAGCTATATATAATAAATGTTAGTGTTGAGTCAATGGCTTGATTGCCTTGCTATGATCTTGAGGGAATAAAATAAAAGAGAAGAAATAAAAAGAAATAAAGAGATCATATTGATATTATGGAGAGTAATGAGCTCACATATAAAGAGTATGATGAATAAATTTTTTTGAGAGTTGACAAACATAGTTTTGGTCATCGTTGCAATTAATAGGAAGTAATAAAGAAAGAGAGGTCTTCACATATAAATATACTATCTTGGACATCTTTTATGATTGTGAGCACTCATTAAAGTATCATATGCTAAAGAGTTGATGTTGGACAAGGAAGACAACATAATGGGTTATGTTTTCTTACATCTGAGATAAATTATATTGTCATGGATCATCCAACATGTTGAGCTTGCCTTTCCCTCTCATGCTAGCCAAGTTCTTTGCACCAAGTAGAAATACTACTTGTGCTTCCAAATATCTTTAAACACAGTTTTGCCATGAGAGTCCACCATACCTACCTATGGATTGAGTAAGATCCTTCAAGTAAGTTGTCATTGATGCATGCAATAAAAATTGACTTTTAAATATGTATGATTTATTAATGTGGAGAAAATAAGCTTTATACGATCTTGTGATATGGAAGAAATAAAAGCGATGGACTGCATAATAAAGGTCCATATCACAAGTGGCAATATAAAGTGACGTTCTTTTGCATTAAGATTTTGTGCATCCAACCATAAAAGCGCATGACAACCTCTGCTTCCCTCTGCGAAGGGCCTATCTTTTACTTTTATCTTCTACCTTATATAAGAGTCATGGTGATCTTCACCTTTCCTTTTTTACATTTTATACTTTGGCAAGCACAACTATATGCCCGTATATATAGCTAATTAGATGTGGGTTTGCATGAACTATTATTGTTGACGTTACCCTTGAGGTAAAGAGTTGGGAGGCAAAACTATATGCCCGTATCTTTCTCTGTGTCCGATTAAAACTCCATACCCATAAGTATTGCATGAGTGTTAGCAATGGTGAAAGACTAAATGGTGGTTGAGTATGTGGACTTGCTAACAAGCTCTTATATTGACTCTTTCCTATGTTATGATAAATTGTAATTGCCTCAATGACTGAGATTAGAGTTTGTTAGTTTTCAATGAACTTTATGATTCATACTTGAAAATTGTGATTGAATTGTTACTTTAGCATAAGAGATCGTATGAATCATAAACTTGGTGGAACCAATCTAGGGCTCTGTGAGCTATATGATCCGGCAGAGCTGTTCTGCCGGGGAAACTTCCCTCCGGGAGGGGGAAATCATCGCCATCGTCATCACCAACGATCTTCTCATCGGGAGGGGGTCAATCTCCATCAACATCTTCACCAACACCAGTTCATCTCAAACCCTAGTCCGTCTCTTGTATCCAATCTTTGTATCCTAACCCTAGATTGGTACCTGTGGATTGCTAGTAGTGTTGATTACTCCTTGTAGTTGATGCTAGTTGGTTTATTTGGTGGAAGATCATATGTTCAGATCCATTATGCATATCAATACCCCTCTGATTATGAACATGAATATGCTTTGTGAGTAGTTACTTTTGTTCCTAAGGACATGGGATAAGTCTTGCTATAAGTAGTCATGTGAATTTGGTATTCGTTCGATATTTTGATGAGATGTATGTTGTCATCCCTCCAGTGGTGTCATGTGAACATCGACTACGTGACACTTCACCATTGTTTGGGCCTAGAGGGAGGCATTGGGAAGTAATAATTAGATGATGAGTTGCTAGAGTGACATAAGCTTAAACCCTACTTTATGTGTTGCTTCGTAAGGGGCTGATTTGGATCCATATGCTCATGCTATGTTTAGGTTTACCTTAATACTTCTGTTGTAGTTGCGGATGCTTGCGATGGGGGTTAATAATAAGTGGATGCTTGTCCAAGTAAGGATAGTACCCAAGCATTGGTCCACCCACATATCAAATTATCAAAGTACCGAACGCGAATCATATGAACGTGATGAAAACTAGCTTGGCGATAATTCCCATGTGTCCTCGGGAGCGCTTTCCTTCATATAAGAGCCTGTCCAGGCTTGTCCTTTGCTACAAAAAGGATTGGGACATCTTGCTGCACCTTATTTACTTTTATTACTTGCTACTCGTTACAAATTACCTTATCACAAAACTATCTGTTACCGATAATTTCAGTGCTTGCAGATAATACCTTACTGAAAACTTCTTATCATTTCCTTCTGCTCCTCGTTGGGTTCGACACTCTTACTTATCTAAAAGCTACGATAGGTCCCCTACACTTGTGGGTCAAGACTTATCAACTCCCCCAAGGTTAGACCTCGCTTGTCCTCAAGCGAAAAACCGAAATCGAAAAACATGCCCACATGTTTAGAGAGAGAGGTGTCGATAAAAACAAAATGCAGACATAGAAGCATCATTCGTATTATTGTAACAATATGGAATTTTAACATAAGACTTTATAACACAACTTTTATCATATAACTTCTTATGAACAAGTAACAATTCATCACAACATTGAAGTATAAAGCATAAACCTTATTGAAAACCAACAAACTATGTTCTCAGTCAACTTTGCAACTACAATTCATCATATTTTCAGGAAGGGTCACGTATTGGAGTCTTTAGGCAAGTCCACATACTCAACCATCATTTAATCTTCTATGATTGTTGACAGTCACATCATACCCATGAACAAAAAGTTTCAACCGGACACATAGAAAGATAGGCGCTCATAGTTTCGCCTCCCAACGTATTCACCTCAAGGGTGATGTCAACAATAATAACTCATGCCCACTCATATCCAACTGGATATATGTGTCGAGATCTTTCCTCTTCACATGATGCTTGCAAAAAGACAAAATAAAAAGGAATATGAAAGAAAACTTTGACTCTTACATAAAAGTAAATGCATAAAAGTAAAAGATAGGCCCTTCACAGAGGGAAGCAGAGGTTGTCATGCGCTTATTTGTTTGTATGACAAATCCCTTAATGCAAAAGAACATCACATTATATTGCCCCTTATGTTAGCAACCTTTATTATGCAATTTGTTTCTTTTATTATTTTGCCATCACAAGTTCGTACAACACTCTAAATGATCCAACACATTAGAAGCAATTTTTATTGTCATATTGCACCGATGACAACTTACTTGAAGGATATTACTCAATCCATAGGTAGGTATGGTGGACTCTCAAAATAAGATTTGGGTTTAAGTGTTTTTGGATGCTCAAGTATTATCTCTACTTAGTGAGGAGTTTTTGGCTAGCAAAGATATTGAGCAAGCACCACATGTTAAAGGATCTATGACAATATAACTTCTATGTGAATATGAACAAACATAAATCATTACGTTGTCTTCCTTGTCCAACGTCAACAATTTTGACACATAATATTTAATTGGCGCTCACAATCATAAAAGATGTCTAAGATAGTGTATTTGCATGTGAATCTTCTCTTCCCTTATTAATTATTTCATGAATTGCATCATTGACCAATGCTTTGTTTGTCAACCTCCAATAAATTTTACCACTTATATTTTTCCTTATGTGAGGTCATTACTTACCATAAGATTAGCATATGATCTTATTCATTTATTTTCCTTTCTTTTTATTGAAACATAAAAGTAAAGAAGCCAAACTCAAGCTACTCTTTATTATATATCTCGCACATGATCACATCGATAGATAGATCACTAAGCAAGCACTCGAAAAGAAAGGATCGAACTAAACTTTTATTCAACTAAATCAAAGGATAACTAAAGATCAAACTAAAATAGGTAAAGACAAAGATTTTGGCAGTGATACGATACCGGGGCACGTCCCCCAAGCTTGGCACAAGCCAAGGGGAGTGCCCATACCATGAACTCAAGTCTCTTTTGGTGGAGAAGATGATGAAGGTGGTGGTGAAGTAGTAGCGGGCTTTTCCTTCGGCTTCCATGGTAGAGACTCACCATCATAAGAAGAAGCGCGAGTCTCACAAGTCCTGCAACTGGAAGATAAACTCATACCTTTAAATCTTGCCTCATGTTCAAAGACTTGATTTTGGAGATCATAGATTTGGCTTTGCAGAAAATGTATTTGTGTGTTGAAGGTGAAGACGACATCCTTCATGGATTTGCCATCCACCTTGAGATCACGAGTGTAATCCGCGATCATGAGGTGATTGGAATTGAGTCCATGTTCCACTATCCCCTTGCACTTGAAGACCTCTTGCTCAATAGCTCCGAGCCTAGTCTCCACGTTCCCATCCCCTTAGGACCCTGGACATCCGGATGTGGAGCACCCCCTCATGCATCTCAATGGCTTGAGGGTGCTGCATCACCTCCCGCAAATACGGGTTGATGACGTTCTCGAAGAACTTGTCCTTGGAGGAGCTCGAAGCGGCCATGGCGATCTAGATCTGTTAGAAAACAGCAAGAAAGAAGAACAAAAGATTTCTCCGCGATATGGTGGTCAATACGTTTGGGGAGTATATAAAGATTTTTTATCTTGGGAAACAAGAAAATGGGAGGAAAATGGAGTTGGGAAGGTTCCCGAGGTGGGAACAACCCACCTAGGCATGCCAGGTGGGCTAGGCGCGCACTCGTGTCTTGTGCCCCGCAGGTGCCTTCTTGATTGTTTCTTATTTTCCTATTTTTTGTAATATCCCAAAACTGACAGGAAATATTTTTGCAGATTTTTCGGAGTGTGTTTACTTACCATATCAGGTACCTCCTCTTTTTTTAGTATTTTGGAGCGTTCTAGAAGGTTTATTTTATGTATTCCTCCGGTGTCATGGTTTGAATAATATTGCTTTCAACATTAATATGCGTACCTGGGATATATTGTTTAATTTTTTTCCCATTGACCACCTTCGGGTTAGGACCTTCGGCATTATTAATCTTGATAGCTCCAGAGCGATAAACCTACTCGATAATATATTGTCCTTCCCATTTAGAGAGGAGTTTTCCTGCAAAGAATCTGAAGCGAGAGTTGTATAAAAGAACATATTATCTGACTTTGAATTCCCGCTTTTGGATTCTTTTGTCATGCCATCTTTTAACTTTTTCTTTAAATAACTTGACATTTTCATAGGCTTGGGTTCTCCATTCATCTAGTGAGCTAATATCAAATAACCTCTTTTCACCGGCAAGTTTGAAATCATAGTTGAGTTCTTTAATTTCCCAATATGCTTTATGTTCTAACTCAAGAGGCAAATGACAAGCTTTTCCATAAACCATTTTGGCCCAGTTCTTTTTAGCTCTTCATTCTCCAGAATCAGCTTTTGGGAAACTTCCCACAGAATCAGGCGTCGAGTTCTTTTCTAAGATTTTGGTCTCTGATTATGGGATGAATTGTATGCTGAAATGTTTGTAATGTCCCTGGACAAAAACTGAGTGTTGAATTGCTAACACTTGGTTGTTTGAAAAAATTATCATCGAATATGAGCATGAACACGATTTATGAATATTTTAGCTTGCTAAATATTACAATAAAGAAGGTTTCCAAGTTTCCATGTACAGAGAAGAACTTTTGTTCCATGTACAGAGAAGAATCTAACAAATAAACTAACATCATCCATCCATCAATCAAGAAAATCATCTACATCCATCTCTCTCTCTCTTGTTCTTAATTTGGCATGATCTAGATGTATCGCGAGCTTTGTTACTATAGTTGAATCATATAGTGTTTCTCCCCCTCTAACTTCTTGTGATTTGAGAACACTTGATGTATGTCTTGCGTGGGATACCCGTGGTGAGAATGGGGTATTCTATTGATTCACTTGATGCATGTTTTGGCACTCAACTCGCGAATTCCCGAGGTGACATTGGGGTAATCTATGCATAGGGGTTGATGCACGTTTTCATCCTTGTTTCTCTGGTAGAAATCTTCGGGCACTCTTTGAGGTTCTTTGTGTGGATTGAATATTATGAATCTGAAGTCGTTTGATGCATATCGTATAATTGACCCACGGATACTTGTGGTGACATTGGAGTATCTAGGTGACATTAGGGTTGATTGATGTGTGCCATATGGTGTTATTTTAATACGAACTCTAGGGCTGTTTGTGACACTTGTAGGAATAGCTCAATGGATTGATCGGAAATAATAACTTTGAGGTGGTTTCGTACCCTACAAACAATTTCTTCTTATGTTCTCCACAATAGGAACTTTGAAGTGACTTTTGTTGCACGTTGAGGGATTGCCATTGTTGAGAGAACTTGCACTAGTGAAAGTATGAACCCTAGGCCTTGTTTTCAAGCATTGCAATACCGTTTTCTCTCACTTTAGTTACTAGTTACCTTGCTGTTTTTTATTTTCATATTACAAAAACCTATATCTACCATCCATATTACACTTGTATCACCATCTCTTCGCCGAACTAGTGCACCTATACAATTTACCATTGTATTGGGTGTGTTGGGGACACAAGAGACTTATTTGGTTGCAGGGTTGTTTGAGAGAGACCATCTTCATCCTATGCATCCCACAGATTGATAAACCTTAGGTCATCCGCTTGAGGGAAATTTGCTACTGTCCTACAAAACTCTGCGCTTGGAGGCCCAACACGAGTCTACAAGAAAAAGGTTGCGTAGTAGACATCATGCCCCACACCCTCATCGCTACCGGCCTCACTCGAACGGCTGACTTGGCCCGCACCAAGAGTTAGCCACTGCATCATCTATGGGTGAGCAAAGAGGGATAAGAGGTTAATATGCGGATCTTAGTGGCGTCGGCTTGGAGAAATCTAGGTTGGAGATACCATAGCGGGTGAGAGGAATCTAGCGGTGTCGATGACCGGTGCGACCGGACCCGATGATGACGAAGTCGCGAGGAGTATTCGCGATGGCGCAGTGGTGGCGTCGTCCCATGATCATCCCCTGATGGTGGCGGCGTGGGATTCGTCGTTGTCCCAGGAAGATCCCACGATGGTGGCGGCGTGGGCTTCGTCATCATTCTAGGAAGATCTCGCGATGGCAGTGGCGGCGTGCTTTAGGATCACCATAGGAACCGAGGAGTGGACGACGGCATGAGGACGAGATGAGGGCAAAGTTGGGAGGCTCGCAAGGAGGTCATCGTCAAAGGGATCGAGGTAGCCTTGCGTGGACGTGCGTTAATGAGGCGGCCCAAGTGCACTATGATGACGTGATATGAAATGTGGGCGAAAGATAGAAGTGGTGGGTGATAAGTCTCCAACGTATCTATAATTTTTTATTGTTCCATGCTATTATATTATCGTTTTTGGATGTTTTATATGCATTAATTTGCTATTTTATATTATTTTTTGGACTAACCTATTAACCTAGAGCCCAGTGCCAGTTTCTGTTTTTTTCCTTGTTTTAGAGTTTCGCAGAAAAGGAATACCAAACGGAGTCCAAACGAAATAAAACTTTCGCGATGATTTTTCTTGGACCAGAAAACATCCAGAGGACTTGGAGTGCAAGTCAGAGAAGCCATGAGGCAGCCACAAGGACGGAGGGCGCGACCAGGGGGTAGGGCGCGTCCCCACCCTTGTGGGCCCCTCATGACTCCACCGACCTATTTCTTCCACCTATATATTCCCATATATTCCAAAAACAATGGGCATCTCCATAGCCCGTTGATACGCCTAGATGATGTGAGACTATCTCCTTCTTTTTGTCTTCTCCACAACCACAGTCTATTCCACCTATAGTGCTATGTCCATGGCTCACGCTCATGTATTGCATGAAAGTTGAAAAAGTTTCAAAACATCAAAAGTATGAAATAATTGCTTGGCTTGTCATTGGGGTTGTGCATGATTTAAATATTTTGTGTGATGAAGATGGAGTATTGCCAGACTATATGATTTTGTAGGGATAAGCTTTGTTTGGCCATGTTATTTTGAGAAGACATAATTGCCTTGTTAGTATGCTTGAAGTATTATTGTTTTTATATCAATATTAAACTTTTGTTTTGAATCATACGGATCTGAACATTCATGCCACAATAAAGAAATTACATGGATAAATATGTTAGGTAGCATTCCACATCAAAAATTCTGTTTTTATCATTTACCTACTCGAGGATGAGCAGGAATTAAGCTTGCAGATGCTTAATACGTCTCCAACGTATCTATAATTTTTTTACTGTTCCACGCTATTATATTATCTATTTTGGATGTTTTATATGTATTAATATGCTATTTTATATCATTTTTGGACTAACCTATTAACCAAGAGCTGATATGTCTCCGTCGTATCTACTTTTCCAAACTCTTTTGCCCTTGTTGTGGACTCTAACTTGCATGATTTGAATGGAACTAACCTGGACTGACGCTGTTTTCAGCAGAATTGCTATGGTGTTATTTTTGTGCAGAATAAAAAGTTCTCGAAATGACATAAAAATTCACGGAGATCAGTTTTGGAATTAATAAAAAATATTGGTGAAAGAATCAAGTGAAGTGGGCCCACACCCTAGCCACAAGGGTGGGGGCGTGCCCACCCCCCTGGGGCGCGCCACCCGACCTTGTGGGCCCCCTGGACCTCTACCGACCTCAACTCCAGCTCCATATATTCTCTTTCGGGGCGAAAAAAATCAGAGAGAGTGATTCATCACGTTTTACGATATGGAGGCGCCGCCAAGCCCTATTCTTCCTTGGGAGGGCAGATCTGGAGTCCGTTTTGGGCTCCGGAGAGGGGAATCCGTCGCCATCGTCATCATCAACCATCCTCCATCACCAATTTCATGGTGCTCACCGCTGTGCTTGAGTAATTCCATCACAGCTAGGCTTGCTGGACCGTGATGGGTTGGATGAGATTTACCATGTAATCGACTTAGTTTTGTTAGGGTTTGATCCCTAGTACCCACTATGTTCTAAGATTAATGTTGCTATTACTGTGCCATGCTTAATGCTCATCACTAGGGCCTGAGTTCCATGATTTCAGATCTGAAACTATTATGGTTTCATGAATATATTTGTGTTCTTGATTCGATATTGCAAGTTATAGTCACCTACTACGTGTTACGATCCGGCAACCCCGGAGTGACAATAATCGGGACAACTCTCGGTGATGACCGTAGTTTGAGGAGTTCATGTATCACTAAGTGCTAATGTAGTTTGGTCCGGTACTCTACTAAAAGGAGGCCTTAATATCCCTTAGTTTCCAATAGGACTCCGGCTGCTACTGGAGGGTAGGACAAAAGATGTCATGCAAGTTCTTTTCCATAAGCACGTATGACTATATTCGGAATACATGCCTACATTATATTGATGAATTGGAGCTAGTTCTGTGTCACCCTATGTTATAACTGTTGCATGATGAATGTCATCCGACATAAGTATCCATCATTGGTCCATTGCCTACGAGCTTTTCACATATTGATCTTTGCTCCGTTACTTTTCCGTTGCGACTGTTACAATTGCTACAAAACTGCTACTGTTACTTTTGCCACCGTTACCGTTACTTCCATACTACTTTGCTACTAAATTTTTTGCTGCATATATTAAGTCTTTCAAGTGTGGTTGAATTGACAACTCAGCTGCTAATACTCGAGAATATTCTTTGGCCCCCCTTGTGTAGAATCAATAAATTTGGGTTGAATACTCTACCCTCGAAAACTGTTGCGATCACCTATACTTGTGGGTTATCAAGACCTTTTTTTGGCGCCGTTGCCAGGGAGCATAGATCTATTCTCTGAGTCACTTGGGATTTATATCTGTTGATCACTATGAGGAATTTGAAAGATCAAAGAACTAAGATTTTTCCCGCAACTACGAGGGGTGGTAAGGAACTGCTATCTAGCTCTGCACTTGATTTTCCTTCTGTTTTAAGTAAACTTGCGACACCTACACCAGCTATTGATTCCAATATGTTGCGTGTTATTGATGATGTCACTTCTGCTATGCATGATGCTTATGATGAAACTACTTCTCTGCTAGATAATACTGTGCCACTAGGTGAATTTCTTGATGAACATCTTGCTAGGGTTAGAGAGAATGAAATTACTGAAACTAATGATATTATTGAAACTAAAGATTATGATTCTCCCCCTAGATATGAATTGTCTGTTGTACCTGAGGGTTATGTTATGGATGAAGAAACTGCTAGAGACTTCTTTGCTTGCAATCATAGAGAGGATCTTAAGAAATTATTAGCTAAGCTAAAAGAAAAATCCTTGAATGCTAGAATGAAATATGATCCCGCCTTTTCTACTTCACCTATCTTTGTTACTGATAAGGATTATGAATTCTCTGTTGATCCTGAGTTAAATACTTTGGTTCAATCTGATCCTTTCTATGGTTATGAATCTGAACTGTTGTGGCACATCTTGCTAAATTGAATGATATAGACGCCCTATTTGCTCATGAGGAAAAAATCGCTATTACTATATTCTAAAATTGTTTCCTTTCTCATTGAAGGGTGATACTAAGTTATGGTTTAATTCTCTTGCCCCAGGATATGATTTACTACTTCTCTAAAAAATATTTCCCTGCTCATAAGAAACAAGCTGCTTTAAAGGAAATATTTAACTTTGCGCAAATTGAAGAAGAGAGTCTCCCACAAGCTTGGGAGGCTTCTCCAATTACGTAATGCTTTGCCTGATCATCCTCTCAAGAAAAATGAAATACTTGATACCTTTTATAATGGACTAACCGATGCTTCCGGAGACCACCTGGATAGTTGTGCTGGTTGTGTTTTCAGGGAAAGAACAGTTGAGCAAGCTAAATTGCTATTGAATAATATATTGAGTAATGATAATGACCGGACACTTCCTGAACCAACTCCGAAGCCAACTCCAAAGAAGAGGGGTATTCTATTTCTTTGTCCTGAAGATATGCAAGAGGCAAATAAATCTATGAAAGAAAAAGGTATTAAAGCTGAAGATGTTAAAAATTTACTGCCTATTGAAAAAATGCATGGTCTTGATAACCCGACATAGGTAGTAGAGGTAACTCTCTGTGAAGATTTGATGAAGGTGATATTCCTCATAATAAGTCTGCTAGTCAATGTTTGGATGAGTTTGATAATTTTATTGTTAAACAAGAAAACTTCAATGCTTATGTTAGTAGACAATTGAAACGTAATGCTTACATGCTTGACCACTTGGGTGATTATACGAGTAGAACTTTTAATGATCTTAAGCTTATTAGTAAACATGCTTCCATGGTTACAACTCAAGTAGAACAATTACTTAAGGCACAAGATGATTTGCTTAATGAGTTAAATAGTAAGAACAATGATAATGCTGTTAGGGTTATGACAAGAGGTGGTAAGACGACTCAGGAACCTTTGTATCCTGAGGGCCATCCTAAGAGAATTGAGCAAGATTCTCAGAGAACTAATGTTGATGCACCCAGTCCTTGTACTAGGAAGAAAAAGAAAACTGGTAGGACTTTTGCATGGTAGTGAACCTGCTATAGACACACCTGAGAATCCCAATGATATTTCTATTTCTGATGCTAAGACACAATCTAGTAATGAACATGAACCTAGTGATAATGTTAATGATGATGTTCATGTTGATGCTCAACCTAGTAATGATAATGATGTGGAGATTGAACCTGTTGTTGATCTTGATAACCCACAATCAAAGAATCAAGGTTATGATAAGAGAGACTTCGTTGCTAGGAAACATGGTAAAGAAAGAGAACCATGGGTTTAGAAACACATGCCCTTTCCTTCTAAGCCATCCAAGAAAAAGGATGATGAGGATTTTGAGTGCTTTGCTGAAATGATTAGACCTATCTTTTTGCGTATGCGTTTGACTGATATGCTTAAAATGCCTCCTTATGCTAAGTACATGAAAGATATTGTTACTAATAAAAGAAAGATACCGGAAGCTGAGATTTCCACCATGCTCACTAATTATACTTTTGAGGGTGGAATACCAAATAAACTTGGAGATCTAGGGGTACCAACTATACCATGCTCCATTAAAAGAAACTATGTTAAAACTGCTTTATGTGATCTTGGAGCCGGTGTTAGTGTGATGCCTTTCTCTTCGTATCGTAGACTTGAATTGAATAAGTTCACACCTACTGAAATCTCTTTACAGATGGTTGATAAATCAATTGCTACACCCATCGATATTTGTAAGGATGTGCCTGTTGTGGTTGCAAACGTTACTATCTTAACCGACTTTGTTATTCTTGATATTCCTGAGGACGACAGTATGTCGATCATCCTTGGTAGACCCTTTTAGAATACTGCAGGGGCTGTTATTGATTGCAACAAAGGCAATGCCATTTTTCATGTTAATGGTAATGAGCATATGGTACACTTTCCGAAGAAACAACCTCAAGTTCATAGTATCAACTCTATTGGAAAAATTTCAACTATCACTATTGGAGGTTTTGAATTCACTCTTCCTACTGCCAAAAAGAAATATGATATTCTTATTGTTGGGGACATGCATATCCTCGTTGAGGTAACCTAGTGTTATTCGAAAATTCTCTGGTTTCATGTCACTCAGAAGAAGTTTATTAATAAGATTTGATCAACCTTGTTAATGGATTCCTTTTGATGGGCATGGGAAGGATGAATTTAGAAGGCACAACTCTCTATACCCATCTTTTACTTTCTGTTATTTAGATTAAATAAAGCAAAAATATTATTTTCTATCTGTTTTCTGGATTGTCTATGCAATAAAAAATGGCCCAAAAATAAAAGTTCTCCAAATGCCTTGAAAATTTAGTATGATTTTTTTAGAATATTATAGAATTTCTGGTGCAAAGAACACACCTGGGGGCCTCACCAATTGGCCACAAGGGTGGAGGGCGCGCCCCCGACCTTGTGGGCTCCACATGCCCCCTCCACTTATTCCAGCACCCATCCTCTCCTTCTTCCTCCAGAAAAAAATCACTCCATAGTTCAAACTCATGTTCTTGCTCATCTTGCTGCCATTTTTGATCTCCTTGCTCAAAGCTCCATTCACAAAACTACTTTGGGGGATTGTTCTTCGGTGTGTGAATCCTCAAAGGGTCCAATTAGTTTTTGTTCAGTGTTTTATTTATTGCAAATTTTTGCTGCTTTGGTGACCCTGTTCTTGAGTTTGCATGTCAAATTTATATGGTCCAGAGTAGTTTTGATGCATGATATAGCCTCTAGGCACTTGTAGGAGTAGTTGCTATCAATCTTGTTGAGTTTGGTTCACTTTTATTTCGAGTCACTAAAAATTTCAAAAAAAATCAGAGGAAAAAATATGTCCAGGAAAATGTATCAAGGTGGTTCTTCAAGGAAGCAAGGACCAAGGCATGAGATTCATGAGTAGGACCTTGAACCACCAAGGGAAGCTCAAGTGAAGTCGTGTGAATGGCCGTCGAATGAATTTATGGATCGTGCAGGTTTCAAGGATGAATTCTATGCATACGTACAAAATGCCGGCCTTGAGGATTTCTTATCGGACAAGTGCTTATAGTATTATTATCTCACCGATTCCTTCATGCGGAGCTTTGAGATTTCATCCAAGCATAATACTCATACTGTCCTATTTGATCTTTATGACGAATCTTATACCAAGGACTTGGAAGACTTTTGTGAGGCATGCAAAATTCCACAATGGGGCCTTCTTAGTGAGCCTCACAAATCCGAATATAATGATTTCCTTGCTAGCATCACCGTTGGAGAAACTAGAAATATCACGCAAGCAACCATAGGGAGCATTCACTTTCGTGCCATACATTATTTTGCTCTCTTTATCGGTAGGTGTATGATACGTCTAGAATATATCTATAATTTATGAAGTATTCATGCTGTTATATTATCATTCTTGGATGTTTTACAATCATTTATAACAACTTTATATCATTTTTTGGGACTGACCTATTGACCTAGTGCCAAGTGCCAATTGCTATTTTTTGCTTGTTTTTTACATCGCATGGAATCAATATCAAAGGAGTCCAAATATCATGAAACTTTTTGGAGAATTTTTATGGACCAAAACACCCAGGATGGGCCAGAGCAGCACCTCGGGGGTGCCCCGAGGGGGGCACAACCCACCAGGGCGCGCCTGGGCCCCTAGGCGCGCCCAGGTGGGTTCTGCCCACCTCGGTGGCCTCCCGCACCCCCTCTTTACCCTATAAATTCACAAATATTCCGAAAACCCTCGGGGTTACCCTAGATCAGAAGTTCCGCCGCTGCAAGACTCTGTAGCCATCGAAAATCGATCTTGACCATTTCGGCACCCTACCGGAGGGGGGAATCATCTCCGGTGGCCATCTTCATCATCCCGGCGGCCACCACGATGAGGAGGGAGTAGTGCACCCTCAGGGCTAAGGGTTTGTACCAGTAGCTATGTATTTAATCTCTCTCTCTCTCTCGTGATCTATATCATGGGCTTTGTTAATATAGTCGGATCATATGATGTTTCTCTCCCCTCTATACTCTTGTTGTGGTGAATTGAATCTTTACCCTTTGAAGTTTTGTCTTGTCAGATTGAATGTTCAGATATGAGAACACATGATGTATGTATTGCGGTATGAATACTTGAGGTGACAATGGGGTATCATATTGATTCACTTGATGTATGTTATGGCACTCAACTTGTGGATTCCCGAGGTGACATTGGGGTAATTTATGCATAGGGGTTGATCACGTTTTATTATCTTTTCTCCGATAGAAACTTTGGGGTCTCCTTGTAGTTCTTTGTGTGGATTGACTATTATGAATATGAATTTGCTTTGGTGTTATTTTAGTACGAACTCTTGAATAAATCGAACGGAAAAAATAGCTTTGAGGTGGTTTCTTACCCTACAAACAATTTATATCTTTTGTTCTTCGCTAATAGGAACTCGAGAGTGATTCTTTATTGCACTTTGAGGGATAATCATGTGATCCAACTATGTTAGCACTGTTGAGAGATTGCACTAGCGAAAGTACGGACCCTGGGCTTCATTTTCAAGCATTCCAATACCGTTTTGTGCCCGTTTACTATCTGTTACCTTGCTGTTTTTATTTATTCAAATTATAAAAATATATTTCTACCATCCATATTACACTTTTATCACCATCTCTTTGATGAACCAGTGCACCTATAAAATTTGCCATTGTATTGGGTGTGCTGGCGACACAAGAGATTTCTTGTATTTGTTTGCAGGGTCGTTTGAGAGAGACCATCTTCATCCTACACCTCTCATGGATTGATAAACCTTAGGTCATCCACTTGAGGGAAATTGCTACTGTCCTACAAAACTCTGAGCTTGGAGGCCCAACATGTGTCTACAAGAATAAAGTTGCGTAGTAGACATCAATGTATTAATGGTAAACATGAGCATTGCCACATTTGCGTTCCAGATCTAAGTGTCCTCAAGTATGCCGTGTTAGGTGATAAACGATATAATCTGGGGGCTATTATTGCTAGGAGGTTACACCATAATGCTAAAGATGTGGATTTATTTGGCGGGATTTATGCAACTCGTTTAGCTAAATATTTGGGTGTACCCGTAAGGGGGTATGACATTGAGTTGCCACCTGCTTTTCTAGATTATGAGGCTATGGTACGCTTCCAGTTTCTTAAGAGGAACGAACAACTCCTCTAGTACCGACTAATCTTTGATAGACGACACGCCGTCCATATTACTCTTCCTGCTCCTGCTTTCTTTAACTTTCAGGCGAGTGGACAATACTTTATAACTAGAGAGGCGACAAACGAGTATGAGAGAACAGCGGAGGCTGCTCGCCTCCATGCTGTAGCCCTTTAGGCAGTAGCTGATGTGTCTTAGTACAACTCCAACTACAACTTTGGATATCCACCAGGACAGTGGCCATAGACCAACTTAGGCCAAAAGCCTAAGCTCGGGGGGGGGGGGGTACGTATTTCTCACCGACATTACATCCATGCTCACACACTCATTTCAGTTGTTGGTGTTCATACTTTTTCATTGTATTATCCATGCTAGATTATTTATTTTTCTTGCTTTCTTCTTGTGTGTTTGAAAAACCTTAAGAAAAACCAAAAAAATTAGTTGTAGTTAGTTTACTTTCCATGCATGCTTAGTAGTAGTACTAAAAGAAAACCCAAAAAGATTTCTCATTCATCTTTTGCTTGTTGGGAGCTTTCCCGTGTAAATAGTTTTTCTCGTTCTTATTTTACTTTCTTCAAAAAAACAAAAACTCCAAAAATATTTCAGTGTGTTTCTTTGAAATTCTTTCCTTTTCTTTGTGGGTCAAGAGGAGAAGACCACGATGAAAATGTTGAGTGGCTCTTATATGCATTATCGTTGATCTAACAAAGAGCCCATATTACCTTGTCTTCTTATTTAATTAAATGTTTGCAAATTCCAGCTTAGTCCAATGCACGTGCACTATTATATTATCCACACCGTTCGGTCGTGCAAGTGAAATGCAATAATGACGGTATATGATGAAATGATTGACATGAGGAAAAGCTGGTATGAACTCGACCTATCTTGTTTTTGTAAATATGATTAGTTCGTCGTTCCTGATTCAGCCTATAATGAATGAAACATGTTTGCAATGAAAATTAGAGATTATAGTTATTCATGCCATGCTTAATCAACTAGGAGTTTATAATGGTATACCTTGCGTGCCAACATGGAAATTAAAATGGTTGTGATGTAGTATGATAGGATGGTATCCTCCTTTGAATGATTCGGGTGGCTTGACTTGGCACATGTTCACACATGTAGTTGAAACAAAATTAACATAGCCTCCACGATATTTATGTTCATGGTGATTTATATCCTACTCATGCTTGCACTCAATGTTAGTTAATCTCAATGCATGTTTATGACTATAGTCGCTCTCTAGTTGGTCGCTTCCCAGTCTCTTTCTAGCCTTCACTTGTACTAAGCAGGAATACTGCTTGTGCATCCACTTCCATAAACCCCAAAGTTGTTCCATATGAGTCCACCGTACCTTCCTATATGCGGTATTTACCTGCCGTTCCAAGTAAATTTGCATGTGCCAAACTCAGAACCTTCAAATAATAATCTGTTTTGTATGCTCGAATCGCTCATGTACCAACTAGGGTTGTCAATATCTTCCATGCTAGGTGGGTTATTCTCACGATGAGTGGACTCCGATCATCATTCATGAGAAAATGGTTGGTAACCGGGATGCCCAGTCCCATGCTCAAATCAAATCAAAATAATTGCAAACGAAACTCCCCCAGGATTGTTGTTAGTTGGACGGTACACATTGTTTCGGACCACCCGTGGAGTGTGCTTGCTGGTGGTCGGGGAGTATAAACTTTACCATTCTATAATGTATGTAGCATGGAAGATACCGAGATCTCTGCTGAAGCTCAAAAATGGCATGATCACAAACAGTGACTTGAGTCTATAATGGGATGAGGTTAAAATTATGAGTTCATGTCACCATTTGATGGCCCTCTTCTAGATGATCAAAATAAATATGAAGATGGACCAAAACGGAGCTCAAGTGCAAAAGATATGAGAATTTCGGAGATACCCGTGTTGACATCAGATTAGAAAATGGCATGAAACCTAATTAAGATGGCCTTGGATGAAAAAACTTTCAACTGCAAAGTTCTTCGTCTCGCCGAAACAGACGATATGTAAAAATCATCCCCATTCAAGGTCGTATGCAAAAGTTACAAGCAAAATAGTGGGCTGTAGCAGTATTTGGCCGGATTATCCGGGCCGGTATCCGATCATCCGGCAGGAGGCCATATGAATCATCTGGGTAAAGTAACATAACCATAATTTTCGGGCCCTTTGAAGCCGGATCATCCGGGTGAAGCCCGGACGATCCGGACAACTTTTTCTGCTATAGACTTTAGGAAATGGCCCGAAACACCCTCAAGATGGCCTCAGATCCAAAAGTCTTCAACAACAAAGTTGTGCGTCTCGTCGAGATGGTTGATTTTGATATACAAGTCATCTTAACCCAAGTTCGTATGAAAAAGTGACGGCCCGATTAGTGGATTGCTGTCAGAAATCTGGGCTTGGCCGGATCATCCGGGCCTAGAGCCGGACATCCATGCCAGGGGTCATGAGAAGTCCGTATTTGGTTAGATTTTGATGATTTGGACGGTAAGGCAAGTCCTTTTCTTGTACTGGAAGTCCATCCGCCTCTTATATAGACAAGAGGTGACGGCCGATTGAGCAACACACAATCGAACAAACATATACTACTTTTTACCTTTACTTTTCCTTGTCCCTTGTTCTTCTTCTTCCTCGTTCTTCGTCTGTTCTTCTTTATTGCAGGGCGATGAACCTTGAGGCCCTAGGGGCGATCCGATCGACCTAGGGCAGCCCATAGCCGTCGCGCGCCCTGACGGGGTCCCTCCCGGACGCGTGGGGTTTCGGGTCCTGAAAAGCACCCACTGGATTGCTTGCGTACCGCGCTTCTGGATGGGTCTCCTTCGACGTGAGCTGCGGTGCATCACCCTCGGAGTTGGAGGTACACGGTGACGTATTAGTGTGCGAACACACTTTTTGGCGACTCCGCTGGGGACGAAGCTTTGAACGGTCTCTAGCCCGTTCTTGCTACGAAGAGATCGTCATCAAGTTGCTACAGTCTACAAAGGTAGTATGAATACTCAATTCCCCTTTGTAGATGCAAATAATCCATATGTTGTTGCTAGATTATCTAATGGGTATAATGTATCAGCTAGCCCTAGCTTTATCGATCATGCATTTAATTATGTGCAAGAGCCGATGCAACAAAATCTCCATGCTTCTACCTCATATAATTTTAGCAACATGCAACATATGTATTCCAACTCCCATTCATCGGCAACCCAACAAATCCATAGGCCGATGAACAACATGATGAGTTTGTTTAATCAAGTTGAAACACCCCATGTAGGAAATTTCAATGGCATGCAACATAGTGTTTCATCTTTTTATTCATCGGCAAATAACTTGCAGTATGTTAATCCAAACATGCCAATGGATAGGGGAATTGGCCATGCTACTACTAGTTATTCGGCCAATTACCCTCAAACATCATATGCTACACCTCATGCTACTAATTTGTTGGCACCATACGCAACTGTTGATATCCATAATTCGGCTCCGCACCTTCACGGTCATGGCCGAATAAGTGAAACTTCTATAGGAGCACAAATGCCTTCACCTACTACAGTGGCATATCATGTTCCCCCTGCACAATTACAGAATTTTGGCAACATCACATTACTGAAAGATTCTAAAAGCATAGGGGGCAACCATATCCAGACTGGGTAATTGAGAACAAGCTTACATTCTCTTGGGATTTGTGCAACTTTATTCGCCAGGAGTTAATAGAAGGCGGGAAGCCTCATGATTTTATTGCTGTAAAAGCTAGAGTTGTGCAAATGATGCAGTCGCCCAGTGTTGTACCATCAATTGTACCACCTAAACAATTATAGAGTTTGGGCACCTCATTGCCGAAAGAGTCTCAAAGTATTGGGGGCAATCTCATGAGGAGTGGTTGGAAATTGAGACAAAAAGGTTCAAAGCTCGCCAAGCTAAGATGTGGGCTAAAATTAGACAAGAGCGAGAAGCCTTGCAAATTCAAAAAGATAAAGGTATTGATTCAGGTAACAAAGAAAATTCAGTTATTGAAAAAGCCGAATCAAGTAGTATATATTCTGAATCCATCAAATCCAAAGAAGCAAGCATTATTGAAAAAGGGCATGGAAAGCATAGCAAGACACTCATGCTTGATTTTTTGGAAGTTAATGGAACATATTTGCTGCCCTGTGAGTTTCGTGCCATAGAAATTGAGAAGCTTCAAGGACAAGAGCAAGTAGCCGAACAAAGTTCAGTTGACAAAGACCTTCAAATTTATGATGCACAAAAACAAGAAGAAAACTATGACATGGTGTTGGGAAACCATCCAGAAGCAAAGCACGATATTATTCACCACATGCAATCATCATGCTCTCCCAACATATTTGAAGAGGTATGTCTAGCAAGTAATTTACCTATATTCAGATTTGGTCACAACTTTATTGTTGATGCATCTATTAGAAAAATTCTCATAAGTAATTTTCAAAGACCAATGAAGAAGGGAAATTTACTTGTTAGCAATAAAATTGTTGCTAAGCATATCGGTCAATTTATTGTACCATTCAAACAGACCGATTGTGACTTATTATTGCAGCCAAAGCTTTTCCCATTGCTTTATTTAAATCGTATCTAATTGGGTAGCTTTGCTTATTTATTACTTGGGTTGCATTTGCTCTCCATTGCGACATGTATGCTCTAACTATTTTTGGTTTCAGAAATTTAAAGCCAAGGTTAAATTCTTTTGAGAAAACCGATGCTATTATGATATCTTATCGAAAGACATTGGATATAGAGTGAAAAACACATTGCATAGCTGAATGGGGAGATTCCAAATCTGAACCATTCATTTGCTTACCTCCAAAGCCGTTCTCACAACAAGATCAGCTAGAGAATAAAAAATTTACCTTCAATTCAAGCATGTGTGATCAAATATTTGATTTGTTTTTGAGAAATAATTATATTAGAATTCTTGATCACCATGTTGAGCCATCTGTCCAGGGACGAATGTATTGTAAGTTGCATGATTCGTTCAAGCATAATTTTGAGGATTGCAACATGCTTCGTCAAATAGTTAAATCGGCCATTGATAAAGGACGGTTGAAATTTGTTGAGACACCAAGAGATGACCAGTCTATTCTGATTGGTTACGGTGGCAAAATGTTTTTGCATCGGCTGCTGCAAGCCGATCCATTTAAAGAGAAGGTAAAAACTTCAGGTGATGGGATCAAGCTTTCAAGTAAAGAAGTTGTTGAAGAGCATAATGAACATAATCTTGAGGGCGAAAATTCCATTGAAGATACAATGGATACGCCAAGGACTTGGGGGCAGCAAGCAAATCCAATGATCGATGAAAGCAAACCAAAAGAAAACAAAGGCCGAAATAAGTGCAAGTGTAAGCGATCAAAAATCACCTTCGCTGAACTATTGGATAAATATCAAAAGAAGAGTGAAGAGAAGAATACTTATCGACCAAATCATGCGAAGAAATTAAGATCACCCCCAAGGCGCAAATATGAGGATCGGTATTGGCAAAGTGAGAATTTTAATGCAACATGTTTATCTGCAAAGTCCTAGCAAAAAGGTGAACAATATGGTTCGGAGGATGACCCTGAGATACATATCTATGGAACTTTATCATCAGATTGTTAATGAATTTGAGAAGTTTCACCCAAGTTTGCAACAAGGATTCAAACAAATAATGGACAATATATATTTACCGCCCTAAGCACATGCAAAGTGGCCGATGAAGTGTTGACATCGTCCTTAGAACCAACACGGTACAAGTTATTTTTCGGCATGCTACCTTTGCCGAAAAACAGGGGGCATGTGTTGACGCTCAAAAATGGCCTGATCGCAAAGAGTGACTTGAGTCTGTAATGGGATGAGGTTAAAATTATGAGTTTATGTCACCATCTGATGGCCCTCTTCTAGATGATCGAAATAAATATGAAGATGAACCAAAACGGAGCTCAAATGCAAAAGATATGACAATTTTGGAGATACCCGTGTTGACATCAGATTAGAAAATGGCATGAAACCTAATTAAGATGGCCTTGGACGAAAAAACTTTCAACTGCAAAGTTCTTCGTCTTGTCGAAACGGACAATATGTAAAAATCATCCCCATCCGAGGTCGTATGCAAAAGTTACAAGCAAAACAATGGGTTGCAGCAGTATTTGGCCGGATCATCCGGCCGGAGGACGGATGAATGACCTGAACGTCTGGGCTATCATCCGAGTAAAGTAACATAACCATAATTTTTGGGCTCCTTGAAGCCGGATCATCCGGATGGCACCCAGACCATCTGGGTGAAGCCCGGACGATCCGAACACGAGTCTGGACGATCCGGACAACTTTTTCTGCTGCAAACTTTAGGAAATGGCACGAAACACCATCAAGATGGCCATAGATCCAGAAGTCTTCAACATCAAAGTTGTGCGTCTCATTGAGACAGTTGATTTTGATATAAAAATCATCTTAATCCAAGTTCGATGAAAAAGTTAAGGTCCGATTAGTGGACTGCTGTCAGAAATCTAGGCTTGGCCGAATCATCCGGGCCTAGAGCCGGACATCCGGGCCGGAGGTCGTGAGAAGTCTGAATTTGGTTAGATTTTATGTTTTGGATGGCAAGGCAAGTCCTTTTCTTATACGGGAAGTCCATCCATATCTTTATATAGACAAAAGGTGATGGTCGATTGAACAACACACAATCGAAGAAACATATACTACCTTTTGCCTTTACTTTTTCTTCTCTCTTGTTCTTGTTCTTCCTCGTTCTTCGTTCGTTCTTCTTTACTGCAGGGCGACGAACCTCGAGGCCCTAGGAGCGATCAGGTCAACCTAGGGCAGCCCATAGCCGCCGCGCGCCCTGACGGGGTCCCTCCCGGGCGTGTGGGGTTTCGGGCGTACAAAAGCGCCCGCCGGATTGTCTTGCGTACCGCGCTTCCGGCGGGTCTCCTTTGACGTGAGCTGCGGTGCATCACCCCGGCATCGAGGGTACATGGTGACGTGTTCGTGTGCAAACAATCTCTTAGTTGTTATGTTGACAATGAAAGCATACCGCTCAAAATATTATTTATCTCTATTTCAAAACTCGAGCTTTGGCACCTGTGCAAATCCCTGCTTCTCTCCGCGAAGGGCCTATCTATTTACCTTTATTGCTGAGTCATCATCCTCTTATAAAAAGCACCAGTTAGAGAGCACCATTGTCATTTGTATGCATTTTTATTAATTTATATTGAGTATGACCGTGACTGAATCTATTTTACCATGAATTACAATGTCTAGTCAGTCCATGATATTCAGGGGTGCTCTGCATTTATGTTTTGCTGTCTTAGAAAGGGCTAGCGAGATACCATCTTGTTATATTATATCATGATTGTTTTGAGAATGTGTTGTCATCTGAGATTTATTATTATTTCTCGCTAGTTGATTATGTCATTGATATGAGTAAATGTGAGAACTAAACATTATTGTGAATATGGTTAGTTCATAATCTTTGCTGAAAACTTGAATGCTCCCTTTACATATTTGCAACAACAAGATCAAACAAAGTTTCTAAAAGTTTTTCTTTATCACTTTCAGTTTGACAACTGAATTGCTTGAGGACAAGCAATGGGTTACGCTTGGGGGAGTTGACAAGTCTCCGTCGTATCTACTTTTCCAAACTCTTTTCCCTTGTTTTGGACTCTAACTTTGCATGATTTGAATGGAACTAACCCGGACTAACATTGTTTTCAGCAGAATTGCCATGGTGTTATTTTTGTGTAGAATAAAAAGTTCTTGGAATGACCTAAAAATTCACGAAGATCAGTTTGGGAATTAATAAAAAATATTAGCGAAAGAATCAAGTGAAGGGGGCCACACACCCAGGCCACAAGGGTGGGGGGCACGCCACCCGACCTTGTGGGCCCCTTGGACCTCCACCGACCTCAACTCCAACTCCATATATTCTCTTTCAGGGAGAAAAAATTGGAGAGAATGATTCATCGCGTTTTACGATACGGAGCCGCCGCCAAGCCCTGTTCTTCCCCGGGAGGGCAGATCTGGAGTCCCTTTTGGGCTCCGGAGATGGGAATCCATCGCCATCGTCATCATCAACCATCCTCTATCACCAATTGCATGATGCTCACCACCGTGCGCGAGTAATTCCATCGTAGGCTTGCTGGACCGTGATGGGTTGGATGAGATTTACCATGTAATCGAGTTAGTTTTGTTAGGGTTTGATCCCTAGTATCCAGTATGTTCTAAGATTGATGTTTCTATGACTTTGCTATGCTTAATGCTTGTCACTAGGGCCCGAGTTCCATGTTTTTATATCTGAACCTAATATGTTTTCGTGAATATATTTGTGTTCTTGATCTGATATTGCAAGTTATAGTCACCTACTACATGTTATGATGTGATACATCTCCAACGTATCTACTTTTTCTCACGCTTTTCCTCTTGTTTTGGACTCTAATTTGCATGATTTGAATGAAACTAACCCCGGACTGACGCTGTTTTCAGAAGAACTACCATGGTGTCGTTTTGTGCAGAAATAGAAGTTCTCGGAATGGAACGAAATTTTTTGAGGATTATTTATATCAATGAAGAGAATTTCTGGAGCCAAAACCTACCAGAGAGAGCCCCCTGGGTGGGCACAACCCACCTAGGTGCGCCCCCTCTCATGGCGCGCCCAGGTGGATTGTACCCACCTGGTGGCCCCGGCTGATGACCCCCCTGATACTATAAATTCACATTTGTCCAGAAAAAAATAAGGGAGAAAGAATTATCGTGATCCACGAGACGGAGCCGCCGCCAAGCCCTATTCTTCCTCGGGAGGGCAGATCTGGAGTCCGTTTGGGGCTCTGGGGAGGGGGATCTTCGTTCTTTGTCATCACCAACCCTTCTCCATCGCCAATTCCGTGATGCTCCCCACCGGGAGTGAGTAATTCCTTCGTAGGCTCGCTGGTCGGTGAGGAGTTGGATGAGATTCATCATGTAATCGAGCTAGTTTTGTTAGGGCTTGATCCCTAGTATCCACTATGTTCTTAGATTGATGTTGCTATGACTTTGCCATGCTTAATGCTTGTCACTTTGGGCCCGGGTGCCATGATTTCAGATATGAACCATTTATGTTATCATCATTATATCCATGTTCAAGATCCGATCTTGCAAGTTATAGTCACCTACTATGTGTTATGATCCGACACCCCGGAGTGACAACAACCGGGCCTACTCTCGATGATGACCGCAGTTTGAGGAGTTCATGTATTCACTATGTGTTAATGCTTTGTTCCGGTTCTCTATTAAAAGGAGGCCTTAATATCCCTTAGTTTCCAATATGGACCCCGCTACCACGGGAGGGTAGGACAAAAGATGTCATGCAAGTTCTTTTAATAAAGTACGTATGACTATTTACGGAATACATGCCTACATTATATCGATGAACTCGAGCTAGTGCCGTATCGCCCTAGGTTATAAGTTATAACTGCCACATGATGAATATCATCCAACAAGTCACCGATCCAATGCCTACGAATTTATCCTATATTGTTTTTGATAAGTTACTACTGCTATCATCGCTGTTACTATTGCTGCTATAACTACTGTCAAAACTATCAAACTACTTTGCTACTGATCACTTTGCTGCAGATAATTAATCTCCAGGTGCGGTTGAATTGACAACTCAGCTGCTAATAACTTCAAATATTATTTGGCTCCCCTTGTGTCGAATTTATAAATTTGGGTTGAATACTCTACCGTTGAAAGCTGTCGCGATCCCATATACTTGTGGGTTATCAAGACCTTTTTCTGGTGCCGTTGCCGGGGAGCATAGCTATATTTGTTGAGTCACTTGGGATTATTATCATATTATCACTATGAAGAATCTGAAGGATCCAAAGACTAAGATTTATGCCTTAAAGACGAGGGGAGGTAAGGAACTGCCATCCAATTCTGCTTTAGATCCACCTTCTGTTATGAGTAAATTTGCAACACCACCACATGCTATTAATTCTGATATGCTGTAAGTTATTGATGATGCTACTTCTACTATGAATGATGCTTAGTACCTTGCTTGATAATGATGATGTGCCACTTGGATACTTTCTTGATAAACAAATTGCTAGAGTTATACAACATGATGTTGTTGAATCTAATGATGAGCTAGAAACTGAAACTCGTGAAACACCTGCTAGAACTAGCCCTCCTAGATATGAATTGCCTAAGGTACCAGAAGGTTATGTTATGAGTGAAGAAGCAACTAGAGATATTCTTGCTTGCAATGATAGAGATGGTCTAGAGAAATTACTATGTGAAAACTGCTTTGTGTGATTTAGGAGCTGGTGTCCGTGTTATGCCTTTCTCTTTATATAAAAGACTTGACTTGAAGAAACTCACACCTACTGAAATATCTGTCGGTGTTCCGGGAACGGGGGTCCCCAGACTTGCCTGCCTGGGGCCTGCGGCGTGGCTCAAGTGGGGGCCCAGCTCGGCCCATCTTCATCAGCTCAAGCTCAAGACCCTCGCGAGGGGCCAAGCCTCGCGGGGCGGATGACAGAAAGCTCCCTCAGAGGCAGCCTCATCAGGCAGGCTCGCGAGGAAGCGGAGAGATCAAGGCAGGGGTACTCGCGAGGAGCCCGTGACGCAAGCCATGACGATCAAGACCAGGCGGGTGCCAGGCGGGCGCCGGCCTGCGTAGTGTCCTTGTTTCCCCCTTTGGTGCAAAGGGGGCAAGCACAGGCCAAGGCATCGGGAAAAGGTTACCATTCCGGTGCAACGAGACCAAGACCAACAGAGCGGCAGGACGGAGGTCACCGTGGAGCCCAAGACGGCGTCATCACCAGTGCTTTTGGCAGCCGAAGACCACCTTTGGTCAGGATAACTTGTACTAGATGTTCCCCTTCAAAATGGCCAATTGTTGGCGCCCTTCCCGCTCATTATTTGGGGAGAGACCCAGGGCCTCTATAAATAGAGCTAGCTACCACATAGTAGAGGAGAGATGGACACACCTAGGCATCTAGAGATCTGATAGAGCCCTAGCAGAGAGAGAGAGGCGACTGAACTCACCCAAGCAGTCCATCGCACCAGCTCAAGAACACCTCTCGCGAGGCTGTTCTTCCCTTGTACTGTTCATCATCAGCCCCTGAGGCAATCCACCACACCACACACTGGAGTAGGGTATTACACCACAACGGTGGCCCGAACCAGTATAAACCTCGTGTCCCTTGTGTTGTTCGTTGTTTCCAGCTTAGATCACGCGAGGAGATTGGACGTAGATCGGTAGGGGAGAGATCTCAGCGCGCACCCCAGTGTTCGAACCTCAAGGGTCTGCCGGAACCCGAAATCCGACATCCGGCGCGCCAGGTATGGGTGCGCCAGAATCTTTCTTCCGCTGTTCGCGTGCGATCTTCCGTCGTGTCCATGGCTGACGCTCGTCGGGCTCGTGCCGAGCGCCGAGCTGCTCTCGCCACCCGCGTCACCCAGACGGCGCCCGTCGCCTCCTGCCAACACCGCCACCGGCCCGGCGGGGAACGAGCAGCAGGCCTCATCCCAGCATCCTTCGGTACAGCGGGAGGGCCAGACCGCCACACCGTCGCTGGCTCCAGCCGCTCGTCGTCCCACGCCCGTCGCGCCCCCACGGACGCGCACGCCACGCTGCTCCCGGCGAGAGAGCTCTTGCACTACCGCCCCGTCGACGACCTTTACAAGGACTGGCTCGCCCGCAATACCGAGCTCGTCAGCACCACGGGGGGCTCCCCCTTGCCGTCCCTCTCGCTGCCTCGCCCACCATTCCGCGCAGGAGGCGAGGATCATGAGGTGCCTCCACCACCTCCTCCCCAAGAAGGCGCCCTGGCTCCAAGGCGCGCAGCCCCAGGGCGAGACCCTCCGCGTCCGGCGCCTGCGCAGCAAGAAAGGAGCTTCCAAGAGATCCCTCATCCCCAGGAAGGTGCTCGCGTGCTTCGAGCGCCGGCGCGCCAAGATCGCGTCCCTGCACCTCCACGCCAAGACCCCGCGCTGCTCCAAGCGGCAGCGCGCGATAATCCCCAGGAACAAGCCCAGCACCAGCAAAAGGCACCGGTGGCCACGGCAGGCTACCGCGCCCTCACCCCCGAGCTACGCGGCGTCGCATGGCCAGGCATGTTCAAGCCTGACCTGCCCCCTCGCTTCGATGGCACGGCGGACCCCGTGGAGTTCCTACAGCTCTACGAGCTATGCATCGAAGTCGCCAACGGAGACGAAAGGGTAATGGCGAACTGGTTTCCCATGGCGCTCAAGGACGGGGCCCGCACCTGGCTCCTGAACCTGGCTCCTGGCACGATCTCCTCCTGGGACAAGATGCGCACTCGCTTCATCGCCAACTTCCCGGGCACTCGCGAGCGGCCCCCGGCCATGAGAGATCTGCGCCGCATCAAGCAGCAGCAAGGGGAAACCCTGCAGAAATACATCCAGCGCTTCAACAATGCTCGCCTCAAGATCCCCAAGGTGACTGAAGAAGTCATCATCTCAGCCTTCTCCGATGGCGTACGCGACATCAAGATGAAGGAGGAGCTAGCAATCCATGAAGACCTATGCACATCCCTGGAGCTATTCAACTTGGCGACCAAGTGCGCCAGGGCTGAGGAAGGGCGCCTCTCCCTCCTCGAACTCCCGGCTGCCGACCCAAAAGAGAAGAAGCCCAAGGCCAAGGACGTGAAGCGCAAGGGGGCTGCTGTGCTAGCAGCGGAACCAGACACCAAGCAAGGCAGGGATCAGCCTGAGTCATCCAAGGGCAGCCGGTACTGCGTGTACCACGACCTCCACACCAACGAATGTCAAGAGCTCAGGGCCGTGAGAGATGGACGTGTTGGCCGACGCCCCGAGCGCAACGACAGGGGCTATGGCCGAGGAGGAGGAAGAGGTGGCGGACGATGGGAAGACCATGGCCCTCGCCAAGGGTGGCGTGACTGACCTCACGAGGATCGCTGGCAGGACCAGCCTCGTGAGGGAGGCTGGAGAGATCAGCCTCGTGAGGATCACCTACACAGCAACACAGGCCTTCCTCCTCTGCCCCACCACCAAGGAGGAATGAAGACCAACATCAAGACGAGGGGGCTGGTTGCTTCCAGGAGCCGCGCGCAATCGCTTGCATCTTGGGTGGAGTGCAGGCCCCAGCCTCACAGCGCATCTTCAAGCAGTTTGCTCGCGAGGTGAATGCAGTCCTCCCCAAGCTTGAGGCCACGCACCCTCTCAGGTGGTCTGCGTGCGCTAGCATGTTTAGCTCAATGGATCAGCTCAAGTGCACGGCAACGGCCGGAGTCCTCCCGATGCTTTGCTCCCCAGTCATCAGCAATGTGCACGTCACCAGGACCTGCATTGAAGGCGGAGAAGGACTCAACGTCCTGTCCATCGAGACGTTCGACAATCTCCAAGTGCCGTACGATCAGCTTCAGCCGACCAAGCCCTTCTTAGGAGTCACTGACGGTTCCACTATTCCAATAGGGCAGGTTCGCCTTCCAGTCACCTTCGGGCAGCGCAACAACTACCGCACCGAGCTCATCGACTTCGGCGTCGCCCACATCCGCCTGCCATACAACGCCATCCTCGGGTACCCAGCCCTGGCCAAGTTCATGGCAGTGACTCACCATGGATACAATGTCCTCAAGATGCCAGGAAGCGGTGGAGTCATCACCGTACCCTGTGAAGAAAGGGATGCAGTGTGTTCACTTGAGCGCGTGTTCCAAGCCGCAGCAATCGAAGACCCGGACCACAGAAACGGAAGACTTCCCGAGGCGACCCTTAAGAAGAAGAAGGTTTCGCCTGGCCCAAGCCATAAGGAGGCAGGCGCCTCCGGAGGTGTTGCGTCAGGATCTGCGCCCAATCATGGAGCGCCACCCTCTGTCGCATAGGAAGGCGCGCCCAGCGCCCTCTTCAGGAAGGGCTCAGGGGCTCTCTCTTGGAGAGCCACCAACTTTGCCAAGGTCGTGAGGGAGGCGCTCGGGCACCACTTGGAGGGGTGCTTCCAGGCACGTTTCCCTCAGGAAGGTACAAGGCAAGGAAGACCAAACCCTCTGGAGTTCATCGCAAGAAACACCCAGGAGCTACAGGAGTCGAAAGTCATGCGCGGCAGCCACCGCTTGCCCGCCATAGCCCCACATCCAGGCGAGGATGCTGGGCTGCGCGTCTGCATTGACGTGCCAGGGCTGAACCGAGCCACGTCTCAGGAGCGCCTCTGGCCTTCGCGCGTGGGGCGTTGTGAGGGTCCACCTCACAGCTACGTTCTCATGCCTTTTGGCCTGCCGAGCGCGGTCGCGGCTCATCAGCGTCTGCTGAGGAGCATTCTGGAGGCTCAGGAGGTCAGGCATTTTGTGGTCCTGGCGGAGATGGAGATGGCCCTCGGAAACCCAGCTGTGCCCCCGGAGCCTCCCGAGGCTCCTGGGCCTGGGGGCTCGTGAGGGTCGACGTCATCATCGCGCATCACCCACTTCTTCAGCATCACTTCATCTTCAACGGCACCAGGTGACATCTTTCTAAATTCCGTTTTTAGCTGGGAGCGCCCTCAGGGCCGCATCATTCCCATGTCGCGTGGGTCCGTCCCTGCGGCATGTATCCATTTTGCTTATGCTCTTTACTTACCTTGTTGGGGATGCCCTCGGGTTGCATCATCCCCGAGCTGCTCGGGCCTGGCCCAGCGGCATTTGCTTTTCTCGCGTCTATTTAAAATGAATTTGCTCTTTCGCGCTTAATTGTCACCTGCTGCTCATCGCGGACTTCTCCGCTTTCATGCAAAGCGCTTGCACGTTAAAAGGGGGGTACCTAAGCATTGCGACTCATGGGCTCCTACTGGCTCTCCAGCCCTCACCCCCTGGCCTTGACCCACGGCATCACGACCTGTCATACCAGCGGCGGCTGAGCTAGCTCGAGGGCCGGGACCTGAGGATGTAGAGCATTTGCATTCTAACCACCCTGCAGGAACACACCATTGATAAAGGCCAAAGCCAGGCGCAACCCGCCTCGAGGTAGGGCCTCGTGAGTCCTGTGCTGGCTCATGAGTGCCCAGATACACCTCTCATAGCCCTACCGTGCCGGCCACGTGTCAGGGTGGGGCTGTGCACGCCCCGGGGGCTCCTCCCGGAGGGGAGCCCCCTCCCACGTACCAGTGGAAGCACCATGCTCCGCGCTGGCTGACGACACTGCCGAGGAGCGGCTATGCCCGTACATATACGAAAGCGCTATGCTCTGCACTGGTGATAAACAACTGAGGGCTGCCTACAACCGTACCAACCTCAGGGATCCCAGAGCTCAGTGTCCGGCACCATCGTAACGCCTCCCCTCGGGAGCGCCGCGCGAGGGGGCTGGACACGGGGGCTACTCCCGGGCCTTTGCCCGAGCGCATGCCACCCAGCCAGGTCCCTCGGACCTGGTCATCACGCGCCCCTCCCCGAGCGGAGCCAAGGTATGGAAACCCGTTTTAACGTCAAGGGGGACTCCTGAGCATCGTGACTCAGGAGACTAACTTGCCCCGTACCCCCTCACTCCTTAGTCCCGTCCTGGTTTCCGGTCGGGGATAATGCTAGGTGAGGTATGCGTGGGGCCGGGCCCTGCCGACGCAGAACGACCAATCCACTCCTTGTTCCCCCCTTTCCAACTTGTTGCTTGCGCGTCAAGGGGGACTCCTGAGCATCGCGACTCAGGAGCCTAACTTGCCACGTAGCCCCTCGCTCCTTAGTCCCGTCCTGGTTTCCGGTCGGGGCTAACGCTGGGTGAGGTATGCGCGGGGCCGGGCCCTGCCAACGTAGAGCGCGAGCAAGTAGGGGAGAAAAATGCAAATTCCAGGAAATTCAAAGCAAATATTACAAGCCATAGATTGTTTCACAACGTCAAACACAAGTTTAAACGCCTCCGTGAGGCATGGTGCATGTTGCAGGAACAAAAACAGGACGGAAGCCACGAAGGGGTCACTCTCCGGTGGCGCCGCCGCCTGTGGTAGAGTCACGCTGGACGACTCCGCCTCTCGGGGCCATGGAGCTGGCGGCACCATGCCCGGGCAAGATGCTGAAGGCGCGGAACCTCCCCAGCAAAGCTTCGGCTCGGCCTTTCATGACCTCAGCGGCAGTGGCGACAAGGTCGCCGTTCACAGGTTCCAGTAGGCTGTCGAAGTCGACGTCGGGGTCGCACAGGTAGACGTGGCTGAGGACATGCGTCAGCGCCGTAGAAGACAGGGCACACGCCTCGGCCTCGGCCGTGGGGCCAAGGCCGTCTACGACATCTTCAAGCGCACGGACCAGGAAGGGAAGCAGTTTGGCGGGGCCGTCCTCCGCACCGGCCAACGGCTCCTCCAAGACGCTCTCGTAAAGCGTCCTCAGCGTGGCACGAGCCTTCTTCTCCATCTCCGCGAAGGCCACCCGATCCTCTGCCAGGACCTTCGCCTTGGCGTCTAGCTCGGTCCTCTCCGCCTGCAGCGACCGCTCCAGCATCTCCAATCGGTCGTGGCGGTCATCAAGCTTGATGTCCCGGTCCTTGACGGCAGCCTCTCGAGCCTTCATCTCCTTCTCTTTCTCATGGCGGCCGTGGACATCCTTGGCGAGCTCGTCGCGCATGCCTTGCAGCTCGGTCTCTAGAGCCTCGCAGCGAGCCTTGGCAGCCGCAGCGTCGCCCAGGGCAGCGTCGCAAGCGGCCTTGGCTTGGTTGGCGGCCTGCTTCTCCCCATCGGAGGCGACACGGCCTGGCTCAGCGCTGCTCAAACGGAGGCAGCGAAACGGGCCCAGCCAGAAGCTAGCTCCAGGCGCCCGGCCACTAGGCGACGGTGCACGCTCAGAAGATCCTCCCGCAGCTAGCTCAGTTCGCTGGCGACCTGGTCCAGGACAGTGGCAGAGGGAACAGAAGAAGCGGGAACTGGCAGAGCAAGCGAAGAGGACGGCAGCGTGATCACGGCTTGGCAGGAAGGAACCCCCTGGGCCTTGGCTGCCCCGGCTGCAGCATCGAGCACAGTCCACTCCAGGATTAGCGGGGCCACAGGGGCTGATTCCTCACCGAGGCGTCCCAGTCGGCCTCACGAGGACGACCGGGCAGGGGAGGCGCGAGCCTCGCCGTCTTCCTCCCCAGCGGACGAAGGCGCCGCCCCGGCAGATGGACTCACACCAAGCAGGGCCGCGGAAGCCCCTCTCAATCTCTTCGACGCAGGCGCCAACCTGACGAAGAATATGGACATCAATCCTCGGCGGCAGAAACCAAGCAAAGCATGAATCAAGCACTTACTGGTCGTCGCTCGCGAACTCAAGCAACCTCCGGCCAAACTTGAAGCCTGAGAGCCTATAGCTAGGGTAAGCCTCGGGAGGCCCGGGAGCAGAGGGCATGTCAGGAGGGCTAGAGCTAGCCCCAGACCGCCCAGGGACCAAAGTAGACCCTGGGGGAACCAGCCCCGACCTGCCCTTCCTTGTGACCAAGGGAGAGTCCTCCCCTCCTCGCCTGGCGCCGGCCTCGTCATCGTCTAGCATGGAGCGGAGGGCCTGGGACCTGCGTCGAGGGAAAGACTCCCTCGACTCCTTGCCAGTCGCCTCAGAGTCAGACTCTTCCTCCTCCGCCTCTTCTTCCCCCTCGCTCCCGCTGGAGCTGTCGGAGGACACATTCACCATCGCCAGCGCCGCAAGACCCTCGAGAGCTTCCGCGGGCACCAGCCCCTCACCATTGAAGGTGGGCATGGCGTTCACCACCTGCTCCCAATCGTCACGAAGGAACAGGGGGACGGGGGCACCCACCGGCTTCGCCACGTCTCCCCCAACCAAGGAATGGAGGGCCGCGACCAGATTCTTGTCGGTCAGGGCCTCAGAGCTTAGGTGCAACGCGGCGTCCACTTCCCCAAGCCTCCACAATGGGAGCGAGTGCTCCTGGAGTGGAGCCACCTGGTGCTCCAAGAACTCCCTCAGGAGCGTGGCCCCGGTCAGCTTCGCCGCCCCCAATTTGCTTGGCCTCAGGTCCGCGTCCATCCTCTTCAGCACCGCCTTCGCACGGGGGTCGACGAGCTCCGCGCGGGACCACGCATCGATAGTCTTTGGCTGCCCCGTAGGCAACACCAGACAGGGGTGGAGGCTCCCGACGTCCACCATGACCCACTTGCTCCAGAAGCCTTCGATTCTCTTCCCAGGCTTTGAGATAGCATTGGAGTTGGAGTATGCGATGAAGCTCGCACATGTGGAGACATGGACACCGGAAACCCGGAGGGAAAAATAGTGACGCAATATGGCCACCGAGGGCTTTACCCCAACATGAGCCTCACAGTAGTAAGCAAAAATCGCCAGGAGAAGAATAGAGTTGGGGTGGAGATGCAGAGCCTGCAAGTTGTACTGGCGGAGAACAGCAAATAAGAACTCAGAGAAAGGAGGCACCAGACCGGCGATGATGGCGCTCACAAAGAGCGGATAGAAGGTGCTTCCCTTGCCTTCAGGCTGGTCGGAGCTAGCCTTGAGCACAGTCGCCCCCTTGCTGCCCTGCGCCATCGTCATCAGGCGCGTGAGGGCAAGGTTCTTCTCCGGCAGGTTCAGGGAATCTAGAGCCGGCGAGTACCAAGCCTCGGTCGGGGACTTGCGAGGCGCCATGGTGTGCCGGATGAGGAGGATTGAGACAGATCTGGATGATTTCGGGAGCAAGAAGGAGGAGAGCAAGAAAGGGGACCTGGGGCGGGGCGAACAAGAACAAAGAAGGTAAGTCTGGCCCGGGCACCTCTTTTGTTAGATGGACGGTTGCCGAGGCATCGTGGGGAAGCGCAGGCGCCCACGTCCAGTCAATCACCACGTGGCGCCCAAGGCCGCAGGCTATTGGGGCCCGCGGTGCTTCACGCTTGCCTCTTCACTTCCCTGCTAGGCCAAGCCCGGGCGCGCCTTGGGCCCGGGGGCTACTGTCGGCGTTCTGGGAACGGGGGTCCCCAGACCTGCCTGCCTGCAGCCTGCGGCGTGGCTCAAGTGGGGGCCCAGCGCGGCCCATCTTCATCAGCTCAAGCTCAAGACCCTCGCGAGGGGCCAAGCCTCGCAGGGCGGACGACAAAAAGCTCCCCAGAGGCACTCTCATCAGGCAGGCTCGCGAGGAGGCGAAGAGGTCAAGGCAGGGGTACCTCGCGAGGAGCCCGTGACGCAAGCCATGACGATCGAGACTAGGCGGGCGCCGGCCTGCGCAGTGTCCTTGTTTCCCCCTTTGGTGCAAAGGGGGCAAGCACAGGCCAAGGCATCGGGTAAAGGTTACCATTCCGGTGCAACAAGATCAAGACCAGCAGAGGGGCAGGATGAAGGTCACCATGGAGCCCAAGATGGCATCATCACCAGTGCTTTTGGCAGCCAGAGATCACCTTTGGTCAGGATAACTTGTACTAGATGTTCCCCTTCAAAATGGCCAATTGTTGGCGCCCTTCCCGCTCATTATTTGGGGAGAGGCCCAGGGCCTCTATAAATACATCTAGCTACCACAGAGTGGAGGAGAGATGGACACACCTAGGCATCTAGAGATCTGATAGAGCCCTAGCAGAGAGAGAGAGAGAGAGAGAGAGAGGCGACTGAACTCACCCAAGCAGTTCATCGCACCAGCTCAAGAACACCTCTCGCGAGGCTGTTCTTCCCTTGTACTATTCATCATCAGCCCCTGAGGCAATCCACCACACCACACATTGGAGTAGGGTATTACACCACAACGGTGGCCCGAACCAGTATAAACCTCGTGTCCTTGTGTTGTTCATTGTTTCCAGCTTAGATCAAGCGTGGAGATTGGACGTAGATCGGTAGGGGAGAGATCTCCGCGCGCACCGCAGTGTTCGAACCTCAAGGGTCTGCCGGAACCCGAAATCCGACAATATCTTTGCAAATGGATGACAAATCAACTGCCATACCTATCGGTATCTATGAGGATGTGCCCGTTGTTGTTGCTAACGTTACTGTTTTGACTGACTTTGTTATACTTGAGATGCCCGAGGATGACAACATCTTGATTATCCTTGGTAGACCCTTCTTGAATACTGTAGGAGCTGTTATTGATTGCAACAAAAGCAAGGTCACTTTTCATATCAATGGTAATGATCATACGATGCACTTTCCGAAAAAACAATTCCAAGTGAATGGTATTAATGTTATTGGAAAATCTTTGACAATCACTATTGGAAGTTTTCAAATACCTCTACCTCCTGTCAAAAAGAAATATGAAATCCTTATTGTTCGGGAAATGCAAATCCCCATAGAGGTAACTTAGTGATTTACGAAAGTTCTTCGGTTTCATGCTAATCGAAAGTGGTTGTTAATAAGACTTGATCAACCTTATTAATGAATAATTTTTGAACGGAATGAAGTTGATGAATTTAGTAAGAACTACTTTCTGTCACTACTTTTTATTCCCTGTTTTATTAGTTAAATAAAATAAAATGCCATGTTTTGTCTGTTTTCTGAATTTTCCATGCAATAAAAAATGACCCAAAAATAAAAGTTCTCAGAATGCCCTGCAAATTTTATACGATTTTTTTCCTGAACATTTTAGAATTTTTTGTGCAAAAATTACCAGTGGGAGGTGCACCTGGTGGGCAGAACCCACCAAGGCGCGCCAGCACCCCTGGCGCACCGTGGGGGGTTGTGGTCCCCATGTGGGCCCCCTCACTTACCTCTTCATCCCACATCATCACTCTCCACCAGAAAAAATTCTCCATTGCTCTCTCTCCCGAGTTCTTGCTCATTTTGCTGCCATTTTTGATTTCTTTGCTCGAAGCTCCATCTCGTAAACTGTTTCGGGGATTTGTTGCTTGGTATGTGACTCCATCATTTGTCCAATTAGTTTTTGTTTTAGTGGTTTATACTTTGAATAAATAGCTACTCTTAGTGCTGCTGTAGATGTGCTTGCATGTTGAATTCTTAGTGCTCTAAGTAGTTTGAATACTTGCTATGGCCTCTATGTATCCCTATGAGTAGTTGCTATTAGTTTTGTGAAGTTATGTTGGAAAAATTTTGTGGACTAAAAATTCAGATTTTGTTCATAGGAAAAATTGTACGCGGACATGAATATCTTTAGGAAATTTGGCTCTAAGAAGAATTCCAAGGGTGTTATTGGGGAGTCTTCTCACAATGATCTCCAGCTTTGGAGGTTGGCGGAGGTACGGTCATGCGAATGGCCGCACATCCCATTCCTACAAGAAGCTGGAATTCATGAGGAGTTCATGCAATTCGTTGCCAACACTGGTCTCACCGACTTCATCGCAGGTGAGTGTGACCAGCACCAAATCCTCACAAATGCTTTTGTTCAAAGCTTTACATTCCTGCCTAGAAATAATCCTTCTGAAGTGAGCTTTAATTTATATGATGAAAACCACCAGATACCACTTACTGAATTTTGTGACATATGCATGATCCTGTCTAATGGGAGTTTGGTTGAGCCTAGGCCGGCTGAGTTTGAGGATTTCTATCGCACTTTGACAGTGGGGGATGAAAGGAGAGTGTCAGCCACCACCACTGGTGGATTACATTTTCCTACTGTTCATTAATTTGCATATTTCATTACCAAATGCTTGCTTGCTAGGGAGAAGGTGGGTGCACTTAGTTCACCAGACCTTGCTGTTTTACTCGTGCAATAGAGGGCGACAACACTTATTGCTTGGGAGCTATTGTGGCTCATCGCCTCCATCTTAATAAATCTCAGGTAAAATACATGGGATTTTTGCTACTCGTTTGGCTGCTCACTTCAAGGTTGTGATACGCCCCCATGATGTCCCTCTCACCACAGTTTACCTAGACCATGCAGCCATGGATCACCATCACTTTCTTGCACATGATCATCCTGATCTTGCCATTCCTTATAACTTGTTCTATAATGTTGACACTCGTGATGTTATCCCCTTGCCTGCACCTGCTTTGTTTGATTCTGTTGCCAGGGCGGATACCGGATTATGCCTGCGGACATTCTCGCCTTCTGGAACGCTCACGCTGCTGCAGAAGCTGCACATGCACCTCCACAGTGGGATGAGTGGATGCCTGCTCCTCAGGATCCCTACTACCATCCAGGCTACTGGTAGATCACCAACTTAGGCCAAAAGCATAAGCTTGGGGGAGTACATGTTTCTCACCGACATTATATTCATGCTCACATATCATTCTATCTGTCGGTGTTCACACTTTTCATTGTATCATCCATATTTAGATTTATTTTTCCTGCTTTCTTCTTGTGTGTTTGAAAAACTTTAGGAAAAACCAAAAAATAGTTGTAGTGATTTACTTTCTATGCATGCTTAGTAGTAATACTAAAAATAAAATCCAAAAATATTTCCCTGTTCTTCTTTTGCTTGTTGGGAACTTTCCCGTGTAAATAGTTTTTTCTCGTTTTTGCTTTTCCCTTTTATTTGCTTGTTGAAGAAAACCAAAAACTCCAAAAATATTTCAGTGTGTTTCTCTGAATTTCTTTTCTTTTTATTCGAGTTGCACCGAGCAGAAGACCATGATGAAAATGTTGAGTGGCTCTCATATGAATAATTGTTGAACTAATAAAGAGTCCATTTTACCTTGTCTTCTCCTGTTTTGCAGATTCCAGCTTAGTCCATGGCACTCTTGCACTATTATTATTTTCATATCATTCGGTCATGCAAGTGAAAGGCAATAATGACGATATTCGATGAGCTAGCCGTGGCAAAGAGAAACTAGTATGAACTCAACTTGTTCTTGTTGTGTAAATATGTTTAACCTAGTGCCCATGATTCAGCCCATTATGATTAAACATGTTTGCAATGACAATTAGAGATTATAGTTTCTCATGCCATGCATAAGTAGTTGGGAGTTGATAATGCTTTATCTTGGATATCAACATAGTGTTAAAATGATTGTGATGTAGTATGATGATATGGTATCCTCCTCTGAATGTTCGAGTGGCTTGACTTGGTACATGTTCATGCATGTAGTTGAATTAAAACCAACATATTCTCTATAATGTTTAAGTTCATGGTGTTCATATCCTACTCATGCTAGTGTCCAATGTTACTTATGCATAATGCCTATTCATGATCTTTGTTGCTCTCTAGCTGGCCGCTTCCCAATCTTAAATTGCTAGCCTTCGCCTGTACTAAGTGGGAATTCTGCTTGTACATCAAAACCTTGAACCCAAAGTTATTCCAGATGAGTCCACCATACCTATCCATATTACCCTCCCGTCCTAAGTAAATTTGCATGTGCCACCTCTAAAAACTTCAAAACAATTGTCTATTTTGTCTGCCTGGATCGTTCATGGAACGATAGGAGGTGCTCAATATCTTCCGTGCTAAGCATGTTATCCTCAGGTCGAGTGTTTATTCACTCACCATCGCACGAGGAAATGGGCGGTAATTGGGATTCCTAGTCTCGAACTCAAAAATGCAAATAATTAGACAAAACTCCCCCGGGACTGATCTTGGTATGGACGGCACCATTGTTTCGGACAAGCCGTGGAGTGTGATTGATGGTGAAGGGGGAGTAAACCTTTACTTTTACTGCATGGGAACCGCCACTAGCGTGCTTAGCATGGAAGATGTTGATAACTGATAGTCCTGAAGTGAATGAGAGAGGTGCATGTCTACGAAGGGACTTTTTATTTACTTTTATGTTGCGTCACCACCTTCTATAAACAAGCGCCAGAAACTGAGTAGAGCACAGCGGTCATGATTTATGCATTGTGTATAGCTAATATTGGGTGCATCATGAATGGATCTTTTCTACCATGAATTACAATGTTTAGTCGCTGCTTGAACTTCAGAGGTGCTCTGCATTTATGTTTTGCGGTCTCAGAAAGGGCTAGCGAGATACCATTATTGTCATATTATATAATGATTGTTTTGACAACATGTTGTTATTTGGGATATCTTATTATGGCTCCCTAGCTGATTATGGCATTATATGAATCATTATAATCTGTAAATGCTATTGTTTACATGGTTAGTTATAATGTTGACTGAAAACCTGGGTGCTATTTAAGCTTACTTATGCAAACAAGAGCAAAAGAGTTCGTAAATTTTTTTCTTTCTCGCTTTCAATTTATTAACTGAATTCCTTGAGGACAAGCAAAGGTTTAAGCTTGGGGGAGTTGATACGTCTCCAACGTATCTACTTTTTCTCATGCTTTTCCTCTTGCTTTGGACTCTAATTTGCATGATTTGAATGAAACTAACCCCGGACTGACGATGTTTTAGCAGAACTACCATGCTGTTATTTTTGTGCGGAAATAGAAGTTCTCAAAGTGGAACAAAAATTTTTGAGGATTTTTTATATCAATAAATAGAATTTCTGGAGCCAAGACCTGCCAGAGAGGGGCCCCTGGGTGGGCACAACCCACCAGGGCGCGCCCCCCTCTCCTGGCACACCCAGGTGGGTTTTACCCACCTGGTGGCCCCGCTGATGACCCCCTCATACTATAAATTCACATTTATCCAGAAAAAAATAAGGGAGAAAGAATTATCGCGATCCATAAGATGGAGCCGCTGCCAAGCCCTGTTCTTCCTCGGGAGGGCAGATCTGGAGTCCGTTTGGGGTTCCGAAGAGGGGGGTCTTCGTTCTTCGTCATCACCAACCCTTCTCCATCGCCAATTCCATGTTGCTCCCCACCGGGAGTGAGTAATTCCTTCGCAGGCTCGCTGGTCGGTGAGGATTTGGATGAGATTCATCATGTAATCGAGTTAGTTTTGTTAGGGCTTGATCCCTAGTATCCACTATGTTCTTAGATTGATGTTGCTATGACTTTGCCATGCTTAATGCTTGTCACTTTGGGCCCAGTTGCCATGATTTCAGATCTGAACCGTTTATGTTATCATCATTATATCCATGTTCTAGATCCGATCTTGCAAGTTATAGTCACCTACTATGTGTTATGATCCGACAACCCCGGAGTGACAGCAACCGAGCCCACTCTCGGTGATGACCGTAGTTTGAGGAGTTCATGTATTCAGTGAGTGTTAATGCTTTGTTCCGGTTCTCTATTAAAAGGAGGCATTAATATCCCTTAGTTTCCAATATGGACCCCGCTGCCACGGGAGGGTAGGACAAAAGATGGCATGCAAGTTCTTTTAATAAAGCACGTATGACTATTTACGGAATACATGCCTACATTATATCGATGAACTGGAGCTAGTGCCGTATCGCCCTAGGTTATAACTGTCACATGATGAATATCATCCAACAAGTCACCGATCCAATGCCTATGAATTTATCCTATATTGTTTCCGATAAGTTACTACTACTATCATCACTATTACTATTACCGTTGCTGCTGTTACTACTATCAAAACTATCAAACTACTTTGCTACTGATCACTTTGTTGCAGATAATAAATCTCCAGGTGTGGTTGAATTGACAACTCAGCTACTAATACCTTCAAATATTCTTTGGCTCCACTTGTGTCAGATATATAAATTTGGGTTGAATACTCTACCCTCGAAAACTGTTGCGATGCCATAAACTTGTGGGTTATCATGATCCGGCAACCCCAGAGTGACAATAGTCGGGACCACTCCCGGTGATGAACGTAGTTTGAGGAGTTCATGTATTCACAAAGTGATAATGCTTTGGTCCGACACTCTATTAAAAGGAGTCATTAATATCCCTTAGTTTCCAATTGGACCCCGCTACCACGGGAGGGTAGGACAAAAGATGTCATGCAAGTTCTTTTCCATAAGCCCATATGACTATATTCGGAATACATGCCTACATTATATTGATGAATTGGAGCTAGTTCTTTGTCACCCTATGTTATAACTGTTGCATGATGAATGCCATCCGACATAATTATCCATCATTGATCCATTGCCTATGAGCTTTTTACATATTTATCTTTGCTCCATTACTTTTCCGTTGCCACTGTTATAATTGCTACAAAACTGCTACTGTTACTTTTGCCACCATTACCATTACTTCCATACTATTTTGCTACTAAATTTTTTGCTGAAGATATTAAGTCTTTCAGGTGTGGTTGAATTGACAACTCAACTGCTAATACTCGAGAATGTTTTTTGGCTCCCCTTGTGTCGAATCAATAAATTTGGGTTGAATACTCTACCCCCGAAAACTGTTGTGATCCCCTATACTTGTGGGTTATCAAGAGGCAAGTGCTAGTTTCTGTTTTTTTCCTTGTTTTGGAGTTTCGCAAAAAAGGAATAACAAATGGAGTCCAAACGAAATAAAACTTTCGCGATGATTTTTCTTGCACCAGAATACATCTAGAGGACTTGAAGTGGAAGTCAGAGATGCCATGAGGTAGTCACAAGGACTGAGGGCGCGCCCCCACCGTTGTGGGCCCCTTGTGACTCCACCGACCTATTTCTTCCGCCTATATATTCCCATATATCCCAAAAACAACCCAGGGATCCACAAAAACACTTTTCCACCGCCGCAACCTTCTGTACCCATGAGATCCCATTAGGGGCCTTTTACGGCGTCCCGCCGGAGGGGATTCGATCATGGAGGGCTTCTACATCAACAACATTGCCCTTCCGATGAAGTGTGGGTCCATAGCTAGTAGCTAGATGGCTTCTTCTCTCTCTTTGATTCTCAATACCATTTTCTCCTCGATGTTCTTGGATATCTATTTGATGTAATACTTTTTTGCAGTGTGTTTGCCGAGATTCTATGAATTGTGGATTTATGATCAGCTTATCTATGAATATTATTTGAATCTCCTCTGAATTCTTGTATGCATGATTTGATATCTTTGCAAGTCTCTTCGAACTATCGATTTGGTTTGGCCAACTAGATTGGTTTTTCTTGCAATGGGAGAAGTGCTTAGCTTTGGGTTCAATCTTGCGGTCCTTTCCTAGTGACAGTAGTGAAGGAAATATGCCCTAGAGGCAATAATAAAGTTGTTATTTATATTTCCTTATATCATGATAAATGTTTATTATTCATGATAGAATTGTATTAACCAGAAACTTAGTACATGTGTGAATACATAGACAAATAGAGTGTCTGTAGTATGCATCTACTTGACTAGCTCGTTAATTAAAGATGGTTAAGTTTCCCGACCATAGACATGTGTTGTCATTTAATGAACGTGATCACATTATTAGAGAATGATGTGATGGACAAGACCCATCCGTTAGCATAATGATCGTTTAGTTTTATTGCTATTGCTTTCTTCATGACTTATACATATTCCTCTGACTTTGTGTGCTATCAAATGTCACAACATAACAGGGTGATTATAAAGATGCTCTACAGGTGTCTCCGATGGTGTTTGTTGAGTTGGCATAGATCCAGATTAGGATTTGTCACTCTGTGTATCGAAGAGGTATCTCTGGGCCCTCTCGGTAATGCACATCACTATAAGCCTTGCAAGCAACGTGACTAATGAGTTAGTTACGGGATGATGCATTACGGAGTCAGTAAAGAGACTTGCCGGTAACGATATTGAACTAGGTATGATGATACCGACGATCGAATCTCGGGCAAATAACATACCAATGACAAAGGGAATGATGTATGTTGTTATGCGGTTTGACCGATAAAGATCTTCGTAGAATATGTAGGAGGCAATATGAGCATACAGGTTCCGCTATTGGTTATTGACCGGAGATGTGTCTCGGTCATCTCTACATAGTTCTCGAACCCATAGGGTCCACATGCTTAATGTTCGATGACGAGTTGTATTATTAGTTATGTGATTTGATGACCGAAGTTTGTTCGGAGTCCCGGATGAGATCACGGACATGACGAGGAGTCTCGAAATGGTCGAGAGGTAAAGATTCATATATTTGAAGGTTATATTCAGACATGAGAATGGTTTTGAGTGATCCGGGTATTTTCCCGGAGTATCGAGGGGTTACCGGAACCCCCCCCCCCCCCCCCCCGGTAAAGTATTGGGCCAACATGGGCCTAAGGGAAAGAGAGAGGGGAAATCCCTTGGGAGTTGGATGCGCCCCCTCCTTGGGAGTCTGAATAGGACAAGGAGGAGGGGTGATGACCCACAAGTATAGGGTATCCATTGTAGCTCTTTTCGATAAGAGTGTCGAACCCAACGAGGAGCAGAAGGAAATGACAAGTAGTTTTCATTAAGGTAATGTCTGCAAGTGCTGAAATTGTAAGTAGCGAGTAGTTTGATAGCAAGATAATTTGTAATGAGCAAGTAACAATAATAGTAACAAGTATGCAGCAAGGTAGCCTAATCCTTTTGAGGCAAAGGACATGCCAAAACGGTCTCTTATGATAAGCAAAGCGTTCTTCAGGGTACATGAGAATTTAATCTAGTCACTTTCACCATGTTGGTTCGATTTATGTTCGCTACTTTGATAATTTGATATGTGGGTGGACCGATGCTTTGGTGCTGTTCTTACTTGAACAAACCTCCTACTTATGATTAACCCTCCCGCAAGCATCTGCAGCTACGAGAAAAGTATTAAGAATAAATTCTAACCATAGCATTAAACTTTAGGATCCAATCGGTCCCTTACGGAATAGCGCATAAACTGGGGTTTAAGTTTCTATCACTCTCGCAACCCACCATCTAATTGCTACTCCACAATGCATTCCCTTAGGCCCAAATATGGTGAAGTGTCATGTACTAGACGTTCACATGACACCACTAAGGAAATCACAACATACATACTATGAAAATATCGAACACATATCAAATTCACATGATTACTTGCAACATGATTTCTCCTGTGACCTAAAGAACAACACAAATGATAAACATGCTCATGATCAGAGGAGTATTAAATAGCATAATTGATCTGAACATATAATCTTCCACCAAATAAACCATATACTAATCAACTACAAGATGTAATCAACACTACTAGTCACCCACAAGCACCAATCTATAGTTCTGGTAACAAGATTGAACACAAGAGATGAACTGGGGTTTGAGAGGAGATGGTGTTGTTCAAGATGTTGATGGAGATTGCCCTCCCCAAGATGGGAGAGTTGTTGGTGATGATGATGACGGTGATTTCCCCCTCTGGCAGGGAAGTTTCCCCGGCGGAATCACTCCACTGGAGAGCAAAAGTGCTCCTGCCCAAGTTCCACCTCGAGGCGGCGGCGCTTCATCCTGAAAGTCCTCTCCCTATTTTTTCTAGGTTAAAATGACTTATATACCAAAATATGGGCACCAGAGGTGGGCCAGGGAGGCCACAACCCACCAGGGCGCGCCTAGGTGGGTTGTGCCCACCTGGTGGCCCCCTCTGGTGTTTATTGCCTCCAATATTTCTTAAATAATCCATAAAAAATCTCTGTGAAGTTTTAGCTTATTTGGAGTTGTCCAAAATAGGTGGCCTGACGTACCTTTTCCAGATCCAGATTTCCAGGTGTCGGAATTGTCCCTCTTTGTGTGTTCCTTGCAAATTATGAGAGAAAGGCATTAGAATTACTCCAAAAAGCATTATTATGGATAAAAACATTATAAATAACAGTAAGAAAACATGATGCAAAATGGACGTATGAACTCCCCCAAGCTTAGACCTCGCTTGTCCTCAAGCGAAAACCGAAATCGAGAAACATGTCCACATGCTTTGAGAGAGAGAGAGAGAGAGGTCAATAAAAACAAAATACGAACATAGAAGCATCATGTTGATTATTATAATAGCAACAAAATTAAACATAGGACTTTTATCATAGAACTTGCATCATATACTTCCCATGAATAAGTAACAGTTCATCACATAATCGAAGTATAAAGAGAAAAATTTATTAAAAACCAACAAACTATGTTCTCAGTCAACTTTGCAACTACAATTCATCATCTTTTTAAAAAGAGTCACATGTCGGAGCCTTTTAAGCAAGTCCACATACTCAACCATCATATAGTCTTCTATGATTGCTAACACTCACCTTGTACCCATGAGAAAAACGTTTCAACCGGACACATAGAAAGATAGGGGCTTATAGTTTCGTCTCCCAACATACTCACCTCAAGGGTAACAATAATAACTCATGTTATCTATATTCAACTGGACATATGTGCCTAGATCTTTCCTCAGCACATGATGCTTGCCAAAAGAGAAAATAAAAAGGAATAGAGGGAAAACTTTGACTCTTTTCATAAAAGTAAATACATAAAAGTAAAAGATAGGCCCTTCGCAGAGGGAAGCAGAGGTTGCCATGCGCTTATTTGTTTGCATGCTCAATCCCTTAGTGCAAGAGAACGTCACGTTGTATTGCCCCTTAAGATGGCAACCTTTATTATGCAGTCTGTCTCTTTTATTATTTGTCATCCAAGTTCGTACAATGCTCAATTTTCTCTTACACTAAATGATCTCACATATTTAGAAGCAATTTTTATTGCCTTTTTGCACCGATGACAACTTACTTGAGGGATCTTTCTCAATCGGTGGACACTTGAAAAAGATTTGGGTTTAAGGGTTTTTGGATGCACAAGTAGTATTTCTACTTAGTGTGGAATTTTTGGCTAACCAAGATAGGGGGCAAGCACCACATGTTGAAGGATCTATGACAATATGACTTCTATGTGAATATAAACAAACATAAATCATTAAGTTGTCTTCCTTGTCCAACGTCAACAATTTTGGCATAAAATATTTTGATGAGGGTTCACAATCACAAAATATTTCTAGGATAGTATATCTATATGTGAATCTTCTCCTCCCTTATTAATTCTTTCATGAGTTGCATCATTGACTAATGTTGTGTTTGTCAATCTCTAATAAAATTTCCTACTTATACTTTTCCTTATGTGGTGCTATCACCTACCATAGGATTAGTATATAATCTTATTGATTTATTTCCTATCTTTTATTTACTTCCTTTCTCTTTTTCTTTCTTTATTATTTCTTTTCTTTTCTTTATTTGCAACATGAAAGTAAAGAAAGCAAAAACTCAAACTAAACTTTATTATATAACTTGCACACGATTACAATGATAAATCATTAAGCAAACTTTCAAATAAGAAAGGATCGAACTAAACTTTATTTCATCTAAAGCAAAAAAGATCGAACTAAGATATGTAAAAGCAAAAAGATAGTGGGATGATACGATACCAGGGCACCTCCCCCAAGCTTGGCGGAAGCCAAGGGGAGTGCCCATACCCGATACTTAGTTCACCATTGGCGGTGAAGAAGATGGTGGTGGTGAGAAGGTAGGGGATTTGCCCTTTACTTCCTTCAGCTTCCGACTGAGGGTAAAATTCTCCATCATCAACTTGCAATTATATATCTCGAGTTTTATTATCCTCTTGCATAACGCCTCCATGCTCTCATCCTTGTACCTGGAAGGAATCGATTCTTCTTCTTCTTCCTCGGAGGTCCAACTATATTTCCCCTCATCCCCATAGGACTTGGGGTTTGTGATGAGATCAACAACATAGCTCTCACCCTCAGAGTCTTGGGAGGATATATTTTCATATCTACACAGGAAACAACAAGAAAAGAGAACAGAGGATTTCTTCGCCCTCAGAGTCTTGTGGCCACCAGGGGACACTTCCTGGAAGTTTCTTTATTCCCAAAATTCTAAAATATTCCAAAACTGACAAAAAATATTTTTGTGATTTTTTGGAGTCTGTTTACTTACCGTATGACGTACCTCCTTATTTTCATGATTCTCGAGTGTTCCGGAAGGACTTTTTTATGTGTTCTTCCGGTGTCAAAGTTTGGATAATATTACTTTCAACATTAATAGGCGTACGTGAGATATAATGCTTTATTCGTTGTCCACTGACAACCTTCGGGTTAGTACCTTTGGAATTATTTATTTTGATGGCACCAGACCGGTAAACCTCCTCGATGGCATATGGGCCTTCCCATTTTGAGAGGAGATTTCCTGCAAAAAAATCTAAAACAAGAGTTGTACAAAAGAACATATTCTCCGACTTCAAACTCACGCTTTTGGATTCTTTTGTCATGCCATATTTTAACTTTTTCTTTGAATAACTTTGCATTTTCATATGCTTGGGTTCTCCATTCATCTAATGAGCTAATATAAAATAACCTCTTTTCACCAGCAAGTTTGAAATCATAATTGAGTTCTTTAACTGCTCAATATGCTTTATGTTCTAACTCAAGAGGCAAATGACAAGCTTTTCCATAAACCATTTTATAAGGAGACATACCCATAGGATTTTTATATGCTGTTCTATAAGCCCAAAGTGCATGATATAATTTATTAGACCAATTCTTCCTGGACATATTGACAGTCTTTTGCAAAATTAATTTTATTTCTCTATTGCTAAGTTCAACTTGACCACTAGACTGAGGATGATAGGGTGAGGCAATTCTATGGTTGGCATCATACTTGGCAAGCATTTTACGGAAAGCACCATGAATAAAGTGTGAACCACCATCAATCATTAAATATCTAGGGACTCCAAACCTTGGGAAAATAACTTCCTTAAGCATTTTAATAGGGGTTTTGTGATCAGCACTATGATAACCAACAAGTATAGGGGATCACAACAGCTTTCGATGGTAGAGTATTCAACCCAAATTTATTGATTCGACACAAGGGGAGCCAAAGAATATTCTCAAGTATTAGTAGCTGAGTTGTCAATTCAACCACACCTGGAAACTTAGTATCTACAGCAAAGTGTTTAGTGGCACAGTAATATGATAGTGGTGGTAGTAGCAACAAAAGTAAAGACAACAAACGTAATGTTTTTGGTATTTTGTAGTAATTGTAATAGTAGCAGCGGGAAAGTAAATAAGCAAGAACCAGTATATGGAGAACTCGTAGGCACCAGATCAGTGATGGATAATTATGTCGGATGCGGTTCATCATGTATCAGTCATAACATAGGGTGACACAGAACTAGCTCCAATTCATCAATGTAATGTAGGCATGTATTCCGTATATAGTCATACGTGCTTATGGAAAAGAACTTGCATGACATCTTTTGTCCTACCCTCCTGTGGCAGCGGGGTCCTATTGGAAACTAAGGGATATTAAGGCCTCCTTTTAATAGAGAACCGGAACAAAGCATTAGCACATAGTGAATACATGAACTCCTCAAACTATGGTCATCACCGGGAGTGGTCCCGATTATTGTCACTTCGGGGTTGCCGGATCATAACACATAGTAGGTGACTATAGACTTGCAAGATAGGATCAAGAACTCATATATATTCATGAAAACATAATAGGTTCAGATCTGAAATCATGGCAGTCGGGCCCTAGTGACAAGCATTAAGCATAGCAAAGTCATAGCAACATCAATCTCAGAAATGTAGTGGATACTAGGGATCAAACCCTAACAAAACTAACTCGATTACATGATAAATCTCATCCAGCCCATCACCGTCCAGCAAGCCTACGATGGAATTACTCATGCAAGGCAGTGAGCATCATGAAATTGGTGCTGGAGGATGGTTGATGATGACGACGGTGATGAATCCCCCTCTCCGGAGCCCTGAACGGACTCCAGATCAGCCCTCGCGAGAGGTTTTAGGGCTTGGCGGCGGCTCCATATCGTAAAACGTGATGATTTCTTCTCTCTTATTTTTTCTCTCCGAAAGCAAATATATAGAGTTGGAGTTGGCGTCGGAGGGCATCCAGGGGGCCCACGAGGTAGGGGGGCGCGCCCTAGAGGGGGGGGGCGCCCCCCACCCTCGTGGACAGGGTGTGGGCCCCCTGGTCTTCATCTTTGGCAAGGATTTTTTATTATTTTTTCTAAGATGTTCCGTGGAGTTTCAGGTCATTCCGAGAATATTTGTTTTCTGCACATAAAACAACATCATGGCAATTCTGCTGAAAACAGCGTCAGTCTGGGTTAGTTCCATTCAAATCATACAAGTTAGAGTCCAAAACAAGGGCAAAAGTGTTTGGAAAAGTAGATACGACGGAGACGTATCAACTCCCCCAATCTTAAACCCTTGCTTGTCCTCAAGCAATTCAGTTGACAAACTGAAAGAAAGAAAGAAAAACTTGTACAAACTCTGTTTGCTCTTGTTGTTGTAACTATGTCAAGCCAATATTGAAGTTTTCAGCAATGATCATAACTAACCATATTTGCAATAATTCTCAGATCTCATAATTACTCATATCAATAGCATATTCAACTAGCAAGCCATAATAATAAATCTCGGATGACAACACTTTCTCAAAACAATCATAATATGGTATAACAAGATGGTATCTCGCTAGCCCTTTCTGAGACCGCAAAACATAAATGCAGAGCACCTTTAAAGATCAAGGACTAACTAGACATTGCAATTCATGGTAAAAGAGATCCAATCATGGTCACACCCAACATAGATTAATAGTGATGAATGCAAATGACAGCTGTGCTCTCCAGCTAGTGCTTTTTAATAAGAGGGTGATGACTCAACATAAAAGTAAATGGATAGTCCCTTCGCAGAGGGAAGCAGAGATTTGTAGAGGTGCCAGAGCTTAGTTTTGAAATAGAGATAAATTGCATTTTGAGCGGTATACTTTCATTGTCAACGTAACAACTAAGAGATGGCGATATCTTCCATGCTAAACACATTATAGGCAGTTCCCAAACAGAATGGTAAAGTTTATACTCCCCCTCCACCAACAAGCATCAATCCATGGCTTGCTCGAAACAACGAGTGCCTCCAACATACATCAGGTCCCAGGGGGAGTTTTTTTGCAATTAATTTTGATTTAGTTTGCATAAAGCATGGGACTGGGTATCCCGGTGACCAGCCATTTTCTCGTGAGTGAGGAGCGGAGTCCACTCCTCTTGAGAATAACCCGCCTAACACAGAAGATAAGGACAGTCTTGGTTGATATATGAGCTATTTGAGCATACAAAACAGAATGTTTATTTGAAGGTTTAGAGTTTGGCACATACAAATTTACTTGGAACGGCAGGTAGATACCGCATATAGGAAGGTATAGTGGACTCATCTGGAATAACTTTGGGGTTTAAGGGATTGGATGCACAAGCAGTATTCCCGCTTAGTACAGGTGAAGGCTAGCAAAAGACTGGGAAGCGACCAACTAGAGAGCGACAGCAGCCATGTACATGCATTAAAATTAATAAACATTGGATGCAAGCATGAGTAGGATATAATCCACCATGAACATAAATATCATGAAGGCTTTGTTGATTTTGTTTCAACTACATGCGTGAACATGTGCCAAGTCAAGTCACTTAAATAATTCCAAGGAGGATACCACCCCATCATACCACATCATAATCATCGCAATAGCATGTTGGCACACAAGGTAAACCATTATAACTCATAGCTAATCAAGCATGGCACAAGCAACTACGATCTCTAATTGTCATTGCAAACATGTTTATTCATAATAAGCTGAATCATGAACGAGGGACTCATCATATTTACAAAAACAAAAGAGGTTGAGTTCATACCAGCATTTCTCATCTCAGTCAGCCCATCATATATCATCATAATTGCCTTTCACTTGCATGAACGAACGGTGTGAATAATAATAAGAGTGTACGTGCATTGGACTAAGCTGGAATCTGCGAGCATTCAATAAACAGGAGAAGACAAGGCAATATGGGCTCTTGGTTAAATCAACAATAATGCATATAAGAGCCACTTCAACAATTTAATTATGGTCTTCTCCTACTGACCCCCAAAGAAAAGAAAAGAAATAAAACTATTTACACGGGAAAGCTCCCAACAAGCAAAAGAAGAACAGGAAATATTTTTGGGTTTTCTTTTTAATTATTACTACTACAGCAGAAAAATAAACTACTACTATTTTTTTGGTTTTTCTTAAGGTTTAACAAACACACAAGAAGAAAGCAGGAAAAAAATAAACTAGCATGGATATTACAGTGAAAGAGTGTGAGCACCGACATCTAGCGATGAGTGTGTGTGAACATAAATGTAATGTCGGTGAGAAATACGTACTCCCCCAAGCTTAGGCTTTTGGCCTAAGTTGGTCTATGGCCATGGCTGGCCTGGCTGATATCCATAATAATAGTTGTTGGGGTCGTACTGTGATGAGGAAGAAGAAGGGTCCGATTGCCACTGGCTGGCAATCATCTCCGGATGCCACTGATAGTTAGACTGCCGTGAAGGATCAAATTGTGGTTCCGGTTCTGGCTCCTCGGCTGGTGCAGGGTTCCGGTAGGCGTGAATAGCCGTCAACGGAACAAGGCACGTGCCTACAGTCAAATCAAACAAAGAAGGAGCACGCAGGATAATAGTCTCAGGATGATGTTTCTTAAAGAACAATTGATATTTAAGCTCTCCTGCCCTATTCTTTGTTGGAAATATGCCCTAGAGGCAATGATAAATTGGTTATTATTATATTTCCTTGTTCATGATAATCTTTTATTATCCATGCTAGAATTGTATTGATAGGAAACTCAGATACATGTGTGGATACATAGACAACACCATGTCCCTAGTAAGCCTCTAGTTGACTAGCTCGTTGATCAATAGATGGTTACGGTTTCCTGACCATGGACATTGGATGTCATTGATAACGGGATCACATCATTAGAAGAATGATGTGATGGACAAGACCCAATCCTAAGCCTAGCACATAGATCGTGTAGTTCGCATGCTAAAGCTTTTCTAAGTCAAGTATCATTTCCTTAGACCATGAGATTGTGCAACTCCCGGATACCGTAGGAATACTTTGGGTGTGCCAAACGTCACAACGTAACTGGGTGGCTATAAAGGTACACTAGAGGTATCTCCGAAAGTGTCTATTGGGTTGGCACGAATCGAGACTGGGATTTGTCACTCCGTGTGACGGAGAGGTATCTCTGGGCCCACTCGGTAGGACGTCATCATAATGTGCACAATGTGATCAAGGAGTTGATCACGGGATGATGTGTTATGGTACGAGTAAAGAGACTTGCCGGTAACAAGATTGAACAAGGTATCGGGATACCGACAATCGAATCTCGGGCAAGTACAATACCGATAGACAAAGGGAATTGTATGCGGGATTGATTGAATCCTCGACATCGTGGTTCATCCGATGAGATCATCGTGGAACATGTGGGAGCCAACATGGGTATCCAGATCCTGCTGTTGGTTATTGACCGGAGAACGTCTCGGTCATGTCTGCATGGTTCCCGAACCCGTAGGGTCTACACACTTAAGGTTCGGTGACGCTAGGGTTATAGAGATATTAGTATGCGGTAACCCGAAAGTTGTTCGGAGTCCCGAATGAGATCCCAGACATCACGAGGAGTTCTGGAATGGTCCGGAGGTAAAGATTTATATATGGGAAGTCTTGTTTTGGTCGCCGGAAAAGTTTCGCGCATTATCGATATTGTACCGGGAGTGCCGAAAGGGGTCTGGGGGTCCACCTGCCCCGGGGGGGCACATGGGCTGTAGGGGTGTGCGCCTTGGACTTTATGGGCCAAGGGAACCAGCCCCAAGAGGCCCATGCACCAAGAGATAAGGGAAAGGAAGAGTCCAAAAGGGGGAAGGCACCTCCTAGGTGCCTTGGGGAGGATGGACTCCTCCCTCGCCGCACCCTCCTTGGAGGAAGGGCCAAGGCTGCGCCCCCCCTCTCTCCCTTGGCCCTATATATAGTGGGGGGAAGGGAGGGCAGCCACACCCAAGCCCTGGCGCCTCCCACTCCCTCCCATGACACATCTCCCTCCTCCCGCAGCGCTTGGCGAAGCCCTGTTGGAATCCCGCTACTTCCACCACCACGTCGTCGTGCTGCTGGATCTCCATCAACCTCTCCTCCCCCCTTGATGGATCAATAAGGAGGAGACGTCGCTGCTCCGTACATGTGTTGAACGCGGAGGTGCCGTCCGTTCGGCGCTAGGATCATCGGTGATTTGGATCATGACGAGTACGACTCCATCAACCCCGTTCTCTTGAACGCTTCCGCACGCGATCTACAAGGGTATGTAGATCCACTCCTCCCTCGTTGCTAGATGACTCCATAGATAGATCTTGGTGACACGTAGGAAAATTTTGAATTTATGCTACGTTCCCCAACATTCTTAACAATAAAATCATGTGCCACCATACTTTTATGATCTAGATAAACACGGGGCAGCACCTTTTCTTCCTTCTCAGCATGCCTAATAGGTATGTTAAAATGTATGGCTAGGCGTGTAGCATAGATGCCTCCAAAGATGGGGCCTTTGGTACGGTTCATACTTAACCATCTAGCAATAATACCACCCATACTAAAAGTGTTATCATTGTATAAACCATGGAGCAGAATAATTATATCAGGGATACTAAGCACTAGTAGAAAAAGGGGCTTTGGTCCAGCCAGAAAAGAGCATTAATCCCGGTTGCATTATGAACTGGGACTAATGTGAGCATTAGTCCCGGTTCAAGCGGCGAGGGCACCATACAGGCATTACTCCCGGTTCAAATGGGACCTTTAGTCCCGGTTCGTGGCACGAACCGGTATTAAAGGGTGCGATGCCCATTAGTACCGGTTCGTGCCACGAACCGGTACTAATGGTGCAATTTTCAAATCCTACCCCCCCCCCCCGGTGCGTCGCCTTTTTAGTTTTGTAAAAAGCAAAAGAAAATTATAGAAACTTCAAAATTTAAAATCCTTCGTGAGGTAGTTATGTTACTACATCTACTAGTTAGGAAAATTTAAAAACTTAAATTTGGACATGTTTTGCAAAAAATGTAGGGAAAATGTAAAACGGCTATAACTTTTGCATACGATGTCGGGAAAAAACATATAATATATCAAAATGTTCGAAACGAAAATCCGCATCCGATGGAGACCGCCTATAGCCTGTTTGCAAATTTTTAGAATTCTCAAATTCTAAAAAGGAAAAAAAGTTATGCTCAAATTTCAGTTTTTTTTGAATTTTTGTTAAATCTGGTCAAACTATGCTCAAACTACTTATTCAAGAAGTATTAGTGTTACTAAATAATTATTCAAGAATATTAGTGTTACTAAATAATTATTTCAGTTTTTTTAAATTTTGGTCAACTATGGTTAAACTGTGGTCAAACTACTTATTCAAGAAATATTAGTGTTACTAAATAATTATTGATTTTTAGAACAATAGTTTCAAACTCAAACAGTGAAATGTGTGACTCCATGCTCAAGCTAAATTCCTGAGGGTTAATAGGATTGCCATCTTACTATTGTCAGGAAAACAACAAGTGCAGACTTGGAAACGAGGGAGAATAGAACCTGGAAGTTAAGCGTGCTCAGGCTGGAGTAGTGATTGAGAGGATGGGTGACCGTTCGGGAAGTTAGATGATTTGGAATGATGAGGGGTGATTAGAGATTAAAGGTTAAATTGAGCAGTGATGAGGGGTGATTAGAGATTAGAGGTTAAAATAATTCAGAAATTTGTGTAAGTGCATCTAGTGCCACCCCTAGTTGGTTTTGGAGTATTGAAGACAAACCTAGTTGAGGGACTAATGTGTTTGTGACAATTGCAGGATAACACAGGTAGAAGTCCCTCATTGATTCGGTTTTACTACCAGAGATGAGCCCTAAAAATGTATGAAGACATTGAAGTCAAAGGTGGCATATGAAGATATTCACATTGAAGACTATGACAAAAGAAGACACGTTATGAAGCCTATGGAGCTCGAAGACTTAGATCTTTCGTAGTTCTTTTTATTTTGTGTTGAGTCATAGGAACCACCACACTGTTAAGTGGGGTCCAGGAGAACCAGTCAGAATGACTGAAGTGATGCCTAAACCAAAAACCTATGTCTTCGAGTCAAGACAATGAGAGCGAATCTTGTCCAGAACCGGACAAGTCAGCTTTGCTTATAGCCCAAGTAAAGTTGCCATTAGAGTTTGAAATCTGACCGTTGAGACACGTGTCAGTTCCTTAGTGACCCAGGGTCATTTCGGACAAATCAGGTCGGGTTGCCAAGTGGCTATAAATAGCCCACCCCCTACAACCATAAACGGTTGGCTGCTCAGATTTCAGTGCACGGCTTTTGTCGTTTGAGAGCAACCCACCTCGAATCCTTTGAGAGAAAATTCCTAGCGAGGAGAAAAGCCCTAACCACCCAGAGCCAGAGAACATTGGGCATCACTTAATTCTTCTTGTTTGTGTGAACTGAAGACTTATTACACTTGAGGACTGTGCATCCCTAGACGGTTGGGCGTCGCGTTCAGAGCATCCAAGAGACATTGTGGATTGCCAGTGAACAAAGTCTGTGAAGGTTTGGGAGTCTACCTTGAAGACTTACCAGAGTGATTGGGCGAGGACTAAGTGACCTTAGCTCAAGGAGAATACGGTGAGGACTTGGTGTCCTGAGCTGCGTGTTCAGGACTGGGTGTCCGGGACTGTGTGTCCTAAGGTTTAAATACCTAGCCGCTCCAACCAGACGTACAGTTGTCACAGCAACTGGAACTGGTCCAACACATCATTGTCTTCAACGAGTCACTGGTTTCATCTTCACTTACTTTTACTTACTGATCACTCACTGTGAAGTCATTGCGTGTCTGTTCTATCTTTTGTCTTCACAACGTGAGTGTATGATCTGTTTGGCTTCATAGTATCTTCCTATCTGATCCTAATTACACTATAGCTATTTGTCACTGTGATTTCACTCTGTTGATACTTGACCATGGCTTGCCTAGTGTAGTCTAACTTCCGCTGCATAGTAATAGGCATATCTCTACTGTTTGTCTTCATAACTTCCACGTTTTGAAGACTTTCATAAAAATCGCCTATTCACCCCCCTCTAGTCGATATAACGCACTTTCAATTGGTATCAGAGCAAGGTGCTCCCTTGTTCTGTGTGATTCGGTTTAACCACCTGGAGTTTTAGCTATGTCGACTGCAGGGATAATCAAAGTCTCCGCTGCGTGCCCCGTCTTCGATGGAACTGAATATCCCTACTGGAAGAATAAGATGCGCATGCATCTTGAAGCCATTGACGTCGACCTATGGTATGTCGTCGAGAACGGCGTTCCCAAGGTTGGAGAAGGTGTCACTACTGCTGATGTCAAGAAATTCGTTCAACTGGACTCTACTGCCAAGAACATCATCTGTAGTCATCTGACCAAAGGACAGTATGGCCGTGTGAGTGCTTTGAAGACATCCAAGCTGGTCTGGGACTGGCTCTCCAAGGTCAATGACGGCATCTCAACCCAGAGAGATCAGAGAATCAGTGTCCTTCGCAACCTCTTCAACCGCTTCAAGCGAAATGACAATAAGAATGTCCAGCACACATTTGATCGACTCACTAACATCACAAATGAGCTTCAAGACCTCGGTGCTACTGAGATCACCAAACATGAAGTCGTCAAGACGCTGCTGAGATCACTTGATAGTTCGTTTGACATCCTGGCCCTGATGATTCAAGAACGTCCTGATTTCAAGACACTCGATCCATCTGACATACTTGAGAGGCTCAACACACACGAGTTTCAGGTTTCTGAGAAAAGAGATATCTACGGTCCAAACTATGGGCGAACTCGTGCCTTGAAGGCAAAAGCTGTTTCCTCATCTGAAGAAGAATCTGACAGCAGTTCTGATGATCCTGAAGACATTGGAAGGGAACTGGCAATGCTAGTGAAGAAGTTCCAAAAATTCACCAAGAAGAAAGGCTTCAGAAAGTCTTCACGATCAAGCTCAAGGAATGATGAAGCTTCTGCTCATGACTACAAGAAGAAAACATGTCGCAAGTGCAAGAAACTTGGCCACTTCATCTCTGAGTGTCCACAGTGGGACAATGAGAACAAAAAGAAGAAGAAGAGCAAGGAATATGACTCTGACGACAAGAAGAAGAAGAAGAAATACTCAAAGTCTTCTTCCAAGCCTTCCTCAAAGTCTTCATGACACAAGAAGAGCTCATCTGGCAAGGCACGTGCGTTTGTTGGCAAGGAAATGGATTCTGAGGAGGAGTCCGCTTCTGAGGAGGCAAAGGTGGAGTCTGAGGAGGAGTCTGATTCTGGCATTGCAAGTCTGGCTACAGCATACGTCGCCAAGTCCATCTTCAACACTGAAGACAATGACTTCATCACCGACACCGATGCAAATGACAAGGACGACTCCACTCCTACCTACTGCTTCATGGCACGCGGTGCCAAGGTAAACACACGCACTACTCGCTATCAAACATCCAGTGATGATGACTCTGATTGTGATTCAAAACCCAGCTACAAAACACTTGCTAAAATTGCAACTAAACAACAAAAGGCCATGGAACATATTCAAAAACTGTTAGACAGAAGCGATGATCTATTGGGTGCTGAAATGACTCGATCTGAATCCTTAATTGAAGACATAAAAAATCTTCACGTTAAGTATCAGCAACTTGAAGATCGTCTTGATACTCTCTCAACAACTCATGAAAAGCTTTCCTATGATTATCTTCAAAGGAAGCAAGAACTTGAGAAATTGAGAGCGGCTCATGAAGATCTTAAAAAGGAAAACGAGTCACTTCGCGCCGAACAGATCAGTTCTGCTCAGGAAGGATTTGAACCACCATGTCTTAAATGCATTGAGCATGATAATGCTACTTCTGTTGCTGAATGTTCCACTGCTACTGCTGTTGCAATATCTTCAATTGTTGATGTGGTAACTAACCCCTCTGCTGAGGATACCACTGCTATTGCTGATGAGAATGCTAGGTTGAAGACATTGCTTGAAACAGGGATGTACAAAAGTCTTAAAGGACATCAGACATTATGTGATGTCCTCAAGAAGCAGATTCTGAACCGAAACCCTAGGAAAGAGGGTGTTGGGTTCGTCAGGAAAATAAATGCAGATGGCTCTTACTGGAAACCTGAGCAGTACCCCAAAACCACATGGGTTGCTGCAAAGGAACCTTCAGGAGATCCATCCAATTTATCTGGCTTCACTTGTGCTAACCCCATTATCATTGATGAATCCTTTGATGCAAACTATAAACTGTTTAAGAATTAGAATGGTGAAGTGTTTGCCAGGTACATTGGTACTAACTGCAGGAATGGACCGCCTATGAAGAAGATCTGGGTTCCGAAAACGTGTCTGGAAAATCTTCCTGTGAATGTCTTCATGACACCTCACATGAAGAAGACAAACCTCAGACCAAAGGCATCATACGGTCCAAAGGCTTCATAAGACAAAGGACTCACCTGAGTCGCACTAGCGCAAATGTTTTGCAGGGGAACCATACTCAGGCATATGAATATGATAGCGGTTCATCAAACCATCATGTTCATATGACCAAAAATTATTCTGCTTATTCTTATGAGTACTATTGTCCACCTGCAAGACTGTTTGCTAAGGCTTCAAAGCCAAAATTCTCTGATGCTGCACTTAGACTTATTGCTTCTAAGCCACCCTTGAAGATATGGGTGGTTAAGAAGGCTTAACTCTCTTTTGCAGGGAGAGGTCTCCAGCAGAAAACCAAAATCTTCTAACGCTATTGCTGGGGACCTTAAAAATCTTGTAGGGCGCAAGATAAAATGCCCGAATGGCATCATTATGTACTTCGTTCCTGAATCGCATGCTACTCTCCCTATTAGTCCTAATCTGGATCTAAGTTTTCATAACCCACTGGTTCGTCAAATGTTTTTGCTTCACAATTCTCTTCGTGAAGCCTATCCCCCTAACTGCACTGTAGGGTACGACACCAGCGTCTTCAAAGTCTTCAGAATGGATTATTGACAGTGGGTGTACAAATCACATGACTGGCAAAAGAAGCCTTCTTATGGACTCAACCTTACGTCCATCCGACAAGAGCCACATCACATTTGCTGACACTGGTAAAAGTAAGGTGTTGGGTCTAGGTAGAGTAGCAATCTCAAAGGATCAACACATGGATAAAGTCATGCTTGTTGAATCCCTTAGCTTCAACTTAATGTCTGTCTCAATGCTTTGCAATTTGAACATGATCGTAATGTTTGGAAAATATCGTTGCCTTGTACTAATGGAATCTGACAAGTCTCTAGTGTTTGAAGGGTATCGGAAAGATGATTTGTATGTGGTAGATTTCTCAGCAGGGCCACAACTTGCAGTATGTCTTCTTGCAAAAGCTTCAGAATGTTGGCTTTGGCATCGGAGGCTTGGGCATGCTGGCATGAGGAACCTCCACACCCTTGCGAAGAAGAAACATGTCATAGGCATCGAGGGCATCAAGTTCAAGAAAGACCACTTATGCGGTGCCTGTGAAGCAGGGAAGATGACGAGGGCAAAACATCCTTCGAAGACAATCATGACTACTACTCAACCCTTCGAACTGCTCCACATGGACCTTTTCGGTCCCACTCACTACTCAACTTTTACTACTACTGCTTGCCTCTATGGCTTCGTCATTGTTGATGATTACTCTAGATATACTTGGGTGCACATAATCCTTTACAAGACTGAAGTGCAGGATGTCTTCAGATGCTTCGCCAATCGTGCTATGAACAATTTTGGCGTCAAGATAAAGAACATCAGAAGTGACAATGGCACTAAATTCAAGAACACTGGCCTTGATACATATCTTGATACCTTGGGCATCACACATGAATTCTTAGCTCCGTACACGCCACAGCAGAATGGCATCGTCGAACGCAAGAATAGAACATTCATTAAGATGGCCAGAACGATGCTAGATGAATACAAGACTTCAAGAAAATTTTGGACTGAAGCCATTGACACTGCATGCCATACAATCAATCGTGTTTATCTTCACAAGCTTCTGAACAAGACATCTTATGAACTCCTAACTGGCAAGAAGCCAAATGTCAGTTACTTTAGAGTATTTGGCGCAAAGTGCTGGATCAAGGACCCACACCACACCTCAAAGTTTGCACCAAAAGCACATGAGGGTTTTATGCTTGGATATGGAAAGGATTAGCACTCCTACAGAGTCTTCAATCTCTTTCATTACAAAGTGGTTGAAACAGTGGATGTGCGGTTTGATGAGACAAATGGTTCACAAAGAGAGCAACTGCCAAATGTGCTAGATGAAATTCCAGCTAGTGAATCAATCAAGCTAATGGGAACTGGAGAGATTATAGCTTCTGAAGCTCATCCTGAAGAAGAACTTATCATCTCAGCACCTGATCAACATGAAGACAATGCTCAGCCTGAAGACATTCCTCCCAACAACAACACAGATCAGCAAGAGCAAAGTCTTCGCCCTGTACATCCTCGCGTTGCCAATGAAGTGCAGATTGAAAGAATAATTGATAGCATCAATGCACCTGGTCCACTCACTCGTTCAAGGGCAACTCAGCTAGCAAATTTCTGTGGGCACTTCGCATTCGTCTCAATATCAGAACCCAAGAAAGTTGAAGAAGCCTTCATGAAACCTAAATGGATTCAAGCTATGCAAGAAGAGCTTCAACAGTTTGAGCTGAATAATGTATGGGAACTGGTTAAACGTCCTGATCCACGGAAGCACAAAATAATAGGCACCAAATGGATATACCGCAACAAGCAAGATGAGCATGGTCAAGTTGTCAGAAACAAAGCCCGTCTCGTTGCTCAAGGATATACTCAAGTGGAGGGCATTGACTTCGATGAAACATTTGCTCCTGTGGCTAGGCTTGAAGCCATACGCATACTGCCGGCCTATGCAAATCATCATAACATACTTCTATATCAAATGGATGTGAAAAGTGCCTTTCTCAATGGCAAGATTGAAGAAGAAGTGTATGTTGCACAATCGCCTGGCTTTGAAAATCCAAAACATCCTGACATGGTATACAAGCTCAACAAGGCACTGTATGGCCTCAAACAAGCCCCTAGGGCCTGGTATGACACACTCAAATATTTCCTGAAGAGCAAAGGCTTCATACCTGGTTCCCTAGATCCCACTCTCTTCACGAAGACATATGATGGTGAACTGTTTGTGTGCCAAATATATGTGGATGACATTATCTTCGGCTGCATCAATCAGAAGTACAGTGAAGAGTTTGGATATATGATGCAAGAGCAATATCAGATGTCCATGATGGGGGAGCTGAAGTTCTTCCTTGGTCTTCAAATATGACAACAACGCAATGGCATCTTCATATCTCAAGAGAAGTATCTCAAAGATTGCCTGAAGAAGTTCGGTATGCAAGACTGCAAAGGCTTCACAACACCAATGCCAGCCAAACATCATCTAGGTCCTGACGACAATGGTAAAGAGTTCGATCAAAAGGTATACCGCTCCATGATTGGTTCTTTGCTTTATTTATGTGCATCTAGGCCAGATATTATGCTTAGTGTTTGCATGTGTGCTCGATTTCAAGCGGCACCAAAGGAGTCGCATCACTTAGCTGTGAAGTGAATTCTCCGATATTTGGCTCACACCCCAACTCTAGGATTATGGTATCCAAAGGGCTCAGAGTTTGATTTGGTTGGATTCTCGGATGCTGATTATGTTGGTGACAAAGTTGATCGCAAGTCTACATCAGGCACATGTCACTTTCTGGGATGATCACTTGTATGTTGGTCTTCAAAGAAGCAGAAGTGTGTATCTCTCTCCACTGCTGAATCTGAATACATTGCTGCTGGATCTTGCTGCGCTCAGCTTCTGTGGATGAAGCAAACACTCAAGGACTATGGCATTCATCTGAAGCAAGTGCCACTTTACTGCGACAATGAAAGCGCCATCAAGATTGCCAACAACCCAGTTCAGCACTCGAAGACAAAGCACATTGAAATTCGTCATCACTTTCTCAGAGTTCATGTTGTGAAGGAAGACATTGATATCATACACGTCAACACTAAAGAGCAATTGGCAGATATCTTCACCAAGCCCTTGGATGGGAAGAGGTTTTGCAAGTTACGGTGTGAGCTAAATATCCTGGAATCCTCAAATGTCCTGTGATCAGGCACACATCCTAACCCTTATGCATATTGATGACTTAGATGTGCAACACACGAAGTGAAGTATATCTTCAATCAATGAAGACATACATTCTAAGTGTGAATACATTAATGTGGAATTTGACTTCGGAGCGCCACGATAATTGTGCGCCGTGTCTGGGTCTAATACTTCCTATACGGTGGGTAACGCCACCACCAAACGTTCCATTTTGAAGTGTTTCACTCATGGCGTTACCTTGCAATGTCTTCACATTTGATTTGGTTCCGAACTCAACATATTTTCATGATTATCTTCACTATGTTGACTATATATATATATATATATATATATATATATATATATATATATATATGCTAGTGTTCTGTCCTCTACAACATTCACTTATAGCTATGTCTTCATGTTGAATCTTTTGTACTAAGTGAATGCGATCGGACCCCAAACTTCTCTATGCTTTCTATCTCAAACTCTATCTCTCTAAGTCATATGCATTCTATTGAAACTGTCGAATGTCTTCACCGCGTCCTTGTCAGCAGAAGATATAAAGACAACCATAAAGTCTGTTTTCAATGCTCATTCCTCCACATAAAATCCGGAGAAGCAGGAACGACCGCCCGACAATCCAGGCGTGCGTGGGACGTGGAACAAACCCCAAACTTCCGCAAACTGGCCATGTGTTCCTTAGATGCGAATCGCCAGGGGCACCTGTGTAACAGCACAGTGCCGCCCTTGTGCCTATAAATACACACTCACAGCGGTAACTATCTCTTCTTCCACCCTCGCACGAACCCTAGCGCCACCGCTAGCTCTCGACGACGCCGGCGACGAAGCACTTCGCTGCCGCAACCTCTCCGACGCCGTCTTCACGCCGATCGCGGACATCATCCTCTCCGCCGTCGCCGTAGGTGTCTTCCGTCGCCAAGTTAGGGCACGGAGGATTGAATTGCTCGGCATCATCTCCCACTCCGTCTAGCAGTTCCAAGTGTGGTACATGTCTGTGGGAGAATCCCTTGGTTCTCATAGTCTGCATTCATTTGCAGAATTCCTACAGCATCACATAAATTCTCCTGAAGCTAGTTCCTGTTGGTCCAGCAAAAGAAAGCCTTTGAAGCCTTTGAAAGTTTTGAAGCCTTTCAAGTTAAAGTTTATGGCTTCAGAAATAGCAGCAAGAAAGGGGGGCAGACAGAGATGTGGAGGAACATCCAAAGATCTGCCTGATGAACTGGCAGAAATGTACAAAACAGATCCTGAAGAGAATTATGGTCAGCGCAAGACCCGAATCCAATGGATTTGACGCTATTGGGCAGAACAATGGTTCCAATACCGCTTCGTCACCCAGGAGTATGCTGAGAAAAGTGCCATCAAAAGACCGTGGGGAGACATCTTATACAAGAACCTTGTACCCAGGTCCAGAGATGAAGCTATTGCCCAAAGCTTCTATCCGTGCATGGTCTGTGGGCCACAGCCTGATGATGCACATCCGTCGTCACTACTCTGGTGTTGTGACGACAATCTATTCAAGCGCAACTTCCAGTTTGCCCAACAATCAGCGAAGCAGAACAAGAAGAAATTTGGGTTAGACTTCAACCCTGGTCCCTCAGCACCAAGGGCAGATGGCACACGCGACGCAGAACCCAATATCATCGGTCCATATGCCAACCTTGAGGGCCTCATCACCCGCATCTTAGTCCAAGGGACTGCCGTGAATGACCCTCTAGCTGACTCTGAGTCTGATGAAGCTCCTGCTATACCGAAGCCAAAGCAGTCGAAGAAGCCAAAAGCTTCAAAGCCGGCCCATTCACCAAAAATCTCAAGGGCGAAGCCATTGGCAACTGCACCTCCTGAAGACAGTGTGCAGTCTGAAGATGTATCCCGCGTCTCCAAGCCCCAGAAGGCCAAGATGCCTCAGCCTCACACCGACAAAGAGCTCACAGCTGCTGACATTCTGCGCAGCGAAGCCATTGATCTGTCAGGTGACGAAGATCTTGGAGATGACGCTCTCGAGCAGCTCATCAAGAGCAAAGAAGAAGCTGAAATCTTCAACAATTTGCCTCTCTTTGATGTCGCCATCATCCACAACTTCATCGACGAGTGGTTTGCCACACCAAACATCAGCTTCGAAGATCTACAGCTGCCCGTTGGCCTCAGCGTCGCCTTCCAAGGCGCTATTGCTTCAGAACTTGCAATTGCCCAGCGCATTATTGAACTGAAGCAGAAAATTGATCAAGAAAAGGCTCAGTTCAAGAAGCATATGGCCAAGCTCAGCATGCAAGAAGTGAAGAGCTTCAAGATCATGTTGCACGAACTAAAGGAAAACTTTCTGAAGAAGCGTGCAGAAGCTCAAGGTTCGCAGGAGCGAATGAAGACTCTGGCAGACAAATGTGTGCAGGCCTACAATGAGGCTGAGAAGCGCAAGGCACTTGGGCGTCCTGGCATCGACCCCAAGATGGCCGCAAAGAAAAAGAAGAAGACTGTTCCAGCTGAACCAGAGGCACCAAGGCAGGAAGCAGTTCCGCTTGTCTTCCCAACTGCAATGACTGGCTCGAAGCCAAACAGCCGGTTAACAGCTTCAGAGCTCAAGAAGACAAGAATTGCTGAGGCTGAAGCCAGGAAGAGGAAAAGCTCTGAAGCCTCTCCTACTGCCCCCAGCAAGAAAAAGAGAAAGACCAAGAAATCTCGGGCTGCTCCCACAGAGCCCTTGATAGTTGAACCTATTTCTATGGTTCACCCTAACGCAGAACGTCAACTGTCGGTGCATGAGCCCGCTTCCACAGAGGCTCCTGTTCCTGAAGACATTCCAGCAGCTGATCCCATCGCTGCTGAAGACATTGGTCATCAGGACAATGTACAAGATGATGCAGCCCTTCCTCAGTAACACAGCGAACTCATCAGCATTGGTCGTCCTCTGACGCCAATTGCACAAGATGCTTCATGGGCGGATCGCCCTCAAGAGGAAGAAGACAATGAGGCCCAGCCCACTCCAACCCCACAGGCGTCGTCTGCATTCCGCAGGCTTCGCAAAGGTCCAAGGCCTCAAGTCTATGCTGAAGACATTCCGGCTGCATCAGCCGCAGAAGAAGCACCACAAGAGCCCACTCCTATGCTCCACCAAGAAGCAGTTCTCCAGGAGAACGTGCTTGTGACCGACCCTCTAGCTAGTCAAGCGGAGGCTAAAAATACTGAGGCTGCCACAACCAACACTGAAGCCAATGTGGAGCCCTCCCCACCAAAAGCTTCAGAAGACAGCGAAGCTACTGATCCAGACACTTCTGTTCCTGAGTCTGCTGCAGGTCCTCAATTTGATTACCATGTTGAGCACAGGCCTCATGTCCAGAAGCCAGTCCCAAGGCTGCCGAGGTTCCCAGGTCCTGCATCAGCACCTGGCTCCTTTAACATCAATAGCTTCAAGGCAGATAATACGTTCTTCAACAGCTCCAAGAACCCCTATTCAAGGGAAAGGATTTCATCAGATAGGTTCTGGAGCTATCCTCACGCAGCTACTATTCATGCATCCTATATAACCAAGGTCGCATCTTCCCGCACAAGCGCCTTGATGTTGAAGCCATTGCTGGTCTGCCCTGTTTAGAGGAAGCGTTGGATTGCTTCAAGCAAGTGGGTCTGCTGAAGTTTGTAACTGATGAAGAGCACTGGAATGAAGAGCTTCTGCTGCAATTCTATGCCACCCTCCACATCAAAGGATACAACAAAGATCCGAAGACTTGGGCCCTAGAGTGGATGACCGGCAATGTCCATCACGAAGCCAATGCATTTGATATCATTGAGCTCACCGGCCTGCCCACTCCTGGCGAATTCTTCAAGGAAGGCTGTCCACTACACACTGAAGCTCTTGAGAGCATATTCCAGAGGCCTGAACCGAATATGAGTCAGATGCTCTCCATGATGAAGCCATTGCCCCACGATGCTCCTTATCCAACAGAGTTCTTAGTTGAAGACTTTGAGTACCTGCCCAGAACCATCTATCACATTATCCGGCGGACTCTCTGGCCTATCAAAGGGCACTCTCCAAATGCCAAGATCGAGGGTGCAATGAAGACTCTGATATTTTGTATCCTTCATGGCAAATGCTTCAACGCACAGGACTTCTTCATACGCCAACTTGCTGCATCAGGCTAAGATTTACTTGGTTTGAAGTTCTATGCTCCTTGGGTAATGAGACTGATCAAGCTTCACTCTGCGATCTCATATCAGCCCTCAGCCCGCAACCATCGGATCTTCTTGCCAGATGTGGATACCTCTGCTGAAGCTATATATCCTGAGCCTGCCAAGAAACCTTTGAGTCTTCAGAATGCAGAACACCAGAGCTTCACACAAAACGTTGAAGGTGTTGAAGCCATCTCCAGGGTGTATCCTTTGGCTGGCACTACACGTGCGCCACACCCTGCTTCAACTGAAGCCACTGACAGTGCCACTGCTTCAAGACCCAAGAAGCGCACTCGTGTTCTCAACGACCGAGAGCTTCTTGTGGCCCTTCATCAAAAGCAGGATAGGCATCATGACTGGTTGAAGAGACAGATGAAAAGCCTCTTGGTGGATGTAAATCGTATCCGAAATCTTGCCAGCAAGAATGCTTTTGTTACCCATGAAACCTGTCGTCGTACATGGAAAGGGCTATCAATGATATGTACTGAAGCTGAACTTGAAGAGGATGGCTTCACTGAGCGATTCAAGTTTGACACCACACCTCCTAGAAGGGCTATGATGCGAAGCACTCCATCTCTTGAAGACTCTGAGTTTTCTTCCTCTGTTGCCACAGTCACTGCCAGAATCATTGATGAAGAAGACGATGCTACCTCACCGCCACCTGCTTCAGCACCTCCAAGCTCTTCTACACCGCCAAACAACGCCAACAACCCTGCTACTTCATCTACTCCTCATGGGAACGAGTAGAGGCTCTATGTCTTCAAACCTTTTTGGTCATTACTGACAAAAGGGGGAGAAGCATATGAGATTGATAGTCTTCAAGCGGGTTCATATGGGCGGGTGCCTTATATTTTGCCTCGTGCTTACAACTCTCTTTTTTTTGCTACATTTGGTTCTTATGAGTTGTAACACTTAAACCAGATGGTCGTCTGCTACTTGTTTGCCACCCTGTTATGCGAAGATAAATTCCGCATGTGCGACGATAAATTCCGCACTTATCTCATTTTGTAGACGTCCATTTTCCATTATGCATGTCATTATCTTCATATACTTTCACATGCATAGTGGATTGTCATCATAAGCTGAAGTGGATCTCCACAAGTACAACCTGCCATGTGCATTTGCATTCCAAAAGCAAATTAACTTATATGCACATCTTCAGGGGGAGCCCTTGCAACTTATGAAGACAATTCATTATCCTTTACAATTTCACAGACTGTATTCCCCGTTGAAAACTTCAACTAGTTTGTCATCAATCACCAAAAAGGGGGAAATTGTAAGTGCATCTAGTGCCACCCCTAGTTGGTTTTGGAGTACTGACGACAAACCTAGTTGAGGGACTAATGTGTTTGTGACAATTGCAGGATAACACAGGTAGAAGTCCCTCATTGATTCGGTTTTACTACCAGAGATGACCCCTAAAAATGTATGAAGACATTGAAGTCAAAGGTGGCATATGAAGATATTCACATTGGAGACTATGACAAAAGAAGACACGTTATGAAGCCTATGGAGCTCGAAGACTTAGATCTTTCATAGTTCTTTTTCTTTTGTGTTGAGTCATAGGAACCACCGTACTGTTAAGTGGGGTCCAGGAGAACCAGTCAGAATGAATGAAGTGATGCCTAAACCAAAAACCTATGTCTTCGAGTGAAGACAATGAGAGCGAATCTTGTCCAGAACCGGACAAGTCAGCTTTGCTTGTAGCCCAAGTAAAGTTGCCATGAGAGTTTGAAATCTGACCATTGAGACACGTGTCAGTTCCTTAGTGACCCAGGGTCATTTCGGACAAATCAGGTCGGGTTGCCAAGTGGCTATAAATAGCCTACCCCCTACAACCATAAACGGTTGGCTGCTCAGATTTCAGTGCACGGCTTTTGTCGTTTGAGAGCAACCCACCTCGAAGCCTTTGAGAGAAAATTCCTAGCGAGGAGAAAAGCCCTAACCACCCAGAGCCAGAGAACATTGGGCATCACTTAAGTCTTCTTCTCTGTGTGATCTAAAGACTTATTACACTTGAGGACTGTGCATCCCCAGACGGTTAGGCGTCACGTTCAGAGCATCCAAGAGACATTGTGGATTGCCAGTGAACGAAGTCTGTGAAGGTTTGGGAGTCTACCTTGAAGACTTACCAGAGTGATTGGGCGAGGACTAAGTGACCTTAGCTCAAGGAGAATACGGTGAGGACTTGGTGTCCTGAGCTGCGTGTTCAGGACTGGGTGTCCGGGACTGTGTGTCCTAAGGTTTAAATACCTAGACGCTCCAACCAGACGTACAGTTGTCACAGCAACTGGAACTGGTCCAACACATCATTGTCTTCAACGAGTCACTGGTTTCATCTTCACTTCCTTTTACTTACTGATCACTCACTGTGAAGTCATTGCGTGTCTGTTCTATCTTTTGTCTTCACAACGTGAGTGTATGATCTGTTTGGCTTCATAGTATCTTCCTATCTGATCCTAATTACACTACAACTATTTGTCACTGTGCTTTCACTCTGTTGATACTTGACCATGGCTTGCCTAGTGCAGTCTAACTTCCGCTGCATAGTAATAGGCATATCTCTACTGTTTGTCTTCATAACTTTCACGTTTTGAAGACTTTCATAAAAATCGCCTATTCACCCCCCCTCTAGTCGATATAACGCACTTTAAATTTGAAATTCAAAAAAAATTCAAAAAACAAAATTCAAAAAATTCAAAAAAAAATCATAAAATATCCTTTAGTACCGGTTGGTGTTACCAACCGGGACTAAAGGTGGACCTCCAGGCAACGGCCACGTGGAGGGCCTTTAGTCCCGGTTCCAGTTAGAACCGGGACTAAAGGGGGAGGCTTTAGTACCGACCCTTTAGTCCCGGTTCTAGAACCGGGACTAAAGGCCCTTATGAACCGGGACTAAAGGCCCTTTTTCTAATAGTGAAGGTTTCCATAGTTTCCGCGTCCAATTAAACAACGACTAGCAAATAATGCAAAGTAACGTAAAACGGGAAAATGTATGCTAGTGATTCGTGCATCGGAAACCTTCCTAGTTTCTCCTACAGTGATAGTATCAATAAACCCAACCACATCATCATGATGTGGTTCTTCTGTCTTGCCCTCAAAAGGGACTAAACAAATCCGACAAAAATCATAAAGTGACATCTCCTTATGCTCATCATATAAATGAAACTCCACCGTAGGTGGTGAGTTCCTAGAATGAAAATGAAAGTTTTGCACAAAGGTATTTGTGAGTAAGAGATATTGATCGCATTGGTCGTGGAGGAAAGCGGTGAGGCCTGCATTGTGAGCCAATTCATGAAAATATTCATAGATACCGGCTGCTCTCAAGAAATCATCAGAAGGCCATTCACACGCCCGAATCTCCGCGGTGTGCGGCAAATTATACTTAGGCTTCGGTGCCTTTTACTTCGAGCTTTGGCTTGATGAGCCCCTCAATAATTTCCTCACCATTTTCTAAAAAATTCTGAAATTTTTAGTAACTTCAAAATAAAAGTAAACCAAACTCAATAAAACTGATAGCAACTACTCCTACAAGTGCCTAGAGCCTATATCAAGCATTAGAACCTTGGAACCATATAAATTTGACATGCAAGCTTAAGAACATGTTCACCTATGCAGCACAAATTTGCAAAGAATAAAGAACTAGAACAAAAACTAATTGGACCAATGGAGGAGTCACATACCAAGGAACAATCTCCCCAAGCAGTTTTGCGAGAGGTGCTTTGAGCAAGGAGATCGAAAATCATAGCAAAAGTGGCTGGAACTCGTGCTTGAGTTGGTTTTTGGGTTTGTGTGAGACAGAGGAAGAAGATGGGTGATGGGATAAGTGGAGGAGGGCCACCGTGGGCCCACGAGGCAGGGGGGGCGCCCACCACCCTCGTGGCCAGGTGGCATCTCCTCCCGCGGTAATTTTTGCACAGTAAATCCTCAAATATTCCTGAAAAAATCATATTAAATTGGCATGTCATTCTAAGGACTTTTATTTTTGGGATATTTTTATATTGCACGGATAAGTCAGGAAACAGATAGAAAAATACTATTTTTACTTTATTTCTACTAATTAACAGAAAATATAGAGAGGGTACAGAAGTTTGTGCTTCTAGTTTCATCCATCTCATGCTCATCAAAAAGAATCCACTAACAAGGTTGATCAAGTCTTGTTAACAAACTCATTCCGATAATCATGAAACCGGAGAAATTTCGAATAACACTAAGTTACCTCAACCGGGATATGCACATCCCCTATAATAAGTATATCATATTTCTTTTTGACAGTAGGAAGAGGAAATTCAAAACCTCCAATTATAATCGACGGAATTTTTTCAATGGAGTTGATACTATGACTTGAGGTTGTTTCCTCGGAAAGTGTACCATATGCTCATTACCATTAACATGAAAAGTGACATTGCCTTTGTTGCAATCAATAACAACCCCTGTAGTATTAAGAAAAGGTCTTCCAAGAATAATAGATATACTATCATCCTCGGGAATATCAAGAATAACAAAGTCCGTTAAAATAGTAACGTTTGCAACCACAATAGGCACATCTTCACAGATACCGACAGGTATCGCAGTTGATTTATCAGCCATTTGCAAAGATATTTCAGTAGGTGGCAGCTTATTCAAGTCAAGTCTACGATATAAAGAGAGAGGCATAACACTGACATCGGCTCCAAGATCACATAAAGTAGTTTTAATATAATTTCTTTTAATGGAGCAAGGTATAGTAGGTGCTCCGAGATATCCAAGTTTCTTTGGTATTCCACCCTTAAAAGTATAGTTAGCAAGCATGGTGGAAATTTCAGCTTCCGGTATCTTTCTTTTATTAGTAATGATATCCTTCATACATTTAGCATAAGGATTTGTTTTGAGCACATCAGTTAATCGCATACACAAAAAGATAGGCCTAATCATTTCAGCAAAGCGCTCAAAATCCTCATCATCCTTTTTCTTGGATGGTTTTGGAGGAAAAGGCATGGGTTTCTGAACCCAAGGTTCCCTTTCTTTACCATGTTTCCTAGCAACAAAGTCTCTTTTATCATAACATTGATTCTTTGATTGTGGGTTATCAAGATCAACAGCAGGTTCAATTTCTACATCATTATCATTACTAGGTTGAGCATCATCATGAACATCATCATTAATATTTTCACTAGGTTCATGTTCATTACCAGATTGTGTTTCAGCATCAGACATAGATATATCATTTGGATTATCAGGTGGTTCGGCAATAGGTTCACTAGAAGTTTGCACAGTTCTATCATTTTTCTTTTTCTTCTTTTTAGAAGAACTAGGAACATCAATATTATTTCTTTGAGAATCTTGCTTGATTCTCTTAGGGTGGCCTTCAGGATACAAAGGTTCCTGAGTCATTCTACCAGTTCTAGTAGCCAGTCTAACAGCATAACCATTTTCTTACTATTCATTTCATCAAGCACTTCTTTTTGAGATTTAAGCACTTGTTCTACTTGAGTGGTAACCATAGAAGCATGTTTGCTAACAAGTTTAAGTTCACCTTTAATATTAGCCATATAATCACCCAAGCGTCTAATCATATAAGCATTTTCTTTTAATTTTCTACCAAAATAAGCATTGAAGTCGTCTTGCTTAAACATAAAGTTATCAAACTCATCCAAGCACTGACTAGCAATTTTAGTAGGAGGGACTTCAGCTTTATCATATCTATAGAGAGAATTTACCTTTACTACCTATGTTGGGATATCGGGATCAGGAGGTTCTTCAATAAATAAAGGATTGAGATCATATGTTTTTCAACAGGCGGTATATTTAGACCATGTATTTCTTCAATAGGAGGTAAATTCTTAACATCTTCAGCTTTAATACCTTTTTCTTTCATAGATTTCTTTGCCTCTTGCATATCTTCGGGACTGAGGAATAGAACACCTATCTTCTTTAGAGTTGGTTTAGGAATAGACTTAGTAATTGGAGCAGGAGCTGGCTCAGGAGGTGCCCAATTATTTTCATTTGTCAACATATTATTCAATAGAATTTCAGCTTCATCTGGTATTCTTTCCCTGAAAAGAGAACCAGCACAACTATCCAGGTAATCTCTGGAAGCATCGGTTAGTCCATTATAAGAGATATCAAGTATTTCAGGTTTCTTAAGAGGATGATCAGGTAAAGCATTAAGTAACTTGAGAAGCCTCCCCCAAGCTTGTGGGGGACTCTCTTCTTTAATTTGCACAAAGTTGTATATTTCCCTCAAAGCAGCTTGTTTCTTATGAGCAGGGAAATATTTAGCTGAGAAGTAATAAATCATATCCTGGGGACTACGCACACAACCAGGATCAAGAGAATTAAACCATATCTTAGCATCACCCTTTAATGAGAACGGAAATATTTTGAGTATATAGAAGTAACCGATCTCTCATCATTAGTGAACAGGGCAGCTATATCATTTAACTTAGTAAGATGTGCCACAACAGTTTCAGATTCATAGCCATAAAACGTATCAGATTCAACCAAAGTAATTATATTAGGATCAACAGAGAATTCATAATCCTTATCAGGAACACATATAGGTGAAGTAGCAAAAGCAGGGTCAGGTTTCATTTTATCTCTAAGTGATTCTTTGTTCCATTTAACTAATAACCTCTTAAGCTCATACCTATCTTTGCAAGCTAAAATAGCGGCAGAAGATTCCATATCAAAAAGATAGCCCTCAGGGATAACAGGCATATTTTCATCATCACTATCATCATCGTATTCAGATTCAATAATTTCTTTTTCTCAAGCCCTAGCAATTTGTTCATCAAGAAATTCACCAAGGGGCACAATAGTATCAGGCATAGAAGCAGTTTCATCATAAGTATCATGCATAGCAGAAGTGGCATCATCAATAACATGCGACATATCAGAACGAATAGTAGAAGCAGGTGTAGGTGTCGCAAACTTACTCATAACAGAAGGTGAATCAAGTGCAGAGCTAGATGGCAGTTCCTTACCTCCCATCGTAGTTGAGGGATAGATCCTGATTTTTGGATCTCTCAAGTTCTTCATAGTGATAAGCAGATATAAATCCCAAGTGACTCAAAGGATAGAGCTATGCTCCCCGGCAACGGCGCCAGAAATTTGTCTTGATAACCCACAAGTATAGGGGATCACAACAGCTTTCGAGGGTAGAGTATTCAACCCAAATTTATTGATTCGACACAAGGGGAGCCAAAGAATATTCTCAAGTATTAGCAGCTGAGTTATCAATTCAACCACACCGGATCAACTTAGTATCTGCAGCAAAGTGTTTAGTGGCACAGTAATATGATAGTGGTGGTAGCAGCAACAAAAGTAAAGACAGCAAAAGTAATGTTTTTGGTATTTTGTAGTAATTGTAACAGTAGCAGCGGGAAAGTAAATAAGCAAGAACCAGTATATGGAAAACTCGTAGGCACCGGATCAGTGATGGATAATTATGCCGGATGCGGTTCATCATGTATCAGTCATAACATAGGGTGACACAGAACTAGCTCCAATTCATCAATGTAATGTAGGCATGTATTCCGTATATAGTCATACGTGCTTATGGAAAAGAACTTGCATGCCATCTTTTGTCCTACCCTCCCGTGGCAGCGGGGTCCTATTGGAAACTAAGGGATATTAAGGCCTCCTTTTAATAGAGAACCGGAACAAAGCATTAGCACATAGTGAATACATGAACTCCTCAAACTATGGTCATCACCGGGAGTGGTCCCGGTTATTGTCACTTTGGGGTTGCCGGATCATAACACGTAGTAGGTGACTATAGACTTGCAAGATAGGATCAAGAACTCACATATATTCATGAAAACATAATAGGTTCAGATCTGAAATCATGGCACTCGGGCCCTAGTGACAAGCATTAAGCATAGCAAAGTCATAGCAACATCAATCTCAGAACATAGTGGATACTAAGGATCAAACCCTAACAAAACTAACTCGATTACATGATAAATCTCATCCAACCCATCACCGTCCAGCAAGCCTACGATGGAATTACTCACGCACGGCGGTGAGCATCATGAAATTGGTGATGGAGAATGGTTGATGATGATGACGGCGACGAATCCCCCTCTCCGGAGCCCCGAACGGACTCCAGATCAGCCCTCCCGAGAGGTTTTAGGGCTTGGCGGCGGCTCCGTACCGTAAAACGTGATGATTTCTTCTCTCTTATTTTTTCTCTCCGAAAGCAAATATATAGAGTTGGAGTTGGCGTGGGAGGGCATCCAGGGGGGCACGAGGTAGGGGGGCGTGCCCTAGAGGGGGGCGCCCCCCACCCTTGTGGACAGGGTGTGGGCCCCCTGGTCTTCATCTTTGGCGAGGATTTTTTATTATTTTTTCTAAGATGTTCCGTGGAGTTTCAGGTCATTCCGAGAATATTTGTTTTCTGCACATAAAACAACATCATGGCAATTCTGCTGAAAACAGCGTCAGTGCGGGTTAGTTCCATTCAAATCATACAAGTTAGAGTCCAAAACAAGGGCAAAAGTGTTTGGAAAAGTAGATACGACAGAGACGTATCACACTACTGGTTGGAATAGCTTCTACCCATTTAGTAACATAATCAACAGCAACCAAAATATGTCTATACCCATTAGAGGAAGGAAAAGTCCCATGTAATCAAATCCCCAAACATCAAATGGTTCAATAGCAAGTGGATAATTCATAGGCATTTCTTGACGCTTACCGATATTACCTATTTTTTGACACTCATCACAAGATGAGACAAACTTACGGGCATCGTTGAAGAGAGTAGGCCAATAAAATCCAGATTGCAACACATTGTGAGAAGTTCTATCTCCAGCATGATGCCCTCCATAAGCCTCGGAGTGACATTTCCGTAGGATTTGTCCCTGTTCATGCTCAGGTACACAACGTCTAATAATACCATCTACTCCCACTTTATAAAGATGTGGGTCATCCCAAAAGTAATGTCTTAAATCATAGAAGAATTTTTTGTTTTGTTGGTATGTAAATCTAGGAGGTAAATATTTAGAAACAATGTAATTAGCATAGTCAGCATACCAAGGAGAACCATTAGCAACATCTATTGCAGCTAACTGCTCATCAGGAAAACTATCATCAATAGGTAATGGGTCATCAAGCACATTTTCAAGCCTAGACAAGTTATCAGCTACGGGGTTCTCAGCTCCATTTCTATCAATGATATGTAAATTAAATTCTTGTAATAAGAGAAGCCAACGAATAAGTCTAGGTTTAGCATCTTTCTTTTCCAAAAGATATTTAATAGCAGCATGGTTTGTGTGAACTGTTACTTTGGAATCAACAATAGAAGGTCTGAATTTATCACAAGCAAACACAACTGCTAAGAATTCTTTTTCAGTAGTAGCATAATTTCTTTGAGCACTGTCTAGAGTTTTACTAGCATAATGAATAACATTCAGTTTCTTATTAACTCTTTGTCCTAGAACAACACCAACAACATAATCACTAGCATCACACAAAATTTCAAATGGCAAGTTGCAATCAGGTGGTTGAACAATAGGTGCAGAAATTAAGGCTTTCTTGAGTGTTTCAAAGGCTTCAAGACAATCATCATCAAAAACAAAAGGAATATCCTTTTGCAAAAGATGAGTAAGAGGCCTAAATTTTTTAGAAAAGTCTTTGATAAATCTCCTATAGAAACTAGCATGACCTAGGAAACTACGAATACCTTTGATGTCCTTAGGACATGTCATTTTCTCAATTGCATCAACCTTAGCTTGGTCCACTTCAATACCTCGTTCAAAAATTTTATGACCCAAGACAATGCCTTCATTAACCATAAAGTGGCACTTCTCCCAATTCAAGACAAGATTTGTTTGTCCACATCTCTGCAAAACTCGATCAAGATTGCTTAAACAATCATCAAAAGACTTCCCATAAACAGAAAAGTCATCCATGAAAACCTCAACAATCTTTTCACAAAAGTCAGAGAATATAGCCATCATGCATCGTTGAAAGGTAGCAGATGCATTACATAAACCAAAAGTCATACGTCTATAAGCATAGGTTCCAAAAGGACAAGTGAAAGTAGTCTTTTCTTGATCAGGTTGAGAAACAGGTATTTGTGAAAAGCCAAAATATCCATCAAGGAAGCAAAAGTGTGTGTGCATAGATAATCTTTCAAGCATTTGATTAATAAAACGCAGAGGGTAATGATCTTTTCTATTTGCTTTGTTTATGTTTCTAAAATCAATTACCATTCTATAGCCTATAACAATTCTTTGTGTAATAAGTTCATTCTTATCATTAGGAACAAGAGTAATACCTCCTTTCTTAGGGACACAATGAACAGGACTTACCCATCTACTATCAGCTATAGGATAGATTATACCTACTTCCAGAAGTTTTAATATTTCCGTTCTTACCACCTCTTTCATCTTCGGATTTAACCGACGTTGGTGAACAACAACTGGTTTAGCATCAGGTTCCATATTAATTTTTTTGACATAGAGTGGGAATAATGCCCTTCAAATCATCAAGAGTATATCCAATAGCAGCCCGGTGCTTCCTTAGAACTTTCAATAATCTTTCTTCTTCGTGTTCTGAAAGGTTAGCACTGATAATAACAAGATATATCTTATTTTCATCAAGATAAGCATATTTCAAAGTGTTTGGCAATTGTTTTAAGTCAAACACAGGATCACCTTTAGGTGGAGGTGGACCTCCTAGAGTTTCAATAGGAAAATTGTGTTTAAGCAGAGGACGTTGTTCAAAGAAAATCTTATCTATTTCATATCTTTCATGCATATGTAAATCATTTTCATGGTCTAGCAAATATTGTTCTAAAGGATCAGTAGGTGGTACAGCAATAGAAGCAAGACCAATTAATTCATCCTTACTAGGAAATTCTTTTTCATGAAGATTTTTACTAAACTTGGAAAAATTAAACTCATGAGACTCATCACCAAAGCTAACACCAACAGTTTGTTTCTTACAATCTATCTTAGCATTAACTGTTTTCAAGAAAGGTCTAACAAAGATAATGGTGTCAGATTTCGGGTTCCGGCAAAACCCTTGAGGTTCGAACAGTGGGGTACGCACGAAGATCTCTCCCCCTTTAGCTCTCGCCCTCACCACAATCTCAAGTCTTAGCGCATCGAACTTGCAGAACAAAGGGACACAAGATTTATACTGCTTCGGGCCACCGTTGCGGTGTAATACCCTACTCCAGTGCAGTGTGGTGGATTGCCTCCTGGGCTGAGGATGAACAATTACAAGGGGAAGAATGGCCTCCTGAGGAGAGGTGTACTTGTGCTTGGCGAGCTTGTGTGGTGTCTGGTGGTCTGAATGATCCTCCATCTCCTTGCTAAGGTGGTGGTTAGTCCTATTTATAGAGGCCCTGGTCCTCTTCCCAAATATTGAGTGGGAAGGGATCCCACAACGGCCAAGTTTGAAGGGGGACAGCTAGTACAAATTATCCTGGCAAAAGTAGTCTTAGCCTGCCAAAGGCTCTGGTGGTGACGCCGTCTTGGGCTCCACAGTGACCTCCATCCTGTCGTCCTATTGGTCTTGGTCTTATTGCACCGATATGGAAACGTTTGCTTGATGTCGCGGGACTCCGTGCCTGAGCTTGCCTCTTTAGCACCAAAGAGGAAACGAGGACACTACGTGCGCTGGCGCCCTCCAGGTGCCCGCCTGGCCTTGGTCGTCATGGCTTACGTCACGGGGACCTTGCGAGGGCTCCCTTGCCTTGATCTCTCCGCCCCTCGCGAGCCAGCCTGGTGAGGCTGCCCCCAAGGAGGTCTCGCGTCGTCCGCCTTGCGAGGGTCTTGAGTGCTTGCTGGTGAAGATGGGCTGCACAGGGCCGCTGGTGGAGCCACGCCGTGGGCCGCAAGCAGGAAAGTCTGGGGACCCCTGTTCCCAGAATGCCGACAGTAGCCCCCGGGCCCAATGCGCGCTCGAACTTGGCTTCGAGGCAAAGCCAAGGGGCAAGTGCGGGCACCGCGGGCCCTAATAGCCTGCGGCCTCGGTTGACACGTGATGGTTGATTGGACGTGGCCATCCCTGCTTCCCCACGCTGCCTCGGCAACTGCCCGACTTGACGAGTCCTTGCTGCATGCAGAAAAAAGGTCATCATTACCTTAGATCATGGAGGCCGGAGGTTGGCCTCCTCTTGGCTATAAATGGGAAGGTGGAGCAGAGCCCCCATCACCCATCACTTACTTCGCTCCTTCTACTTCTTCTTCCTCGCTTCCTTGCTAGCAGCGACACTCATGGCGCCGGCGAAGAGGTTCTCGGCCGCGGAGAAGGGGAAGGCCCGCCAGGAGGGGCCCGGCTCGCCACCACCCAAGAGGGGGCGTGGTCGCCCGTGCAAGCATGCCGCGACCCCCGCCGTGGCCCCTCGAGGCAGCGGTGGTGCCCCCCTGTGTGGCGGGAGTCGCCCTGGTTCCGTGGTTGCGTGGCCTCCTCAGACGTGCTTCCATTCGGCGGAGGTGACGCCGGAGTTCATCATGTGGTCGGAGAACCCGGCTGGCACCTGGCTTTAGCTCCCACACTTCTTGGTCGGTGAACTGCTGTCCGCAGGTCCACGCGGTCTTGCTGCAGCAGGGCTTTGTGGGTCATGGTGGAAGTCTCCGCCGCGGGCAATGCGGCCTTGGCCTGTGGCTGGCAGACGTTCGCCCGTGCGCGGACTGGGCAGGCGGTGTGCCGTCCACTGCAAGTATGATGCTAACGCGACCCTCTTCCCGAGGGTATTTGGGGAACATGGTCGCCGCGTCGGGTGCTGCCCCGAGGACAACGACAGCGACTAGGTGCTCGGCCTTGGTCATGGTCGTGACGAGGAGGAAGGTGGCTTCGTCCTCGGCGCTGGCCGCGGCTCGTCCAGCTACGGCGACTCCTGCTCCAGCGACAACTCCAGCAGTGGCGGCTATGACCAGCCGCCGCGTCCGTTTCGAGGGAGGCAGCGGGTCATTTTATCGCCGTGCTCCAGTGAAGCGCGAGGAGGGGTCTGGCTGAGCTCGGGGAAGCGCCATGGATTCTCCCTCGCGAACTGCTGTGGGGGCACGCGCCACTTTTGTTTTGCTCTTTCCTTCCTGCGTTTAAGAAGAAACAAGTATGGGCCCTGCGGGGGCATGTAATGAACCATAATTTCTAAGTTGCTATGTTATGTGTATCGTCCCTGCGTCGTGTTGTGGTACCAACGTTTTATGTGGGCGTGTAGAGATAACTTAGCTTGATGTGGCTGAAGTAGTTTTTGCCTCGCGAGGCGCGCATTCCCCAGTGCCTGGCGAGGCCTCCTTTGCATGGAAGCCGTCTGGGAACTGCAAAAATTCGTTAGGAAACTCGTATTCTTTCGAATCCTGGTCGTAGGCGCCGCCGGCCATGACCTAGCGCTTCACATCGCAGTACCCCGAGGGGCACGGATTGAGAGAGGTGTGCCATCTTGTGGGCTCGCGCAAGGGTGCCTTGTGATGAACAGGAAAAACGCTCACGGGGGCACCTGTCCAGCCCCCTCACGAGGCATGCGAGGGTGAGCATGGACCAAAACAAAAATCCAAGGAAGAACAGAGGAGAAGGCGATCGAACAAAGAGGACAAGAAAGGCCAGAATGCAAACTTCCATTAAGAAAAGAGGGGCAAGCCAACTACGGAAAGCAAATGAAAAGCCGCATCCGACACCTAGTCTAGTCTTCTTGTCTTCTCACCAGCGCAGAGCTAAGTGCTGCCACTAAGACATGGAAGGGAGCCCCCGAGGCCCAAGGGAGGCACTACAGAGACTTCGGGGCGTGTACAGCCCCACTAATTATTACGTGAGAGTGTCATGAGCGGAGATCTTCACAGGCACGGGGCCTTGCTTCACAGACGCTGGGCCTTGCTTCATGGGTAGAACCTCCGGAGGTGCTGGATGTTCCAAGCGTTCTGGATGGGGATCCCGTCCTGTGTCTCCAGGCGCGCAGCCGCCAGGCCTGGAGACACGGGCGATCATAAACGGGCCCGCCCACATGAGTGAGAGCTTGTGTAGCCCTTCCCTGGAGAGCACCCGCCTCAAGACGAGATCACCCACCTCGAGCGTCCTGGAGCGGACGCTGCGACAGCGGTACCGTCATAGCGCCTGCTGGTACCTTGCCGCTCGGAGCGAGGCTTCACGGCGGTGTTCCTCCCCCGGCACAAGGTCCATCCCTCGCATGGCATCCTACTGCGTCTCGTCGAATGGCAGGACCCGCGTGGAGCGATGCTTGACCTCGTGAGGGAGAACCACTTCTGCTCTGTAGACAAGGAAGAATGGGGTCTCACCTGTTGGCTTGGTGGCGGTGGTGCGGATGGACCACAACACAGACTGGAGCTCGTCGTGCCAGCCCTTACCGCAGGCCTCAAGCTTCTTCTTGAAGGTCCTGGTCTTGAGGCCCCTGAGGACCTCCGCATTGGCGCGTTCGGCTTGTTCGTTGCTCCTGGGGTGTGCCACTGAAGCGTAGCGGATCTGCATTCCAAGGTTAGCACAGTATGCCTTGAAAAGATTGCTAATGAACTGCAAGCTGTTGTCGGTAATGATGCGATTAGGGATTCCAAACCGGCTTACTACACCCTTGATGAACTTGACCACAGATCCGTCCGGGATGGTGCGGACGGCTTCTACCTCCGCCCATTTGGTGAACTTGTCAATGGCGACATAGAGGTAGCGGTAGCCCCCAGGTGCTCGAGGGAATGGGCCTAAGATATCCAGCCCCCAAACTGCGAAAGGCCACGAGAGCAGGATGGTCTAGAGGCCCTGAGCTGGCTGATGGATCTGCTTGGCGTGGAATTGGCAGGCCTCGCAGGACTTCTCCAGCTCGGTTCCGTCGTTGAGAGCCATAGGCCAGTAGAACCCGCTGCGGTACGCCTTGCCGACGAGGGTCCGTGATGACGAGTGGTGCCTGCAGTCCCCGTCGTGTATGTCGGCCAACAGCTCATTCCCCTGTTCCCTGGAGATGCATCGTAAGGTAACATCATTTGGCCGCTTCCTGTATAACTCACCGTCCTGGATGCAGTATGACGTAGCCTGTCAGGCCACGCGCTCCACGTCCTCCTCCTTCTTGGGCAGCATCCCTTACGTCAGGTATTCCTTGAACTCCTTGGCCCAGCACCCCCTCCTGAGGCTCAAGTGCCAGGAGTAGGCCTGCTCCCGAGGTCGAGCCGCAGGCCGGGGCTCCCGAGGCGGGTGGTTGGCGGAGTTCCTCCCGAGGCGGCGCCAGCTTCTGGAGCGGAGGTGATGTCGATGGCTTGAAGAGCCGCTCCTCAAAGACACCAGGCTCTTGGGGTTGTCACTTGGACGCCCTGTTGGTGATGTAGTCGGTCTCCTTATTGGTGCCACGGGGTACGTGCTACAACTCTAGACCCAGGAAATGCTTTTCCATTTTGTGTACCTCCGCGAGGTATGCATCCATGTGTTTGTCCTTCGGCTCGTATACCTTGTTGGAGAAGTTGATGAGGAGCTGCAAGTCGCCCTTGATGGTGAGGAGCTGCGAGTCGCCCTTGATGGTGAGGCGCTACGCGGCCTTGAGGCCGGCGATGAGGCCTTCGTACTCCGCGATGTTGTTGGAGATATTCTCGCCCTGCTGGAAGAAGAGCTGCACGGCGTAGTAGAGCTTGTCCTGAGTAGGCGAGATGAGCACTGCTCCAGCACCCGCACCCTGGCGTGCGAACGCACCATAGAAATACATGACCCAGCCATCTGGTTCTTCACTTCCTGGTGAGAGAGATCGCTCCTCGACTGCTTCAAACCCCGGGGCGTCGGTCCATTCCGCCACGAAGTCGGCGAGCGCGGCCCCCTTGATGACCCTAGTTGTGCTGAACTCTAGCTGGAATGCTTGCAGCTCGATGTTCCATTCAGCAAGTCTTCCAGCAGTGTTGGTGTTCCTGAGTACCCTCTCCAGTGGGTAGGGCGATACAACCTTGATTGGGTGACCTTGGAAGTAGTGTCGCAGCTTGCGTCACCACAAAAAAAATACACTTCCGTGATGATACATGTTTGTCACAGTAGGTCGCGTTTTTTGTCATGCATGTACATCCATGAAGATTTTATGACAGAATCAAGATAGTCATACCTGTACTGTCGTAGAAGTGTTCCATGACATTACCAAAATTATCATCATGGAAGTGTCCACTTCCATGATGATAAATCGCGCGTCACAGAAGTGCTTTCGTCAAGGGTGACCGACACGTGGCATCCACCGTAATGGAACACCGTTAAGCTATCGGGTCCGGTTTTGAATTCGATAACCCGTTAACATCCCCGACCAATGGGGATTTTCCATGTGTAAAATCATCATTGGCTGGAGGAAACATGTGCCGTCTCACCTTTGGGACAGATGTCATCCACTCATTGGACCCAAAGCGCCTATGATACGTTGACACGTGGCACGGCCCAACAGAGGCCCATTCCTGTGAAAAGGCCGGCCCGTTTGACTTGGTCCAAAGGTGGCAGGCCGGCCCACGGCAAGCCTGTTAACGGCCTGTTCGCGTATAGCCCATTTACAGCCTGCTAACCCAGGGCCCGTTTACGACCTATCCGAATTAGGCCTAGTAGCGTCATTCGGGCCGTCCAATATAATCCCAGCCCGTTTTAACTTCCGGCCCATGTCTGGCCCATGACGTCTTTTGGCTCATATGAGGCCCTTATTACTCCCGGCCCATTAACGGCCCGTGGTAAAACTGGCCCGTAATGAACAGTGTATCACTTTATACCCATTAACGGCACGTGGTGAAACTGGCCCGTAATGAATAGTGTATCACTTTATACACATTAATGGCCCATTACTCCGTTGGGCCGTTTCCAGCCCATGTTATCTTTCGGCCTTCTCAGGGCCCAATTATTGTTGGGCTCGTTTCCAGCATTTGTTTACTTATGGCCCATTACTGTCATTTTGTGCTTGTGGGCCAAATTCAGCCCGTGGTTACAGTCGGCCCGTTTGTGGCCCGTTAATACGTTGGGCCGTTTTCATAGCGTCATCAAATACGGCCGATTAACGATGACCCGTTATGGTCGGCCCATGAACGGACGGTTTCAACTCTAGCCCATTTACAGCCATAATGTGGTCTGTTATTGGCCCATGTTTTGCCAACCGGTCATACGGCCCGTAGAAGGCCCATTTATGATACGGTCCGTAGAAGGCCCATTGATGATACGACCCATAGAAGGCCCATTGTGTCTATGGCTCATATAAGGCCCATTGTTCCTACCCCACGTAGAAGGCCCATTGTTTCTACGGCCCTTAGAAGGTCCATTGTTTCTACGGCCCGTAGGAGGCCCATGTTAACTACAGTCGGTGGGCATCAAAGTTCGCCACCAGTGCAAATATAGGGAACACCCTACACTATACAAAAATGGCTTGTTGTTTTCTTCAGCCGGTGGCTGCATGTTAAGAACAAATTTTGTATCGCACCAAAACAAATTACAACTTATAAAACAAAAGGAAGGTTGGCATAAAAGTTAACAGTCTAGCAGATAAATGCACCACCAGAAGTTCAGAAGCTCAGTTCATTTGACCTGACTGTTAAGTTTTCATGCTGTATTGTCCGATGGAGCACCATAAACTTCGCCTTCAGTTCTCCTAGGCTCCTGAACAACATAGCAAATGTCTGATAGTCTGGTTTCAAAACCATGCATATCTTGACAACATCGAACAATGGCTCTCCTTGTTTCACAAAGGGTCTTTGTTAGGGAATGGACTTGTGTCTGGAGCGCAGATACAACATTGTTTTGAGCTTTCATATCTTGATCATGAGGCAGTTTGGACGAGTTTGCCTTAACAACCAACCCAGTATTACGCAGGAACGTGCTTTTGGCACTGTTAGTGGACAAGTACTGACCCACTGCAGCAAGAGCTGACATTGCGGTTATAGTTGCCTCGCCACCTTCAGAAGGTGGCAGTTCCACCATTTTTTCCATAGCTCACTGAAAAGTTGAGGTTTTACATTAGTAGTACTAGAACAAAAGATATTAAGGAGGCAGCAAAACCAAACAAAATAGCTTTGGTCTATATACAAAACTTATTCTGGTGAACCCATGTAAAATATTAGTTGTATTTTATTGCAAAGTACATAATAAAACCAGGTTCCAAACATATGACCATGTACCATCGCTAATGTATTGTCTATTTCGTCACATTGTATTGAGGGCTAAGGATAAAGAGATGAAGTTCATAATATGATAAAGAGACGAAGTTTATCATTCATATCACAAAACAACTGAGAACAGACAAACAGGCAATTGTAACATTGTGTGGGCAAGTCCAGCACGGAACTAGATTACAGGTCAAGATCAAAGGAACATCAATCCTCTCTTTTAAACATTGTAAGGTGCAATGATACGCTAAGACAAGTGTGTATAAAATTGAAAAGAGTAATAGACATTGGCTGCAAACCATCCAGTTCAAGGCACAAGTTAGAGTAAGTAGTAGTTACTAGGCATGCGGATTAAGGACTTACAACAGCGGCTTTGACTGGTGTAGTCATGCCCTTCTTCTTGCTGGTGTGACAGTCCCTGAAGATTTCCACATCATTTGGTTCAGGTACTTTTTGGTCCTTGCGGGCTTTCCTTTGCATTTGGAACAGGTCAATATAGATCTGATAATATGGTACAGCAAAAAGAGTGAAACAGCAGCTAACTACAAGAGCCTCGTAGTGTGCAATATAGCTAAGAGATCATGTCGTCTGTTGGAATTTCACTTTTGTACGGTTGGCCTTGTTCTTTGAACAGTTCACCTACAAGAAGATAGATTTGTGTGGCACATGCGTAAATAGGACTTCAACATGTGACCTAATCATATATATATATATATAATGTACCTGATACTTCAGATCAGACCAGTGTTTAACGAGGCCCCACCAGTCTTCATCTGATATATTTTCCAGTAGAGATGTTTGGGAAAGTTCACTATTAGCCTTGCCTTCAAAGTGAGTTTTCCTCAAGTTATACCGATAGTATCGTAGAGCAGACTTGAAAACATGGGTGCAAGCTTTTCTGGTTGCATCATCTTGGCTATCCAACTTGAACCTCATATTTTGAAAATTATGTGAGTCTCATTATCAGCAAGCTAGAAAGTATGGGACAGAGCAAGACGACAATACTAGTTTCCATACATAACCATACTTACAGATAAATGGTCGAGGAAGGTGTTGAACTAGGTTTCATCTTTGTCATTCCTGTACTGAATCCATGTTGGGAGGATACGTACATGACACCTAACGGCAACCGCTACCTCTGATACTAACTTGGCTGACTCTGTAGCATCACGTGGCCTTTTTAAACCTGCCTCAAAACGGATCTCCATTCTTCCTCCTCTAGATTTAGTTAACCTATCGAGCATTATCCCTGATGTTTGTTTCCTCTTGCGGGTAGGTGCTAGTCCAACAACGAACATAGGAAGTGTTAGTGTACATCAAACTGTGAGACTACATATAAAGAAGCATGCAACTGTAAATTGACTCCAGCAACTACCTTCTTGCTGTTGAACCTCACAAGGTTCATTTGATCTTGCCAACCCATCTTGTGTCAAGAGTGCTTGGGAAGTAGTGTCAGGTGGCAAGGGATCTTGGGAATCTGCTGCTAGCTCAGTTGACGCACGAGTAACTCGTGCAACTGGTAGTACTATGGAAGGTGTTGCAAGAACTAGGGTTGTCTCTGCTTGTTTGGTGGCAGCTATTTGTTTTTGTTTGGCTTTTTCTGCAGCTTGTGTAGCATGGGATACCCTGTTTGTAGAATTTTCTGCTAGACTTTGACCTTCTATTGCACCACCAGTACCAGCAGAATCTGCAGGATTCTTCCAGTTCCCGTTCCCTGCCATTCTGTGTTTCTTCCTCTTTCTCTGTGCCATGTTAAGTCAAGCCAACAAGAAAAACGAATAACAATTTAGTTCTTCAGAACAAATTGATGTGTGATATAGATGAACTGAACTTTGATGTTAGACAACCACATGATAGGAGGATGTAATATGTACGAAAAACAGGACGGAAGAGATAACCAGAACTATGATGTGTAAACTAAGTAGAAGACATTTCACTAAATTGGAAGAAATGCAATGGAAGGTAGACACCATATGAAAGATGCTACAAATATCGCTCTGCCAAGTTAACAGTGTCTCGTCATAAATGGTATTTAAACAAATGTGAAGCAGTACAAGAAATAAATCATATGCAAGATGCAAACAACATCACACTACCAAGTTAGAGGTCTCTCGTCATTAGTGCCATTGCATATTCACAGCTTATGATGTGTAAACTAAGAAGGCATTTCAACAAATTAGAAGCAATCAAAGCTAGACACCATATGAAAGATGCAACAAATATCACTCTACCAAGTTAAAATTGTCTCGTCATAAGTGCCATTTCAACAAATTAGTAGTAAAAGCTAGAAAAGAATGCGAGATGTAACCTATATCACACTCCGAAGTCAAATGTGTCTTATGATAAGTGATTGCTGTAGGTTACACAACAATAGTAATTTGATGTAAGAACATGGTGTGATAGACACATATTGTATGTTCTAGAAACAGGAACACGTGTCTTATTCAAGTATAATGTGTAAAGTAAGCAGATGGAATTCAACAAAATTAGAAGCAATACAAGCTAGACATCACACATAACATGCAACCACATATAACAGTGCCAAGTTAGAGGGAGCATCGGTGATGGTGCACTAGGGGAGACGTGCTCATCATAAACACAACTACGTTGAGTGTCTATGCATGTGTTGTCTTAGAAATCATCTTGGGGGGATGGAGGAGTAGAAACTGTAGAGGCCCTCTGTTTGGAAGGAGCACCTTTATCCGCTGCCGTGCTAACTTCCTTCTGCTTTATTAATTTTGAATTGTCAAGTAAAACCGACAAGAAAAAGCAATAAAATTCTCTCTTCAGAACTCATTCATGCATGATACTGACAATCACTACTTTGATGTAAGGCAAACACATGATACCAGGATGGAATATGTACGAAAAACAGGACGGCATGGCATGTTCACAATTGTTTGTGTAAACTAAGCAGAAACCATTCCAACAAATAAGAAGCAATGCAAGCTAGACACCACATGAAAGATGCAACCAATATGACTCTGCCAAGTTAAAAGCGTCCCATCATAAATGGAATTTCAACAAATTAGAAGTCGCATGCTGTAAATCATATGAAAGATGCAACTAATATCGCACGGCATATACTAAAGGTGTCTCGTCATATTGATTGATGCGGGATATAGAAAACAATTGTTTTATGTAAGGACGTTGAGGGAGTCCTGGATTAGGGGATGTCCGGATAGCCGGACTATACCTTCGGCCGGACTCCTGGACTATGAAGATACAAGATTGAAGACTTCGTCCCGTGTCCGGAAGGGACTTTCCTTGGCGTGGAAGGCAAGCTTGGCGATACGGATATGTAGATCTCCTACCATTGTAACCGACTCTGTGTAACCCTAGCCCTCTCCGGTGTCTATATAAACCGGAGGGGTTTTAGTCCGTAGGACGAACAACAATCATACCATAGGCTAGCTTCTAGGGTTTAGCCTCTCTGATCTCGTGGTAGATCTACTCTTGTACTACCCATATCATCAATATTAATCAAGCAGGACATAGGGTTTTACCTCCATCAAGAGGGCCCGAACCTGGGTAAAACATCGTGTCCCCTGCCTCCTGTTACCATCCACCTAGACGCACAGTTCGGGACCCCCTACCCGAGATCCGCCGGTTTTGACACCGACATTGGTGCTTTTATTGAGAGTTCCTCTGTGTCGTCGCCATCAAGAAGGATGCCTCATCCCATCTTTAAAGACGACACCGTTGCTAAGGGAGCTTTGGCTGTCGGCCAGACTCTCAGGCTAGGTGGTTTCCTTATGACCTCCCGTTCGGCTGCTGCACCGATGATGACCTCTCGGGTCATCGAAAGCAATCTTCACGTCAGCTCGGAATTCACCGAGTAGCTAGATCCAATGGAGCTCTCTTCCCTAAACGAGCTCTTGGATCGCTTCGCCGCCCTGGGAGTCGCTACGGATTACGACCAGATTGGGCCTAAACCCGATCTAAGAGAGATTAACTCTCCCTAGGTCACCCATCACGTTGTCGTGGTAGAGGGACAGTGCGGCGACCCTTCATCTATCTTAAGGACTAGCTATGTCCGGATTCCCGATCCCTCCAAGCTGGATACCCGCGGAGGGGAGGACATCACTCAAGACCTGAACTTAAAGTCAGGCGATGGGCTAGATTCATTGGACAGCATCCAAGAATCCAAACTTCCGAGTTCGGAAACTCCTTGGCCCCTGGGTCTCAGATTGGGTGAGGTTTCGGATTTGATTCCACCCACCCACCCGTACATAAGCGATCTATCTCAAATTAGGCAAGAGCCCGATGAAACAGTACATCATTACTGGGCCAGATTCCTCCTGGTTATGAACAGGATAAAGGACTGCCACGAGGAAGACGCAATTTCATTCTTCTGCAATAATTGCACGGACAAGGGAATCCTCAACGCCATAAGTCGCCGTGATATTACATGCTTCGCTGACTTGGCGTCCATAGTACGAAAGTACTGTGCGATGGAAAGCGCTTGGAAAACCGAAATAAAATTTTGGGACAATCTGGCCTTGAATACAAACCCGGTCCAAAATAAAAGGGTGCATCATCGCCAAACACCCGGGTTCAATACCAAAAAGCAAAAGCCCTCTACAGGGCACGGAACCGTGCTGGAAGGATGGCTTAATGGACCCTATAAAATTCACACTGCAGAGGGCGCCACACCAACTCATAGCCTTAGAGCATGTTGGATACTCCGGCATGTGGAAAAAATTGGTGAAGATCTTCTAATTCCAGAAGCCAAAGAAAGCCACCCCATAGACACAGTAGGGTATCAACAGTCTTCGAGACTTTTGCATCAAATAATATGCGAAAAAGAACACTCTGCGTCCTTGCCAAAGTCTACCAAGTAGCAACAATAAACCCATGGAGTGACACGGCTATCACTTTTAACGCCAGTGATGAACCTAAATTCCGAACAGCCCGAGCACCAGCCGCATTGGTCCTCAGTCCAATAGTGGACGACTTTCGTCTTACCAAGGTACTCATGGATGGCGGCAGCGGATTGAACCTCATTTACATGGAAACCCTTCAAAAAATGGAAATAGACTGGAACCGCATTGAGCGAAGTAGCACAACCTTTAGAGGAATAATCCCCAGTCGGGAAGCGCGCTATACAGGAAAAATCACACTAGATGTGGTGTTCGGCATGCCGGATAATTACAGGTCCGAAGAGGTCACGTTCCAAGTGGCCCCGTTCAGTGGCGGATATCACACTCTGCTAGGGCGGGAAGCGTTTACAATCTTCCAAGCAATACCCCATTACAGGTACATGAAGCTCAAGATGCCCTGGCCTAACGGAATCATCACTCTCGCTAGTGATCCGGACATAGCACTCCGCGCCGAAAACAAGACAGTCGCACTGGCCCTCGAGGCGCTATCCGAAGCCCTAGCGGCTGAGGAACTGACTGCGCTGCGCTCCATGGTGAATAGGGATGATGTGATACTCGACAAAAGATCCAAGTCCACCTCCTTTAAACCGGCGGACGAAATAGTCAAATTCTAGGTCCATCCAACGGACCCCAATAAAACAGCTTCCATCAGAGCACAGTTAAACCCTGATGTAGACGCTGCACTGCGAGAGTTCCTACGAGAGAACTAGGACATTTTCGCCTGGCACCCTTCAGACATGCCAGGAATCCCACGCAGGCTGGCCGAACACAGCTTAAATATCCTAAAAGGATTCAAGCCAGTCAAACAGGCTCTTTGGCGTTTTTCCGAACCTAAGATACAGGCCATGGGAGAGGAACTAGCCAAGCTACTGGAGGCCGGATTCATCAAAGATATAAAACACCCGGACTGGCTAGCAAACCTGGTGATGGTACCAAAGAAGGACAAATCCTGGCGCCTATGCGTTGATTTTAAAGACCTTAACAAGGCTTGCCCAAAGGATCCCTTCCCTCTCCCATGCATCGATCAAATTATCAACGCCACCGCAGGACACGATTCGTTGTGTTTCCTCGATGCATACTCCGGCTACCATCAAATAAAGATGGCAGAGTCAGACCAAGCCGCAACGGCATTCATCACACCATACGGCCCATTCCGCTTCAACACAATGCCCTTCGGGCTCAAAAACGCCGGCGCAACATATCAACGCATGATTCAGACATGTCTGGCAAACCAGATCGGCAAAACAGTGGAGGCATACGTAGATGATGTGGTCGTTAAAACAAGACATGTCGAATCTCTAGTAGACGACTTGAGGCTAACATTCGGTAACCTCCGAACATACGACATCAAGCTCAACCCGGAAAAATGCGTTTTCGGCGTTCCAGCCGGAAAGCTCTTGGGCTTCATTGTATCTGGTAGAGGAATTGAAGCAAATCCAGCCAAGATCCGAGCTCTGTCACAATTGGATATCCCGAAGGACCTCAAGCAAATACAAAAATTAACCGGATGCGTGGGGGCTCTAAGCTGCTTTATCTCCCGCTTGGGAGAAAAGGCCCTACCCCTTTACCGCCTCCTTCGGCGCACCGAACACTTCGAGTGGACGGATGCAGCCATGGCCGGACTCGACGAAATAAAAGCCATCTTGGCAACTAACCCAGTCCTGGCCGCACCAAACATTGGCGAACCAATGCTATTATACATTGCAGCAACCCATCAGGTCGTAAGCGCAGTGCTCGTCGTCGAACGAGAAGCGGACGGACACAAATTCCCCCTTCAAAAGCAGGTCTACTATGTGTCCACTGTCCTTACTCCGTGCAAGTCATGGTACCTGCATTATCAAAAGATTGCGTACGCGGTATTTATGGCATCTCGGAAGCTGCGACACTACTTTCAAGAGTGTTCAATAACAGTAGCCTCGGAAGTGCCACTTAACGATATTATAAACAACCGTGACGCGACGGGCCGGATTGCAAAATGGGCCATTGAGGTCCTCCCGTTCGACATAACTTACAAGCCACAGCGAGCTATCCAGTCGCAAGTTTTGGCCGACTTCGTCGCAGTCTGGACGGAGGCCGAACTCCCTAAAGAGTACGACACATATTCAAATTGGGTCATGCACTTCGACGGCTCCAAAATGTTGGCCGGTCTAGGGGCTGGCGTCGTTTTGACGTCCCCCACGGGAGACACAGTTCAATACGTACTCCAGATAATGTACACAGACTCCAACAATGCAGCCGAATATGAGGCCCTTTTATATGGTCTCCGGATGGCAGTATCCATGGGCATTCAACGCCTAGAGGTGCGCGGGGACTCGAACCTCGCAATATCCCAAATAAATGGAGACTTTGATGCCAAGGATCCAAAAATGGTAGCTTATCGCAACACCGTCCCAAAAATGTCAGCTCGGTTCGAAGGGCTCGAATCTCACCATATAGCCCGGGAAAATAATCAGGCGACAGATGTCCTGGCACGCATCGGTGCAAAACGCGATGTAGTCCCCCCCAACATCTTCTTGGAAAGGCTGCTCAAGCCATCCGTAGTATGGGAAGGGGAACCCGGCAATAACAGCCCGGACCCAACCGCACTACCCGACACCGAACACTCTGACATAATTGGAGGCTCTGCCAATGAAATAACACCTTCAGCCCACGTAATAATGGCCGTCATCGCCCCGTGGACAGAACCATTCCTCGCCTACCTTACTAGGCAGGAACTCCCCGAGGACCAAAATAAGGCACGCTGCATAGTGCGGCGATCTAAAGCCTATAAAGTCCATGAGGGAGAGCTTTATAAGAAAAGCGCTACCGGAGTCCTTCAAAGGTGCATCCCCGAAGAGGAAGGGCGGAACCTCCTGGCTGAAATTCATGTCGGACACGGTGGTCATCACGCTGAAGCTTGGTCCCTTGTAAGCAAGGCCTTCCGTACAGGCTTTTATTGGCCGACGGCCTGGGCAGACGCCCAGGACTTAGTCCAACGATGTGTCGGTTGCCAGCTTTTTGCAAACCAAAGCCATATGCCACCCACCGCCCTCCAAACTATCCCCATCACTTGGCCCTTCGCGGTCTGGGGGCTTGACATGGTTGGACCCCTTAATGGCGGAACCCACAAGAAAAAATACTTACTGGTCATGGTGGATAAGTTCACCAAATGGATAGAAGCCAAGCCTGTTAAGACGGCCGAATCCGGACCGGTGATAGACTTTATATCCGGGGTTGTACACCGTTACGGCGTCCCCCACAGCATCATCACTGATAATGGCACGAACTTTACGGCCGATGAGGTAAAACTCTGGTGCAAAAATATGGGCATCAAGCTCGATTATGCTTCCGTCTATCACCCACAAACTAACGGCCAGGTCGAACGTGCAAATGGTCTTATCATGAGCGGCATCAAACCCAGATTAGTGCGGTCCCTTAAGGAATCTAATACGCACTGGGTAGAGGAGCTCGACTCCGTACTCTGGGGGCTGCGGACCACGCCGAATCGCACCACCGGATACACACCATTCTTCATGGTGTACGACGCAGAGGCAGTTTTGCCCTGCGACATAATTCATGACTCACCTCGAGTGCGCATGTACGAAGAAAGAGAAGCCGAGCTCGATCGGCAGGACAGTTTGGATGCCTTGGAGGAAGAGCGTGACGTGGAAAAAGCCCATTCCGCATTTTATCAACAGCAGGCTCGAAGATACCAAAGCAGAGAAGTACGGGCCAGAAATTACAACATTGGCGAATTAGTTCTACGCCTGTCGGATAAGAAAAAGGACAAACTCAAGCCCAAATGGGAAGGTCCCTTCATAATTGACCAAGTCCTGACTGGTGGAGCATACCGCCTGTGAGATGCATCGGATAACCGACTCGAGCCGAACCCATGGAACGCAGCCCGTCTCCGAAGATTCTACACCTAGTGCCAGACTCTGTGTTCGTCTCCTTCCTCTGTCCATTTTTTATATACTTTCTGTCTTACATTTCTCACCTTCTCCTCTCTCTCTTATAGCCTTTAAAGGCTCATACAGTGATGCGCTATCCGCGCTCATTAAACCTGGGGGCTTCCTTAAACAGAAGCTTATTTATACGGGCTTCATGCCCAACACATGTGTCACACTTCTGCATGTACCTTTTATTCACCATTATATGCATCGATATGACTTAAGTTTTGGCCAAGTTGGGTTGCATGGCTCCTGTGCTTACCCCTACGTTCCCAATTGTTCGGCTAGGTGGTAAAGGGAGCACCTCTGCGATTGTTACTGCCGGGTCAGCCGGATGTGTACCTCAGACTGGGTGAAGCCCAAAGCTAGCGTTCTTAAGGGAATATTTGGTCGGTGAACTAAAGATGATCCTTTTTCACTTATTTATCTATACGCCCCCAGATGTTTTTCCTGCGTCTCTTTCCGCAGAATGGACATGCACTTTAGGGCATGCCTCCCAGGGAAAGGAACCCCTAATGGAACTATTCTCCCTGGAAGATGTTTCTTACTAACCATGTAATATAACATAATTAGTTGGGCACTTGTCTGTTCAAGCACTAATGACCCCTACGCCTCGTCTCCATGCATACCCCGGTTCTTATGTAACCGCGGGGGTATTCGGACACACTCCGGACCGTCAGGTCCCGAGGTTGAAGCGAAAAGCTCGGCCATGACAAACGATCTACAATCTGGCTTGAAGGCATTACACATGTCCATTATAATTACATAGTCAATCTGACTGATTGTATTCCTCTTCAATACCATCTAACAGGCTGTCTAGTTTACAGTCCTGTTGGGAATACTTTGTGCCAATTCTACTTGGTCGTATACTAAGCTCACAGGGATCTCCTTCCCATCGAGCCCCACGGGTCCGACCTCGGCCATGTGGTTTGGGTCAGCCTTCGTGTACCACGTCTTCACCATGGCCCAGGCCTCCCTAGCGCCTTGACGGCAGGCGGACATCTTCCACAATCGGAAGTGCCGCCGCGCTCCCTTCAGCTTCTCTACAAGCTCTCCAAGGCCTTTAGGCATGGAGACGGATGGCCACAAGGCCTGGGCGACGCTTTGCATCACCTGCCGAACTCGCTCGTGCAGTTGTGAGAGCTCGGGAAGAAGGTCACTCGTAGAACCGGGCATTTTCTCTGCAGGACAACCTGTTAGCATACCTACATACATTAGTCTGTTAGTCGACTTCCTCGCCGAACTCTTTTTTTCAAAGTTCGTTTAAGCACTTACTATATATGCCATGTTGAAGCCGTTGATTCTCCTTCACGGAGTCCAACAGCTGGGCACGAACATCCTTCAGTTCAACACCCAGCTTGGTGTTGGCATCTTGGAGATCGTTCTTCTCCCGCCTCACCTTTGTCAGCATGCTCTCACCAGCCTTTAGCTGGCGTCGGAGTTGTTGCTCTTCCGGATTTAATCCGACGCCATCTGCAATTTCATTTGTCAGATTTGCACCCACGCCGCACTTTGCAAAATACTTATCTTTCAAAGCGTATATTACCAGAGAGGGTCTCCTTGGGCTCCCCTGCCGCGGCTAGTGCGGCCTCCCCTGGGACAGTAGGGTATTCTTTTCTGTAAGAACAAGCATAACAAATGATCCTTAAATCAGTTATTCTAACTGTTTCAAGTCTCGGGGGCTACTGGTATATATATAATTACCAAAATTTTCTTACCCGTATGTCTTTTACATATTGCTCCGTGGCTCTGGCTAGACCATTTGGAGCGGCACGGAGGTACGCATCTCCCGAATTGAAGGCATCCAATGCCTCTTGGGAGAAACAAGCGCCGCGAAGAACTGTTCGGCGACGCCTATGGTTCATGGCACTCTCCACCTCGGAATTGGTGGCAGACAGCCTGTCCGCATCCTCTGTCGGAGAAGCGTCCGGTGCGTGCCTCGTGTTCGCCTCCGCATCTGGACTAGACTTTGGAGCCTGGCTGGTGGAGGCGTGATTGGCAACCTCTCTGGATATAGTCCGGCGAGGTCTCTTCGTCCTGAAGAGAGCATGAGCGTTAGTATGCCTTGAAGGAATAACACCTCGGAATAAGATGGCGCGCTATACCTTTGCGTCGGCGTCTCAGTCTGGACCGCACTTCTTTTCAGCCCGCGGGGCCTTGCCGCCCCTCATTGGCTAGTGGCCGTAGGCTCGGCCTCCCGTCTCAAGGACCTCCCCTGCAAAACATGGTTGTCATACGGCAATCGAAAACACGCGAGGATAGATCTCTTTTCAAAGTGCTAGGACTTCGGTCTCAGTTACCTGTGAGGCTGGGAGTAGCCCTGGGTAATCGGCCGTAATGGCCACCAAGCCATTGTCCTTGCTCAATTGATGAAACACCCCATCAATCAGCTCCACAGATAAGTCCGGATCCTCTTGAGAGGCCGGGTCGAGGGACCGTCCCGGATCCTCGGGTTGTGGAGGAGGGATGTTTATTTCTTTAACAACCTGGCGCAGTTCCTGCGTTGAAGTCATTAGACTGAATATTTAACAATGGGAATATAAAACGGATGGGCAAGTAAAAGTGTCCATTTACCCAACTTGGGGGATTGTACATAGAAAATCCACCCTGAGGGTTGACGCGGAGAAATTCCGCCTCTTCTCCCTTATACAAAGTGGACAAGATCTTTATTAGAGCGGCAGCCGAATCCGGCCCCTTACGGCCGTGGAGGGTGGCGTCGTCCTCCCGATTGAAGTCCCACATGGGGCGGCCTCTATACTGAAGCGGCTGCACCCCTCGCATGATGCATACGGCCATGACCCCGATCATGGTAAGTCCGGAATGAGCTAACAATCTTATCCGGCCCATCAGGTAAAGAACGTCCTTGTCGCTTTCCCTCTGAGGGCTCCATGGACGCCAGCTGAGGCACTTCTTTAGGGGGCACTGTCGAACTCAGGGAGGCCGATCCGGACAGGATCCGGCAGCGGGACGTCCTCTATATAAAACCATTCCGAAGGCCAGTCTTCAGACGCCTTCTTTGGGGTTCCAAATAGATATCCGGTCCCGGTGATGCGCCACACTTCGGCTCCGCCCACTTGATATATTGACCCCTTCTTAGAATGGGGCACAAGGCAGAATAGCCTTTTCCACAGCGTGAAATGAGCCTCGCGGCCCAAAAACAGCTCGCAAAGGGCTACGAAGCCCGCGATATGCAATATGGAGGCAGGCGTGAGGTTGTGCAGCTAGAGGCCATAGAACTCCAGGAGCCCCCGGAGAAACGGATGAATCGGAAATCCGAGCCCTCTTATTAAGTAAGGGACAAGGCATACCCGCTCTCCTTGGGAGGGATTGGGGGCGCTCTCCGCTTGCTCTCTGCCATTATAGGTGGCAAGTCTGGCTCGAATCAGGACCATATAGGCCGGGGGGGAAATCCCTTGGTCTGGAGCGTCGCTAGCTCGCTGTGCGGGATGGAGCACCTCTTCCAATCTCCAGGCTGAGGGTTGGAAGGGCGAGAGGAGGAGCTGCAGCGGCCGGCCATGATAGAATGGACCTCTGTCGGATACGCTCTGATGAATACTCACGGGGGGGGGGGGGGGGGAAGGTGTGGTTTGGATCTAAATCCTCGTCCCCTTAAATAGGCGGCTCATTCACGCGACTAGGGGTGTAAATATTAAAAAACACCCTGACTTTTCGTATTCGTTTGACACGTGGAAGACAGCCATTATTGGGCGTAGAAGCCAAGGAGCGCTACAAGAAACTGGACATTTTCAACAGGTACACGGAATTTGGAGAACCCGCCTTGCAATGCCGAAGACAATTTGCGCGCCGGACTCGTCGTCATTGAAGCCTGGCTCGGGGGCTACTGAGGGAGTCCTGGATTAGGGGGTGTCCGGATAGCCAGACTATACCTTCGGCCGGACTCCTGGACTATGAAGATACAAGATTGAAGACTTCGTCCCGTGTCCAGAAGGGACTTTCCTTGGTGTGGAAGGCAAGCTTGGCGATACGGATATGTAGATCTCCTACCATTGTAACCGACTCTGTGTAACCCTAGCCCTCTCCGATGTCTATATAAACCGGAGGGGTTTTAGTCCGTAGGACGTACAACAATCATACCATAGGCTAGCTTCTAGGGTTTAGCCTCTCTGATCTCGTGGTAGATCTACTCTTGTACTACCCATATCATCAATATTAATCAAGCAGGACGTAGGGTTTTACCTCCATCAAGAGGGCCCGAACCTGGGTAAAACATCGTGTCCCCTGCCTCCTGTTACCATCCGCCTAGACGCACAGTTCGGGACCCCCTACCCGAGATCCACCGGTTTTGACACCGACAGACGTGCTTAATAGACAGATGTACTATGTACTAAATACAGGAAGGCATGTCACATTAACAGGTATAATGTATAAGCTAAGCAGAATAGCACATGCAGTTTAACCAAATTGGAAGAACTACAATCTAGATACCATATGCAACATGCAACCACATATCACGCTGCCAAGTTAGAGCAAGCACGTGCGATGCTAGTGTAGGGGAAATGCGGTAATTAACTACAGAGCTACGTTCACTATCTTCATCTAGCCTTGTTGTTTCTTGAGAATCATGTCGGGAGGCTGACGCTGCATTCTTTAAATGAGTAGTTCACTTGCCTGACTGCCTCATCATAAGTGATTGATGAGGGATACACAAGAACATTAGTTTGATGTAAGAACATGGTTAATACAAAGATGTACTAGTATGTACCAAAAACATAAAGGCATGTCATATTCAAAGGTATAATGTGTAAGCTAAGCAGATGCAATTTAACCAAATTGAAAGCAATACAAGCTAGACATCCGGCTAGAGTGGTGAGCATGATCATCTAGGACCTGAGAGCCTGGTGGGAGGCGGGCTGCTTCGCCACCATCGTGGCTTTTTAGTTGGCTTCCACGTGATGCTTGTCTTTGCTGGGCTTGTCACTAGCTCGGCCAGTGCCCTGACTGGCTATTTGTCTTCTGGTGCTCACGGGATGGTGGTTCATGTAAAAAATATCTTTCCTTATCTTAGTAAAGACCGACTACGACCTTTCAAATACAAGCTAGACACCATATGGAACATGCAACCACATATGACACCGCGAAGTTAAAGCAAGCACCTAGGATGGTGGTTCATTGCGAGCGAGGTCATCAACTCCAGAGCTACATTTACCGTCTCCATCTGCTGACACTGCACCCTTTATAGCGCTGTAACATGTCGTGCTTACCCGCATAGAAAGCTGGAGCAACTTGTCTCTTTTCTTTTCTGCTTCTCTCGAGGCAGACTCTGAAATACCCTTGCATAAAAACACAATAGTGAGAGTATGGGTGAAGTGTGTGCAGAACTAATGCACTGTAAAAGTAGCAGATAGTAGGTGGCTGAAAAATAAATGACAGGAGACATATGATAGCTCTACAACATTGAATGGCAAACAAAACTAGATTCTACTCCGTATGATTTTGTAATATATGAGCATAGGAAACGCAGGTACTCCTCTAGCACACCACCACATTGGTCATATCAAGATAATAGTCGACTGAAAATAAATAGGTCAGTCGATTTTTAAATGAACTATTCGATCTATAAGGAACGGGCAGATGGCCTTCGTTTACCTCCCGCCAGTCACTGTTGACGATCTTTCTCGAACCGACAGCGACCCTCGGCCCAAACCCCTGCCTCCATCGCCCCGCCCTCCTCTCGACCTCACACCACCGCTGTGCTTGGCAGTGCCCCCAGGCCATCCCTTTAATCCCGGCCGACCTCCAGATCGGGCGCCAGTAGCTCTAGGCCCCACACGCCCCTAAGATAAAAACCGAGGCGCTGCTTCCCCAGCGTAATAGGCGGACTAGCGCCTGTTACGCCGGGGAATGCTTCCGTTAATTGGGAATCAACTGACTAGGAATTGAAATTCAGGGGGGGCGACAGACCTCTTGCTAAGGTGAAATAGTATATGTCCTTGTGCATCGCGAGTTACTAGGAACATCTAGTATCAAGATGAAGCGGTCAACTAGTGTCTTCTATGGGATGAATACCGTGCAAGCAGACACGTAAGATTTGCACGAATAAGGGAAGAGGAGTACCCTTATCGGTTGCCAGTGTGGTCTCCTCCATATGTTGCGGCGATCTTCTTTTTTCTCCCGAGGGAACTGATGTTTTGGAGAACCTTCGATCCTTGGACAAACCCATGGACAAATTGTTGACTATGTTGCCGTGGCCGTATATCGGCGAAGGGGAAGCAGATCCGAGGCGGCGAAGGACGGCGTAGCAGGAATAGCTCTGGTGCAGTGGAGGGTGGCGAAGTTGGAGCGGCAGCGGTGAGGCGCAGGATGGTGTAGTTGAACTGGCTCGGGTACGGACGGCTCGGCCTCAGCTTCAACTACTAGCCGTGGAGGGCGTTGTGGTGGAAGACGGCGTCAGGGTATCGGCTCCGACGTGATGGAGGAGGGCGGTGGTTGATGGGTGGGATGGGGTGGCGGACGGAGGACGCCGGGGTTTCATGGCTGGTGGAGAGGTAGTTTTTGCGCCCACGGAGTATGAATGGGGAATCGGACGGGTGGGCAGGGGGAGGGGGGAGAACCATGTTTTGGTCTGGGACGCGCTTGTTTTTGGCTTTTTTGAACAGAAGATGGGCCGCGCTTGTTTGAAATTTGGGGAAAGTACAAACTTTGCCCCCCTCCTAAATTTCGGACCAACTGCGGGTCAGGGGTAGGATGGTAATCCCAAGTGTCCCAAATAGTGGGCCAGAGTGACTTCGGTCGCACGCATGTGTGCTTAGGCGGCCATTGTGTATGAATGTTTTTAGGCGGTTGCGTGGCATCTAGATGAAGCTACAAACCTACCCCGGTTTAGACCTTTGGACGTCGGGCCGGTAGGTTTCACGGGTCGGAGTTATTAGAAAAGTAATTTCCTTGTACTACCAAACATTGGTCTCACGCGGTTTCGGGCGAGTAGAGGCTCTTTTGGCACTTCGTTCGAAATTTTGAAACACAAGCATTCATGTTTAGAGTACTCTTGAACTTTGAGGATTAACCTAAATAGACAACGTTAAATTTGACCTTGTATGTTTGAAAACCTCATTAAATTATCCGCTTCTTTTTGAAATTTTGACACTTGAAAATCCTATAACTACAATTATTTTGGAATAGAGGAGCTAAATTTGAATCTATTTTGTACAAGACTACATATGCTATTATGTCCAAAATCAGAGCAAAGATTGGTGCCCCATAATTTAGGTATGATTTACAAATGCCATGATATCAAATTCAAATAATTGAATGGACTTCATTTTGAATTCGATTTTTTTAAACCACCTTAAGTTGAATTCAAAGTACGCTAGTTCATAGGTAGCTATTTATAATGTTCATTGTGTAACTTTCGTATGTATAATGTGCTTTACACACACAACATGAACTATACTCACGTTTATATTCGATTGCTAAAGCGATGCATTGTATGGAGTTCAAAATACTAACTATGTGGATCAACTGTGTCGAATAATAACATAGACATGCTCAAATTCGATAGAATCTAGATGTCTGATGGATCAATAACCGTTCCTTACACGAACTGCAAATATCATGATCCCATCCTAATATTTGGATACAAGTTATATCTTTATAATCAATGTGTACAACAGTCTTCTATGTGTAGTTTCAATCTCCATCAGTGGTCTCTCACACATGCTCACACACTCTCTCCCGAGGTGTCTTTCACGCACACATGCTCTCGATATAACCCTCCCTCCCTCTCGTAACCATTTTTGACTATTTTCACTAACCTTTATCACAAGCACTCTTCCTCTCGCAAGCATACACACACACAATCCCCATCGACCCTTTCTATATACATAGACATGCCTACGTGTCTCTTGTACGCACATTATCTTTAGGCATGTCTCTCATGCATTGTCTCACACCTCTCTTCCTTTTCAACGAGTATGATTCTAGCAGAGCATTCTGTAGGATGCCCCTTAAAGTTATGTTGGATGAATTGTAGTATCAGAGATAAAGGGGTACAAATCCTAGCCGGATTTGTCAGTGCACATAGAGTCCTTCACAATTATGCTATCTTTGTCTTGTACGACTAGTCATCCATGGGTCTCCCTAAATGCATCACGGGCCGACCAATGTGGCGCAGGACGGAACCGAACGAAGGGCCTCACCTCGACCCACCAGACCTCACGTGGTGACACGCCCTCTGCCCCCACGTCTCGTTATCTTCTCACACCCACACATACTAACACAGACACCACACACACAAAAAATATTCTCCTGGTGCCTCTATCCACTCCCCCCTTCCATATACACACTCAAGGGAATCTCTCGCCGTGACGTCATATTCGTCTCTCCCTCTCTAGACCCCTCTCATTTCTTGTGCTATCTCACCCACGCCCCCCCCCCCCCCCGCACCGGCCCCTCTATCCATGCCTCTCTCGGATATGTAATACACACACATACCTCTCTAGGCCCTGCCAAATGCATCAACTACACATTCACACATGTTACATCACGTACCCCATTGATCTAAAAAGCCCTCTCTTCACGTTTACTTCGCATACAACATTACTTTTGAATAAAGTGTGGCCAAAAAATTATTTTAGAATTTCTACATATATACAACATTACAAAGTTATATGGAGGAGTATGAACACTAATTTTCATTGCATGGTGCCCACAATGATATTTATTCCGCACTATGAATTTGTCTATTTTTATACTATATATAAAGTTAGTCATAATAAAGAGAAACGAAGAGCATCTCTCTCTCCATCGCATAGCCCCCCTCTAAGCCCCTTTCACGTACGCACACAAACTATCTCCAGGTCCTCTAAAAGTAAGCCCCCAGCACATTCACGCATGATTCATCTTTGTCTCGCGATATATACAGTGACGATCATTGTATTCGAAGCAAAAGCACAATACGTACATTGGACTTCAGAATCCACTCATTACGGTCACCATTTACTTTTTGTGGTTATTATACGGTCACGGGCTCACCGTACAACTCTGTATTTGCTCTAGACACGACACGTTGACCAGTTAAACGCTCCACGTGACACTACCATCAGGCCCACCTGTCGGCTTGTATCTACCCTACATCTACACTCTTATAGACTACACTCTTATAAAAAACAGAGTTGGTGATGATGGTGTGCCTGCCATCCTGCAATACAGGTCGTCCGATTTATATCTGATAGATAGGAAAGAAACTATGGCAATTTTGCAAAAAGGTACCCACACACCTCTCCAGATTTGCAAATGAGGCCTCCCCTCGTTCATCGTTTCCTCTCACAAGATAAACTAGTCATACAAATGCATCTTGATGTTACGTGCAACACACGGGCATCTTGCTAGTAAGAATGAAAACAAACGACAAAAAAATATTGGACGGTGGTTCGAAGTCATGACCACAGGCACAGCAAACAAGGTGGCCTGCCGAGCCATCTGTTTTAACACACAGGAACTGGTGTGGTGATTATACACACACGCACGCATGCACACGAACTGCATGCATGCAACACTCACACGAACACATGCACCCACACACACACGCAACACTCACATGTACACACGCAGCCACGCATGCACGGAACACTCACACGCACACAGGCACGCATGCATGCACACACCTGTACACCACACGACAAACACACACTCTCACTCTCAAGTGCTCAACCTACATGTGCATGCGCACACATCAGGCCCTGATAGACATATACACAACCAGGTGATTCCCGCGCACGGGTTGGAGTCCTGTCGCGCCTGTGTAAATTTGTGTTTATATGACCTTTTCCCTATGAGAACTGACAGGTGGGACCCACAAGGAACGTGGTCAATTTAACTAGTCAACATCGTGCCACGCAAACTATTTGGCCGGTCAACAGAGTGCAATCCGATGTTGAACCGTGAGCAAGTGACCGTATAATCACCGCAAAACGTATATGTGATCGTAATCAGCTTATTCTGAAGTTCGGTGAATGTATTACGCTTTTCTCTCTGTAGGCCCTCCAAAACTACATCTCTACACGTTCGCGCATGTTACATCTAACAACTATGCAATACAACACTACTACTACACTCTAACACAATAAATCATATGTGTTGTTAGTTTTAATAGATATCATATTGTTACTTAATTATTCAGTTTGCATACATTAAAATTGCCTTTGAAATGTATGTCCAGTATCATATACCGTGCGGGAAAAATCCTGCCCTTTCCTGTTTAATCGGGTTTGTATCGATGGATCGTGCGAAACAGCAAAACTATAGTACTATATAGTACAAGTGATAGTTCACTCGGCCGTCATGTCGTGTACTCCTCCGTCGTAAGAGTGGAGCGCTCGCTTTCATAAATCTTCTAGTCCCTTTCGCCGACATGTGGGACATCAAACTACCGGGTCCACGTGCCATACCGGAATACAGTGCAGAGCAGACGAGGTGAAGCACCCAGTCATGGCGCCGCCGTAGTAATGAGCAATGAGGCGTCAAATCACAAAGCTGCACCTTTCCCGCAGTTAAGTTGGAGGGACGAAGTAATAATGCTAAAAAAGAAGTTGGAGGGATGAAGCAACCATCATTTCACTCGTTGTTGAATCCGCTTCTCCCTCATCTTCTTCAAGTTAACCACGTGTTGCTTCTGCCGTTGTTCTACCTCATGTGGGACGCGGATCGGCTTGGTAAAGCACTGACACGTGGGACCGCATGTTAGCAAACCACCAGGACAACGTCCTCTAAAAATAAGAAACCTCCCCCGCCATCCGCGCGGCAAAATCACCTCATTTTTACTAATCTTGATTCCGTATATTTTTAGATCAATATAATTGAGATTTGTATAGATAGCACACAGGAGCAAAACCAAGTGGTACGGTTAAGGGCATCCACAATGTGTAGCCAAATGTGAAAATAGCTTTTGGCATCGTGGGAACTATTGTGGACGGTGTTGCGAAAGCCAAAAGGATGGAACCGAAGCACCCTGATTGATTGATTGATTGATTGAAGGAATAGAAAAATGCAACGTCTCTCCTCTTTCTCCCGTGCTTGGACGCATGTACATTATAGAGCACAGAGTCTACTCCCATGTCCCTTCTATCACAAATCACAAAGCAGTGAGGCCTCAAATCACAAAGCACGGACGAAGCAGCCATCATTTCACTCTTCGCTAACTCCTCTTCTCCATCATCTTCCTCGAGAAACCATCTCACCGCACTAAGTTGGACGAAAGACGCTATTGTGTACTAGTAGTACTAGTACATTACGCGTCCTTTGGTTCAACGGACTTCCTGGATGCAAATAAGGCGGTTGTCTCGGCTTGCAGGCGGCACTTGCGAATGACTTACCGTGGTCTCCCTCAATGGTGTTCTCCGTCGAACGCACTTCACCAAACCACAACGTTCGAGATATCATCGACGTCACCACAATGGGGAAGGAAGTCAAATATAATAGTTACTACCTCCATTTTTTGTACACAAGGCCAGTATATCAAAATTACAATTTGCAAAAGGCCCCTAACACTAATCAAGGCAAAATTGATGGGTTTTTTTACCCTTGCTTTATAGCTGTGCATGCAGCCCGGGAGTGATGACAGACCAAACGCTGCATGTAGCATGCATATAAGAGGCAGGGGAAGCGCTCTTGCGGACAATTCGAGAAGACTCGAGCAGGAATCAAGGAAAAGGAGCCAATGACTCCATGCATATTAAGAGTCATATATTTCTCTAGGTCCTTGCATGCAGGGGTAAAATTGTCCAAAATAATGCACGGGGTGGTCTGCTTGGTATGCGTGCGCCGAGTTATACGCAAACTAAAAAAGAACGGAGGGAGTATACTGGCAACCAACGACATTAATATCCCCTGCATGCATGCGGAAGTGAGAAGGTTGGTTTGCATGGCACTGCATTAATCAAGCGATGAGGAGTGAGATGGTTAGCTCTTTGGGCTTTGCAGAAAAAATACGCATTAATTGACACGTGAAACGAGGATTTGTATCGATTAATCTCGCGAAGGAAAACCCCGCCTTTCTTTTCTAACACTAGTACTCCTAGTACGTACTTATCCTGTTTGGGTCTAGGCCTTACATTGCCATACTTCGCCACACATTTTTGCCAAGCTTGCCTAAAGTTTTCAAAATGAAAAGGAGGTACACTTACGCACGGCTGTCGCGGTCGCACCGCACCCTCACACGGTCGCTCCTACATGCCGCGGTCGCACCGCACCCTCACACAGTCGCTCCTGCACGCCGCCAACCGAACCAAGGGAACGCACCCTCAATGACACGTGATCTCGCATGTGAACAAACGCAACTCAGCATCCTACCGCTGACACATAATTTTCGTTCATAGAGTATGTTTAACCAACCGCATGTTGGGGAGTATCCATACGGCCCGTGCGTTGATCTGTTGGGGAAGAAGAAGAGGTGAGGAAGAAGGGTTAGGAGACGTAGGATATTCATCCAACCGCCTGAAATGGTAGACTGACCCAAGTCAGGCAACTTGCATAACAATATATGTTTTTACACAGCAAAAGATCCATAAAAACAACAGCATAAAGAAAAACTATCACTGCTCATGGAACGAGACGGCCTCGTCGTCTTTGGCTGCCAGCGTGAACCAGCCATAGCTGTCGACGTGTGTCTCCGCACCATGGTTGTCCTCGGCCTCCAGCTACTCGTTCACGTGGAGCGCGAGGGCGTTTTGCACGGACGAGAGCACCACCCGGTTCAAGTCGAGGATGTCCGGTTCCATCTGCAAGAGGGCCTCGATGGCAGCGACATCCGCGCGCTCTGCGTCGAGTCGAGCCTCCGCCGCCCGGTTCAAGTCCAGGATGTCCAGTTCCGCTTGCACGAGGGCCTCGATGAGAACGGCATCCGCGCGCTCCGCGTTGAGTTGAGCCTCTGTCGCCCGGTTCAAGTCCAGGACGTCCGATTCCGCCTGCAGGAGGGCCTCGATGGCAGCGGCATCCGCGCGCTCCGCCTCAAGTTGAGCCTCCGCCGCCCGGTTCACATCCATGACAACCGGTTCCGCTTGCAGGAGAGCCTCGATGGCAATGGCATGCGCGCGCTCCCTGTCGAGTTGAGCCTCTGCCTCCCGGTCCTCCTTTAGTATCGCCAGGTTGAACCGCTGGTCCGCCTGCACCATGGGGGCCTCGGACGCCAACATGAAGTCGACGTCCATCGTCTCATACCCATCAGGGGCCTTCTGCACCGTGACCTCCGCCGTGAACATTGGATCGGCTTCCTCCTCCTTGTAGCTTGGCTCCAGAGAACTCAGGGATTGGCCCGCCGCAAAGCGAGCTTGGGAACGGAGGTCTGGGGCGCGGACCGCCACTGTGATTTCTGCGCGGTGCTCCGGCGTCAGCATCTTATAGTACGTGATCTTGCGACACACCATGGCTTTCCGGCAAACTAGGGGACGCTTGATGCGGGCTAGGGGATCGAAAGGTGGAGGAAGGGGCTAGAGATTAGGTGTGGTTTTAGGGCAGTGGCTGGCGTAGGCCGAGCAGCAAAGGTTCTGGTGTGAATAGCGGTTCCGGTGATGACCGGTCAATCGGTTTTGACTGTACATCACTCTTGTCGCGTTTGTGTTGCAGCCCGGCAAGTTGGACCCTCCACGTCGCTCACCAAATGGAACGCGCTTCGTCTTGCGTTTTCGCTCTCTTGTGGGACCGCAGTTGAGAGCAAACCGACGTCCCTCCCCCTTCCCCGCCCGCGTCATTTTACTGCCACTTCCTCCGTTTTATGCGGAGTAAATAAAAACAGAGGGAGTATACTACGGATGAGGATACCCTGACGTGGTCGAACCCATTGAGTAACTGACATGCGGGGCCTAGCAAGCATGGAGTCCGCCAGTAAGTGACTGAAAGGGAGGGTAAGGCAGGGATACCTATGTCAGAGGATCCACTTCCACTACTACTCCCTCCTTCCATATACTATATACAAGGCCTAATGCATTTTTTGAGGCTAACTTTGACCAAATGTTAGAGTAATAATATATGACATGCAACTTACACAAAGCATACTCCCCTTGCTTTTTCACATCTCTCTCCTCCACATAGGCCCTATATAAATGGAAGGAGGGAGTACTACTATGAGCACTGCATACTCTAGTACAGATGTTGTCAGTACTCCACTAGTACCATTGGATAGGGAGCTTAAAAAAGTTACTATTGGACTGGCTATACGTGGCGAAATCCTAGTAGGAAGAGCATGTGCGAGAAGAAGCACATTCACGTGGTTAAAAACAAATTGGAAACCATCTCGAGTACAAATCTAGGAGTACTTACGAATCTAACAATATTGATTGGGCGTTGTTGAATGTTGATACTTTTTTTATCAAAGTAGAGATATTTTGACTACACATAAAACTTATATGTAAACTAGAAAGGATAGGAGGGAGTATATTGTACGTTCAAAACGAAACGAACATTGAATACCCTTTATATATGATTTGCGGATGCTATGATCACCGGTTCAATATTTTGAATCCGCCTTAGGTATCACACATGCCCCCACTCGTTCTCTCTTGATTTCATCTCGGGGTCTGGAGATCGATTGAAAGAGGACTAGGGTGGGTACAATACGTTCGTTTCGCTTATGAACGTACAATATACTCCCTCTGATCCCCATAGACCCCCCCCCCCCTCACGGGTCATTTCTATCATAGAAATAGACCAAACCTTTATCTCCTTGCATGACACGCAGTTGATCTCTGAACATCAATCTATCTCGTCAACATGTGTCGAGGCATGAACCGAATGGGATGTCAAAACTAAGACGCGAAGCGACACGTAGTGGGGGCAAAGTGAAACTTTAAACGAACCATTTGTTTGTATGCATGTCGGACAAATTACAAAACATTGGAAATACAAGCATGGTCTAGTCCCACATGCGAATGATACTCGGCGGAATGTTCAAATGAGGCATCCGGGAGGATGGACTCAACCGGAGGGCGACATGATCGATGGAGAAGAGGGTTGGAGAGGAATGAGAAATAAGCAAATGCCACATGATTATACTCGAACGGCTCAAATAAACAATAAGTTTTCTTTCTTGGCCTACATAGTGAAAGGCCTAATGCGCAAGGCGGAGCACTGACGCTCGAATATGGTCGGGAAAACAGGGAAACCGATACGTGGGGCACACCTGCCGGGACAACGTAGCGTAGACTAGTCCAATGGAGGAGCTGGCCCACGACCTCCTCGCCACCGGCAACCGTTCATGTGGGTCATGGGGGCCAACAACATGGCGCAGCTCCAGGACCGCCTCTGGACATGGCGACCGCGGTGAGCGACACGCTCATCGTCGCTAGACACGGTCGGGTTTCAGTGTGTCGAGGGTGGCGTTAGTGCGGTGCCACGACCAACAGTATGTTTGGTTTGTGCCCAAGGTTGCCCCATCAAAGCATTAGGTAGCCAAAATTTTGGTTGAGGTTTTGGTTTCCCATGATTTGGCCGACATTGGCAAGAAAAATGATAACTAGAGTTGGCTAGAGTTCATTGGCATGCCAAAAAAATGGCAACCATCCAAACAAAGACCAATATTTGGGTCATGACCAAAATTTTGGTAAGGTGCACTTTGGCCATAATCCAAACACACCCCAACACCCGAGGATGCACGGGACGCTGGGACGTGTCCGCGGAGTGGTGTAGCGCGGCCAACTGCATCCTCAGGACCTGAGACCATGCCGGGTCGTCTTGCTTTTTCAATGACATGCGGGGATTGCATGTGAGCAAAGGGCATCTCCAACGTTGCCACGACCGCAGCTGACTACCATGGCACACCAAAAACCCTCGTCCCTTACGTCGTTGCATGGTGCATTCCCAGCCGGCGCCAGCTGCCCGCATTCATGCCTTCCATCAGTATGCCGTCGTTAAGAGGCTCGGTGCCCGAGGAACCAACTCCGGTGACTTAATGACGGACCAGGATGCTTGGCCTCAAAGGAATGCGCTACTTAAAGCGGCAACGCCTAGCTAACCTCCACACCATAGCGCATCATCCTCCTACCTGGCAGCACATCCGCCATGATCGCAAGCGCGAACGCTCTACGAGAGAGCTTGTCTTCAGGGATGAAGCTCGAGGTCGCCACCCTCGCTCAAGTCGCCACTCGCGACGCAATAGCGACGTAGCCGGACGCGGACGTGACCGCACAAGCGTCAGCCATGCGTCCTACTTGCCGCCGTCCAATGTCCGGCGCCACTGAGGTCGGTGACTCCTCCGAGGATGAGTAGGGCATGGGAGGCGGTAGGGCATGCATGGTGTGCCAACTGGCCGGTCTGTATCCCGTGTTCTACTCTTCCTCGCCAGAGACCACACCTTCACTTCACGGGTCTTGAACCCCACCCCCGTACATAGAGATCGCAGATGGAGGACATCGGTCGCCGCCGTAGAATAGGTTTAGGGTCGGGTTTCTTTTATTTTTCTATCCAATAAAAGTTCGAAATGTAATGAAAATCTGCCGTGTTTGCATTAATCTCGGCCGGTGTATATGAACTTTCACAATAATATAGTATATTGTAGGAGTACTAGCAAGATGCCCGTGCATTGCACGGAAGATCAAGATCTTGTGGGATAAAAGGATGAACGAGGGAAGGCCTTATCTGCAAATGTGGAGAGGAGTGCGAGTAAATTGTCATAGTTTCTTTCCTATCCGTTAGACATAGATCAGACGGCCTATATTGCAGGATGACAGGCACACCATCATCACCAACTCTGCTTTTTATTGAACCGAGACAAAGCTAACATGCAATGTAAAATAAGCACATAGGGTCTATACATACACAATTTATCTTAGGCACTCCAATAGTACGTCCACTACACATTCATGCATTTCACATCTTTCTACATCTACAGGAACCTACGAAAGGGTTAACGTAAATTGCTTCTCTCTCTCCTCCCCTGATTTTCATGGTGGTGGGCCCCTTCCTCCCCCCAATCTACAATCAACAGCTCACACGTTTCACATTACGTTAATTACGTAACTGGGATTGCGTAGGTGTAGCATTACTCGTCCTAAAAAACCCAACTAAGCCAACCTCCCAGCATATCGCGCGGGAAAAGACCCGGCTGCGCCGTTTTAGTCGGGATTACCGGATTACTAGTAGTACTATCGATGGATTGCATGAAGCAACAAGTTTTTTTAGGGGGCGAAGCACCTAGTTTAAAAGTAAAAAAGGCGGTACACTCACAGCACCCCTGTCGCGGTCGCATTGCACCCCACACACGTTCGGTCCTGCACACGGCTCACGCAAACGGAACGCTCTTCGGCTTGTCCCTTCACTAACACGTGGGACTGCACTTGGAGAAACCGACCATGCGCTAAACTCCCCCCGCCCACCGCGGGAAAATCCTCCCCCCCCCCACCCAAAAATTCCCCCCAAATCCTAGATTCAACCGCCCTTCGACCAACTAGCCAATAATATTCCCCAACTCCCCCCCCCCCCCGTCTCCCTCCACTCCATTTGCTCCGCCAAAGCCGCCCTCCCCGCTGCGCCAATATGTTAGCGCCGCAGTTCGTCGAGGGGACGCACGGTGATCCTCTCGCTCCCACAATACGCTCTCGTAGACTGTCGTCCTCTAGCCGCGCCGCCACCGCTGGCGATGTTCTTGTGGAGGCACACGGCGGTCAGCGCCGCCACCGCTGGTGACGTTCGTGTGGAGACGCACGACGCTCAGCTTCTCCCATGGTACACGCATTCTAGACTGAGGCCCCGTGCATGTCGGTGTAGCGCTGAATGTTAGCTGATAGACGTTGTTAATCTCACTGTTTTCCGAAGTAGTTTACAGCCATTATGCTCTGCTTAAGAAGCTTCCTTGCCCTGTTCTGCACTCAATCTGCTTAGCTGAGATGGCATGCCAAGGCTGATTAGTTGCTAAAATATCCTACCATATATTTATTGTGACATAGATTGCCATGGTCTAGTAGCCAATCTGTTAGGTGAAATAGCTCTACACCGTTTTATACTCGATCTTTGTTGCTGCGATGGCCTTTGATAGTTCGATGGCTGTGTGCTCAGCCTCATTGACTGCTGAAACAACCTGCCATAATTTAGCACTCAAATCTGTTTGCTGAATTAGCTTTGCATATATTTCGTTACTTAGATCTGCTCATCCAAATATCTTGCCATAGATTTAGAAATCTACCTAGGTATTTTTTCTAGACTTCATAAAAAAGCATATATGTTTTTCCTATAATATCTAGTAGAAGAACTAATTTGTATGTCTAACAGATGGATAGGACTTGCATAACTTCTGCTCGAAGATTCTCCGCTGCACATGTCGAGGGGGTTGAAAACTTCATGAACTTTATCAGAGGAGAGTACGATGGTCCGAAATCAGATGTGCTCTGCCCGTATAGCAGTTGTATGAATTCAGTTACAAGACCTCAGTCAACTGTGCAAAATCATCTACACTTGTATGGGATGTCGGTCACATATACTAGGTGGGTTCATCATGGTGAAGCTGTGAACGTCAATGTTATTGACTACGTGGAAGCAGCAGATCACCATCTTGATCTGCCTGATGCTCAGGTGGAAGAGGAGGAGGAGGAGGTGGTGGTGGCGGAGCCAGTGAGTTTGACCAACATTGAAACAATGCTACGAAATGCTCGCGCATTGCGTGAACTTTGACCTGCAGAAGAAAAACGATGGGCCCGCATGATACGTCTCCAACGTATCTATAATTTTTTATTGTTCCATACTATTATATTATCTATTTTGGATGTTTATGGGCTTTATTATACACTCTTATACTATTTTTGGGACTAACCTATTAACCAGAGGCTAGGCCCAAATTGTTGTTTTCTTGCCTATTTCAGTGTTTCGAAGAAAAGGAATATCAAACGGAGTCCAAACGGAATGAGACCTTCGGGAGAGTTATTTTTGGAACGGAAGCAATCCAGGAGACTTGGAGTATACGTCAGGGAAGCTTCGAGGTGGCCACGAGGCAGGGAGGCGCACCTGCCCTCCTGGGCGCGCCCCCACCCTCGTGAGCCCCTCGTGTCTCCCCTGACCGACTTCTTTCTTCTATATATGTCCATATACCCTAAAAACACCGGGGAACAGAATAGATCGGTAGTTCCGCTGCCAGAAGCCTACGTAGCCACCGAAAACCAATCTAGACCCGTTCTGGCACCCTGTCGGAGGGGGAATCCCTCTCCGGTGACCATCTTCATCATCCCGACGCTCTCCATGACGAGGAGGGAGTAGTCCACCCTCGGGGCTGAGGGTATGTACCAGTAGCTATGTGTTTGATCTCTCTCTCGTGTTCTTGAGTCAGCACAATCTTGATGTATCGCGTGCTTTGCTATTATATTTAGATCTTATGATGTTTATCCCCCTCTACTCTCTTGTGATGAATTAAGTTTTCCCATTGAAGTTATCTTATCGGATTGAGACTTTAAGGATTTGAGAACACTTGATGTATGTCTTGCATGTGCTTATCTGTGGTGACAATGGGATATCTTGTGATCCACTTGATGTATGTTTTGGTGATCAACTTGCGAGTTCCGTGACCTTGTGAACTTATGCGTATGGGTTGGCACACGTTTTCGTCTTGACTCTCCAGTAGAAACTTTGGGGCACTCTTTGAAGTTCTTTGTGTTGGTTGAATAGATGAATCTGAGATTGTGTGATGCATATCGTATAATCATACCCACGGATACTTGAGGTGACATTGGAGTATCTAGGTGACATTAGGGTTTTGGTTGATTTGTGTCCTAAGGTGTTATTCTAGTACGAACTCTATGATAGATTGAACGGAAAGAATAGCTTCATGTTATTTTACTACGGACTCTTGAATAGATCGATCAGAAAGAATAACTTTGAGGTGGTTTCGTACCCTACCATAATCTCTTTGTTTGTTCTCCGCTATTAGTGACTTTGGAGTGACTCTTTGTTGCATGTTGAGGGATAGTTATATGATCCAAGTATGTTATTATTGTTGAGAGAACTTGCACTAGTGAAAGTATGAACCCTAGGCCTTGTTTCGTAGCATTGCAATACCGTTTGTGCTCACTTTTATCATTAGTTACCTTGCTGTTTTTATATTTTCAGATTACAAAAACCTATATCTATTATCCATATTGCACCTATATCACCATCTCTTTGCCGAACTAGAGCACCTATACAATTTACCATTGTATTGGGCGTGTTGGGGACACAAGAGACTCTTTGTTATTTGGTTGCAGGGTTGTTTGAGAGAGACCATCTTCATCCTACGCCTCCCACGGATTGATAAACCTTAGGTCATCCACTTAAGGGAAATTTGCTACTGTCCTACAAACCTCTGCACTTGGAGGCCCAACAACGTCTACAAGAAGAAGGTTGTGTAGTAGACATCACCGCATGTTGGAACAATGCAACATGGTTGTCACCCCAGGAAATAAGTTGTCAGTATTCTCAGCTATGGTCACCCTTCTTCAGGTGAAGACATCTGAGCAGATGACCAACAAATCATTCGATGTGATGTTGGGTGCTTTCCACAAAGCTTTCCCAGATGCGTCTGAGCTGCCACACACCTACAGTAAAATGAAGAATTTCCTTCGTGCAGTTGGAATTGGATATGATATGATCCATGTTTGTAAGAATAATTGTGTTCTGTTCCGGAAGGATTATGCCAACTTAAGTGAATGCCCAAAATGCAAATCATCAAGATGGAAAGATGGTGATGCTATGAAGAGGATTCCTCATAATGTTCTGAGACATTTTCCAGTTACACCAAGATTGCAGAGGTTGTTTCATGATGTACAGAGATCAGAATGTAATGTGGCATTCTAGGAACCAGGAGTGCAGAGATCAGAATGTAATGAGCCATCCATCACATGGTAGTGAGTGGAAAAGCTTCAATCAGAAATACGAAAAGTTTACTGCTGATCCGAGAAACATTAGACTTGGCTTAGCTTCAGATGGATTTAACCCATTTGGCCACCAGAGCGCCATATATAGCATGTGGCCAGTGCTTCTTATCCCTTACAACATGCCTCCAAATGTCTGCACCAAAGAATCAAACTACATGATGGCCTTGCTCATCCCAGGTCCAAAAAGTCCTGGAAATGATTTTGATTTGTTCATGGAGCCTCTTGTGGAGGAACTTCAACAGCTATGGAGGGGTGTTCTCACTCGAGACCTATATAGCAGCCCACCAGCTGATTTCTTTCTGCGTGTTGTTATAATTTGGTGCATCCATGATTATCCAGCTTTGGGCACTATGTCAGGGCGAACGACACATGGTTACAATGCATATGTTCGCTGTGACAGGAATCCGCTGTCATACGCAATACTTAGCAAGATCTGTTACATTGGACACCGTCGTTTCCTTGCCAAGGACAAGCCGCATCCTAGAAAATACCGAAGACATGTGTTCAATGCAAAGCATGAAAACCGTGATGCGCCAAAGAGGCTCACCGCCAATGAGTTGCAAGTGGAATTAGAGAAGGTCAGGCATATTACACCAGGAAACCATCCTGGTAATGGTAGCGGGAAAAGGAAGCGTGGCAGGGCAGAAGAGAGATTATTGTTTACCCGCAGGTCCACTTTGTGGGACTTGGAGTATTGGAAAGATTTGGATCTGTGGCATAATCTTGATGTGATGCACATCGAAAAAAATATATGTGACAGCATTATCGGCACACTTCTTAATGTTGAAGGCAAGATGAAAGATACCTTAAAATCTAGGATTGATTTGACACACCTGGGTATCAGACAGGATTTTCAGGTGCAAGATGAAGGTAAACCACGGGATATGGCACCGGCTGTGTACGCCTTGGACAAGGTAAAAAGAAAAGAATTCTGCGAGGTCCTGTCACGTGTGAGATTCCCACATGGATTTTCTTCCAACCTTGAAAGGAGAGTCAGTGCATATGGAAACAAGGTACAAGGATTGAAAACTCATGACTGCCACATCCTACTTCAAAGGGTTTTACCTGTTATCCTTAGAGGATTGGGCCGCCCTGACTTATACAGAGCAGTTGCAGAGTTGGGACAATTCTTCATGGAACTCTACAGTAGAAATATCGGGATAGATGCTTTGGAGTGTCTTAGAGACAAGATACCAACTATCCTATGCGACCTTGAGAAGATATATCCTCCGGCCTTCTTTGATGTGATGGTGCATTTGGCTATTCATCTACCTGATGAGGCACTACTTAGAGGTCTAGTTACAGTATGGCTGGATGTACCCTATTGAAAGGCGGCTAGGCACTTTCAAGGGCTATGTTAGGAACAGAGCTAGACCCGAGGGTTCCATTGCAGAGACCTACATTGCTACAAAAGCGTTGACATTCTGCTCAAAATACATTGAAACAGCTGATCAACTTAGCAAAGAGGTGGGTGAAGACAATCCCAGGCTCAATGTTTTCGATTATTCTGTTCGAGTTACAGGGAAGAGTCGATAAGAGGACAAACCTAAAGATTTGGACAAAATGGTTTGGTATGTGTTGAATAACTATCCTGAGATACTACCTTATATCAAGTAAGTGTTAAGTACTGCTGCTTATACATCGTAATCTACTAAACTTGCAGCACATTCTTATATATTTAGATGTTTGACGTGATCACTATGATGTGCAGCATCTACAAAAAGGAGTTACTGCCAAAAAATCCAAGAAACATTGACAAACTGGTTATGGCAGGATTTGCGAAATGGTTCAAGAGCCATGTAAGCTTTTGAATTGTAGTGTCAGTTTTTTTAATATATTGAGTACATAAGATGTTCAGCTTGTCCATTTTCTAACCATAGGTTAAGAAGATGCGAGAGGATGGGCAGGCAGTTGATGATGCCCTTTACTCACTAGCAATGGGTCCTGATACTCGGGTAAGACATTATGAATCTTGCATTGTTGGAGATGTGCGCTTCAACATCCTTGCACGAGACGAAGGCAGGAAGACACAAAACAGTGCCATCATGAGCACGAATACGTATGACAAAGAGACAACTGAAATGTATGCTAACATAATAGACATTTTCAGTTGCAGTATATCTCCAGTTTCGAGGATCATCGGTGTGTGGTTCTGTTGTGCTGTCATTGGTATAACCTATTTTCTAGGATCGCAAAACCCAAAGCTGATGATTATTTCAAATCCATCAATGTCAAGGCGGCATACCAGACCAACGAGCCTTTTATCTTGGCAAATCAAGCAACACAGATATTTTTCTTAGAAGACACATTTGCACATAGCGATGACTGGAGAGTATTGCAAAGGTTTGAGCAGAGGAATTCGTTTAATGAAGTTGCACAACAAGAAGATGCTTACACTGCTCTTGATGTACAAGATAACACATATGTTCCTAATATCTTTGAGAACCATCACGTCAATGATGCCGGCGAAAAGATTGACTGTCGTGCTGTGGACATACAAGAGTTGATCAAGAAGAAGCCAACGTTCGAGGACGTTGAGGACGAAGAAGAAGATGACACCATGGGGAATTACGATTCAGACAGATACACATGGCGAAGATGTTGACGCTACTGCTGCGGATGATGATTACATTGCTTTTGTCGTATTTGCCTGTCAGAAGACGTTTTTTATCTACTATGTGAAATTGTGTTTGCTATGACAACTGAAACCTGATGAACATGTTGTTTAGTATTTTCCTGTGAGAACATCACTTGTTATGTATGCTGATTTGTGTTTGGTGATTGTATGACGACTAAAACATGATGACATTGTTGTTTAGTTGTACTCATATTTAGCTGTGAAACTTGAATTTGATGACATAGTTTGTTGTTGGACTGCAATTTTCTCGACATCTTCGAATGAGAACAAAGCTGACCCGACAGGGCCTCTGCTAATTTATTTATTTATTACCAAAAGGGCCTCTGCTATTTATTTATTTATGAGCAAAAGGGGATACCCCCTGAGTTCCATTAATAGAAATCATTAGATGTTCACAACACTACGCCCAGCCTGCTACACAGGTTTCATTCATTACTAGTTTCAGCAAAGTGCTCATGTCATTGCCACTAAATACATCACGAGTGCTACATACACTACAAATAAAGAGATAATCATCCTACAGAGCACATCAATTTTTCCCATTATCTTCACAAGCTCTTTCATCTCCTCATTGCTGTCAAGGTCGTTCAGCAGCTGTTGCTTGGCCATGATCAGAGGAACTGCATCTTTAACCTTCTGCTCTGCATCTTCCCTTTCTGTTTTCCTTCAGTTACTTGTCCAACACCCCAACCTGTCGGTATTGGGATTCCTTGGCTAACCAAATAATCAGCGTAGTTGCACTCCCCCACATAAGCAACTTCCCAGAAATACAATCACACTAATCTTCCCTTTTCTACATGAATCAAATTGGAAGATCATCAACCAAACTATTAAAAGAATCAGCAACTGAAAGCAGCAGAACAACACTTAAACATATTATTACCCCATGATTCGGGCATTTGTAGAAGACTCGGCTAGGGTTGAGGATTGTGGTTGAAACGCGACGGATGACTCTGCATGATTTGCAGCAGTGGCACCACACCAACGGCAGCGGGTTGTGACGAGCAACCGGCTACGATGGGCTTGCCGGCGGGGGTGTGATGAGACCCACAGGTGATGGTACGGGTGGCGACTTGGCGCATATCTTGCCGTTGCCTGCTGAAGAGCAGGTGGACGAGCAGCCAGCGAACATGGTTGATGCGGCCAGAGCTTCTGATGCTAGGCAGAGTAAGTAGAGAAGAGGAGAAGCGAACGTTGGATATGTCAGTTTCATTACTTGCAGAGTAGCATAGCACCATATATAGTCATAGTCTAGGTTTGGATTCGAACCAGCTACAGGAGCACGTCTCTCTTTTTACTAAAACTCAGCAACGTCTCTTTACTAGTACACTAGCTTGTTCTGTACGCCTTCTCAAGTCTTTGATTCCTCCAGCTGACATCTGGGACCCAACGAAAGGGCCTTTGTATTTCGTGAGAAAAACGTGCCCCCCGCTGACAGGTCGGACCCACCAGCTATCTTCGCACGCAAGGAAGTGCCTCCTTATTATGCACAAAAAATGAATACTCCCCCTGCCAGCGGGAACCCAGCATAGTGGGAGGCTGACTTGTGGGCCTACCAAGTTGATGAGGACGGAGGGCTTTGTCAACTTAGTCAATATGAACGATTCTAGCTCCAGTTACCGTATGATGTTTATCCAACGGCCGTAGTGCTTCTTCAACCTCTGGTCTTCTTGCCCCAGCTGCCCAAACTAGTGTCGGTCGTGCCTAATGCTCCTGCCTCCCGTGGCCGGTTGCGATGCCGCGGAGGCCTCACCGCCCCCTACTACTCCCACCGCTGGCCAGGCCATCCCTCTACTCACCCACACCCCCTGTTATTTTGCGCCGACGGCAGCCTCACACCGCAGCCGAACCAGTGAACCCTCGTACTCCTCTCCACGTGGGCATCCACTGTCGCGTCTTCCCCGGCTCCGCGTCGTCCCCTTCCTAGGCCTCGCCGTCGTCCACCGCCTTGGTGCTCTCGGTGCGGCATGGTCAATGTGGTCAACGACCGACTTCCATCGGAAGAGTACTGTACGTGGAGAGGCTGACAGCTGGGTCCACGGCCGCAGCTAGGTCCACGGCCACAGCCTAGTTTTTTTGTGATTTGCCAAGTCGCTTTGTCAGGCCTGTTGGGCTGCAAATCTTTCAAGACGAGGAGAGCTTCATTCGGCTGGCCGAGAAAATGGCCTATCAGTAATGAGAAATGGGATGTACATTTTTAAAACACATCAAACCGGCAATTAGTTTCAAATTTCTTTTTTTTTTCATTTCAAGACTTCTAATTGCATTGATTTTTATGCGTGGACAATTAGTTGGATTTTATATTGATATACATTTATTTTTAAAATCAGTTTGAATGTGACTCGAAATTTCGGGATTAAAAACAGTTCGGACCGCACCGAAATATGCAAAATTTCGTATAATTTTTTAACTGTGGCCACAATATGGGCTGTAATGCTAACAAAAAGAATATGGGCTCAAAAAACCCTTAAGAATTGGCAAATGGGTTGTAAATTATTAGAAATAATGGCAGATGGGCCGTATGGTGTTTTCCACAGATTTGAGGCTTTCCAAAAAAAGGTTGACGCACAAGCAGTGACTGTTGGATGTCCATCCAACGGCCGTCGTGCTTCCTCAATCTCTGCTTTTCCTACTCCAGACGCTCAAACAAGCGCCGGCGGGACTGCCTGCTTCGTCCTCCCCGCGGTCGGCTGTGCTGCCGCGCAGGCCTCACCGCCCCACCATACTCCCATCGCTGGCCTAGCCATCCCTCTACTCACCCACACCTATTGTTATTCTCCGGCAACGGCAGACGAACCAGTAAACCCTCGTACAGCCGTACTCCCCTCCGCGTGGGAAACAACTGCCGAGTCTTCCCTGGCTCTGTGTCGTTCCCTTCCTAGGCCTCACCGTCATCCACCGCCATGGTGCTCTCGGCGCGGCCTGGTCAATGTGGTCAACGACTGACATGCATCTGAAGTGGACTATACGTGGAGAGGCTGACAACTAGGTCCACGGCCGCACGCAAGGAAATGCCTCCTTATTACGCGCAAAATAACGATTCCTCCACCTAACATCTGGGACCCACTGAAAGGGCCTCTGTATTTCACGAAAAAAAAACATTACCGCCGCTGACAACTCGGACCCACCAGCTATATCTTTGAACGGAAGGAAGTGCCTCCTTATTACGCACAAAAAGATGAATACTCCCCCTGCTAGCTGGGACCTAGTATAGTGGGAGGCTGACTTCTGGGCCTACTAAGTTGACAGGGACGGAGGGCTTTGTCAACTTAGTCAATATGCACGATTCTAGCTCTAGTGACCGTATGATGTCCATCCAACGGCCGTAGTGCTTCTTCAACCTCTGGTCTTCTTGCTCCAGCCGCCCAAACCAGCGTCGGTCGTGCCTCGTGCTCTTGCCTTCCGTGGCCGGCTGCGATGCCGCGGAGGCCTCACCGCCCCCTACTACTCCCACCGCTGGCCAGGCCATCCCTCTACTCACCCACACCCCCTGTTATTCTGCGGCGACAGCAGCCTCACACCGCAGCGAACCAGTGAACCCTCATACTCCTCTACGCGTGGGCATCCACTGCCGCGTCTTCCCCGGCTCCGCGTCATCCCTTTCCTAGGCCTCACCATCGTCCACCGCCCACGGGCTCTCGGCGCGGCGTGGTCAACATGGTCAAGGAACGACTTCCATCGGAAGAGTACTGTACGTGGAGAGGCTGACAGCTGGGTCCACGGCGGCCGCAAGGAAGTGCCTCCTTATTACGCGCAAAATAATTATTTCTCCACCTGACAGCAGGGACCCACCAGACGGGCCACCGTATTTCACGAAAAAACATTCCCCCTGACTGCTGGGACCCACCAGCTACATCTTCGCACGCAAGGAAGTGCCTCCTTATTACGCACAAAAAAATGAATACCCCCCTTGCTAGCTGGGACCTGGTATAATGGCAGGCTGACTTGTGGGCCTACTAAGTTGACGGGGACGGAGGGCTTTGTCAACTTAGTAAATATGCATGATTCTAGCTCGAGTGATCGTACATTGTCCATCCAACGGCCGTAGTGCTTCTTCAACCTCTGGTCTTCTTGCTCCAGCCGCACAAACCAGCGCCGGTCGTGCCCCGGGCCCCCTGCCTCCCGTGGCCGGCTGCGATGCGGCGGAGGCCTCACCGCCCCCTACTACTCCCACCGCTGGCCAGGCCATCCCTCTACTCACCCACACCCCCTGTTATTCTGCGGCGACGGCAGCCTCACAATGCAGCAAACCAGTGAACCCTCATACTCCTCTATGCATGGGCATCCACTGCCGCGTTTTCCCCGGCTCCGCGTCGTCCGCTTCCTAGGCCACGCCGTCGTCCACCGCCCTGGTTCTCTCGGTGCGGCATGGTCAACGTGGTCAAGGAACGGCTTCCATCAGACGTGGACTATACGTGGAGAGGCTGATAGCTGGGTCCACGGCCGCAGCAAGGAAGTGCCTCCTTATTACGTGGAAAATAATGATTCATCCACCTGACAGCATGGACCCACCGGACGAGCAACCGTATTTCGCGAAAAGAAATGTTTCCCCCTAACTACTAGGACCTACCAGCGACATCTTCGCACACAAGGAAGTGCGTTCGGGCAAAAAAAAGATTCGCCCCCCTGACTGCTGGGACCCACCAGCTACATCTTCGCACGCAAGGAAGTGCCTGGCAATCGGGACCCACCTGGTCGAAGCGTATGTAGCATTGTCATTCTGGCCGCGAACGTGTACGTACATACTAGTCCATGTAGAGGCACGCACGTGTCCTAGTAGAGGCACGCACATAGCATGTACACGTACATACAGCGGCCAGTGTGCAAGAAAGAAAATATGGCCACGTACGTACATACGGGCAGGGTCTCGAATGCCTACTCGCGCATACGTACGGCCAGGGCTCGTGCACATGGCTGGGTCGCAACGGAGAAACAACATCGTCGTCGTGTTCATGGGGAGCCAACCAGCTGGGTCGGAACGGAATGCGTCGTCGTGTTCATCGGGGGGGCTTGGACGGAACAATCGATGGAAACGAGGCCTGGCATACCGCAGAACGGAGGAAACGGCCTTGTGTTCGACCGGCCACGGTCGAAACGGGATCCTGTTCATCGAGAGGGGTCTGGCGTACCGCAAAACGAAGGAAACGGACCTCCTATAGTCGAAACGGGGGTCCTGTTCATCGGGGGGATATGGCGTACTGCAAAATGGAGGAAACGGACTTGTGTTGGAGCGCTACGGTCGAAACGGGGGTCATGTTCATCGGGAGGGGTGTGGCGTACCGCAAAACGGGACTCCACGGGATATTGTTCATCTCCACCATCGACCCCCTCCAGCCTCCACGTGCTACTGTTCATCCACCGTTGACCTCCTCCAGCCTCCACCTGCGACTGTTCATCCACGGGCTCCTGTTCATCCAGCCTCCACCGCGCGCTACTCCACCTGCTACGGTTCAACCAGCCCTCTCCACGGGCTCCTGTTCAACCACCCCTCCACAAGCTACTGTTCATCTAGCCCTCCACCTTCTATTGTTCATCCAGCCCTCCATGGGGTGGTCCCGTTCATCCAGCCCTCCACAGGGTCATGTTCATCCAGCCCCAACCTACTCGATCGATTGGGGTCCTGTTCATCCAGAGGCAACACCACGAGGTCCTGTTCATCCGCCCCCACCGGGAATTGTTCATCCAAACCCCCCAGCAACGCTCACTGTTCATCCAGAGGCAGCATCGATCAGCTTCAGTTAGCAGCAGTAGCGAAGGAATCACTCGGGTTCAGTAATGTAGCTAGTGCAATCGCTCGGGTTCAGTTAGAGCGCCTTGCACACACGCGCGTATGTGTACAAGAGAAACGTGTATCGCTCGGCCCCCGACCACCCACCGTAACAAGGAACTCCCCGAAATTTTCCTCGCCCTTGCTTCTACCACGGTTTTTTCCGCCATGGACGGCCCAAAGAATGTCATGCAGCTGCGTCTCCGGCCCGCCCAGGACGAAAAGCCCATTTTCTGTCATGATTTTTTGACATAGAAGTAGGAGCCCACTGAGGGAGTCCTGGATTAGGGGGTCCCCGGATAGCCGGAGTATATCCTTTGGCCGGACTGTTGGACTATGAAGATACAAGATTGAAGACTTCGTCCCGTGTTCGGGTGGGACTCTCCTTGGTGTGGAAGGCAAGCTTGGCAATTTGGATATGTAGATCTCCTCCCTTGTAACTGAATCTGTGTAACCCTAGCCCCCCTCCGGTGTCTATATAAACTAGAGGGTTTAGTCCCTAGGACAACAACAATCATAATCATAGGCTAACTTCTAGGGTTTAGCCTCTACGATCTCGTGGTAGATCAACTCTTATAATACTCATATCATCAAGATCAATCAAGCAGGAAGTAGGGTATTACCTCCATCGAGAGGGCCTGAACCTGGGTAAACATAGTGTCCCCCGCCTCCTGTTACCATCCGCCTTACAAGCACAGTTTCGGGACCCCCTACCCGAGATCCGCCAGTTTTGACACTGACATTGGTGCTTTCATTGAGAGTTCCACTGTGCCACCACGATAAGGCTTGATGGCTCGTCTTGTTGTCAAGGACAACATTACCTCGGGGGGAGCCCTGGCTGTAGGCCAAACTCTCCGACTAGGTGACTTCGTCATGACCGCCCGTTCGGCCGTCGCGCCGACGCTGACTTCTCGGGTCATCAAAAACAGCCTCCACGTCGACTCGGGATTTGCCGAGCAGATGGATCCAATAGAGCTCTCTTCTCTGAACGAGCTCTTGGATCGCTTTGCCGCCCTGGGAGTCGCAATGGAATATGATCGGATCGGGCTTAAACCCGACCAAAGGGAGATTAACTCTCCGCCGGTCACCCATCAGATAGCGGTGGTGGAGGAGCAATGTAGCAATTCTTCCTCTATTTTGAGGACAAACTATGTCCGGATTCCCGAGCTCTCCGAGCCGGATACCCGTCCACGGGAGGACATGGCCCAAGCTTCGAACCTAGACAACGGGCCAAAACTATTGGGCAACATCCCGGAGTCCGAACTGCCAAGATCAGAAACTCCTCCGCCCCTGGGTCTCAGACCGGGTCAGGGTTTGGACCTAAATCTACCCACCCACCCAGACTCAAGTGATCTTTCCCACATTAGACAAGAGCCCCAAGAGACAGTACATCACTATTGGGCCAGATTCCTCCTTGTAATGAGCAAGGTCAAGGACTGTCGCGAGGAAGACGCAATTTCATTCTTTTGCAAAAATTGCACGGACAAGGGAATCCTCAACGCCATAAGTCGCCGTGACATAGCACACTTTGCTGACTTGGCGGCCATAGTACGGAAGTACTGTGCGATGGAAAGCGCCTGGAAAACCCAAACAAAATTCTGGGACCCTCCGGCTCTCACTAAACCCCCCGTCCGAACTAAAAGGGTGTACTCTCGTAAGTCACCCGATCCAATTACAAAGAAACAAAAGCCCACTACAGGGCGTAGAACTGTATTGGAGGGATGGCTCAATGGGCCATGCAAAATTCACAGTACAGCGGATACCATGCCAACACACAGCCTTAGAGCATGTTGGATACTCCGGCAGGTGGCCAAGAGCGGCGAGGATATCCTCATCAACAATACAACAGAGCACCATCCCGTGGAAAATAACAATACAGTATTGACAGTCTTCGAGACCTTCGCCTCAAATAATAGGCGCAAGCGAACACTCCGCAGCCTTGCCGAAGTCTGCCACGTTGCAACAATAAATCCATGGAACGACACGGCCATAACCTTCAATGCCAGTGATGAACCTCAATTCCGAACAGCCCGAGCACCAGCCGCTTTGGTCCTTAGTCCAATTGTGGACGGCTTCCGGCTTACTAAAGTGCTCATGGACGGTGGCAGCGGATTAAACCTCATCTACGAGGAAACTCTTAGCAAAATGGAAATAGACAAGAGCCGCATTGAGCAAAGCAGCACGACCTTCAGAGGAATCATCCCTAGTCGGGAGGCACGATGTGCGGGAAAAATCACACTAGATGTGGTATTCGGCACGCCGGAGAATTATAGGTCCGAAGAAATCACATTCCAAGTGGCCCCGTTCAGTAGCGGATACCACGCCCTTTTAGGGCGGGAGGCATTCACGATCTTCCAAGCTATACCCCATTACGGGTACATGAAGCTCAAAATGCCCGGGCCCAATGGAATCATCACTCTGGCTAGTGATCCGGACATAGCACTCCGCGCCGAAAATAAAACCGCCGCACTAGCCCTCGAGGCGTTATCCGAAGCCCTTGCGGCCGAAGAACTAACTGCGCTGCGCTCCACGGTGGACAGGGACGACGTGATACTCGACAAAAGACCCAAGTCCACCTCTTTTAAACCAGCGGACGAAATAGTCAAATTCCAGGTCCACCCAACGGACCCTACAAAAACAGCATCCATCGGGGCACAGCTGAACCCCACAACAGACGCCGCACTGCGGGAGTTCTTGCGCGAGAATTGGGACATCTTCGCCTGGCATCCTTCAGACATGCCAGGAATCCCACGCAGGCTGGCCGAGCATAGCCTTAACATTCTAAAGGGGTTCAAGCCAGTCAAGCAGACTCTTCGGCGTTTCTCTGAGCCTAAGCGACAAGCCATGGGAGAAGAGCTAGCCAAGTTACTCGAGGCCGGATTCATTAGAGAAATAAAACATCCGGACTGGCTAGCAAACCTGGTGATGGTACCAAAGAAGGACAAATCCTGGCGCCTATGTGTCGATTTCAAGGACCTTAACAAGGCTTGCCCCAAGGATCCCTTCCCCCTCCCCCGCATCGATCAAATTATCGATGCTACCGCAGGACACGACTCATTGTGCTTCCTCGACGCATACTCCGGATACCATCAAATTAAGATGGCGGAGCCCGATCAAGCCGCAACGGCATTCATCACTCCATACGGCCCCTTCTGTTTTAACACCATGCCTTTCGGGCTCAAAAACGCCGGTGCAACCTATCAACGCATGATTCAGACATGCCTGGAAACACAAATCGGCAAAATAGTGGAGGCATACGTAGACGATGTGGTCATTAAAACAAGACACGTCGAATCCTTAATAGACGACTTGAGGCTCACGTTCGACAATCTCCGAACATATGACATCAAGCTCAATCCGGAAAAATGCGTTTTCGGCGTGCCCGCCGGAAAGCTCTTGGGCTTCATCGTCTCCAATAGAGGAATTGAAGCAAATCCGGCTAAAATCCGAGCTTTGTCACAGTTGGCTATCCCAACAGACCTCAAGCAAATCCAGAAGTTAACTGGATGCGTGGCTGCCTTAAGCCGCTTTATCTCCCGATTAGGAGAAAAGGCACTACCTCTTTATCGCCTTCTTCGACGCACCAAACACTTCGAGTGGACTGATGCGGCCACGGCCGGATTGGAAGAAATAAAGGCCGTATTGGCCACCAACCCAATCTTGGCCGCGCCAAATGTCGGCGAACCAATGCTGTTATATATAGCGGCAACACACCAAGTTGTAAGCGCAGTGCTCGTCGTCGAACGAGAGACGGACGGACATAAGTTCCCGCTTCAAAAGCCGGTATACTACGTATCCACCGTCCTCACTCCATGCAAATCACGGTACCCACATTATCAAAAGATAGCATATGCGGTCTTCATGGCATCCCGGAAACTACGACACTACTTTCAAGAGTGTTCATTTACGGTGGCCTCCGAAGTACCACTCAACGACATAATAAATAACCGCGATGCCACGGGCCGGATTGCTAAATGGGCTATCGAGCTCCTCCCGTTCGACATAACATATAAACCACGGCGAGCCATTAAGTCGCAAGTACTAGCTGATTTCGTCGCCGAATGGACGGAAGCCGAACTCCCTAAAGAGTACGGCGCATACTCAAATTGGATCATGCACTTTGACGGCTCTAAGATGTTGGCTGGTCTGGGGGCAGGCGTCGTCCTGACATCCCCCACCGGAGATACAGTCCAATACGTACTCCAAATATTATACACAGACTCCAACAATGCAGCAGAATATGAGGCCCTGTTGCATGGTCTCCGGATGGCAGTCTCCATGGGCATTCAACGCCTAGAGGTGCGGGGGGATTCGAACCTCGCAATATCTCAAATAAATGGGGACTTTGACGCCAAGGACCCAAAAATGGCGGCTTACTGCAACGCCGTCCTCAAAATGTCAGCTCGGTTCGAGGGCCTCGAATTCCACCATGTGGTCCGAGAAAACAATCAAGCGGCGGATATCCTCGCCCGCATCGGCGCTAAGCGCGACCCTGTCCCACCTAATATCTTCTTGGAAAGGTTGTTTAAGCCATCCGTGGTGTGGGATGGGGAGACCGGCAATAACAGTTCGGATCCGGCCACAACAACAGACCCCGAACACTCTGACGTAATCGGAGGCTCTGCCACCGAAATAACACCTTTGGCCCACGTGATTATGGCTGTCATCGCCCCGTGGACAGAACCCTTCTTGGCTTACATAACTAGGAAGAACTCCCTGATGACCCAAACGAGGCACGTTGCATCATGCGGCGGTCTAAAGCCTACAAGGTCCGTGAGGGAGAGCTTTATAAGAAAAGCGCTACCGGAGTACTTCAAAGGTGCATCTCCGAAGAGGAAGGACGGAACTTTTGGCAGAAATTCATGCTGGACTTGGCGGCCACCACGCCGCAGCTCGGGCCCTTGTAAGCAAGTCCTTCCTTACAGGTTTTTACTGGCCGACGGCCTGAGCAAACACACAAGACCTCGTTCAACGTTGCGTCGGTTGCCAACTTTTTGCAAACCAAAGCCATATGCCACCTACTGCTCTCCAAACAATCCCCATTACTTGTCCCTTTGCGGTTTGGGGGCTTGATATGGTCGGACCCCTTAAAGGGGGAAGACATAAGAAAAATACCTATTGGTCATGGTGGATAAATTCACCAAATGGATAGAAGCCAAACCAGTTAAAACGGCTGAGTCCGGACCAGTGATAGACTTCATATCTGTGGTTGTACACCGTTACAGCGTCCCCCACAGCATCATCACCGATAACGGCTCGAACTTTACAGCCGACGATGTAAAAACTTGGTGCAGCAACATGGGCATTAAGCTCGATTATGCCTCTGTCTATCACCCACAAACTAACGGTCAAGTCGAGCGAGCAAATGGTCTTATCATGAGCGGCATTAAACCCAGATTAGTGTGATCCTTGAAGGAATTAGATATCCACTAGGTGGAGGAGCTAGACTCCGTACTATGGGGGCTGCGGACCACGCCGAATCGCACTACCGGATACACACCGTTCTTTATGGTGTACGGCGCAGAGGCGGTACTGCCCTGCGACATCATTCATGACTCACCTCGAGTGCGCATGTACGAAGAGAAAGAAGCTGAGCTTGATCAGCAGGACAGTTTGGACGCCCTGGAGGAGGAGCGTGACGTGGCAAAAGCCCGCTCCGCATTCTATCAGCAACAGGCTCGGCGGTATCAAAGCAGAGAAGTACGGGCCAAAACTTATAACGTTGGCGAACTCGTTCTACGCCTACCGGAGAAGAAAAAGGACAAGCTCAAGCCCAAATGGGAAGGTCCCTTCGTTATTGACAAAGTTCTGACCGGTGGAGCGTACCGTCTGCGGGATGCATCGGACAATCGACTCGAGCCAAACCCGTGGAACGCAGCCAGACTCCGAAGGTTCTACGCCTAGTGCCGGACTCTGTGTTCGTCTCCTTACCTCCGTCAATTTTTTATATATCCGTTATCTGTCTTTTCTTTCTTTCTTTCTTCCCTTTTTCTTCACGGCCTTAAAGGTTAAAATGTGTCTTGACTACACAATCTTGACACGCTAGGCGTGCTCATTATACCTGGGGGCTTCTTATACAGAAGCTTAATATAACTATGTTCCGGGCTCTATGCCCCCCGCACATGTGTTACTTTTCCACATGTACCTTTTCTTCGCCATTATATGCATCGATATGACTTAAGTTTTGGCCAAGCTGGGTTGCCTGGCTCTTGTGTTTATGCCCTACGTTCCCGTTAATTCGGCTAGGGCATAAGGGGAGCACCTCTGCGATTGTTACTGCCGGGTCAGCCGGATGTGTACCTCAGACTGGGTGAAGCCGAAAGCTAGCGTTCTTAAGGGAATATTCGGTCGGTGAACAAAAGATGACTTTTATTTATTGTAATACATGCCCCCAGATGTTTATATCCTGCGTCTCTTTTCGCAGTTCGGACATGCACATTAATGCATGCGTACCCAGGGAAAGGAACCCTTAACGGAACTATTCTCCCTGGAAGATGTTTCTTACTATCCATGTAATATAACATAGCTAGTTGGGTACTTGTCTGTTCAAGCACTTATGACCCCTACGCCTGGTTTCCATGCATACCCCGGTTTTTACATAACTGAGCAGGTATTCGGATACACTCCGGACTGTCGGGTCCGGAGGTCGAAGCGAAAAGGTCCGCCATGACAAATGATTTACAATCCGGCTAGGGACAATATATGTCACTTGAAGTACACAATCACTTAGACTGACTAAATTCTTCTTCTATACCATCCAACAGGCTGTCTAGCCTACAATCCTGTTGGGAATACTTTGCGGCTAATTTCACCTGGTCATACACCAAACTGACGGGGATCTCTTTCCCATCAGACCCCATAGGTCCGACCTCGGCCATGTGGTTCGGGTCAGCCTTGGTATATCGCGTCTTCACCATGGCCCAGGCTTCCCTTGCACCTTGTCGGCAGGCTGATATCTTCCATAATCGGAAGCGCCGCCGCGCTCCCTTGAGCATCTCTACAAGCTCCCCCATGCCTCCTGGCAGGGAGGCGGATGGCCACAAGGCTTGGGCAATGCCCTACATCACCTGCCGAACTTGTTCGTGCAGTTGTGAGAGCTCTGGCAGAAGATCACCCGCAGACTCGGGCATCTCCTCTGCGGGACGACCCGTCAGCATACCTACAGATATAATTCTGTAAGCCGGTTTCTTCGCCGAACTCTATAAAACTTCGTTCAAGTACTTACTAAAAATGTCGCGTCGAAGCCTCTTATTCTCCTTTACGGAGTCAGCAAGCTGGGCCCGAACATCTTTCAGTTCAATGCCCAGTCGGGTATTGGCATCTTGGAGATCGTTTTTCTCCCACCTAACCTGTGTAAGAACGCGCTCGCCAGCCTTTAGCTATCGTTGAGCATGTTGCTCATCCCCTTGCACGACCTCCGGATTCACTCCGGGATCATCTGCAGAATCTATTGTTAGATTTGCATGCATGCCGAATAATAACTAGTACATGTCATTCTTTTAGATAGAAACAAGTGTTACCAGATGGGGCCTTCTCGGACTCCTTCATTGCGGCAACCGCGGCCCGTAGCTGGGCTTTGCACTCCTCCAGCTCTTGAGACAATTGGGTATTCTTCTCCATAAGAACCTACGCAAACAATGATCCTTAAATCAGTTGTGCCAACTGTTTCAAGTCTCAGGGGCTACTGATATACATCATTATTAGATTCCCTTACCCGTATATCCTTCACATACTGGTCCGTGGCTCGGGCAAGACCATTTTGAGCAGCTCGGATGTACGCGTCTCCTGAGTTGAAGGCATCAAATGCCTCTTTAGAGAAACAAGTGTCGTGGAGTACGGCCCGGCAATGCCTGTGATTCATGGCACTCTCCACTTCGGAATTCGTAGCAGACAGCCTATCTGCATCCTTTGTAGGAGGAACATCCTGTGTTGGCCCCACGTTAGCATCTGCCTCTAAGTCCGGCTCTGGAGCCCGGCTGGTGGAAGCTTGACCAGCAGGCTCTCCGGACATGATCCGGCGAGAGTTTTTCCTGCCAGGAACCATGGACGTTATTATATTTTAAAAGACGACAACCACAGAGCAGGGTTCTTTTTCATACCTCTGTGATGGCGTCTCAGTCCTGACCGCCTTCCTTTTAAGCCTACCCGGCTTTGGTGCCCCTTGTGGGTGAGTCACTGCGGGTTCGGCATGGCGTCCTGAGGGCCTTCCCTGTAAGACACCATATGTGTGCGGTAGGTGAAGTGCAAAAAAAGGGAATCCTTCTCGGAAGTTGGGACTTCGGTTTTACTTACATGCAATGCAGGGAGCAGCCCAGGATAATCGGCTATGATGGCCACCAGGGCACCGTTGCAGCTTAACTGATAAAATGTCCTGTCGATGAGCTCCACAAATGTGTCCGGATCTTCTCCGAGTCCGGGGTCGAGGGCCCAGTCAGGGTCCTCTGGTTGTGGAGGCGGGTTGTGGACCTCCCTCACAGCTTTTCACAGTTCCTGCTATGAAATAGTATGGTAAATACTTATGACGAAGAATGCGGGAAGGTTTGGAGTAGAAAGTAGCAGCTCACCCAGTTTGGGGGGTTGTACATGGAGAATCCATCCCGTGGCTTAATGCGAATGAACTCCTCTTCCTCTCCTTTATATAGATCGGATAGTATTTTCGCTAGAGCAGTGACGAAGTCTGGTCCCTTACGACCGCAGCGGGTGGCATCGTCTTCTCCATTAAGGTGCCACATGGGTTGTCCCCGATATTGAAGTGGCTGCACCCCCCGCATTATACATATTGACATAACCTCGATTATTTTCAATCCTGATTGGGCCAGCGTTTTTATCCGGCCCATCAGGTAAAGGACCTCTCTGTTATCTTCCTCCTGGGGGTCCCGAGGGCGCCAGCTGCGGTGTTTCTTCAGAGGGGTGTTGTTGAACTCAGGAAGGCCCATCCGGATAGGGTCTGGAAGGGGGACGTCCTCCATATAAAACCACTCCAAAGGCCAGTCTTCGGATGTCTTCTTTGGAGTACCGGACAGGTGTCCGGTCCCGGTGATGCACCATATCTCGGCTCCGCCCACTTGATATAGTGACCCCTCCTGTGTATGGGGTATGAGGCAGAATAGCCTCTTCCATAGCTCGAAATGAGCTTCGCAGCCCAAAAACAGCTCGCAAAAGGCGACGTAGCTAGTGATGTATAATATGGAGTCGGGAGTAAAGTTATGCAACTGGAGGCCGTAGAACTCCAGGAGCCCACGGAGGAATGGATGGATTGGAAATCCGAGCCCCCTTAATAAGTAAGGGACAAGGCATACCTGCTCCCCCATGGATGGGTTGGGAAGGCTCTCCGCTTGCTCCTCGCCGTTGTAAGTGGCAAGTCTGGCTCGAACGGGGACCATATACGCTGGGGGAGAAACCCTTGGGTTTGTAACTCTACTAATTGGTTGTGTGGGACGGAACACTTCTTCCAGTCGCTTGGCTTAGGGCTACGGGAGCGAGAGAAGGAACTGCGACGGCCGGCCATGATGGGATGGACTTTTTCCGGGCGCGCTCCGATGGATACTCGCTGTGAGAGGATGGTGTGATCTGGATCTGAGGATCCTCGTCTCTTTAAATAGATGATTTACTCACATGGTTAGGGTGGCAAGTGTAAAAATGCCCCGACTTATCACATTCGCTCAACATGTGGAGGATAGCCATTATTAGGCGCAGAAGCAAGGAGTGCAACATTCATGGGAAGCCGGACACTACTCGACAGGTATTCGGAATTTGGAGAAGAACCCGTCTTGCAATGCCGAAGACAATCTACGCGTTGGACTCATCATCATTGAATCCTAGTTCAGGGGCTACTGAGGGAGTCCTGGATTAGGGGGTCCCCGGACAGCCGGACTATATCCTTTGGCCGGACTGTTGTACTATGAAGATACAAGATTGAAGACTTCGTACCGTGTCCGGGTGGGACTCTCCTTGGCGTGGAAGGCAAGCTTGGCAATTCGGATATGTAGATCTCCTCCCTTGTAACCGACTATGTGTAACCCTAGCCCCCACCGGTCTCTATGTAAACCGAAGGGTTTAGTTCGTAGGACAACAACAATTATAATCATAGGCTAACTTCTAGGGTTTAGCCTCTACGATCTCGTGGTAGATCAACTCTTGTAATACTCATATCATCAAGATCAATCAAGCAGGAAGTAGGGTATTACCTCCATCGAGAGGGCCCGAACCTGGGTAAACATCATGTCCCCCGCCTCCTGTTACCATCCGCCTTAGACGCATAGTTCGGGACCCCCTACCCGAGATCCGCCGGTTTTGACACCGACACCCACCACATCTATGATGATACCGGGTTTTGTCACAATTATCGTCATAGAAGTGTCATAAGAATGACAGAAAAAAATTCGTTCGGCCCAAAATGTCACGGATGTGTCTTTTTTTGTAGTGCGTGAGGACACCAGAAGTGTGAGCAAGAGCTTCTGAGGCATGGGGTACCGTGCCCTTGCATCCCGCAGTACTGTGCTGACGAAATACACTAGGTGCTCGACAAGGGCAGGAACATTGACGGAGCTTGTGCCTGCCGGCAGTTGGGGCGTCTCCTAAGATGACGGGACCTCAAGAGCCCGATCGCTTGCTGGGGCCCCTACCGGCCCGCGAACACCGTCCTGCTGGGCTTGGTCACCTGTTGGCCTTGCTTCAGCCCTTGTAGTGCCCTCTGGGTCCTGCATCATCTCGGCTGGTGACGCGAGGTGGCGCAGCAGCCCCCTGGCCTGGCGCTCCTCCTGGACCACTACCAGAGCTGCACTGGCGGAGTAGGGAGTGGCGGCAAGGTAAAGCACCAGGGGCTCGTGAGGGCGAGGCGCCACCATCACCGGAGGGTTGGTCAGGTATCTCTTGAGGTCTTGAAACACTTGGTCGGCTTCTGATACGTCTCCAACGTATCTATAATTTTTGATTGCTCCATGCTATGTTATCTACTGTTTTGGGCAATATTGGGCTTTATTATCCACTTTTATATTATTTTTTGGGACTAACCTATTAACCGGAGGCCCAACCCATAATTGTTGTTTGCCTATTTCAGTGTTTCGAAGAAAAGGAATATCAAACGGAGTCGAAACGGAACGAAATCAACTGGAGAAGTTATTTTTGGACGGAAAGCTACCGGATGGACTTGGACCCCATATCAGGAGCCAAGGGAGGTGCTCACGGGGGTGGGGGCGCCACCCCTAGGGCGTGCCCGCTGCGTCGTGGGCCCCCGAAGCTCCACCGATGTACTTCCTGCACCCATATATACTCATGTACCCTAAAACTTCCAGAACACACAATAGATCGGGAGTTCCGCCGCCAGAAGCCTCCGTAGCCACCAAAAACCAATCTAGACCCGTTCTGGCACCCTGCCGGGGGGGAATACTTCTCCGGTGGCCATCTTCATAATCCCGGGGCTCTCCATGACGAGGAGGGAGTAGTTCTCCCTCGAGCCTGAGGGTATGTACCAGTAGCTATGTGTTTGGTCTCTATCTCTCGTGTTCTTGAGATGATACGATCTTGATGTACCGCAAGCTTTGCTATTATATTTGGATCCTATGATGTTTCTTCCCCCCTCTACTCTCTTGTAATGGATTGAGTTTCCCCTTTGAAGTTATATTATCGGATTGAGTCTTTAAAGATTTGAGAACACTTGGTGTATGTCTTGCCGTGGATATTAGTGGTGACAATGGGATATCACGTGATTCACTTGATGTATGTTTTGGTGATCAACTTGCGGGTTTCGCCCATGAACATATGCATAGGGGTTGGCACACGTTTTCGTCGTGATTCTCCAGTAGAACTTTGGGGCACTCTTTGAGGTCCTTTGTGTTGGTTGAATAGATGAATCTGAGATTGTGTGACGCATATCGTATAATCATACCCACGGATACTTGAGGTGACATTGGAGTATCTAGGTGACATTAGGGTTTTGGTTGATTTGTGTCTTAAGGTGTTATTCTAGTACGAACTCTAGGGCTGTTTGTGACACTTATAGGAATAGCCCAACGGATTGATTGGAAAGAATAACTTTGAGGTGGTTTCGTACCCTACCATAATCTCTTCGTTCGTTCTCCGCTATTAGTGACTTTGGAGTGACTCTTTGTTGCATGTTGAGGGATAGTTATGTGATCCAATTATGTTATTATTGTTGAGGGAACTTACACTAGCGAAAGTATGAACCCTAGGCCTTATTTCCTATCATTGCAATACCGTTTACGCTCACTTTTATCATTAGTTACCTTGCTGTTTTTATAATTTCAGATTACAAAACCTTCATCTACTATCCATATACCACTTGTATCACCATCTCTTCGCCGAACTAGTGCACCTATACAATTTACCATTGTATTGGGTGTGTTGGGGACACAAGAGACTCTTTGTTATTTGGTTGCAGGGTTGCTTGAGAGAGACCATTTTCATCCTACGCCTCCTATGGATTGATAAACCTTAGGTCATCCACTTGAGGGAAATTTGCTACTGTCCTACAAACCTCTGCACTTGGAGGCCCAACAATGTCTACAAGAAGATGGTTTTGTAGTAGACATCAAGCTCTTTTCTGGCGCCGTTGCCGGGGAGGTGAGTGCTTGAAGGTATATCTTTAGATCTTGCAATCGAGTCTTTTAGTTTCTTGTTTTATCACTAGTTTAGTTTATAAAAGAAAATTACCAAAAAATGGAATTAAGGGTACCTCATATGCTTCATCCTTTTAATATCTATCATGAAAATAAGGATTCCGATAATTGTGCTCAAGTGCTAGAAGAAGAATGCATTAGAATGTTTGGCACTAAATATTTAAATGATGAGCATGATTGCAATGTTGTTAGTATGAATTCCTTGAATATCTATGATGCTAATGATATGCAAAGCCACAAGCTTGGGGAAGCTATGTTTGATGAAGATGATATTTTTTGTCCCCCAAGTTTTGATGAGCAAATTTATTATGATGAAAGCATGCCTCCTATCTATGATGATTATTGTGATGACACATATGCTTTAAAGAACAATGATAACCATGAAACTCGTCATCTTGATCTTAATTTTCAATCACATGATAGTTATTTTGTTGAGTTTGCTCCCACTATTATTCATGAGAAGAAATTTGCTTATGTGGAGAGTAATAAAAATTCTATGCTTGTAGATCATGAAAAGAATGCTTTAGGTGCTGGTTATATTGTTTAATTCATTCATGATGCTACTGAAAATTATTATGAGGGAGGAACATATGCTTGTAGGAATTGCAATAATATCAAGTTTCCTCTCTATGTGCTTGAAGTTTTGCTTGCTTTACCTTCCTATGCAAGTTGATTCTTGTTCCCATAAGTTGTTTGATCACAAAATCCCTATGCATAGGAAGTGGGTTAGAATTAAATGTGCTAGTCATATTCTTCATGATGCTCTCTTTATGTTTCAATTCTTATCTTCTATATGAGCATCATTGAAATCATCATGCCTAGCTAGGGGCGTTAAACGATAGCGCTTGTTGGGAGGCAACCCAATTTTATTTTTGTTCCTTGATTTTTGATCCTGTTTAGTAATAAATAATTCATCTAGCCTCTGTTTAGATGTGGTTTTATATTTTAATTATTGTTTGTGCCAAGTAGAACCTTTGGGAAGACTTGGGGAAAGTCTTGTTGATCATGCTGTAAAAAACAGAAACTTTAGCGCTCACGAGAATTGCTGCCATTTTTATTTGGAGAGTGCTATTTAGTTAATTCTTTTTTAATGTGATTAATAGATAAATTCCTCAGGTCCAGAAATTTATTTGAGAATTTTATGAGTTCCAGAAGTATACGTTTGATCCAGATTACTACAGACTGTTCTGTTTTTGACAGATTCTGTTTTTCGTGTGTTGTTTGCTTATTTTGATGAATCTATGGCTAGTAAAAGAGTTTATAAACCATAGAGAAGTTGTAATACAGTAGGTTTAACACCAATATAAATAAATAATGAGTTCATTACAGTACCTTGAAGTAGTGTTTTGTTTTCTTTCGCTAACGGAGCTTACGAGTTTTCTGTTAAGTTTTGTGTTGTGATGTTTTCAAGTTTTGGGTAAAGATTCGATGGACTATGCAATAAGGAGTGGCAAGAGACTAAGCTTGGGTATTACCAAGGCACCCCAAGGTAATATTCAAGGACAACCAAGAGCCTAAGCTTGGGGATGCCCCGGAAGGCATCCCCTCTTTCGTCTTCGTTCATCGGTAACTTTACTTGGAGCTATATTTTTATTCGCCATATGATATGTGTTTTGCTTGGAGCGTCAATTTATATTGTTAGGATTTGCTTTCTGTTATTTATAACAATGTTTTTCATCTTTTATTTCAATAAAAGTGGCATTGATAGCCTTTACTATGCCTATGTTACAAGTATACATGTTGCTGTTTGAAAACAGAAAGTTTACCGCTGTTGCAATAATTCCCTAGAAAAGTCAGAATGTGATAAAATGTTGAAACCTTTTGCATATTAAGATCTGATAAATTTACTACAGTGGGAATTTTCTTTCATAATTTTTGGAGCTAGGGAAGTATGGGTGTTGCAGCATTCTTTACAGACTATCCTGTTTAGGCAGATTGCTGTTATGTTTGCATATGTTTGCTTCTTTAATGATTCTATTTGAGGATAGGACTATTAAATATGCAGAGGCATTTAGTATGCAATGTTGAATAATAATTTTAGTGATTTTCTACAGTAGAGTATGATAAGGTTTTTGCAATGGTTTATACTAACTTATCTCACGAGTCCTTGTTGAGTTTTGTGTGGATGAAGCTTTTGAGATTTAGGGAGACCGTGATATGAGAGGAATTAAGAAGACACAAAAGCTCAAGCTTGGGGATGCTCAAGGCACCCCAATATAATATTTCAAGAAGTCTCAAGCGTCTAAGCTTGGGGATGCCCCGGTTGGCATCCCACCTTTCTTCAACAACAACTATCGGTTAGTTTCGGTTGATCCTAAGTTTTTGCTTCTTCACATGATGTTTGTCATTCTTAGAATGTCATTTTATTTTCCTTTGCTTGATGTTTGAATAAAATACAAAGATCTGAAATTCTTAAATGTTAGAGAGTCTTCATATAGTTTCATAATTATTCAACTACTCATTGATCTTCACTTATATCGTTCGGGGTAGTTTGTCATTTGTTCTAGTGCTTCACTTATATCTTTTAGAGCATGGTGGTAGTTTTATTTTGAAGAAATAGATGAACTCTCATGCTTCACTTAGATTATTTTGAGAGTCTTAAATAGCATGGCAATTTGCTTAAAATCCTAATATGCTAGGTATACAAGATTAGTAAAAACTTTCTTATGAGTGTGTTGAATACTAAGAGAAGTTTGATGCTTGATGATTGTTTTGAGATATGGAGGTAATAATATCAAAGTTGTGCTAGTTGAGTAGTTGTGAAATTGATAAATGCTTGTGTTGAAGTTTGCGAGTCCTGTAGCATGCACGTATGGTAAACGTTATGTAACAAATTTGAAACATGAGGTGTTATTTGATTGTCCTCCTTATGAGTGGCGGTCGGGGACGAGCGATGGTCTTTTCCTACCAATCTATCCCCCTAGGAGCATCCGCATAGTACCAAGGTTTTTGATGACTTGTAGATTTTTGCAATAAGTATGTGAGTTCTTTATGACTAATGTTGAGTCCATGGATTATACGCACTCTCACCCTTCCATCCTTGCTAGCCTCTTCGGTACCGTGCATTGCCCTTTCTCACATCGAGAGTTGGCGCAAACTTCGGTGGTGCATCCAAACCCCGTGATATGATACGCTCTGTCACACATAAACCTCCTTATATATTCCTCAAAACAGCCACCATACCTACCTATTATGGCATTTCCTTATCCATTCCGAGATATATTGCCATGCAACTTTCCATCATTCCGTTCATCATGACACATTCATCATTGTCATATTGCTTAGCATGATCATGTAGTTGACATCGTATTTGTGGCAAAGCCACCGTTCATAATTCTTCCATACATGTCACTCTTGAGTCATTGCATATCCAGTACACCACCGGAGGCATTCATATAGAGTCATACTTTGTTCTAGTATCGAGTTGTAATCATTGAGTTGTAAATAAATAGAAGTGTGATGATCATCATTTTCTAGAGCATTGTCCCAAGTGAGGAATAAAAAAAGAAAGGCCATAAAAAAGAGAAGGCCCAAAAAAGAGAGAAAGGCCATAAAAAAGGCCCAAAAATGAGAGAGAAAGAGAGAAGGGACAATGTTACTATCCTTTTACCACACTTGTGCTTCAAAGTAGCACCATGATCTTCATAGTAGAGAGTCTCTCATGTTATCACATTCATATACTAGTGGGAATTTTTCATTATAGAACTTGGCTTGTATATTCCAACAATGGGCCTCCTCAAATGCCCTAGGTCTTCGTGAGCAAGCAAGTTGGATGCACACCCACTTAGTTTATTTTGCTGAGCTTTCATACATTTATAGCTCTAGTGCATCCGTTGCATGGCAATCCCTACTCCTTGCATTAACATCAATCGATGGGCATCTCCATAGCCCATTGATTAGCCTCGTTGATGTGAGACTTTCTCCTTTTTTGTCTTCTCCACATAACCCCCTCATTATATTCTATTCCACCCATTGTGTTATATCCATGGCTCGCGCTCATGTATTGCATGAAAGTTTATGAGTTTGAGATTACTAAAGTATGAAACAATTGCTTGGCTTGTCATCGGGGTTGTGCATGATGAGAGCATTCTTGTGTGACGAAAATGAAACATGACTAAACTATATGATTTTGTAGGGATGAACTTTCTTTGGCCATATTATTTTGAGAAGACATAATTGCTTAGTTAGTATGCTTGAAGTATTATCATTTTTATGTCAATATGAACTTTTGTCTTGAATCTTTCGGATCTGAATATTCATACCACAATTAAGAAGAATTACATTGAAATTATGCCAAGTAGCACTGCGCATGAAAAATTCTGTTTTTATCATTTACCTACTCGAGGACGAGCAGGAATTAAGCTTCGGGATGCTTGATACGTCTCCAACGTATCTATATTTTTTGATTGCTCCATGCTATGTTATCTAATGTTTTGGGCAATATTGGGCTTTATTATCCGCTTTTATATTATTTTTGGGACTAACCTATTAACCGGAGGCCCAGCCCAGAATTGTTGTTTTTTGCCTATTTCAGTTTTTCGAAGAAAAGGAATATCAAACGGAGTCGAAACGGAACGAAGTCAACTGGAGAAGTTATTTTTGGAAGGAAAGCTACCGGATGGACTTGGACCGCACGTCAGGAGCCAAGGGAGGTTCTCACGATGGTGCCCCCCTAGGGCGCGCCCCCTGCCTCGTGGGGCCCCCGAAGCTCCACCGGCGTACTTCCTGCACCCATATATACTCACGTACCCTAAAACTTCCAGAACACACAATAGATCGGGAGTTCCGCCGCCAGAAGCCTCAGTAGCCACCAAAAACCAATCTAGACCCGTTCCAGCACCCTGCCGGAGGGGGGAATCCTTCTCCGGTGGCCATCTTCATCATCTTGGTGCTCTCCATGACGAGGAGGGAGTATTCCTCCCTCGGGGCTGAGGGTATGTACCAGTAGCTATGTGTTTGATCTCTCTCTCTCTCTCGTGTTCTTGAGATGATAGGATCTTGTTGTATCGCGAGCTTTGCTATTATATTTGGATCCAATCATGTGTCTTCCCCCCTCTACTCTCTTGTAATGGATTGAGTTTCCCCTTTGGAGTTATATTATCGGATTGAGTCTTTAAAGATTTGAGAACACTTGATGTATGTCTTGCCGTGGATATCTGTGGTGACAATGGGATATCACGTGATTCACTTGATGTATGTTTTGGTGATCAACTTGCGGGTTCCGCCCATGAACCTATGCATAGGGGTTGGCACACATTTTCGTCGTGATTCTCTGGTAGAACTTTGGGGCACTCTTTGAGGTCCTTTGTGTTGGTTGAATAGATAAATCTGAGATTGTGTGACGCATATCGTATAATCATACCCACGGATACTTGAGGTGACATTGGAGTATCTAGGTGACATTAGGGTTTTGGTTGATTTGTGTCTTAAGGTGTTATTCTAGTACGAACTCTAGGGCTGTTTGTGACACTTATAGGAATAGCCCAACGGATGGAAAGAATAACTTTGAGGTGGTTTCGTACCCTACCATAATCTCTTCATTCGTTCTCCGCTATTTGTGACTTTGGAGTGACTCTTTGTTGCATGTTGAGGGATAGTTATGTGATCCAATTATGTTATTATTGTTGAGGGAACTTACACTAGCGAAAGTATGAACCCTAGGCCTTATTTCCTATCATTGCAATACCATTTACGCTCACTTTTATCATTAGTTACCTTGCTGTTTTTATATTTTCAGATTACAAAAACCTTTATCTACTATCCATATACCACTTGTATCACCATCTCTTTGCCGAACTAGTGCACCTATACAATTTACCATTGTATTGGGTGTGTTGGGGACACAAGAGACTCTTTGTTATTTGGTTGCAGGGTTGCTTGAGAGAGACCATCTTCATCCTACGCCTCCTACGGATTGATAAACCTTAGGTCATCCACTTGAGGGAAATTTGCTACTGTCCTACAAACCTCTGCACTTGGAGGCCCAACAACATCTACAAGAAGAAGGTTGTGTAGTAGACATCAACTTCTGGGGTCCACTCGAACGGGCCCTTCTTCATCAGCTTGAAGAACGGCAGGGCGCGTTCTCCCAGCTTGGAGATGAAGCGCCCCAGCGAGGTCACGCAGCCTGCAAGCTTCTGCATCTCCTTAAGAGTTTGCGGTGGGCTCATGTCTTCTATCGCTTTGACCTTCTCTAGGTTGGCCTCAATCCCCCTGTGGGACATGAGGAAGCCCAGTAGCTTGCCGGAAGGGACACCAAACACGCACTTCTCCCGGTTGAGTTGCAAGTCCACCTGGCGCAGGCTCGCAAAGGTCTCCTCCAGGTCCTGAATCAAGGTTCTCGCCTCCCGAGACTTCACCACAATGTCGTCGATGTAGGCCTCAGTGTTTCTCCCGAGATGCCATCCCAAGGCGATGTGCATCAGCCGCTGGAAGGTTCCTCCTGCGTTGTGCAGTCCGAATGGCATGCAAGTGTAGAACTATACCCCACATGGGGTGAGGAAGGCCGTCTTCTACACATCCTCCACCGCCATCTTGATCTGGTGATAACCCGAGAATGCATCCAGGAAGCAAAGCACGTCACATTCGGCGGTGGAGTCGACAATCTGATCGATGCGCGGGAGCGAGGACTGGTCTTGGGGACAAGCCTTGTTGAGGTTGGTGAAGTCAACACACATATGCTCCTTCCCGCCCTTCTTCGGTATGACAATAGGGTTCACCAGCCACTCGGGGTACCGAACCTCGCGAATGACACCCACCGCCTCCAGCTTGCGGGTTTCCTGGACGATGAAGGATTGCTTCTTCGTGGATTGTCACCGCGCTTTCTGCTTCACGGGGCGCACATTGGGGCACACCCTTAAGTGATGCTCGATCACCCCTCTTGGGACCCCCACTAGCTGCTTGGGTTCCCAGGCGAACACATCCTTGTTCGCGCGCAAGAACTTCACTAGTGCCTCCTCTTGATTTGGGTCGAGGTCGGCGCCTATGATGAAGGTGGATCCCGAGGACCCATCTTGCTCGATCAACACATGCTTGGTTTCGGCCCGATCTTGAGTGAACAACTGCTTCTTCTTTGCTGGTGCGGCCTCCTTAGCCCCTGGGACGGCCTCGTTGGCCTGTCATGCCACCGCGGCGGTTTTGAGGGCGCACCTGAGCGCCTCTAGGGCCTCCTTGGTATCCCCAACCACGGTGAGGACGTCTTTGCTCCCGGGCATCTTCATGAGGTTGTATGCTGGACGGGTCGTAGCCATGAACTGGGCCATAGCCGGGTATCTGAGGATGGCGTTCTACGGGAGGCCGATGCGGGCGATGTCGAAGTCGATCAGCTCGCTGCGGTAGTTGTCGCGGGTGTTGAAGGTCACTGGGAGGCGGATCTGCTCCAAGGAGCTAGCGGAGCTGCCGCCGACCCCAGGGAAGGGCTTGCTGGGTCAAAGCCGTTGAAGCGGTACATGGAGAAGGCTGAAAGCCTCCACAGAGAGCACATTGAGACCGGTGCCACCATCGATGAGGGTCTTGGTGATAGCTAGGCTGCAGATGGTGGGCGTGCACAGCATTGGGAGCACACTCGAGCCAATGGTGGTGGCGGGGTGATCCCCCGCGTCGAAGGTTAGGTCGGCCTTGGGTGCTGCCCAACCCGGGGGAGCTCCTTGGCGCGCGGAGGCGGTGTCAATCTGGCGAAAGAACGGCTTGGTGTGACGGTCCAAGGGTGGTGCTTGCGAGCCGCCGAGGAGGGCCGCGACGGCGAGGGGCGCCGGTGCCGCGAAGCGCGCGACGAAGAGACCGTGGAGTTCCTCCCAGGAGGTCACCGAAGATCCCGGCAGGCTGAGCAGCCAGGCGCATGGCGTGCCGGCCAGGGCCAGGAGGAACTAGTTGGCCATGACCTGGTCATCGCCTCCGGCTTCGAGGACGGCCTCCTCATACGCCTGCAAGAAGGCCGCCGGATCTGCCGCGCCATCATAGCGGGGTGGCATCTCTGGCTTGAACTTGTGTGGCGACTGCACCTGTCGCAAGGTGTGGGTGAAGGCCCGAACGCCCGCGGCGCATCCGCAGGCGCACGCCGGCCTAGCCGGAGGGGTAGCATCTGCCATGAAGTTGGACGAAGCAAGCGGTGAGGTGGAGCTTCGGCGCACCCCCTACCTGGCACGTCAAATGTCGGATTTCGGTTTCCGGCAAAACCCTTGAGGTTCATACACTGGGGTGCGCATGAAGATCTCTCCCCCTCTAGCTCTCGCCCTCACCACAATCTCAAGTCTTAGCGCGTCGAACCTGCAGAACAAAGGGACACAAGATTTATACTGGTTGGGGCCACCGTTGCGGTGTAATACCCTACTCTAGTGTAGTGTGATGGATTGCCTCGTGGGCTGAGGATGAATAGTTACAAGGGGAAGAACGGCCTCCTAAGGAGAGGTGTTCTTGTGCTTGGCGAGCTTGTGTGGTGTCTGGTGGTCTAAATGATCCTCCCTCTCCTTGCTAAGGTGATGTCTAGTCCTATTTATAGAGGCCCTGGTTCTCTTCCCAAATATTGAGCGGGAAGGGATCCCACAATGGCCAAGTTTGAAGGGGGATAGCTAGTACAAGTTATCCTGACAAAAGTAGTCTTCACCTGCCAAAGGCTCTAGTGGTGACGCCGTCTTGGGCTCCACGGTGACCTCCATCCTGCTGTCCTGTTGGTCTTGTTCTTGTTGCACCGATATGGAAACCTTTGCTTGATGCCTCGGGACTCCGTGCCTTAGCTTGCCTCTTTAGCACCAAACAAGAAACGAGGACACAGCGCGCGTTGACGCCCGCCTGGTGCCCGCCTGGCCTTGGTCGTCATGGCTTACGTCACGGGACCTCGCGAGGTCTCCCTTGCCTTGATCTCTCCGTCCCTCACGAGCCATCCTGGTGAGGCTGCCCCCGAGGAGGTCTTGCATCATCTGCCTCGCGAGGGTCTTGAGTGCTTGCTGGTGAAGATGGGCCGCAAAGGGCCGCTGGTGGAGCCACGCCGTGGGCTGCAGGTAAGCAAGTCTAGGACCCCCGTTCCCAGAACACCGACAAATGGGACAAAAGTCATCTTGTGGGGAACCAAGAACAAGAAAATCAGTAGGGTATTTTATTTTCCCACACAAGACTTCAACAGATCTAACAATCCCAAATGGTGATATGGTGTCTCTATTAGCAAGTTTAAGAGTAACATCTATTTCTTCTCACTCAGCAAGTGCTATGTCTTTCATAATTTCTTGATATAAAGTGTAAGGAATAGCACTTACACTAGCACCCATTTCACATAAACCATGATAACAGTGATCTCCTATTTTAACTGAAATAACAGGCATGCCAACAACGGGTCCATGTTTATCTTTTCTATCAGGTTTAGCAATTCTAGCAGCTTCTTCACAGGAGTAAATAACATGCCCATCAATATCTTCTTCCAAGAGATCTTTAATCATAGCAATGCTAGGCTCTACTTTAATTTGTTCATCAGGTTTAGGTGTTCTAACATAGCTTTTGTTAACCACAGTTGAAACTTTAGCATGTTCCTTTATCCTAACAGGGAAAGGTGGTTTCTCAATATAAGCATAAGGAACAACTGGATCAACATTATAAAGTATAGTTTCTTCTATAACTGGTACCAGTTCTTTAATTTCTTCTTTAATAGGTGGGTGATATTTAAACCACTTATCTTTAGGGAGTTTAACATGAGTAGCAAATGATTCACAAAAGGAAGCTACTATCTCAGAGTCAAGTCCATATTTAGTGCTAAACTTTTGAAAAGCATCGGTATCCATAAAAGATTTAACACAACCATACTTAAGTTTAATACCTGACTCTTTACCTTTGTCGAGTTCCCAATCTTCAGAGTTGCGTTTAATTCTTTCCAAAACATCCACCGGTATTCAATAGTCTTCTTCATAAAAGAACCAGCACAAGAAGTATCAAGCATGGTTTGGTCATTACGAGAAAGCCAAGCATAAAAGTTATGCATAATAATTTCTCTTGAGAGCTCATGATTGGGGCATGAATGTAATATTGACTTAAGCCTTCCCCAAGCTAGAGCAATACTTTCTTATTTAGGAGGCCAAAAATTATATATATAATTCCAATCATGATGAACTAGATGCATAGGATAAATTTTTTGTTGAAACTCCAACCTCAACGATTCCAATTCCATGATCCAATATCATCGCATAGCCTATACCATGCCAATGCTTTTCCCTACACAGATAAAGGGAAAACCTTTTTCATCATGTCATCTCCAGGTAAACCTGTAAGCTTAAACAATCCACAAATTTGTTCCACGTATATCAAGTGCATATCAGGATGTTTAGTTTCATCTCCTGCATAAGGATTAACTAGCAGTTGTTCCATCATACCCGAAGGAATTTCATATTCAATATTTTCAGTAGGTGTAGTAGGTTGAGGGGTAATTAACTGTGGTTTCGGATGAGGTGAAGATACCCCGAACAAACCCCTCAAAGGATTGTTTTCCATAGTAAAAAGTGACAATAAATTTCAGCACACTATATAAATGTTTCCTTATCGAATTCCACTTACCAAAGGCGCTTCACTCCCGGGCAATGGTGCCAGAAAATAGCCTTGATGACCCACAAGTATAGGGGATCCATTGTAGCTCTTTTCGATAAGTAAGAGTGTCGAACCCAACGAGGAGCAGAAGGAAATGACAAGTAGTTTTCAGTAAGGTAATGTCGGCAAGTGCTGAAATTGTAAGTAGCGAGTAGTTTGATAGCAAGATAATTTGTAACGAGCAAGTAACGATAATAGTAACAAGTATGTAGCAAGGTAGCCCAATCCTTTTGAGCCAAAGGATTTGTGGCTGCAATATGAATCTTCACTTGTGCCTATACAGGTACGGTGAGGATTCATGTTGACTATTTAGATTCTACAAAAAAATCAATGATGACCAATGTATATTTTTGATGTTTTTACATGCTTAGCCTTAGCAGTAGCGTTTTTTCAGGCAAAACGCTACCGATATTGGGCTTAGCAGTAGCGCGCTCCCTGTACCCACACTACTGCTACGGCAAAACAAAACACGCAGCCCGGCCCCTGCACGCTCATATCTCAATCGCCCCCCTCCGCCCGACGCCGGCAGCTGCGGTTAGGGTTTCTCCTCCGCCACCGCGCGCCACCACCACCACCGCCGCAGGTAATGCTCCTCCCCCCTCTCGCCGCCCCTCTGCTAGCTGCTCCTCCACCCTCTCGCCGCCCACTCTGTCGCCGCCCACGAACTGTGGTCGGGCGCCTTTGGCCGACTGCCCTCGATCCTCTCGCCGGCCGCTGTCATCGCCCCCCTCATAGGAAAGTCACCGACTTTCCCCTCGTCAGCACCCCCGACCGAGGTCACCATGCCATCCGCCCTCCTTATCAGCACCCCCCGGGGGTTTCGCTATACCTAGATGCAGCGAGGGCTTACGAATTTCATATGGATAACTAGGTGGTACAAGTTAGTTGAGATGTTGTAATAAGTTTTTTTTGCAAAATGTAGGTGCCAATTTAGTTGAAATGCTTTGGTAGGTGGTACAAGTATTTAGTTTGCAAGTGCTAAGTTAATCCCAATTAAATTTGCCACTTGTTTTTTTAATCAGTTATCTTAGGCAATAGGGGCCAAATTAGATGAAATGTGTCTTGGTAGGTGGTACCTTGATTTGGTAGATAACTTATTACAGATCTTAGGATTATACCTTTGGTAGGGGCCAAATAGTTTTTTTTGGCAATATATAGGTGCCCCTGAAATTGCTTCTCGTGGAAGAATCTCTTCATCTAGAGATATTCTAGAAGGTGTTAGTAAGCTAATTGAGAACTTGTTGTCTGTCAGTCTTGTTGGCTGATTTGGCATTGGCCTTCTAGCTGTTGGTTCTATTATAGAAGGTGTTAGTAAGTTAATTGAGAGCTTGTTGTTTACTTTTTCGGATTGGGTTCCACTATGAAAATATAACTAAAGAAGAACCAAAAATATCACATGCTACTGTTTTTCTTTCCTGTGAAGTGGATCGTCAATCCTTTGCTCATATTGCTTTAGAAAAATGGTGCCATCACCACCACAATGTCGACTATGCAAGTCAAGGTGCGCCAACAGCCTTGCAACTGGCAAGCTGTTCGGCATCTACTTCCAGCCAACTTTTCGTCATGCGGCGGTAAGAAATTAGATGAAATGTAACAACTATTTTATTTTTAGTGTTGGCATTACTGCATTGTGTCATTTTGCTTTTTTTACACAGATCGTCCCATGCAATGTGAGGTTGAAGTTCAACAAGCTGACAGGAGACACTGTGACATTTGAGGCTCCTGGGGGCCGTACACTATGGAGGTCAAGAAAGGACACAATATGTCGTAGATTGGAGGAGATGGATGGGCCCGTTTCCTCGCCCGCATGCGTCTTACTGGTGGTGAGTTGATCAGCTTCTCCTTCGGAGCAGAAAGACCCAAGCTGGCTGTCATTTATCTCAACCTGGTGGAAAATGATGAAGATGACGAAGATGATGACCTTAGTCATCTTCATCATCTTCATCATCTCCATCATCTTCGTCATCTTCATCATCTTCATCATCTAGAACTACATATGTGTGTCTGGATATATCATCTAGAACTACATATGATGATCGTCATCAATATCATGTAGAACTACATATGATGATCGTCGTCGATATCATCTAGAACTATATATGATGATCGTCATCGATATCACCTTGTATTGTTTGAGGATGTATGTTGACTATATATGAAATTGTTATCTAGTACTCCTTCCGTTCCAAATTACTTGTTGTGGTTTTAGTTCAAATTTGAACTAAAACAACGACGAGTAATTTGGAACGGAGGTAGTACTACCTAGTACCTATAATGCTTTATGAAATTGATATCTAGTAGTACCTAGTATCTGGAAATTGCAGTTTATTGAAACTGGAACTGGGTAGGAAGTGGGGAAAATGGTGAAACACATAGCAGTAGCGTGGGGCTAGGAAAGCGCTACAACTAACTAATAGTAGCATGTTCTATAAAAGCGCTGCTGATATAGTCAATAGTAGTAGCGCTGGTGCAAACCGCGCTACTACTAACAGTTAGCTGTAGCGCCTTATTAGTAGCGTGGCTGCACGCGCTGCTGATAGCCTCAAAACCCGTGCTACTACTAGGGTTTTCCCTAGTAGTGAGACTGGGAAGCGACCAGCTAGAGAGCGACAACAGTCATGAACATGCACTAAAATTAATCAACACTGAGTGCAAGCATGAGTAGGATATAATCCACCTGTCGGCATTCTGGGAATGGGGGTCCCCAGACTTGCCTGCCTGCGGCCTGCGGCGTGGCTCAAAAGGGGGCCCAGCACGGCCCATCTTCATCAACACAGACCCAAGACCCTCGCGAGGGGCCAAGCCTCATGGGGCGGACGACACGGAGCTTCCTCAGGCACGGCCTCATCGGGCTGGCTCGCAAGGAGGCAGAGAGATCAAGGTGGGGTACCTCATGAGGTGCCTGTGACGCAAGCCATGACGACCAAGGGCGCCAGGCGGGCGCCAGCCCGTGCAGTGTCCTCCTTTCCTCTTTGGTGCAAAGGGAGCAAGCGCAGCCACGGAGTACCGAGGCATCAGGCAAAGGTTGCCATTTCGGTGCAACAAGACCAAGACTAGGAGGACTGCAAGACAGAGGTCATTGTGGAGCCCAAGACGGCGTCACCACCAGAGCTTTGTGCAGGTGAAGACTACTTTTGTCAGGATAGCTGGTACTAGCTATCCCCCTTCAAATTAGCCCGCCATTGTTGGCTCCCTTCCCGCTCGATATTTGGGAAGAGGACCAGGGCCTCTATAAGTAGGACCAGCCACCCACAGGATCGGGGAGGTTGGAGGTTGGAGATCAAATCAGAGGGAGAGATCGAGATAAACAATCGAGAAAAGAGAGAGAGAGAGAGAGAGAGAGAGAGAGAAGGATGACTGGACTCCTCCCAGCAGTTCATCGCCCCAGCCAAGAACAGACCCTCGCGAGGCCGTTCTTCCTTGTATTGCTCATCATCATCAGCCCAAGAGGCAATCCACCACACCACACACTGGAGTAGGGTATTACACCACAATGGTGGCCCGAACCAGTATAAAACCCTGTGTCTCTTGTGTTGTTCTCCCCATGGCTTAGATTTTAGCGAGGCGGAGGGGTGCAGGTTGGTAGGAGGCGAAATCTCCGCGCGCAGCCCAGTGTTCGAACCTGAAGGGTCTGCCGGAAACCGAAATCCGACATTTGGCGCGCCAGGTAGGGGTGCGCCGGAATTCGTCTTCCACCACCCCGTTCTCCTCCGACCATCGCGCCCATGTCTGACGCTTGTCGGGCTCGCGCCGAGCGCTGGGCCACTCTCGCTTCCCGTGTCGCCCAGACGGCTCCTGTCGGCGGGCGTCCTCGCCGTTCCCCGTCACCTGCCGTCAACGCCGCCACCGGCCCGGCGGGGGACGAGCAGCAAGCATCGTCTCAGCATCCGTTTGTGCGGCAAGATGGCCGCACCGCTACTCCCTCGCTCACCCCAGCTGGTTCTTCGTCCTACGCGCTCCGCACACCCATGGAGGCTTGAGCTGTGCTCATCGCGGCAAACGAGCTTATGTGCTACTGTCCCGTCGATGACGTCTGCGAAGAATGGCTCGACCGCGTCGCCGAGCTCGTCCGCGCCGCAGGGGGCTCTCCTGTGCCATTCGTTCCGCTGCACCGCACCCCGCCCCGCGCGGGCGACGAGGCTCCAGCTGCGCCCCGACAGCCTCCTCCTCAAGAAGGCGCCATGGCTCCAAGGCGCGTGGTCCCTGGGCGGAACCCGCTCCATCAGGTGCCAGCGCGGCAAGAGCAGAGCTGCCAAGAAGTCCCTCACCCGCAAGAAGCTGCCCGGGCGCTCCCTGCTCCAGCACGTCGCGACCATGCTCCTGCTCCCACACGTCAAGACCCCATGCTGCTCCCAGCTGTAGCGCGTGGGGGCATGCAAGACCCAGCTCTCCATCACCCAAGGCCTCTCGTGGCCACAGTAGGCTGCCGTGCCTTCACCATCGAGCTACGCAGTGCCGCGTGGCCCGGCAAGTTCAAGCCAGACCTGCCTCCTCGTTACGACGGCACGGCTGACCCTGCGGAGTTCCTCCAGCTCTACGAGCTGGGCATCGAAGCTGCCAACGGAGACGAGAAGGTCATGGCGAACTGGTTTCCCATGGCGCTCAAGGACGGGGCCCGCACCTGGCTCCTGAACCAGGCTCCAGGCATGATATCCTCCTGGGACGAGATGCGCACCCGCTTCATCGCCAACTTCCATGGTACTCGCGACCGGCCACCCGCCGTGAGCGACATGCGCCGCATCAAGCAACAACCCGGGGAGACCCTGCAGAAGTACATCCAGCGCTTCAACAACGCATGCCTTCTTCGACGGCGTGCGCGATGTCAAGATGAAGGAGGAGCTGGCGATGCATGAAGACCTGTGCACTTCCTTGGAGCTGTTCAACTTGGCAACCAAGTGCGTCAGGGCTAAGGAAGGGCGTCTCTCCCTCCTCGAGTTGTCTGCCGCAGACCCAGAAGAGAAGAAGCCCAAGGCCAAGGATGTGAAGCGCAAGGGGGCTGCCGTGCTCGCGGCAGAACCAGACACCAAGCGGGGCAGAGATCAGCCCGAACCTTCCAAGGGAAGTCGGTACTGTGTGTACCATGACCTCCACACCCACAACACCAATGAATGCCAAGAGCTCTGAGCCGTGCGAGAAGGAAGGATCGGCCGTCGCCCCGACTGCGGTGACCGGGGCTACGGTCGAGGAGGAGGAAGGAATGCAGGATGCTGGGAAGACCGTGGTCTGCGCCAAGGGTGGCGCGATCAACCTCGCGAGGATCGCTGGCAAGACCCGCCTCGCGAGGGAGACTGGAGGGATCAGCCTCGCGAGGATCGCCCGCAAGGCAACGCAGGCCTCCCTCCGCTGCCGCCGCAGCCAAGGAGAAACGAGGACCGCCACCAGGACGAGGGCGTTGGGGGCTTTCAGGAGCCGCGCGTGATCGCCTGCATCCTGGGCGGGGCTCAAGCCCCAGCCTCTCAACGCATCTTCAAGAAGTTCGCCCGTGAAGTGAATGCAGTCCTCCCCAAGCTTGAAGCCATGCGCCCTCTCAGGTGGTCGGCATGCACCATCACGTTCAGCTCAGCAGATCAGCTCAAGTGTGCGGCTACAGCCGGAGTCCTCCCGATGCTTTGTTCCCCAATCATCAGCAACGTGGTGGTCACCAGGACCCTCATCGATGGCGGGGCAGGGCTCAACGTCCTGTCCGTGGAAACATTCAACAATCTCCAAGTGCCCTATAGCCAGCTTCAGCCAACCAAGCCTTTCTACGGAATCACCAACGGCTCCACGGTCCCGATTGGGCAGGTCCGCCTCCCTGTCACCTTCGGGGCACGCGACAACTACCGCACCGAGCTCATCGACTTCGACGTCGCTCACATTCGCCTGCCGTACAACGCCATCCTTGGGTACCCAGCGCTGGCCAAGTTCATGGCCGTAACTCACCACGGCTACAACGTCCTCAAGATGCCAGGAAGTGGCAGAGTCATCACGGTGCCCTGTGAAGAGAAGGGCGCGGTGTGTTCCCTGGAACGAGCCTTTCAGGCCGAGTCACTGGAAGACCCGGATCGCGGAAGCAAGAGGCTTCCCGAGACCGCCCCCAAGAAGAAGAAGACATCGTCCGGCCCGGCCCCTCAGGAGGCAGGCCCCTCTGGGCCCGTGCCTGCCCAGGGGGAACCTCCTTCCATCACATAGGAAAGCGCGCCTAGCGCCCTCCTCAGGCAGGGCTCGGGGGCTCTCCCCTGGAGGGCCACCGACCTAGCTGGGGTCACGAGGGAGGCGCTTGGGCACCACATGGAGGTGTGTTTCGAAGCACGTTTCCCTCAAGAAGGAGTAAGGCAAGGAGAGCCAGACCCTCAGGAGTTCGTCAGCAAGGCCATTCAGGAGCTACAGGAGTCAAGAGTCATGAAAGGCGGCCGCCGCCTACCAGCAGTGGCTCCCCATCCAGGCGAGGATGGTGGGCTGCGCGTCTGCATCGACATACCAGGGCTCAACCGAGTCACCTCTCTGGAGCCCCTTTGGCCCTCGCGAGTGGGGCGCTGCGGAGGTCCACCCCACAGCTACGTTCGCATGCCTTACGGCTTGCCGAACGCGGCTGCCACGTACCAGCGCCTCATGAGGGGCATCACGGAGGCACAAGAGGCCAGGCGTTCCGCAGCCCTGGCGGGGATGGAGATGGTCCACGAGGAGCCGCCAGCGCCTCCAGAGCCTCCCGAGGCCCCTGGTCCTGGGGGCTCGTCAGGATCAGCTTCCGCAGCCCACCGAGTCTGCTACACCAACACCCCTTCATCCTCAACGTCATCAGGTGACATCTTTCAAGTTTAACTTCCAGCTGGGAGCGCCCCCAGGGCTGCATTATTCCCAGGCCACGTGGTTCTGTCCCTGCAGCGTGTATCCCTTTTATTTCATGTTGTTAGCTTACCTTGCTGGGGGCGCCCCTCGGGCTGCATGATCCCCAAGTCGCTTGGGCCAGACCCAGCGGCATGTATCCCATTTGCGTTTATTTCCGGTTATGCATTCAACCCACCATGCTTGATTATTTGATGCCGGTCCACGGCACCTCTTCTTCTCCATGCCGACCACTTGCACGTTAAAGGGGGGGGTACTTGAGCATCGCGACTCAGGGCTCTTACTGGCTCTCCAGCCCTCACCCTCTGGCCTTATCCACGGCATCGCGACCTGGCATACCAGCGACGGCTAAGACCAGCTCGAGGGCCGGGACCCGAGGACGTAGAGTGCCGGCATCTAACCAAATTTGCAGGGACACATCACAAGATAAGGTCCAGTGCCAGGCGCAACCCGCCTAGAGGTAGGGCCCCGTGAGTCCCGCGCTGGCTCACGGGTGCCCAGATACACCTCGCCAGGCCCTACCGTGCCAGCCACGTGTCAGGGCGGGGTTGTACACGCCCCGGGGGGCTCCTCCCGGAGGGGGGCCCTCCCACGTACCAGTGGAAGCACCATGCTCCGCGCTGGCTGACGACACTGTCGAGGAGTGGCTATGCCCGTACACATACGGAAGCGCTATGCTCCGCACTGGTGATAAACAACTGAGGGTGGCCCTCGGGCCGCATCAACCTCAGGGAGCCCAGAGCTCAGTGTCTAGCCTCATCGTAACGCCTCCCCTCGGGAGTGTCGCGCGAGGGGGCTGGGCACGGGGGCTGCGCCTGGGTCACACCCAGATGCACGCCGCCTAGCCAGGTCCCCCCGGGCCTGGTTCGTCGGGCGTCTCTCCCCGAGCGGAGCCAAGGTACGAAGGCCATTTGAGTGTCAAGGGGGACTCCTGAGCATCGCGACTCAGGAGCCTAACTGGTCACGTAGCCCCTTACTCCTTAGTTCCGAAAGGCTAACGGCGGTTGAGGTATGTGCGCGGCCAGGCTCTGCAGACATAGAACGGTAGATCCACCCACATCACACCTCCCTACTTGCTGTTCGTGCACCAAGGGGGACTCCTGAGCATCGCGACTCAGGAGCCTAACTTGTCACGTAGCCCCTCACTCCTTGGCCCCGTCCTGGTTTCCGGTCAGGACTGACGCTGGGTGAGGCATGCGCGGGGCCAGGCTCTGCCGGCGTAGAACATAAGCAAGTAGGAAGGAAAAACGCAAATTTCAAGGAATTCAAAAGCAAATATTACAGTTCACACTATTATCTTAATGCCAAACGCAAGTTTAAATGCCTCCCCGAGGCATGATACATGTGCAGGAATTAAAGGTAGGACAGGAGCCACAACGGAGTCACTTGTCGGCGGTGGAGTAGCGCGGAGTGGGTTCGCCTCATGGAGTAGTGGGGTCGGCAGCGCCTGGCTTCGGCTTGGTACTGAAGGCCCGGAACTTCCCCAGCAGAGCCTCCGCGCGACCCTTCACGGCCCCGGTAGCGGCAGCAGCACGCTCCCTGATTACTGGCTCCAGCAGGCTGTCGAGGTCGACGCCGGGATCGTGAAGGTAGATGTGGGTGAGGACCCGCGTCAGTGCTGCAGAAGACAGGACACGCGCCTCGGCCTCGGCCGTGGGGCCAAGGCCAAGGGCGACATCTTCAAGAGCATGAACCAGGAAGGGAAGCAGCTTGGCGGGGCCGTCCTCGGCGCCAGCCAGTGGGCTCTCCAGGCCGCTGTCGTAAAGCATCCTCGGCGAGGAGCGAGCCTTCGCCTCCATCTCCGTGAAGGCCACGCGGTCCTCGGCAAGAACCAGGGCCTTGTCGTCCAGGTCGGCCTTCCTCGCCCCCAACTCCTGCTCCAGCGCGCCTAGGTGGTCGCGGCGCTTCCTGAGCTTGACCTCCCTCTCCTTGACGGCCGCCTCGCGAGCCTTCACGCCTTCTTCCTGCTCTTGGCGAAGGCGGGCCTCTTTCGCGAGCTGGTCCCGCAGGCCATGCAGCTCGTCCTCCAGCGCCTTGCAGCGACCACGGACGTCAACCACCTCCCCCAGGGTTGCGTCACGAGCAGCCTTCGCCTCAAGGACGGCCTGCTTCTCCTCATCGCAAGCCGTCGAGGCCTGGACCAGCGCCGCCCGAATCGAAGCGTCGGAGCAAACCCATCCTGAAGCCAGCTCCAAGCGCCCGGCCACCAAGTGAGGGTCGGCGCCAAGAAGATCCTGCCACAGTCGGTCCAGCTCAGCAGCAGCACGATCCAGAACGGCAGAAGGAGTCGAAGAGACAGCAGCCGGTGGAGTAGGAGGAGAAGGCGGCAGCGCGACCACAGCATCCTGAGGCGGAGTCTGCTGCGCCCCAACGGCTGTAGTGGCGGTGGCAGGCAAGGACACCTCAGGAGTCACTTGGGCCGTGGGGGCTGAGCTCACCCCAGCCGGCTCAGCCAGGCCTCGCGAGGACGACCGGGCAGGAGAAATCTGTGCATCGCGGTCACCCTCCTTCGCGGGCAGAAGCGCTACCACGGATGGAACCTTAGGAGCTCCCTTCGGCTTCTTTGCTATGGGCGCCAGCCTATCCAAGAGATGCGGACGTCAAGCCTCAGAAGCAGAACAAGAAATAAAGACAAGAATCAAACACTTATGGGTCATCGCCAGTGAGCTCGAGCGGCCTCCGGCCAAATTTGAAGCCTGAAAGCCGACTGGAAGGGTCAACCTCGGGGAGCTTGGAAGCGGAAGGTGCGTCTGCGGTCCGCCTCAGGGCTGGGGCAGACCCGCGGGAGATCAGCCAGGTCCTGTCCTTCTTCGGGATCGGGGGCAAGCTCCCGCCGTCCTGCTCGTCATCATCCTCGTTGTCATTGCTCGGAGAGAGGCGGAGAACGCGGGACCTGCGCCGGGGGAGGGGAGCCCTCGACTCTCCGTCAGTCGCCTCGGAGTCAGGCCCTTTTTCCCGCTCCCCTCCTCCCTCCTCTTCGCTAGAGTCATCGAAGGACACATCCACCGATTTCCCGGAAGTTTCCATGGGCACGGGCCCGTCCCCGTTGAAGACGGGCATGGACTCCACTACCTGCTCCCAGTCGTCGCGGAGGAACAAGGGCGTAGGAGCGCCCCCCAACCTTGCCACATCGCCCCCGACCAGAGATTGGAGGACCGCAGCCAGATCTCCGTCGGCCAAGGCCCGGGGCTCGGATGGGGCCTCCACATCGGAAGTGAGTACTACCGAAGCGGAGCCAGCTGGTGCTCCAGGAATTCCCTCAGCAGCGACACGCCGGTCAGCTTCGCCGCCGCCATGTTGGCCGGCCTCAGATCATCGTCCATCTTCTCCAACACCAGCTTCGCGCGGGGGTCCGCGAGCTCCGCTCGACCCCAATCGCTGGAGCTCGTGGGCTGCTCCGTGGGCAAGATCAGCCGAGGGTGGATGCGCCCAGCATCCGCCAAGACCCACTTGCTCCTGAAGCCCTCAATCCTTTTCCCGGGGTTCGAGATGGCAATGGCGCCACCGTACGCGATGAAGCTCGCGCATGCGGAAGCAGGACCGCGAGATGTCCGGAGGTAGAATAGTGGCGCAGCAAGGCCACTGAGGGCTGCACCCCTACGTGAGCCTCGCAGTAATAGGCGAAGATTGCTAGGAGAAGGACGGAGTTGGGGTGGAGATGCAAAGCCTGTAGCTTATAATGGCGGAGGACAGAGAAGAAGAACTCGGAGAAGGGAGGCACCAGGCCAGCAGCAATGGCACTTACGAAGAATGGATAGAAGGTGCTCCCTTGACCCTCAGGGGTGGCGGAGCCGGCCTTGAACACCTTCGCCCCGTCAATGCCCCGCGCTGCCGCCATCTAGCGCAACCGGGCAAGGCTCGCCTCTGACACGTTCGGCGAGTCCAGGGCAGACGAGTACCAAGCTACGGCCGGGGGCTGACGATGCGCCATGGCTTCCTAGGTCATGCGGTCGGAGTAGATCTGGAAATTTTGGAGGAAGGAAGGAGAGGCGCAAGAAAGGGGATCTGAGCAGCAACCGGAGAAAGCAAAAAAGCAAAGCCTAGGTGGATGCCACTCCTTTATCAACTCGCACGGTTGCTAAGGCGCTCACGTCCAATCAACCGCCACGCGGCGCCCAAGGCCGCAGGCTGTTAGGGTCCGTGGCGCTTCGCTCTTGCCCTTCAGCCTCCCTGCACGGCCAAGTCCGGGCGCGCCTTGGGCCCGGGGGCTACTATCGGCGTTTTGGGAACGGGGGTCCCCAGACTTGCCTACCTGCGGCCTGCGGCGTGGCTCAAAGGGGGGCCCAACACGGCCCATCTTCATCAACACAGACCCAAGACCCTCGCGAGGGGCCAAGCCTCGCGGGGCGGACGACACGGAGCTTCCTCAGGCACGGCCTCATCAGGCTGGCTCGCGAGGAGGCGGAGAGATCAAGGCGGGGTACCTCATGAGGTGCCCGTGACGCAAGCCATGACGACCAAGGGCGTCAGGCGGGCGCCAGCCCGCGTAGTGTCCTCCTTTCCTCTTTGGTGCAAAGGGAGCAAGCGCAGCCGCGGAGTACCGAGGCATCAGGCAAAGGTTGCCATTTCGGTGCAACAAGACCAAGACCAGGAGGACTGCAAGACGGAGGTCATTGTGGAGCCCAAGACGGTGTCACCACCAGAGCTTTGTGCAGGCGAAGACTACTTTTGTCAGGATAGCTGGTACTAGCTGTCCCCCTTCAAATTAGCCCGCCATTGTTGGCTCCCTTCCCGCTCGATATTTGGGAAGAGGACCAGGGCCTCTATAAATAGGACCAGCCACCCACATGATCGGGGAGGTTGGAGGTTGGAGATCGAATCAGAGGGAGAGATCAAGATAAACAATCGAGAAAAGAGAGAGAGAGAGAGAGAGAGAGAGAGAGAGAGAGAGAGAGAGAGAGAGAGAGAGAGAGAGAGAAGGGTGACTAGACTCCTCCCAGCAGTTCATCACCCCAGCCAAGAACAGACCCTCGCGAGGCCGTTCTTCCTTGTATTGCTCATCATCATCAGCCCAAGAGGCAATCCACCACACCACACACTGGAGTAGGGTATTACACCACAACGGTGGCCCGAACCAGTATAAAACCCTGTGTCTCTTGTGTTGTTCTCCCCATGGCTTAGATCTTAGCAAGGCGGAGGGGTACAGGTTGGTAGGAGGCGAAATCTCCGCGCGCACCCCAGTGTTCGAACCTCAAGGGTCTGCCGGAACCCGAAATCCGACACCACCATGAACATAAATATCATGGAGGCTATGTTGATTTTGCTTCAACTACATGCGTGAACATGTGCCAAGTCAAGCCACTCGAATTGTTCAAAGGAGGATACCACCCTATCATACCATATCACAACCATTTTAATAGCATGTTGGCACGCAAGGTAAACCATTATAAACTCCTAGCTACTTAAGCATGGCATGAGCAACTATAATCTCTAATTGTCATTGCAAACATGTTTCATTCATAATAGGCTGAATCAGGAACGATGAACTAATCATATTTACAAAAACAAGATAGGTCGAGTTCATACCATCTTCTCTCATCTCAATCAGTTCATCATATATCGTCATTATTGCATTTCACTTGCACAACCGAACGGCGTGGATAATAATAATAGTGCACATGCATTGGACTAAGCTAGAATCTGCAAGCATTCAATTCAAGGGAGAAGACAAGGTAATATGGGCTCTCTGTTAGATCAACAATAATGCATATAAGAGCCACTCAACATTTTCATTATGGTCTTCTCCTCTCGACCGCAAAAGAAAAGAAATAAAACTATTTACACGGGAAAGCTCCCAACAAACAAAAGAAGAACGAGAAATCTTTTTGGGTTTTCTTTTAATATTACTACTACAGGCATGGAAAGTAAACTAGCTAAAAGCTACAACTAATTTTTTTTTCTTAAGGTTTTTCAAACACACAAGAAGAAAGCTTAAAAGAGAAAATAAACTAGCATGGATGATACAATGAAAAAGTATGAGCACCGACAACTGACATGAGTGTGTGAACATGAACGTAATGTCGGTGAAAAATACTTACTCCCCCAAGCTTAGGCTTTTGGCCTAGGTTGGTCTAGGGCCACGGCTGGCCTGGTGGATATCCAAAGTTGAAGCTGGGATCGTACTGAGATGCAGCAGCTACTGCCTGAAGAGCTGCAGCTTGGAGGTGAGCTGCCTCCATCCTCCTCTCGTACTCATTCGCCTCCTCCCTGGTTATAACATATCTCCCTTTTGTCTGAAAGTCAAAGAAAGCAGGAGCAGGGAGAGCAACATGGACAATGCGATGCCTGTCAAAGATTAGTCGATACTGGAGAGGTTGTGCATTCCTCTCAATAAACGGATGGCGAACCATAGCATTAAAATCTAGATAAGCGGGAGGCAACTCCATATCATTTTCATGTGCGGGTACATCAAGAAAATTAGCCAAACGGGTTGCATAAATTCCACCAAACAAATCTCCACTTAAACCGTTAAGATGCAACCTACATGCAACAATAGCCCCCAAGTTGTATTGTTTATCTCCTAATACAACACTCTTGAGAACACTAAGATCGGGAACACACATGTGACATGCCTCATCCTTACCATTAATGCATCTACCTATAAAGAGAGCAAAATAATGTATGGCAGGAAAATGAATGCTCCCTATGGTAGCTTGTGTTATTTCTCTAGATTCTCCCACAGTGATACTAGCAAGAAATTATTTAAATTCAGATTTGCGAGGTTCACTAACATTACCCCGCTGCTGGAGTTTACAAGCAGTATTAAAATCTTCTAAGTCCATGGTATAAGATTTATCATAGAGACCAAATAGGACAGTGTGAGAATTGCGTGATGATGTCAATTTAAACCTTCTCACAAAGGAATCAGTTAGGTGATAATATTGGGGGCACTTATCTGACACGAAGTCCTCAAGTTTAGCATTACGCACATACGCGTCAAATTCCTCGTTAATTCCTGCTTGGACCATAAAATCTTCTGACGGCCATTCACAAGGCCGCACTTGAGCTTCTCTTGGTAATTCATAGTCCGGCTCACGTATCACGGGCCTGGGTCCTTGCTTCCTTGAGGAACCACCTTGGTACATTTTCCTAAACATATTTCTTCCTATGAAAAAATTCTGAAAGTTTTAGTAACTCAAAATAAAAGTGAACCAAACTCAACAAGATTGATAGCAACTACTCCCACAAGTGCCTAGAGGCCATATCATGCATTAAAACTACTTGGGACCATATAATTTTGACATGAAAGCTCAAGAACAGTGTCACCTAAGCAGCAAAAAAATTCAATAAATAAAGCACTAGAACAAAAACTAATTGGGCCATTGGAGGAGTCACATACCGAAGAACAATCCCCCAAAGCAGTTTTGTGAATGGAGCTTTGAGCAAGGAGATCGAAAATGGCAGCAAAATGAGCTAGAACTCGGGTTTGAGATGGTGGAGGATTTTTTCTGGAGGAAGATGAAGTGTGTGGGTACAAGAATAAGTGGAGGGGGCCACGAGAGGCCCACGAGGCAGGCAGCGCGCCCAGGGGGTAGGGCGCACCCTGCACCCTCGTGGCCAGGTGGTTGCCCCCTCTGGTGTGTTCTCAGTGCCAATAATTCTTAAATATTCGACAAAAAATCATATTTCATTTTCGGGACATTTGGAGAACTTTTATTTTCAGGGTATTTTTTATTGCAAGGATAATTCAGAAAACAGACAGAAAATACTATGTTTGCTTTATTAAATCTAAATAACAGAAAGTAAAAAGAGGGTACAGAAATTTGTGTTTTCTAACTTCATCCATCTCATGCTCATCAAAAGGAATCCACTAACAAGGTTGATCAAGTCTTGTTAACAAACTCATTCCGAATCGCATGAAACCGGAGAATTTTTGAATAACACTAGGTTACCTCAATGGGGATATGCACATCCCCAACAATAAGAATATCATATTTCTTATTGATAGTAGGAAGAGGAAATTCAAAACCTCCAATAATAATCGTTGAAATTTTTCCAATAGAATTGATTCTATGGACTTGAGGTTGTTTCCTTAGAAAGTGTACCGTATGCTCATTACCATTAACATGAAAAGTGACATTGCCTTTGTTGCAATCAACAACAGCCCCTGCAGTATTCAGAAAGGGTCTACCAAGAATAATAGACATATTATCATCCTCGGGAATATCAAGAATAACAAAGTTCGTTAAAATAGTAACGTTTGCAACCACAACAGTCACATCCTCACAAATACTGACAGGTATAGCAGTTGATTTATTATCCATTTGCAAAGATATTTTAGTAGGTGTCAACTTATTCAAATCAAGTCTACGATATAAAGAGAGAGGCATAACACTAACATTGGCTCCGAGATCACATAAAGCAGTTTTAACATAGTTTCTCTTAATGGAGCATGGTAAGTTGGTACTCTGGGATCTCCTAGTTTCTTTGGTATTCCACCTTTAAAAGTGTAGTTAGCAAGCATGGTGGAAATTTCAGCTTCCGGTATCTTTCTTTTATTAGTAACAATATCCTTCATGTACTTAGCATAAGGGTTCATTTTAAGCATATCAGTCAAATGCATACGCAAAAAGATAGGTCTAATCATTTCGGCAAAGCGCTCAAAATCCTCATCATCCTTTTTCTTGGAGGGTTTAGGAGGAAAAGGCATGGGTTTTTGAACCCATGGTTCTCTTTCTTTACCATGCTTCCTAGCTACGAAGTCTCTCTTATCATAACATTGATTCTTTGATTGTGGGTTATCAAGATCAACAGTAGGTTCAATCTCTACATCATTGTTATTGCTAGGTTGAGCATCAACATAAACATCATTATTAAAATTATCACTAGGTTCATGTTCATCACTAGATTGTGTTTCAGCATCGGAAATAGAAATATCATTGGGATTCTCAGGTGTGTCAACAACATGTTCACTAGAAGCATGCAAAGTTCTATCATTTTTCTTTTTCTTCTTCTCAGAAGAACTAGGTGCATCAACATTAGTTCTCTGAGAATCTTGCTCAGTTCTCTTAGGGTGGCCCTCAGGATACAGAGGTTCCTGGGTCATTTTACCCCCTCTAGTCACAACTTGAACAATATTATCATTTTTCTTATTATTTAATTCATTGATCAAATCATTCTAAGCCTTAAGTACTTGTTCTACTTGAGTGGTAACCATAGAAGCATGTTTACTAATAATTTTAAGTTCACATTTAACTCTAGATATATAATCACTCAAGTGTTCAATCATATAAACATTGTGTTTCAATTTTCTACCAACATAAGCATTGAAGTTTTCTTGTTTAACAATAAAATTATCAAACTCATCCAAGCATTGGCTAGCAGACTTATTAACGAGGAATATCACCTTCATCAAATCTATAGAGAGAAATTACCTTCACTACCTGTGTCGGGTTATCAAGACCATGTATTTCTTCAATAGGTCGTAAATTCTTACATCTTCAGCATTAATACCCTTTTCTTTCATACATTTCTTTGCCTCTTGCATATCTTCAGGACTGAGAAATAGAATACCCCTTTTCTTTGGAGTTGGTTCAGGAAGTGTCCAATCATTTTCATTACTCAACATATTATTCAATAGCAATTCAACTTGATCAACAGTTCTTTCCCTGAAAACACAACCAACACAACTATCCAGGTGGTCTCTGGAAGCATTGGTTAGTCCATTGTAAAAGATATCAAGTATTTCATTTTTCTTGAGAGGATGATCGGGCAAAGCATTAAGTAATTGGAGAAGCCTCCCCCAAGCTTGTGGGAGACTCTCTTCTTCAATTTGCACAAAATTATATATTTCCCTTAAGGCAGCTTGTTTCCTATGAGCGGGGAAATATTTAGCAGAAAAGTAATAAATCATATCCTGGGGACTATGCACACAACCAGGATCAAGAGAATTAAACCATGTTTTAGCATCACCCTTTAATGAGAACGGAAATAACTTAAGGATATAATAGTAGCGAGTTTTCTCATCATTAGTGAATAGGGTGGCTATATCATTTAATTTAGTAAGATGTGCCGCAACAATTTTAGATTCATAGCCATAAAAAGGATCAGATTCAACCAAATTAATTAACTCAGGGTCGACAGAGAAATCATAATCCTTATCGGAAATACAGATAGGTGAAGTAGCAAAAGTAGTGTCATATTTCATTCTAGCATTCAAAGATTTTTCTTTAAGCTTAGCTAATAATTTCTTAAGATCATATCTATCATTGCAAGCTAAAAAGTCTCTAGCAGTTTCTTCATCCATAACATAACCCTTAGGCACAACGGGCAATTCATATCTAGGGGGAGAATTTTCATCATCACTTTCATCAATATTATCGGTTTCAATAATTTCATTCTCTCTAACCCAAGCAAGTTGTTCATCAAGAAATTCGCCTAATGGCATAGTAGTATCAAGCATAGAAGTACTTTCATCATAAGTATCATGCAAAGCAGAAGTGCCATCATCAATAACATGCGACATATCAGAATGAATAGCAGGAGTAGGTGTCGCGAGTTTACTCAAAATAGAAGGTGAATCAAGTGCAAAGCCAGATGGCAGTTCCTTACCTCCCCTCGTAGTCGAGGGATAAATCTTGGTTCTTTTATCTTTCAAGTTCTTCATAGTGATCAGCAGATATAAATCCCAAGTGACTCAAAGAATAGAGCTATGCTCCTCGGCAACGGCGCCATAAAATAGTCTTGATAACCCACAAGTATAGGGGATCGCAATAGTTTTCGAGGGTAGAGTATTCAACCCAAAATTATTGATTCGACACAAGGGGAGCCAAAGAATATTCTCAAGTATTAGCGGCTGAGTTGTCAATTCAACCACACTTGGAAAACTTAATATCTGTAGCAAAGTATTTAGTAGCAAAGTAGTATGGAAGTAACGGTAACGGTGGCAAAAGTAATAGTGGCAACGGAAAAGTAACTAAGCAAAGATCAATATGTGAAAAGCTCATAGGCAATGGATCAGTGATGGATAATTATGTCGGATGTGATTCCTCATGCAATAGTTATAACATAGGGTGACACAGAACTAGCTCCAGTTCATCAATGTAATGTAGGCATGTATTTCGAATATAGTCATACGTCCTTATGGAAAAGAACTTGCATGACATCTTTTGTCCTACCCTCCCGTGGTAGCGGGGTCCTATTGGAAACTAAGGTATATTAAGGCCTCCTTTTAATAGAGTATCAGACCAAAGCATTAACACTTAGTGAATACATGAACTCCTCAAACTACGGTCATCGCCGGTAAGTATCCCGATTATTGTCACTTCGGGGTTAACGGATCATAACACATAATAGGTGACTATAGACTTGCAAGATAGGATCAAGAGCTCACATATATTCATGAAAACATAATAGGTTCAGATCTGAAATCATGGCACTCAGGCCCTAGTGACAAGCATTAAGCATGGCAAAGTCATAGCAACATCAATCTCAGAACATAATGGATACTAGGGATCAAACCCTAACAAAAATAACTCGATTACATGATAAATCTCATCCAACCCATCACCGTCTAGCAAGCCTACGATGGAATTACTCACGCACGTCGGTGAGCATCATGAAATTGGTGATGGAGGAAGGTCGATGATGACGATGGCGACGGATTCCCCTCTCCGGAGCCCGAACGGACTCCAGATCAGCCCTCCCGAGAGAGATTAGGGCTTGGCAGCGGCTCCGTATCGTAAAACGCGATGAATCCTTCTCTCTGATTTTTTTCTCCTCGAACGTGAATATATAGAGTTGGAGTTGAGGTCGGTGGAGCACCAAGGGGCCCACGAGGCAGGGGGCACGCCCAGGGGGTAGGCGCGCCCCCCACCCTCGTGGACAGGGTGTGGGCCCCTAGCCTTGATTCTTTCGCCAGTATTTTTTATATAGTCCAAAAATATTCTCCGTTGATTTTTAAGTCATTTCGAGAACTTTTATTTCTGCACAAAAATAACACCATGGCAATTCTGCTGAAAACATCGTCAGTCCGGGTTAGTTCCATTCAAATCATGCAAGTTAGAGTCCAAAACAAGGGCAAAAGTGTTTGGAAAAGTAGATACGTTGGAGGCGTATCAATGATAGGACATGGTTTACTTGATATGGATCACGTGATCAATTAGATGACTAGAGGGATGTCTATCTAAGTGGGAGTTCTTAAGTAATATGATTAATTGAACTTTAATTTATCATGAAATTAGTACCTGATAGTATTTGCATGTCTATTTTGTTGTAGATCAATGGCTCATGCTACCGTTCCCTTGAATTTTAATGTGTTCCTAGAGAAAGCTAAGTTGAAAGATGATGGTAGCAACTACACAGACTGGGTCCGTAACTTTAGGATTATCCTCATTGCTGCACAGAAGAATTACATCATGTAAGCACCGCAAGGTGCAAGACCAGCTGCAGGAGCAACTTCGGACGTTATGAACGTCTGGCAGAGCAAAGCTGATGACTACTCGATAGTTCAGTGTGCCATGCTTTACGGCTTAGAGTCGGGACTTCAAAGACATTTTGAACGTCATGGAGCATATGAGATGTTCCAGGAGTTGAAGTTAATATTTCAAGCAAATGCCCGAGTTGAGAGATATGAAGTCTCCAACAAGTTCTACAGCTGCAAAATGGAGGAGAATAGTTCTGTCGGTGAACACATACTCAGAATGTCTGGATACCATAACCACTTGACTCAGCTGGGAGTTTATCTTCCATATGATAGTGTCATTGACAGAGTTCTTCAATCACTGCCACCAAGCTATAAAGGCTTCATGATGAACTATAATATGCAAGGGATGGAAAAGACAATTCCCAAGCTCTTCACGATGCTAAAGGCTGCGGAGGTAGATATCAAGAAGGAGCATCAAGTGTTGATGGTTAACAAGACCACTAGTTTCAAGAAAGAGGGCAAAGGGGGAGAAGGGAAACTTCAAGAAGAACGGAAAGCAAGTTGCTGCTCAAGTGAAGAAGCCCAAGTCTAGACCTAAGCCTGAGACTAAGTGCTTCTACTTCAAAGGGACTGGTCACTGGAAGCGAAACTGCCCCAAGTATTTGACGGATAAGAAGGATGGCAAAGTGAAAGGTATATTTGATATACATGTTATTGATGTGTACCTTACTAATGCTCGTAGTAGCGCCTGGGTATTTGATACTGGTTTTGTTGCTCATATTTGCAACTCGAAAGAGGGGCTACGGATTAAATGAAGATTGGCTAAGGACGAGGTGACGATGCGCGTGGGAAATGGTTCCAGAGTGGATGTGATCGCCGTCGGCACGCTACCTCTACATCTACTATCGAGATTAGTTTTAGACCTAAATAATTGTTATTTGGTGCCAGCGTTGAGCATGAAAATTATATCTGGATCTTGTTTGATGCGAGACAGTTATTCATTTAAATCAGAGAATAATGGTTGTTCTATTTATATGAGTAATATCTTTTATGGTCATGGACCCTTGATGAGTGGTCTATTTTTGTTGAATCTCGATTCTAGTGATACACATATTCATAATATTGAAGCCAAAAGATGCAAAGTTAATAATGATAGTGCAACTTATTTGTGGCACTGCCATGTAGGTCATATTGGTGTAAAGCGCATGAAGAAACTCCATGCTGATGGGCTTTTGGAATCACTTCATTATGAATCACTTGATGCTTGTGAACCATGCCTCATGGGCAAGATGACTAAGACTCCGTTCTCCGAAACGATGGAGCGAGCAACGGACTTATTGGAAATAATACATACTGATGTATGCGGTCCGATGAGTGTCGAGGCTCGCGGCGGGTAACATTATTTTCTGACCTTCACAGATGATTTGAGCAGATATGGGTATATCTACTTGATGAAACATAAGTCTGAAACATTTGAAAAGTTCAAAGAATTTCAGAGTGAAGTGGAAAATCATCGTAACAAGAAAATAAAGTTTCTATGATCTGATCGTGGAGGTGAATATTTGAGTTATGAGTTTGGTCTTCATTTGAAACAATGTGGAATAGTTTCGCAACTCACGCCACCTGGAACACCATAGCGTAATGGTGTGTCCGAACGTCGTAACCATACTTTATTAGATATGGTGTGATCTATGATGTCTCTTACCAATTTACCGCTGTCATTTTGGGGTTATGCTTTAGAGACGGCTGCAATCATGTTAAATAGGGCACCATCTAAATCCGTTGAGATGACACCATATAAACTATGGTTTAGCAAGAAACCTAAGCTGTCATTTCTTAAAGTTTGGGGATGTGATGCTTATGTGAAAAAGCTTCAACCTGATAAGCTCGAACCCAAATCAGAGAAATGTGTCTTCATAGGATACCCAAAGGAGACTATTGGGTACACCTTCTATCACAGATCCGAAGGCAAGATATTCGTTGCTAAGAATGGATCCTTTCTAGAGAAGGAGTTTCTCTCGAAAGAAATGAGTGGGAGAAAAGTAGAACTCGATGAGGTAATTGTACCTTCTCCCGAACTGGAAAGTAGTTCATCATAGAAATCAGTTCCAGTGATTCCTACACCAATTAGTGAGTAAGCTAATGATGATCAAGTTGCTACTAAACCTCATAGGTCAACCAGAGTATGATCCGCACCAGAGTGGTACAGTAATCCTGTTCTGGACGTCATGTTACTTGACCATGATGAACCTACACACTATGAGGAAGAGATGATGAGCCTAGATTCTATGAAATGGCTTGAGGCCATGAAATCTGAGATGGGATCCATGTATGAGAACAAAGTGCGGACTTTGGTTGACTTGCCCGATGATCGGCAAGCAATAGAGAATAAATGGATCTTCAAGAAGAAGACTGACGCTGACGGTAATTATATTATCTACAAAGCTCGACTTGTTGCAAAAGGTTTTCGACAAGTTCAAGGAGTTGACTACGATGAGACCTTCTCACGCGTAGCGATGCTTAAGTCTGTCTGAATCATGCTAGCAATTGCCACATTTTATGATCATAAAACTTAGCAAACGGATGTCAAAATTGCATTCCTTAATGGATATCTTAAAAAAGAGTTGTATATGATGCAACCAGAAGGTTTTGTCAATCCTAATGGTGCTAACAAAGTGTGCAAACTCCAGCGATCCATTTATGGACTGTTGCAAGCCTCTCGGAGTTGGAATATATGCTTTGGTAGTGTGATCAAAGCATATGGTTTTATACAGACTTTTGGAGAAGCCTGTATTTGCAAGAAAGTGGGTGGGAGCTCTGTAGCATTTCTAATATTATATGTGGATGACATATTGTTGCTTAAAAATAATACAGAATTTTTCGATAGCACAAATGGATACTTGAATAAGAATTTTTCAATGAAATACCTCGGTGAAGCTACTTATATATTGGGCATCAAGATCTATAGAGATAGATCAAAACGCTTAATTGGACTTTCATAAAGCACATACCTTGATAAAGTTTTGAAGAAGTTCAAAATGGATCAGTCAAAGAAAGGGTTCTTGCCTGTGTTACAAGGTGTGAAGTTGAGTCAGACTCAATGCTCGACCACTATAGAAGATAGAGAGAAAATGAAGGTCATTCCCTATGCCTCAACCATAGGTTCTATCATGTATGCAATGTTGTGTGCCAGACCTGATGTGTGCCTTGCTATAAGTTTAGCAAGGAGGTACCAAAGTAATCCAGGAGTAGATAACTGGACAGCGGTCAAGAACAACCTGAAATACCTGAAAAGTACTAAGGATATGTTTCTTATTTATGGAGGTGACAAAGAGCTTGTCGTAAATGGTTACTCGACGCAAGCTTTGACATTGATCCAGATGACTCTAAGTCAAAAACCGGATACGTATTTATATTGAATGGTGGAGCTGTAAGTTGGTGCAGTTCCAAGCAGAGCGTCATGGCAGGATCTACGTGTGAAGCGAAGTACATAGCTACTTCGGAAGCAGCAAATGAAGGAGTCTGGATGAAGGAGTTCATATCCGATCTAGGTGTAATACCTAGTGCATCGGGTCCAATGAAAATCTTTTGTGACAATACTGGAGCAATTGCCTTGGCGAAGGAATCCAGATTTCACAAGAGAACTAAACACATCAAGATATGCTTCAATTCCATCTACGATCAAGTCAAGGGGGGAGACATAGAGATTTTCAAGATACATACGGATCTGAATGTTGCAGACCCATTGACTAAGCCTCTCTCCCGAGCAAAACATGATCTGGACCAAGACTCCATGGGTGTTAGAATCATTACTATGTAATCTAGATTAGTGACTCTAGTGCAAGTGGGAGACTGAAGGAAATATGCCCTAGAGGCAATAATAAAGGTGTTATTTATATTTCCTTATATCATGATAAATGTTTATTATTCATGCTATAATTGTATTAACTGTAAACTTAGTACATGTGTGAATACATAGACAAACAGAGTGTCCCTAGTATGCCTCTACTTGACTAGTTCGTTAATCAAAGATGGTTTAGTTTCCTGGCCATAGACATGTGTTATCATTTGATGAACGGAATCACATCATTAGAGAATTATGTGATGGACAAGACCCATCCGTTAGCTTAGCATAATGTTCGTTTAGTTTTATTGCTATTGCTTTCTTCATGACGTGTACATATTCCTCTAACTATGAGATTATGCAACTCCCGAAAACCGCAGGAACACTTTGTGTGCTATCAAACGTCACAACGTAACTGGGTGATTATAAAGATGCTCCACAGGTGTCTCTGATGGTGTTTTTTGAGTTAGCATAGATCAAGATTAGGATTTGTCACTCCGTGTATTAGAGAGGTATCTCTAGGCCCTCTCAGTAATGCACATCACTATAAGCCTCGCAAGCAATGTGACTAATGAGTTAGTTATGGGATGATGCATTACGGAATGAGTAAACAAACTTTCCGGTAATGAGATTGAACTAAGTATGATGATACCGACGATCGAATCTCACGCAAGTAACATACAAATGACAAAGGGAATGTCGTATGTCGTTATGCGGTTTGACCGATAAAGATCTTCGTAGAATATGTAGGATCCAATATGAGCATCCAGGTTCTACTATTGGTTATTGACCGGATATGTGTCTCGGTCATGTATACATAGTTCTCTAACCCATAGGGTCCGCACGCTTAACGTTCGATGACGATTTGTATTATGAGTTATGTGATTTGATGACCGAAGTTTGTTCAGAGTCCCGGATGAGATCACAGACATTACGAGGAGTCTCAAAATGGTCGAGAGGTAAAAATTAATATATTGGAAGGTTATATTCGGACATCAAAATGGTTCTGAGTGATCCGGCATTTTTCCGGAGTATCGAATGGTTACCGAACCCCCCCCCCCCCGGCAAAGTATTGGGCCAACATGGGCCTAAGGGAGAGAGAGGAAAGCCCACAGGAGGTGGCCGCGCATCCCTCCTTGGGAGTCGGAATAGGACAAGGAGGAGGGGGCGGCACCCCCTTCCCTTTCGCTCTCCCTCTCCTTCCTATCCCCTCTAGTGGAAGAAAGGAAAAGGGGGGCCGAATCCTACTTGGACTAGGAGTCCAAGTAGAACCCCCCCCCCCCCCCCCCCCCATGGCACGCCCCTCCTGGTCGCCGGCCTCTTCCCCCCCCCCTCCTTTATATACGTGGCCAGGGGGCACCCCAAAGCACAACAGACAATCTCTTAGCCATGTGCGGTGCCCCCCTCCATAGTTGAACACCTCAGTCATATCGTCGTAGTGCTTAGGTGAAGCCCTGCGCCGGTAACTTCATCATCACCGTCGCCACACCGTCATGCTGACGAAACTCTCCCTCGTCCTCAACTGGATCAAGATCTCGCAGGATGTCATCGTGTTGAATGTGTGCTAAACACGGAGAGGATGTACGTTCGGTACTTGGATCGGTTGGATTGGGAAGACATTAGACTACATCAACCGTGTTACTAAATGCTTCTGCTTTCGGTCTACGAGGTTACGTGCACACTCTCCCGTCTCGTTGCTATGCATCTCCTAGTTAGATCTTGTGTGATCATAGGAATTTTTTTGAATTACTACATTCCCCAACAACTCGGGGCAGCAAGGCACGTATTGTATTGTTGCCATCGAGGATAAAAGACCAGGTTTACATCATATTGCTTGAGTTTATTACTTTACATCATGTCATCTTACTTAATGTGTTACTCTGTTCTTCATGAACTTAATATTCTAGATGTAGGCAGGAGTCGGTCGATGTGTGGAGTAATAGTAGTAGATGCAGGTAGGAGTCGGTCTACTTGACATGGACGTGATACCTATATTCATGATCATTCCCTTAGATATCGTCATAACTTTGCGCTTTTCTATCAATTGCTCGGCAGTAATTTGTTCACCCACCGTAATATTCCCTATCTTGAGAGAAGCCTCTAGTGAAACCTATGGCCCCTGGTCTATTTTACATCATATAATCTTCTACCTTCCATCATATTAGTTTCCGGTTTACTTCATTTGCAATCTTTTACTTTCCGGTCTATAAACCAAAAATATTTACTTTACCGATTATCTATCTCTATCAGAGATCACTTTTGCATGTAACCGTGAAGGGATTGGCAACCCCTTTATCGCGTTGGGTGCAAGTTGTTGTTTGTTTGTGCAGGTATTCGGTGACTTGTTCGTTGTCTCCTACTGGATTGATACCTTGGTTCTCAAAACTAGGGAAATACTTATTCTACTTTGCTGCATCACTCTTTCCTCTTCAAGGGAAAAACCAACACAAGCTTAAGAAGTAGCAGTGGGATGTGAGGGAAGACTGCATTAGGACTATAAAAATATTAATTTATGGTAAGATTAATTAATTTATATTTGATTTTTAGAGATTGATCGTGATTGATTCTTTCAAATAAATACATTACTAAATAACTTGTATCAACATGGAAAGTCTTGATTCATTCAAAAAAATTTGGTGTGTGAGAGTTGAGGTGAAAATAAACTGGTGTGGTGGTGGGAGGGGAGACGAAAAAATCAGTCAAAACAAAAAGGGAAAAAGTGGGGGACAAAAAAAACAGAACACAATCCTTCCAACTGCTCCATTAGGAGTAGAGATAGGCAGAAGTTTTACAAAAAGCATACAACGCTGTATAATTTGGCCTAAATGTCATAGTAACCCAACAACTATGAGTGTGGCTATTTGGCTCCCGAGCTCACCTGCTCCCGCGGTGAACAGCAGATTTGAAAAAAAATACTAGGAAATAAAATAAAAATGTTTTTTATGGAAGATGCATAGAGCATCTATAGCAGGACTTGGCAAATCCGACCCATCAAATGCACATGGACGCGCCCGAGCGCGTCCACGGATAGTGACCGGTCATCCTCAAAAAACGCATTTCACATCCGGAAACCTCAAATTAGAAACCTCAAATCCATGTTATTACATGCAACATGAAACCTAATCTACGCGGAGCTCGTCCGGTTCCGCTCCCCGCTCGCCCGGCTAGGCCCTGGCCATGTCTGGCGATCGGTTGCGCTCCTCAGAGTGTTGGGCCGATCTCCGGCAAGGTAGGGTAAGGCATGGGACATGAGCTGGCTCACGGGACTCGAGGCCCCGCCGTCTCCCATTGCCCTAATCTTCCTCGTCGGAGACCGGGACCCGAATGGTGGCGGTGGACGTCATATCGATGATGGATCCGTTCGGGGACGAGCCGCCGACGTCCACCATGATGCGGTTGCGGCGCCCAGACTGATGCGCCATATGGGGCGCCGGAGAATGCGACTCCGGCTCGTCTACGTCCGATGTCGTGAGGGCTGCCGCCGCCTCCCGCGCCCGGTGCCTTGCATGGCAAGCACCCCATGCCATGGCCTCGTCGGACGAGGCCCATGGTGCGTCCCGATGCTCGGCGCGCCACCAGAGGGGTTGCGCGTCTGCCAGCGTGTTCAAACGCCAGATGGACCGCACGGCCTTTGGCGAGGCAGCTATGGCCGGCCTAGCGCCGGATCCATGCCCCATTTGGGCGGACGCAATGGATTCCTAACAGATGGAGTCCGAGCGTAGCTATCCACAGGCCTCCTCCCGGGCGCGGCGGAGCGCACGTGGATGGCCATCTCCTCCTCGGGGCAGCGCGGGATGAGCTCGGGGTCGACGGATCTGGAGGTCAAGGACTCGGATCCGCTTCCCGCCATGCTGGAGAAGGCCGAAAGGAGTTGGAGACGAGCTTGGGTGATGGAGGGGCAGTGGAGGGAAGGGGAGTGAAGTGGCTAGGATTTGGTCCGGCGAGCGGATGGGGAGGAATTTATGTGGGGTCAGGTGGGCTGGGTCAGACGTGGCGGGCGTGGCCAGGCGCTGATACGTCTCCAACGTATCTATAATTTTTATTGTCACATGCTATTATATTATCTATTTTGGATGTTTATGGGCTTTATTATACACTTCTATATTATTTTTACGACTAACCTATTAACCGGAGGCCTAGCCCAAATTGTTGTTTTCTTGCCTATTTCAGTGTTTCGAAGAAAAGGAATATCAAACGAAGTCCAAACAGAATGAAACCTTCAGGAGAGTTATTTTTGGAACGGAAGCAATCTAGGAGACTTGGAGTAGATGTTAGGGAAGCTTTGAGGTGGCCACGAGGCAGGGAGGCGCGCGTGCCCCCCTAGGCGCGCCCCCCACCCTCGTGGCTCCCCTGACCGTCTTCTTTCGCCTATATATGTCCATATACCCTAAAACCATCGGGGAGCAGAATAGATCGGGAGTTCCGCCGCCAGAAACCTCTGTAGCCACCGAAAACCAATCTGGACCCGTTTCGGCACCCTGCCAGAGGGGGGAATCCCTCTCCGGTGGCCATCTTCATCATCACGGCGCTCTCCATGACGAGGAAGGAGTAGTTCTCCCTCGGGGCTGAGGGTATGTACCAGTAGCTATGTGTTTGATCTTTCTCTCTCTCGTGTTCTTGAGTCGGCACGATCTTGATGTATCACGAGCTTTGCTATTATATTTGGATCTTATGATGTTTCTCCCCCTCTACTCTCTTGTGATGAATTGAGTTTTCCCTTTGAAGTTATCTTATCGGATTGAGTCTTTAAGGATTTGAGAACACTTGATGTATGTCTTGCATGTGCTTATCTATGGTAACAATGGGATATCACGTGATCCACTTGATGTATGTTTTGGTGATCAACTTGTGAGTTCTGTGACCTCGTGAACTTATGCATAGGGGTTGGCACACGTTTTTGTCTTGACTCTCCGGTAGAAACTTTGGGGCACTCTTTGAAGTTCTTTGTGTTGGTTGAATAGATGAATCTGAGATTGTGTGATGCATATCATATAATCATACCCATGTGTACTTGAGGTGACACTGGAGTATCTAGGTGACATTAGGGTTTTGGTTGATTTGTGTCTTAAGGTGTTATTCTAGTATGAACTCTATGATAGATCGATCAGAAAGGATAACTTTGAGGTGGTTTCATACCCTACCATAATCTCTTTGTTTTTTCTCCGCTATTAGTGACTTTGGAGTGACTCTTTGTTGCATGTTGAGGGATAGTTATATGATCCAGTTATGTTATTATTGTTGAGAGAACTTGCACTAGTGAAAGTATGAATCCTAGGCCTTGTTTCCTAGCATTGCAATACCGTTTGTGCTCACTTTTATCATTAGTTACCTTGCTGTTTTTATATTTTCAGATTACAAAAACCTTTATCTACCATCCATATTGCACTTGTATCACCATCTCTTCGCCGAACTAGTGCACCTATACAATTTACCATTGTATTGGGTGTGTTGGGGACACAAGAGACTCTTTCTTATTTGGTTGCAGGGCTGTTTGAGAGAGACCATCTTCATCCTACGTCTCCCACGGATTGATAAACCTTAGGTCATCAACTTGAGGGAAATTTGCTACTACCTCCGTCTAGGTGAATAAGTCATTCGCGTAGTTCTAGGTCATCGATTTGAGTAATTAAATATGTGTTATATGTCATGAAAAGTATATAACTAGATTTCTACACGGATGTAGTTTCTGAATATATATTTTTTGTCATATATAATACATATTTTGATAGTTAAATCATCGACCTAGAACTACGCGAATGACTTATTCACCGAGACGGAGGTAGTACTGTCCTACAAACCTCTGCACTTGGAGGCCCAACAACGTCTACAAGAAGAAGGTTGTGTAGTAGACATCAGGCGCCCTCATATCCAACCCATATTTGGGCTGGATATGGGGAGTGTCGGTCAGCCCGGGCATTTGAGGGGGCCGTCTGGGTCAAAAACTCATGACCGAACAGCGATCGGGCGTATGAAGCGGATTTGAGGGGTCCGGTTGTAGATGCTCTTAGGTGTGTGATACGTCTCCAACGTATCTATAATTTTTTATTGCTCCATGCTATATTATCTACTGTTTTGGACATTATTGGGCTTTATTATCCACTTTTATAGTATTTTTGGGACTAACCTATTAACCGGAGGCCCAGCCCAGAATTGCTGTTTTTTGCCTGTTTTAGGGTTTCGAAGAAAAGGAATATCAAACGGAGTCCAAACGGAATGAAACCTTTGGAAACGTGATTTTCTCATCAGATAAGATCCAGGAGACTTGGACCCTCCGTCAAGAAAGCCATGAGGCGGTCACGAGGGTGGAGGGCACGCCCCCCTGCGCCGTGGGTCCCTCGAAGCTCCACCGACGTACTTCTTCCTCCTATATATATCCACGTACCCCCAAACGATCAGATACGGAGCCAAAAACCTAATTCCACCGCCGCAACTTTCTGTATCCACGAGATCCCATCTTGGGGCCTGTTCCGGAGCTCTGCCGGAGGGGGCATCGATCACGGAGGGCTTCTACATCATCATCCAAGCCCCTCCGATGAAGTGTGAGCAGTTTACTTCAGACCTACGGGTCCATAGCTAGTAGCTAGATGGCTTCTTCTCTCTTTTTGGATCTCAATACAATGTTCTCCCCCTCTCTCGTGGAGATCTATTCGATGTAATCTTATTTTTGCGGTGTGTTTGTTGAGACCGATGAATTGTGGGTTTATGATCAAGTCTATCTATGAATAATATTTGAATCTTCTCTGAATTCTTTTATGTATGATTGGTTATCTTTGCAAGTCTCTCTTCGAATTATCAGTTTGGTTTGGCCTACTATATTGGTTGTTCTTGCCATGGGAGAAGTGCTTAGCTTTGGGTTCGATCTTGCGGTGTCCTTTCCCAGTGACAGAAGGGGCAGCAAGGCACGTATTGTATCGTTGCCATCGAGGATAACAAGATGGGGTTTTTATCATATTGCATGAAACTATCCCTCTACTTCATGTCATCTTGCTTAAGGCATTACTCTGTTTTTAACTTAATACTCTAGATGCATGCTGGATAGCGGTCGATGAGTGGAGTAATAGTAGTAGATGCAGAATCGTTTCGGTCTACTTGTCTCGGACGTGATGCCTATATACATGATCATACCTAGATATTCTCATAACTATGCTCAATTCTGTCAATTGCTCAACAGTAATTTGTTCACCCACCTTAGAATACTTATGCTCTTGAGAGAAGCCACTAGTGAAACCTATGGCCCCCGGGTCTCTTTCTCATCATATCAATCTCCATCACTTTATTATTGCTTTTCTTTTACTTTGCTTTTACTTTTTACTTTGCATCTCTATACCAAAAATACGAAAAATATTATTTATCATCACTATCAGATCTCACTTTCGTAAGTGACCGTGAAGGGATTGACAACCCCTAAGCGCGCTGGTTGCGTTGAGCTGTTGTTTTTGTGTAGGTACGAGGGACTCGTGCGTAGCCTCCTACTGGATTGATACCTTGGTTCTCAAAAACTGAGGGAAATACTTACGCTACTTTGTTGCACCATCCCTTCCTCTTCGGGGAAATCCAACGCAGTGCTCAAGAGGTAGCAAGAAGAATTTCTGGCGCCGTTGCCGGGGAGTCTGCGCAAAAGTCAACATACCAAGTACCCATCACAATCCCTATCTCCCGCATTACATTATTTTCCATTTGCCTCTCATTTTCCTCTCCCCCCAATTCACCCTTGCCGTTTTATTCTCCCTCTCTCTCTCTCTATCCTCCCTCTCTCTCTCTATTTGCCTCTTTTGCCCGTTTGTTTTTTGTTTGCTTGTGTGTTAGTTTGTTTGCTTGTCGTTATGTCAAGTCCTTTACCTTCTGCCTCTATGTCTGAAATTGGGGAAATTATTGTCGTTATGGACAATAATAATATCATGAAAAATTCTGAAGCTCCTGCTAAAGAACCTACCATCTTTCATACAAAAAAATTCCGTGTTGGTAGTGGTAATATTATTGGAAAAGGAGTTATTCAAGATTTCTTTACCTGTGCCGGTGCTTTACCTTCTATGGGTAGTTCTATCCTTCACAGAACTAGTAGTCTTGTGGACGCTATTGCCATGCTTGTAGTTGAACTTGAAAGACAATTCATGCACATGCATCCTTCCATACAAAGGATTTTTCTGGAATTTTCTAATATTGAGCATTCTTCTGTTAAGCGTGCCGCTACTATATTTTTGGCTCATGATTTTAGATTCATAATAAAAGAAGCCAAAAAATCTTTGGACATTATAGGGTGGACGCTTGCCATCCTCCCATAGAGGCTATCCTCTTTGATCAACAAGAAATAATGCGTTTTCAATCTCTAGACTATGTTGCTTTCAATGAAAATCTTAGAAAAAAGGTTCCTACCAATGTTTTAATTGATAGAATTTCTGAACTTAATGATGATTTGGCTATTCGAAATAATGAACTAGGATATTCTCTTGAATATAGGCTCACAAAGTTCTGTCAAAAGAATGCTTATAATGATAAATTGGTTGTGCATTATGAAGGACCAAAGGAGGAACCTATACCTCCCAAGGTTGATCTTGGGGACTTTTGTCCCGTTAAATTTAGTCCTTTTGATTACTTTTGCTTGCCTCAAAGAAAACTTGCTGCCGAACGTAGAGAATATGAAATGAGTTTTAATAATTTATCTTACTATTATGGCAATACCTAGATCTATTCTTGCTTGTTATGCCTAGCTAGGGGCGTTAAACGATAGCGCTTGTTGGAAGGCAACCCAATTTTATTTTTATTCCTTACCTTTTGCTCCTGTTTAGTAATAAATAAGTTATTTAGCCTCTGTTTTGGTTGTATTTTTTGTGTTTAATTAGTGTTTGTGCCAAGTAGAACCGTTGGGAAGACTTGGGGAAAGTCTTGTTGAACTTGCTGTAAAAAAACAGAAACTTTAGCGCTCACGAGAACTGCTGTCATTTTTATTTGGAGAGTGCTATTTAGTTAATTCTTTTTGCAGATGATTAATAGATAAATTCCTCACGTCCATCAATTTATTTTAGAAATTTTTGGGGTTCCAGATCTTGCTCTAGATACAGATTACTACAGACTGTTCTGTTTTTGACAGATTCTGTTTTTCGTGTGTTGTTTGCTTATTTTGATGAATCTATGGCTAGTAAAATAGTTTATAATCCATAGAGAGTTTGAAATACAGTAGGTATAACACCCATAAAAATAAAGAATGAGTTCATCACAGTACCTTGAAGTGGTCTTTTGTTTTCTTTCGCTAACGGAGCTCACGAGATTTTCTACTTTAAGTTTTGTGTTGTGAAGTTTTCAAGTTTTGGGTAAAGATTTGATGGATTATGGAACAAGGAGTGGCAAGAGCCTAAGCTTGGGGATGCCCATGGCACCCCCAATATAATCTAAGGACACCTAAAATCCAAAGCTTGGGGATGCCCTGGAAGGCATCCCCTCTTTCATCTACTTCTATCGGTAACTTTACTTGGAGCTATATTTTTATTCACCACATGATATGTGTTTTGCTTGGAGCATCTTTTATGATTTGAGTCTTTGCTTGTTAGTCTACCACAATCATCCTTCCTGTACACACCTTTTGAGAGAGCCATACATGATTTGGAATTTGATAGAATACTCTATGTGCTTCACTTATATCTTTTGAGTTATATAATTTTGCTCTAGTGCTTCACTTATATCTTTTAGAGCACGGTGGTGGATTTGTTTTATAGAAACTATTGATCTCTCATGCTTCACTTAGGTTATTTTTAGAGTCTTAATAGCATGGTAATTTGCTTAATAATAATATGCTTGGTATTAAAGATTTGTAAAACTTTCTTTTGAGTGCGTTGAATACTAAGAAAAAATTGATGCCTGATAATTGTTTTGAGATACGAGGATGGTGATATTAGAGTCATGCTAGTTGAGTAGTTGTGAATTTGAGAAATGCTTATGTTGAAGTTTGTGATTCCCGTAGCATGCACGTATGGTGAACCGTTATGTGATGAAGTCGGAGCATGATTTATTTATTGATTGTCTTCCTAATGAGTGGCGGTCGGGGACGAGCGATGGTCTTTTCCTACCAATCTATCCCCCTAGGAGCATACGCGTAATACTTTGCTTTGATAACTTCTAGATTTTTGCAATAAGTATATGAGTTCTTTATGACTAATGTTGAGTCCATGGATTATACGCACTTTCCTTCCTTCCACCATTGCTAGTCTCTCTAATACCGCACATTTTTCGCCGGTATCATACACCCACCAAATACCTTCCTCAAAACAGCCACCATACCTACCTATCATGGCATTTCCATAGCCATTCTGAGATATATTGCCATGCAACTTTCCACCGTTCCGTTCATTATGACACACTCCATCATTGTCATATTGCTAGCATGATCATGTAGTTGACATCGTATTTGTGGCAAAGCCACCGTTCATAATTCTTTCATACATGTCACTCTTGATTCATTGCATATCCCGGTACACCACCGGAGGCATTCATATAGAGTCATATTTTGTTCTAAGTATTGAGTTGTAATTGTTGAGTTGTAAGAAAAATAAAAAGTGTGATGATCATCATTTTAGAGCATTGCCCCAAGTGAGGAAAGGATGATGGAGACTATGATTCCCCCACAAGTCGGGATGAGACTCCGGACGAAAAAAAAGAGGCCATAAAAAAAGAGAAGGCCCAAAAAATGAGAGAAAAAGAGAGAAGGGACAATGTTACTATCCTTTTACCACACTTGTGCTTCAAAGTAGCACCATGATCTTCATGATAGAGAGTCTCTCATTCTGTCACTTTCATATACTAGTGGGAATTTTTTATAGAACTTGGCTTGTATATTCCAATAATGGGCTTCCTCAAAATGCCCTAGGTCTTCGTGAGCAAGCAAGTTGGATGCACACCCACTTAGTTTCTTTTGTTGAGCTTTCATATACTTATAGCTCTAGTGCATCCGTTGCATGGCTGTAAGTGCATCTAGTGCCACCCCTAGTTGGTTTTGGAGTATTGACGACAAACCTAGTTGAGGGACTAATGTGTTTGTGAGAATTGCAGGATAACACAGGTAGAAGTCCCTCATTGATTCGGTTTTCCTACCAGAGATGACCCCTAAAAATGTATGAAGACATTGAAGTCAAAGATGGTATATGAAGATGTTCACATTGAAGACTATGACAAGAGAAGACACCACATGAAGCCTATGGAGCTCGAAGACTTAGATCTTTCGTAGTTCTTTTTCTTTTGTGTTGAGTCATAGGAACCATCGTACTGTTAAGTGGGGTCCAAGAGAACCAGTCAGAATGACTGAAGTGATGCCTAACCAAAAACCTATGTCTTCGAGTGAAGACTATGAGAGCGAATCTTGTCCAGAGTCGGACAAGTCAGCTTTGCTTGTAGCCCAAGTAAAGTTGCCGTGTGAGTTTGAAATCTGACCATTGGAACACGTGTCAGTTCCTTAGTGACCCAGGGTCATTTCGGACAAATCAGGTCGGGTTGCCAAGTGGCTATAAATAGCCCACCCCCTACAACCATAAATGGTTGGCTGCTCAGATTCAGAGTATGACTTTTGTCGTTTGAGAGCAACCCAGCTCGAAGCCTTTGAGAGAGAATTCCTTGCGAGGATAAAGCCCTAACCACCCAGAGCCAAAGAGAATTAGGCATCACTTAAGTCTTCTTGTCTGTGTGATTTGAAGACTTATTACACTCGAGGACTGTGCATCCTCCAGCCAGTTAGGCGTCGCGTTCTGAGCATCCAAGAGACATTGTGGATTGTCGGTGAAGGAAGTCTGTGAAGGTTTGGGAGTCTACCTTGAAGACTTACCAGAGTGATTGGGCGAGGTCTGTGTGGCCTTAGCTCAAGGGGAATACGGTGAGGACTGGGTGTCCTGAGCTGCGTGTTCAGGACTGGGTGTCCGGGACTGTGTGTCCTAAGGTTTAAATACCTAGCCGCCCTAACCAGACGTATAGTTTTCACAGCAACTGGAACTGGTCCAACAAATCATTGTCTTCAACGAGTCACTGGTTTCATCTTCCCTTCCCTTTACTTACTGTTACTCCTTGTGAAGTCATTGTATGTTTGCACTATCTTTTGTCTTCACTGAGTGACTGCGTTTTCTGTCTGGCTTCTCAATATCTTCCTACCTGATCCTTACTACATTGTTGCTATTAGTCATTGTGCTTTCACTCTATTGAATACTTGACTATGGCTTGCCTAGTGTAGTCTACCTTCCGCTGCAGGGTATTAGGTTTATTTCTATCGTTTGTCTTCATAACTCCCACGTTTTGAAGATTTCATAAAAATTGCCTATTGACCCCCCCCCCTCTAGTCGATATAACGCACTTTCAATTGGTATCAGAGCAAGGTGCTCCCTTGTTCTGTGTGACTTGGTTTAACCACCTAGAGTTTTAGCTATGTCGACTGCAGGGATAATTAAAGTCTCCGCTGTGTGCCCCGTCTTTGATGGAACTGAATATCCCTACTAGAAGAATAAGATGCGCATGCATCTTGAAGCCATTGACGTCGACCTATGGTATGTCATCGAGAACGGCGTTCCCAAGGCTGGAGAAGGTGTCACTGCTGCTGATGTTAAGAAATTCGTTCAACTAGACTCTACTGCCAAGAATATCATCTGTGGTCATCTGACCAAAGGACAGTATGGCCATGTGAGTGCTTTGAAAACATCTAAGCTGGTCTGGGACTGGCTCTCCAAGGTCAATGAAGGCATCTCAACCCAGAGAGATCAGAGAATCAGTGTCCTTCGCAACCTCTTCAACCGCTGCAAGCGAAATGACAATGAGAATGTCCAGCTCACATTTGACCGACTCACTGACATCACAAATGAGCTTCAAGCCCTCGGCGCTACTGAAATCACCAAACATGAAGTCGTCAAGACACTACTGAGATCACTTGATAGTTCGTTTGACACCCTAGCCCTGATGATTCAAGAACGTCCTGATTTCAAGACACTCGATCCGTCTGACATACTTGAGAGGCTCAACACACATGAGTTTCAGCTTTCTGAGAAAAGAGATATCTACGGTCCAAACTATGGGCGAACTCGTGCCTTGAAGGCAAAAGCTGTCTCCTCATCTGAAGAAGAATCTGACAGCAGTTCTGATGATCCTGAAGACATTGGAAGGGAACTTGCTATGCTTGTGAAGAAGTTCCAAAAATTCACCAAGAAGAAAGGCTTCAGAAAGTCTTCCCGATCAAGCTCAAGGAATGATGAAGCTTCTGCTCACGACTACAAGAAGAAAACATGTCACAAGTGCAAGAAACCTGGCCACTTCATCTCTGAATGTCCACAGTGGGACAATGAGAACAAAAAGAAGAAGAAGAGCAAGGAATATGACTCTGACGACAAGAAGAAGAAGAAATACTCAAAGTCTTCTTCCAAGTCTTCCTCAAAGTCTTCATCACACAAGAAGAGCTCATCTGGAAAGGCATGTGCGTTTGTTGGCAAGGAAATGGATTCAGAGGAGGAGTCTGCTTCTGAGGAGGCGAAGGTGGAGTCTTAGGAGGAGTCCGATTCAGGCGTCGCAAGTCTGGCTACAGCATACGTTGCCAAGTCCATCTTCAACACTGAAGACAATGACTTCATCACCGACACCGATGCAAATGACAAGGACTACTCCGCTTCTACCTACTGCTTCATGGCACGCGGTGCCAAGGTAAACACACGCACTACTCACTATCAAACATCTAGTGACGATGACTCTGATTGTGGTTCAAAACCCAGCTACAAAACACTTGCTAAAATTGCAACTGAACAACAGAAAGCTATGGAACATATTCAAAAACTGTTAGACAGAAGCGATGATCTGTTAGGTGCTGAAATGACTCGATCTGAATCCTTAATTGAAGACATAAAAAATCTTCACGTTAAGTATCAGGAACTTGAAAGTCGTCATGAAACTCTCTCAACAACTCATGAAAAGCTTTCCTATGATTATCTTCAAAGGAAGCAAGATCTTGAGAAATTGAGAGCGGCTCATGAAGATCTTCAAAAGGAAAACGAGTCACTTCGCGCCAAACAGATCAGTTCCGCTCAGGAAGGATTTGAACCACCATGTCTTAAATGCATTGAGCGTGATAATGCTACTTCTGTTGCTGAATGTTCTACTGCTACTACTGTTGCAATATCTTCAACTGTTGATGTGGTAACTAACCCCTCTGCTGAGGATACCACTGCTATTGCTGATGAGAATGCTAGGTTGAAGACATTGCTTGAAACAGGGATGTACAAAAGTCTTAAAGGGCATCAGACACTATGTGATGTCCTCAAAAAGCAGATTCTGAACCGAAACCCGAGGAAAGAGGGTGTTGGGTTCGTAAGGAAAATGAATGATGATGGCTCTTACTGGAAACCTGAGCAGTACCCCAAAACCATGTGGGTTGCTGCAAAGGAACCTTCAGCAGATCCATCCAATCTATCTGGCTTCACTTGTGCTAACCCCATTATCATTGATGAATCCTTTGATGCAAACTATAAACTGTTTAAGAATCAGAATGGTGAAGTGTTTGCCAGGTACATTGGTACTAACTGCAGGAATGGACCGCCTATGAAGAAGATCTGGGTTCCGAAAAGGTGTCTGGAGAATCTTCCTGTGAATGTCATCATGACACCTCACATGAAGAAGACAAACCTCAGACCAAAGGCTTCATACGGTCCAAAGGCTTCATACAGACAGAGGACTCACCTGAGTCGCACTAACGCAAATGTTTTGCAGGGAAACCATACTCAGGCATATGAATATGAGAGCGGTTCATCAAACCGCCATGTTCATAAGACCAAGAACTATTCTGCTTATTCTTATGAGTACTATTGTCCGCCTGCAAGACTGTTTGCTAGGGCTCCAAAGCCAAAATTCTCAGATGCTGCACTTAGACTTATTGCTTCTAAGCCACCCTTGAAGATGTGGGTGGCTAAGAAAGCTTAACTCTCTTTTGCAGGGAAAGGTCTCCAGCAGAAAACCAAAATCGTCTGACGCTATTGCTGGGGACCTTAAACATCTTGTAGGGCGCAAGATCAAATGCCCGAATGGTCTTACTATGTACTTCGTTCCTGAATCGCTTGCTACTCTCCCTATTAGTCCTAATCTGGATCTAAGATTTCATAACCCATTGGTTCGTCAAATGTTTTTGCTTCACAATGCTCTTGGTGAAGCCTATCCCCCTAACTGCACTGTAGGGTACGACACCAGCGTCTTCAGAATGGATTATTGATAGTGGGTGTACAAATCACATGACTGGCAAAAGAAGCCTTCTTATGGACTCAACCTTACGTCCATCCGACAAGAGCCACATCACATTTGCTGACACTGGTAAAAGTAAGGTATTGGGTCTAGGTAGAGTTGCAATCTCAAGGGATCAACACATGGATAAAGTCATGCTTGTTCAATCCCTTGGCTTCAACTTAATGTCTGTCTCAATGCTTTGCGATTTGAATATGATCGTAATATTTGGAAAATATCGTTGCCTTGTACTAATGGAATCTGACAAGTCTCTAGTGTTTGAAGGGTATCGAAAAGATGATTTGTACGTGGTAGATTTCTCAGCAGGGCCACAGCTTGCAGTATGTCTTCTAGCAAAAGCTTCAGAATGCTGGCTCTGGCATCGGAGGCTTGGGCATGCTGGCATGAGGAACCTCCACACCCTTGCAAAGAAGAAGCATGTCATAGGCATCGAGGGCGTCAAGTTCAAGAAAGATCACTTATGCGGTGCCTGTGAAGCAGGGAAGATGACGAGGGCCAAACATCCCTCGAAGACAATCATGACCACTACTCGACCCTTCGAACTGCTTCACATGGATCTTTTCGGTCCCACTCATTACTCAACTCTTACTACTACTGCTTGTCTCTATGGCTTTGTCATTGTTGATGATTATTCTAGATATACTTGGGTGCACATAATCCTTTACAAGACTGAAGTGCAGGATGTCTTCAGACGCTTCGCCAATCGAGCTATGAACAATTATGGCGCCAAGATAAAGCACATCAGAAGTGACAATGGCACTGAATTCAAGAACACTGGCCTTGATACATATCTTGATACCTTGGGCATCACACATGAATTCTCAGCCCCGTACACGCCACAGCAGAATGGCGTCGTCGAACGCAAGAACAGAACACTCATTGAGATGGCCAGAACGATGCTAGATGAATACAAGACTCCAAGAAAATTCTGGCCTGAAGCCATTGATACTGCATGCCATACAATCAATCGTGTTTATCTTCACAAGCTTCTGAACAAGACATCTTATGAGCTCCTTACTGGCAAGAAGCCAAATGTCAGTTACTTCAGAGTATTTGGCGCAAGGTGCTGGATCAAGGACCCACATCACACCTCAAAGTTTGCACCAAAAGCACATGAGGGTTTTATGCTTGGATATGGAAAGGATTCGCACTCCTACAGAGTCTTCAATCTCTTTCATTACAAAGTGGTTGAAACAGTGGATGTGCGGTTCGATGAGACCAACGGTTCACAAAGAGAGCAACTGCCAAATGTGCTAGATGAAGTTCCATCCAGTGAATCAATCAAGCTAATGGGAACTGGAGAAATTATACCTTCTGAAGCTCATCCTGAAGAAGAACTTATCATCTCAGCACCTGATCAACATGAAGACAATGCTCAGCCTGAAGACATTCCTTCTAACAACGACAATGATCAGCAAGAGCAAAGTCTTCGCCCTGTACATCCTCGCGTTGCCAATGAAGTGCAGATTGAAAGAATAATTGATAGCATCAATGCACCCGGTCCACTCACTCGTTCAAGGGCAACTCAGCTAGCAAATTTCTGTGGGCACTTCGCATTCGTCTCAATAACAGAACCCAAGAAAGTTGAAGAAGCCTTCATGGAACCTGAATGGATTCAAGCTATGCAAGAAGAGCTTCAACAGTTTGAGCTGAATAATGTATGGGAACTGGTTAAGCGTCCTGATCCACGGAAGCACAATATAATAGGCACCAAATGGATATACCGCAACAAGCAAGATGAGCATGGTCAAGTTGTCAGAAACAAAGCTCGTCTCGTTGCTCAAGGATATACTCAAGTGGAAGGCATTGACTTCGATGAAACATTTGCTCCTGTGGCTAGACTTGAAGCCATACGCATACTGCTGGCCTATGCAAATCATCATAACATACTTCTATATCAAATGGATGTGAAGAGTGCTTTTCTCAATGGCAAGATTGAAGAAGAAGTGTATGTTGCACAACCGCCTGGCTTTGAAGATCCAAAACATCCTGACATGGTATACAAGCTCAACAAGGCACTGTATGGCCTCAAACAAGCCCCTCGGGCCTGGTATGACACACTCAAATACTTCCTGAAGAGCAAAGGCTTCATACCTGGTTCCCTAGACCCCACTCTCTTCACGAAGACATATGATGGTGAACTGTTTGTGTGCCAAATATATGTGGATGACATTATCTTCGGCTGCACCAATCAGAAGTACAGTGAAGAGTTTGGATATATGATGCAAGAGCAATATCAGATGTCCATGATGGGGGAGCTGAAGTTCTTCCTCGGTCTTCAAATACGACAACAACGCAACGGCATCTTCATATCTCAAGAGAAGTATCTCAAAGATTGCCTGAAGAAGTTTGGTATGCAAGACTGCAAAGGCTTCACAACACCAATGCCAGCCAAACATCATCTGGGTCCCGACGACAATGGTAAAGAGTTCGATCAAAAGGTATACCGCTCCATGATTGGTTCTTTACTTTATCTATGTGCATCTAGGCCAGATATTATGCTTAGTGTTTGCATGTGTGCTCGATTTCAAGCGGCACCAAAGGAGTCGCATCACTTAGCTGTGAAGCGAATTCTTCGATATTTGGCTCACACCCCAACTCTAGGATTATGGTATCCAAAGGGCTCAGAGTTTGATCTGGTTGGATTCTCGGATGCTGATTATGCTGGTGACAAGTTGATCGCAAGTCTACATCAGGCACATGTCACTTTCTGGGACGATCACTTGTATGTTGGTCTTCAAAGAAGCAGAACTGTGTATCTCTCTCCACTGCTGAATCTGAATACATTGCTGCTGGATCTTGCTGCGCTCAGCTTCTGTGGATGAAGCAAACACTCAAGGACTATGGCATTCATCTGAAGCAAGTGCCACTTTACTGCGACAACGAAAGCGCCATCAAGATTGCCAACAACCCAGTTCAGCACTCGAAGACAAAGCACATTGAAATTCGTCATCACTTTCTCAGAGATCATGTTGTGAAGGAAGATATTGATATCATACACGTCAACACTGAAGAGCAATTGGCAGATATCTTCACCAAGCCCTTGGATGAGAAGAGATTTTGCAAGTTACGGTGTGAGCTAAATATCCTGGAATCCTCAAATGTCCTGTGATCAGGCACACATCCTAACCCTTATGCATATTGATGACTTAGTTGTGCAACACACGAAGTAAAGTATATATTCAATCAATGAAGACATACATTCTAAGTGTGAATACATTAATGTGGAATTTGACTTCGGAGCACCATGATAATTGTGCGCCGTGTCTGGGTCTAATACTTCCTATACGGTGGGTAACGCCACCACCAAACGTTCTATTTTGAAGTGTTTCACTCATGGCGTTACCTTGCAATGTCTTCACATTTGATTTGGCTTCGATCTCAACATATCTTCATGATTATCTTCACTATGTTGATTATATAGATATATATATATATTAGTGTTCTGTCCTCTACAGCATTCACTTATAGCTATGTCTTCTTGTTGAATCTTTTGAACTAAGTGAATGTGATCGGACCCTAACCTCTCTATGCTTTCTATCTCAAATTCTATCTCTCCAAATCATATGCATTCTATTGAAACTGTCGAATGTCTTCTTGCGTCCTTGTCAGCAGAAGATACAGAGACAACCATTAAGTCCGTTTTCAATGCTCATTCCTCCACATGAAACCCGGAGAAGTAGGAACGACCACCCGACAATCAAGGCATGCGTGGGACGTGGAACAAACCCCAAAATTCTGCATAATGGCCACGTGTTCCTCAGATGCGAATCGCCAGGGGCACCTGTGTAATAGCGCAGTGCCGCCCCATGTACCTATAAATACACACTTCACAGCGTCATTATCTCTTCTTCCACTCTCGCACGAACCCTAGCGCCACCGCTAGCCCTCGACGACGCCGGCGACGAAGCACTTCGCTGCCGCAACCTCTCCGACGCCGTCTTCACACCGACCGCGGACATCGTCCTCTCCGCCGTCGCCATAGGTGTCCTCCGTCGCCAAGTTAGGGCACGGAAGATCGAACTGCTCGGCCTCATCCTCCACTCCGTCTAGCAGTTCTTAGTGTGGTAAATAAAACTTCCTTTTTACAGCACCGTTGATCCTATGGATTTGTCACTTTCTACTACAAGCAGTTTCTATTCACACAAGTTAAATCTCTCTCATATTGCATCTCATAACATGCCTAGTATATTCACTTATGCTTCACAAAGTAGTTAGATTCCTCACTTGTACTGATCTGTGGATTCGTACAAATCTGGAACCAACTCCTTATCTATGAGTGAATGTCTTCGCACGATGAGGTCAATGTCTTCTAAACTGATTTATCTTCAAAATCTTCTGAGAATGCATATGACCTCTTCCCCTTCCCTCGCACCTTAATGTTGTCACAGGTACATGTCCGTGGGAGAATCCTTTGTTTCTCATAGTCTGCATTCAGTTGCAGAATTCTTACAGCATCACATAAATTCTCCGAAGCCAGTTCCTATTTGTCCAGCAAGCAAAAACCTTTGAAGCCTTTGAACGTAGTGAAGCCTTTCAGTTTAAAGTTTATGGCTTCAGAGAAATCAGCAAGGAAGGGTGGCAGAAAGCGTCGTGGAGAAACATCCAGAGATCTGCCAGATGACCTCTCAGAACTGTACAAGACAGATCCTGAAGAGGATTACAATCAGCGCAAGACCCGAATCCAATGGATTCGAAGATATTGGGCAGAACAATGGTTCAAATACCGATTTGTAACCCAGGAATATGCTGAGAAAAATGCCATCCAGAGACTGTGGGGAGACATCCTATACAAGAATCTTCTACCCAGGTCCAGAGATGAAGCCATTGAACAAGGCTTCTATCCCTGCATGGTCCGTGGGCCACAGCCTGCTGATGCACACCCATCGTCACTACTATGGTGTCGTGAAGACAATCTGTTCAAGCGCAATTTCCAATTTGCCCAGAACTCAGCGAAGCAAAACAAGAAGACTTTGGGGTTAGACTTCAACCCTGGTCCCTCAGCACCAAGGGCAGATGGCACACGAGATGCAGAACCCAATGTCATCGGTCCTTTCTACAACCTTGAAGGCCTCATCATCCATATCTTGGTTCAAGGGACTGCAGTGAATGAGCCTGCCACTGACGTTGAATCAGATGAAGCGCCTGCAGCGCTGAAGCCAAAGAAGCTGAAGAAGCCTAAAGCTTCAAAGCCTGCCCCTTCACCAAAAATAGCACGGGCGAAGCCACTGGCAACTGCACCTCCCGAAGACAGTGTGCAGTCTGAAGATTTATCACGCATCTCCAAGGCCCAGAAGGTCAAGATGCCTCTGCCACACACCGGCCAAGAGCTAATAGCTGCTGCCATTCTGCGTAATGATGCCATTGATCTGTCAAGTGATGAAGATCTTGCAGATGACGCTCTTGAGCAACTCATCAAGAGCAAAGAAGAAGCAGAAATCTTCAATGATCTGCCTCTCTTTGATGTGACAATCATCCACAACTTCATTGATGAGTGGTTTGACACGCCAAACATCAGCTTCGAAGATCTGCAGCTACCCATTAGCCTCAGTGTCGCCTTCCAAGGCGCCATTGCTTCAGAGCTAGCTGTCGCCCAGCGCATTGTTGAACTGAAGCAAAAGATTGACTATGAAAAGGCTCAGTTCAAGAAGCATATGGCCAAGCTCAGCGTGCAAGAAGTGAAGAACTTCAAGAGTATGATGCACGAGCTCAAGGAAGCCTTTCTGAAGAAACATGCAGAAGCTCAGGGTTCGCGTGAGCGTATGAAGGTTCTGGCTGACAGATGTGTGCAAGCCTACAATGAGGCTGAGAAGCGCAAAGCCCTTGGGCGTCCTGGCATCGACCCCAGGATGGCCGCAAAGAAGAAGAAGAAGCCCGCTACGGCTGAACCCGACGCACCAAGGCAGGAAGCAGTTCCCATTGTCTTCCCAACTAGACTGACTGGCTCAAAGCCAAAAAGCCGGTCAACCGCTTCAGAGCTCAAGAAGACAAGGACTGCTGAGGTTGAAGCCAGGAAGAGGAAACATCCTGAAGCCTCTCCTACTGCCCCCTCCAAGAAGAAGAGGAAGACCAAGAAAGATCGGGCTGCTCCCACAGAGCCTTTGATAGTTGAACCCATTTCTATGGTCTATCCTGACGCTGAACGCCAACTGACAGTCCATGAGCCTGCTTTCACAGAGGCTCATGAAGCTGAAGACTTTCCAGCAGCTGATCCCATCGCTGCTGAAGACATTGGTCAACAAGACCATGTAGAAGATGGTGCAGTCCTTCCTCAGCTTGAGAACAACGAACTCATCAGCATTGGTCGTCCACTGACGCCAATTGCACAGGATGCTTCATGGGCGGATCGCCCACAAGAGGAAGAAGACTATGAGGCCCAGCCCACTCCAACTCCACAGGCGTCGCCCGCGTTGCGCAGGCTTCGCAAAGGTCCAAGGCCTCAAGTCTCTGCTGAAGACAATCCAGCTGCATCAGTCGCGGAAGAAGAAGTCCCAAAAGTTCCCACTCCCCTGTCCCACCAAGAAGCAGTTCTCAACGAGAACGTGCTTGTGACCGGCCCTCCAGCTCGTCAAGTGGAGGATGAAAATCTTGAGGCTGCCACAACCACCAATGAAGCTAATGTGGAGCCCTCCCCAACAAAAGCATCAGAAGACAGCGAAGCCACTGATCCCGCCACTTCTGTTCCTAAGTCTGCTGTCGGTCCCCAGTTCGACTATCATGTTGAGCACAGGCCTCAGGTACAGAAGCCAATCCCAAGATTGCCAAGGTTCCCAGGTCCTGCATCAGCACCTGGCTCCTTCAATATCAATGGCTTCAGAGCAGACAACACATTCTTCGAGACCAGATACATATCTATTCAAGGGAAAGGATATCATCTGATCGGTTCTGGAGCTATCCGCAGCGAAGCTATTACTCATGCATTCTTTACAACCAAGGTCGCATCTTCCCACACAAGCGCCTTGACATTGAAGCTATAGCTGGTCTGCCCTGTCTGGAAGAAGCTTTGGATTGCTTCAAAGAAGTTGGACTGCTGCCGTTCGTTACTGACCAAGAGCATTGGAATGAAGAGTTGCTGCTCCAATTCTATGCCACATTTCACATCCGCGGGTATAGCAGAGATTCGAAGACTTGGGTCCTGGAGTGGATGACTGGAAACGTTCATCATGAAGCCAAAGCCTTTGACATCATTGAGCTCACTGGTTTGCCCACTCCTGGAGATCTCTACGAGCATGGCTGTCAGCTGCATAGTGAAGCTATTGAGAGCATCTTTCAAAAGCCTGAACCTGATATGAGTCAGATGCTCAGCATGATGAAGCCATTGCCCCAAGATGCTGCTTATCCCACGGAGTTCTTCGTTGAAGACCTTGAGTATCTGCCAAGAACCATTTATCACATCATCAGGCAAACTCTCTGGCCCATCAAAGGGCACTCTCCAAATGCCAAGCTTGAGGGTGCAATGAAGACTTTGATCTTCTATATTCTTCATGGAAAATGCTTCAATGCACAGGACTTCTTCATTCGCCAACTTGCTGCATCAGGCTCTGATCTGTTTGGCTTGAAGTTCTACGCCCCATGGGTAATGTGGCTAATCAAACTTCACTCTGATATCTCATATCGGCTATCTGCTCGCAATCATCGGATTTTTCTGCCTGATGTGGATATCTCTATTGAAGCCATCTATCCTGAGCCTGCCAAGGAACCTCTAAGTCTTCATAATGCAGAGCATCAGAGTTTCTCTCAGAACATTGAAGGAGTTGAAGCAGTCACTCGGGTGTATCCTTTGGCTAGCACTACACGTGCACCACACCCTGCTTCCACTGAAGCCACTGATAGTACAACTGCTCCACGACCCAAGAAGCGCACTCGTGTTCTCAACGACTGAGAGCTTCTTGTGGCTCTTCATCAGAAACAGGATAGGCATCATGGCTGGCTGAAGCGTCAGATGAAAAGCCTCTTGGTGGATGTTAATCGCATTCGCAATCTTGCCACCAAGAATGCTTTCGTTGCCCATGAAACATGTCGCCGCACATGGAAAGGTCTAACGATGATGTGTTCTGAAGATGATCTTCAAGAGGATGGCTTCACTGAGCGATTCAAGTTTGACTCCACACCTCCTCGAAGGGCTGTGCTGCTAGGAACTCCATCCCTTGAAGACTCTGAGTTCTCTTCCTCTGCTGCAACAGTGACTGCCAGAGTTATCGAGGATGAAGACGATGCTACTTCACCGCCACCTCCTTCAGCACGCTTCAACTCTGCTCCAAGCTCTTCAGCACCGCCAAACACCACCAACGACCCTGCTACTTCACCTACTGCTCATGGGAACGAGTAGATGCTCTATGTCTTTAAACCTTTTTGGTCCTTACTGACAAAAGGGGGAGAAGCATATGAGGTTGATAGTCTTCAAGCGGGTCCATATGGGCGGGTGCTTTATATTTTGCTTTGTGCTTACAACTCTCGTTTTTCTACATTTGGTTCTTTGAGTTGTAACACTTAAACTTGATGGTCGTCTGCTACTTATCTGCCATCTTGTTTTGCGATGATAAATTCCGCATGTGCGGCGATAAATTCCGCACTTAGATCATTCTGCAGACGTCCATTTTCCATTATGCATGTCATTATCTTCATATACTTTCACATGCATAGTGGATGTCATCATAAGTTGAAGTGGATCTCCACAAGTACAACCTGCCATGTGCATTTGCATTCCAAAAGCAAATTACTTATATGCACATCTTCAGGGGGAGCCCTTGCAACTTATAAAGACAATTCCTTATCCTTTACAATTTCATAGATTATATTCCCCGTTGAAAACTTCAACTAGTTTGTCATCAATCACCAAAAAGGGGGAGATTGTAAGTGCATCTAGTGCCACCCCTAGTTGGTTTTGGAGTATTGACGACAAACCTAGTTGAGGGACTAATGTGTTTGTGAGAATTGCAGGATAACACAGGTAGAAGTCCCTCATTGATTCGGTTTTCCTACCAGAGATGACCCCTAAAAATGTATGAAGACATTGAAGTCAAAGGTGGTATATGAAGATATTCACATTGAAGACTATGACAAGAGACGACACCACATGAAGCCTATGGAGCTCGAAGACTTAGATCCTTCGTAGTTCTTTCTCTTTTGTGTTGAGTCATAGGAACCACCGTACTGTTAACTGGGGTCCAAGAGAACCAGTCAGAATGACTGAAGTGATGCCTAACAAAAAACCTATGTCTTCGAGTGAAGACTATGAGAGCGAATCTTGTCCAGAGTCGGACAAGTCAGCTTTGCTTACAACCCAAGTAAAGTTGCCGTGTGAGTTTGAAATCTGACCGTTGGAACACGTGTCAGTTCCTTAGTGACCCAGGGTCATTTCGGACAAATCAGGTCGGGTTGCCAAGTGGCTATAAATAGCCCACCCCTACAACCATAAACGGTTGGCTGCTCAGATTCAGAGTACGGCTTTTGTCGTTTGAGAGCAACCCACCTCGAAGCCTTTGAGAGAGAATTCCTTGCGAGGATAAAGCCCTAACCACCCAGAGCCAAAGAGAATTAGGCATCACTTAAGTCTTCTTGTTTGTGTGATGTGAAGACTTATTACACTTGAGGATTGTGCATCCTCCAGCCGGTTAGGCGTCGCGTTCTGAGCATCCAAGAGACATTGTGGATTGCCAGTGAACGAAGTTTGTGAAGGTTTGGGAGTCTACCTTGAAGACTTACCAGAGTGATTGGGCGAGGTCTGTGTGACCTTAGCTCAAGGGGAATACGGTGAGGACTGGGTGTCCTACGCTGCGTGTTCAGGACTGGGTGTCCGGGACTGTGTGTCCTAAGGTTTAAATACCTAGCCGCCCTAACCAGACGTACAGTTGTCACAGCAACTGGAACTGGTCCAACAAATCATTGTCTTCAACGAGTCACTGGTTTCATCTTCCCTTCCCTTTACTTACTGTTCCTCCTTGTGAAGTCATTGTATGTTTGCACTATCTTTTGTCTTCACAGAGTGACTGCGTTTTCTGTCTGGCTTCTCAATATCTTCCTACCTGATCCTTACTACATTGCTGCTATTAGTCATTGTGCTTTCACTCTATTGAATACTTGACTATGGCTTGCCTACTGTAGTCTACCTTCCGCTGCAGGGTATTAGGTTTATTTCTATCGTTTGTCTTCATAACTCCCACGTTTTGAAGACTTTCATAAAAATCGCCTATTCACCTCCCCCCCCCTCTAGTCGATATAACGCACTTTCAATGGCAATCCCTACTCACTCACATTGATATATATTGATGGGCATCTCCATAGCCCGTTGATACGCCTAGTTGATGTGAGACTATCTTCTCCCTTTTTTGTCTTCTCCACAACCACCATTCTATTCCACATATAGTGCTATATCCATGGCTCATGCTCATGTATTGTGTGAAGATCGAAAAAGTTTTGAAGATGTCAAAAGTATGAAACAATTGCTTGTATTGTCATCGGGGTTGTGCATGATTTAAATACTTTGTGTGGTGAAGATAGAGCATAGCCAGACTATATGATTTTGTAGGGATAGCTTTCTTTGGCCATGTTATTTTGAGAAGACATAATTGCTTTATTAGTATGCTTGAAGTATTATTATTTTTATGTCAACATGAACTTTTGTCTTGAATCTTTTGAATCTGAATATTCATACCACAATTAAGAAGATTTACACTGAAATTATGCCAAGTAGCACTCCGCATCAAATATTCTGTTTTTATCATTTACCTACTCGAGGACGAGCAGGAATTAAGCTTGGGGATGCTTGATACGTCTCCAACGTATCTATAATTTTTGATTGCTCCATGCTATATTATCTACTGTTTTGGACATTATTGGGCTTTATTATCCACTTTTATAGTATTTTTGGGACTAACCTATTAACCGGAGGCCCAGCCCAGAATTGCTGTTTTTTGCCTGTTTTAGGGTTTTGAAGAAAAGGAATATCAAACGGAGTCCAAACAGAATAAAACCTTCGGAAACGTGATTTTATCATCAGATAAGATCTAGGAGACTTGGACCCTCCGTCAAGAAAGCCACGAGGCGGTCACGAGGGTGGAGGGTGCGCCCCCCTGCCTCGTGGGCCCCTCGAAGCTCCACCGACGTACTTCTTCCTCATATATATATCCACGTACCCCCAAACGATCAGATACGGAGCCAAAAACCTAATTCCACCGCCGCAACTTTTTGTATCCACGAGATTTCATCTTGGGGCCTGTTCCGGAGCTCCGTCGAAGGGGGCATCGATCACGGAGGGCTTATACATCATCATCCAAGCCCCTCCGATGAAGTGTGAGTAGTTTACTTCAGACCTACGGGTCCATAGCTAGTAGCTAGATGGCTTCTTCTCTCTTTTTGGATCTCAATACAATGTTCTCCCCCTCTCTCGTGGAGATCTATTCGATGTAATCTTATTTTTGCGGTGTGTTTGTTGAGACCGATGAATTGTGGGTTTATGATCAAGTCTATCTATGAATAATATTTGAATCTTCTCTGAATTCTTTTATGTATGATTGGTTATCTTTGCAAGTCTCTTCGAATTATCAGTTTGGTTTGGCCTACTAGATTGGTTGTTCTTGCCATGGGAGAAGTGCTTAGCTTTGGGTTCGATCTTGCGGTGTCCTTTCCCAGTGACAGAAGGGGCAGCAAGGCACGTATTGTATCGTTGGCATCGAGGATAACAAGATGGTTTTTTTTATCATATTGCATGAAACTATCCCTCTACTTCATGTCATCTTGCTTAAGGTGTTACTCTGTTTTTAACTTAATACTCTAGATGCATGCTGGATAGCGGTCGATGAGTGGAGTAATAGTAGCAGATGCAGAATCGTTTCGGTCTACTTGTCTCGGACATGATGCCTATATACATGATCGTACCTAGATATTCTCATAACTATGCTCAATTCTGTCAATTGCTCAACAGTAATTTGTTCACCCACCGTAGAATACTTATTCTCTTGAGAGAAGCCACTAATGAAACCTATGGCCCCCGGGTCTCTTTCTCATCATATCAATCTCCATCACTTTATTATTTCTTTGCTTTTACTTTGCTTTTACTTTTTACTTTGCATCTCTATACCAAAAATACCAAAAATATTATTTATCATCTCTATCAGATCTCATTTTCGTAAGTGACCGTGAAGGAATTGACAACCCCTAAGCGCGTTGGTTGCGTTGAGCTAATGTTTTTGTGTAGGTATGAGGGACTCGTGCGTAGCCTCCTACTGGATTGATACCTTGGTTCTCAAAAACTAAGGGAAATACTTACGCTACTTTGTTGCATCATCCCTTCCTCTTCGGGGAAATCCAACGCAGTGCTCAAGAGGTAGCAGTGTGTGAGGTCCGCTCCAAATTTCAGCTCATTTGGACGTCTGAACAGCTCTTCGCGAGAAAGATAATTTTGGGGTCTATGAAAAAGTTAACTATACATGGGAGATGTGAGAGTAAAGTTGATGACTACAAACCCAAGACTTTAAGATCTCAAGACGGATTTCAATTGACTACCCTGGAGTACCCAGTGGTTGACCCAGGGATGTGTGGGGAAGCGCCCTGACATCTTGCGAAAAGCTTCACCCAATCACAAAGAGACGGATGGATATACCTTGACCAGAAGCTTGCCTATGCAACCACAAGTCACTATGGGTTCTGACTTGCTCGATCCTAGGCGTGACTCTGGATGGATGGTGTCAGCAGATGTACAAGAATGGTAGGAAATGGATGGGCACCGGCAGTAGCCCAGAGGAACCCTACGGAAGACATTGTTTCGTTCGTCTTGTCTTCAAACACCATGCAGTGCAAGAACATAAAGGAGGGAATGATTCTTGCGGGTAAAGTGTACAAGACTACGCAAAGTTGAAATCTAATTGATTAGCCGTGTCCCTGGTTACAGACATTTGAGCCTCTAAAATTGGATTTATTCGGAACTCTCAACACCAATCATAATTAATTAATTATTGGGTTATTAATGATTTCGGGTATGAGACATTAGTTGGCAGAACCATCTCAATAACAACAAATATTTTTGTAGTAATTGCAAGCAAGTCCTTTTGTTGTAGGAAAAAAATGATTTTCATAAAAACCGAGCCCCACGGACAAAATTGCATATAATGGTAGCATTTTGTTATTATTTCTCTCTCTGTGACTTGCCGGCATATTCAAAATGCTAACCTACACGGCTACAGCGTCTCATGTTGCAGAGGATAATTCCGACCAGGAGTGAGACTACGATGTACGCTCGATGATTGCCCTTTGGAGTCGGATGGACTCACTTATCGTCTATGCTTCGCCAGTAGTTTATCTCATGAGTTGATTTTCGGCCGAATTTATTCTGATATAATAAAGACTATATGAGATTCAATGTAATAAAATCAGGTGTGATTGAACTTTGATATTTTCATTAATTTACTGTGTGTGTGAGCATGATCTTGAGATGATACAGATACACGGAGACTTGACTGTTTTCGAGTTGGATCGCTACAGTCGACTATCCTACCATTGGGTCACTGGCATGTGGGTCCCACCAAATATGGGTCCCACACGTCAGTGACCGAAAGATTGGGTAAGGCAGGGATAGATTTTTTTTCCTTTTTGAGAATCGGCAAAGATAGCTTTTTTAGCAATTGTAACCTTTATTGAATAGTGAGGTTCATAGGGATACAGATGATGTCGGGCAAAATAGTGAGCCACAAATGGCGCCCAAAAGAAAGGGAGGAAGCTGTTTTCGCAAGGGCATGAGCTTCTCCGTTGTGCTCACGTTTCTCATGAACAAACTGAACTGATTGAAATGATCCAGCACTACGATTGATCTCCCTTAGAATAGTAGCATAGTGGTATGGTGTTGTAGACCCAATATTAGCAATCACTTCCAAGCAGTCCGAAGCAATGCAAACTGAAGTGAGGTTCAGATCAGCCGCCAGGGACAGGGCCTCATTACATGCATGAGCATCAAGCGCAGTCGCGTCTGTTAGACCATCAAACACCATGGCCGAGGTACGTGACATGCTTGTCTCGACATACCACTGCTGCAGCTCCTCGCGTACCACTCCTAGATAGGCCACCATCAACATTTAATTTCACTTCCCCACCCACTGGAGGGAGTCACTTTGATCTCATGGCTACAACAGTCCCATGTAAAATCCTCGGATTAAGTTGCAGGTTCCTGCCTTTGACATGCAAGTCCCGGGCTGGTGTATGAAGCTCGACCAAGGCTAGGTCCTCCAGGAACTTTGTGATGAAGCAAGAAGTACTAATGGGGCTCTGGTACTGATTATTATGTATAGCACGTCGTCTCGCCCACCAAATTGCCCACGTTGTTACGAGCACTCGTGTAATCTCTCCCGTTGGGAGTGTGCCAATGAGCCAAAACATCCAAAGTCTAGCGTCCTCTGACCTGTTAGAGATAACAACTGAAGTTAATTCCTCATCAGCTAGAGCCCACACACACCTTGACATATGACAGTCTAATAAAGAATGTCGCCAAGTGTCGACCGATATGTTGCATATGGAGCATGCAGGCGAATCAGCCATCTTTTTGTGATTTCGGACCTCGCCAGTAGGGATCGAACAATTTGCAAGTCGCCACGCAAAGACCTTCACCTTGGATGGTATGTTCAAACTCCAAAGCTTCTTCCAAGATCGACGGTCTTCTTCTGAATGTGAATGTTCCGGAACATGCTCTAACCAGTTCTGCCGCACACATCTCGCCAACCCGCAGTGCCCGAACCCATCCCCTTCGGCGATCTACCATTGACCCTGGCCCACTACATTGATCTCGCTAACTTGATTGATCTGGCCCACTACAGTCTACACTACATTGAGCTCTTGCCATAGATACATGCATTTCGCAAAAAAAAAAAAATGCATTTCTACCCAAAAAATGTCATACATATATGCGTCTCTTTATTTTTTTTGAAAGATACATATATGCATCTTAATGTTTAAAAAAAATAAAAAACAGAGAATGTTTAGGGCACATCTATATGTGCTCTAGTTATTGCATCCATGGATTGTACGCGTAGGATTGCTCCAAACTGAGACCGAAAGCGCCAAGTAACCGGACAAAGTCCAGCCGCATCCATGATTGCATCGTATTTTGTCCATTTTGTTTGTTCCGGGGGCGGATACGTTCTCTTGGGATTCATTACTTCCATCCAAACGCCGTACGGTACGTGTTGATGGATTGAGATGCATGCATGCGTGTGCTCAGCCAGTCAGCTGGCATGTCGGCACCAGGTACAAATCAGAGGTATAGGCATCGCATGCGTGTATATTCAGAACAAGCGAGCGAGAATTGTTGAACTTGAACATGAAGCTCGCTCTTCCGCGTCGTTGACGTCAACTCGTATCGGGCGCGGTCAGGTCTTTCAGTCTCCAGGTCAGCTCATGCGGTGCACCTGAGACAGTCAATGGAGCGACCTCCTTCCAGTCGTGCGACCATTTGCTGCTGCCGACTCTACAGAAGTTTCTAGAGCCTTCTTCGGTTCTCCCCCGGCGTTGGAAAGAAACTCTCCCCATGATGATTGACAGGCCGTCGGTGATCAGATCGACGTCGATTCCAGTCCCTCGCTTCTGGAAGCGAACTGCAGTAGGAGTATCCAGTGGCTAAGAATTTGAGGTTTGGTACAAATAGTGCCCAAGACCCAAGTCAATTCTAAATGCCGGCTCAGAACTCAAAAGTCTGAATGATCATGCCACTGCATGCGCAAAACGCGAGCCTAATCTATCTTTCTTTTGCTAGACTATTCCCATTGCTTTGCAAAAAGGTCATGTCGCGCGTGCCAGCATTGGACATTCTAAACTACTTATATCAGTATTCTATTAAGACTATAAATCTGGACAGTACACACACGAAGACGAAGAGATGGTTCGACTGAGACTGGTGAATTAATTAGGAACATGATTGACACGATGCATCCAGGATTTGTGGGGTATATTCATCTGATTTCCATGTTAATCGTGACTTGCTTGCTTGGGAGTGACTCATTTCTCATTTTGTTTAGGACCTAATAATGGAGTGCCAAGCTTGTACTGTATGTCAGTATTAGATCTGGGCTGAATGTATGTTCTATCCATGTGTTTTTTATATTTAGGAATTGTTCTTATAAAATACTGAGTACAAAGTGCATAGACACACACATAATACCAAAGAGTGGAGTTTGAGATTGACAAAGTCACTACGTAGGCGTCTCACCATTGAAGGATAAACTGTGTCTCATCAAAATAATATTTTGTATTAATGATACACACTCTGGAGTGCTATGACAGTGTTTTTTTGGACGAGAATTCAAATTAAACTGCTATGTCTCTTTTCTGGAACTGCACATTTGCACAAACTGTTGGTGGTTAATTCTTGCTAACAAGAATAGGAGAATTTCTTCATATGATGAGGATAATATTAGCCATTCAAGCACCACTTAAAATCATTGCAATGGATATCATCATTTTGGGTTTTTTGAATATATGAAATCAGAGAAATGAAACAAAAAATCATAAATGAAGGGCATGGCATTGATAAATTGGAGATTTCTTCCTAGACAAGACGTCTTCAAATTAGAGCACAGAGCCAAAGCAACAAAATCGTAGTGCTTAAAGAATTGGATAGACACGGAACAAGATAACTAAGATGTTTGTGCCTTGAGCCATCTCTCATTTCATATGTTCATCATGTTTGTCACAACTGGCATTGGGTGGTCGTCTAGTTTTTGGCTTTTCTTTCCTCCTCTCTCCATCTCTTTGTATATAACTTGCTTTGATGTATATATATGCAAAATATCATAGAACAATTGTTCTATGGTTCTACGCTTCAAAATTTAAACATACACACATGCCATCAAAGCTGGTGGGCTAGGGGTAGAACCACCCACAAGGCATCAAACAAATTTTTGGTTCTCGAAAACTCATGATTTGGTGAAAATAACAGCAATCATTTTTTTTTGCGAGTGATCGTTGATCTCCTATGACAATGGGCATCCGACAAGTGATCGTGGGTGTTCTTTTGAACCATGCTGCAAGAAACGATGGTGCAACGGTGAATGAAGGTGTGGTGTTCATCGCACGAGCAATACTTGGTGGCTCACGTGCCTCTACAAACATCGACAATATGTCTTTGTCTTGTGTGTATGTGCAACAATGTCGGGGCAGCCCTCTCCCCTCTGCT